>NW_008825108.1:13239620-13265341 GCF_000699105.1 Pygoscelis adeliae | reverse complement strand
GGGTGCCCAGGTCTGCGCCGGGGAAATGGGTCGATTTAACAGGTTGCGATGGGCGTCTGGTGCGCGGCTTTGTGGGCACCCTCATTTTTGGCGTTGAGGTAGTCAAGAGCAGGCTGTTTATTAGCGATTTAGCACTGCTGCTATTTCAAATACTGGCTTCTCATGCTCTAAAACGCTTCCTGGGAAGCTGCGCCTTCAGTTGGGTGTCTAATAACTCTCGGGTATCCGGCAGCTGCCAAAATGTCAAGACGTATAGTTGTTTATCTCCAGCCCCATTCGGGCTTTAAGATGGTGCGTACACATAAGGAAATACCAAAACTTTTCTTCCCGTTAACAGGAAGAAAGGAGAACATAAAATAGCTTTGGGCATCCTTATGGCTCTAAGGCAGTTTACTCTCCTCAAAGTGGTATTTTCTTAGGCTGTTGGGCCAGTGACCCTTGCTTTAAATCACTCTATTCATAAAGTTTTCAAGGGGCTGACACTTCCTTGTGCCAACTTTTTAACTCTCTAATGTGTTTTTTTTTTCTATTTCATATGTAATTTATACATAATGGGACATTTTTCATTTTTATTATTTGCTGACTGCATTACCTGCTGAAAAGTTCTTTTATCCTTTTGATTTAATGGGTACAGGATTCCTTGTAATTTTACAAGTATAAATCAGATTATGGAGTTAAGTAATTTTGAAGGGACTACCTAAAGGGAGACATTGTAGTTCAAGCCGTTTGTAAGTTTGCAAAGTGATACCTAGTCAGAAGTCCAAAAAGGGATGAGTAATTGATTGGGTTTTTTAGGTCTTTTGCTGCGATTTGGGTTTGGGCTTTTTTCTTTCCTGCAGGGCATATGACATTTGCAAAAATCTGTGCTGTTCAGTTAAGTACACTGTATCCTTCAAGGATCCTGCTGTAACAAACAAGCAATATTATTAGATACTCTTTTTTTTTTTTTCTTTTCTTCCTACACTCTGTCTTCCTTGAATAATTGCGGTGTTCCACAACACACAGGCCTTGTATCTTTGTGCATACAAAGTGGTTCAACAGGATGAAACAACTAATTCGTTGCGAATAAAAGAAAAAGAAATAAAATGGCAAACGACTGAAACGTTAACCATGCTCAGTCGCATTTTTTCATAGCAGTACTTCATAAGTAGGCAAGTTTCAAAATACAATTTTTGTATTCGTACAAAACAGTCTGTGCTCAGGGCACTCTTATTTTCCGGTTTTGAAAATATGCTTAATTATAGGTGTACTCCCTGAAGTCAATGAAAAGATTTCCACAGACTTGCCTGACCTGCAAGGATTAATTCTAGCAACTTTTCCATCATGTCATTCCTTCATATAAACACAAGTTTCTGATGTTGCTGGGGTATACTCTTGTAAGCTTCCAGGAGATGAGGCAGTAGAAGACCTCACTGGACTTACGGGCTTGTTCCATCCTTCTCCTATAAGGAGACAGATTCAATTTAAGCTTAGCATGAACATTTGTGAAATTGGTGGTGTATTTTTTGGAATGTGGCTGGAAAGGCACTCTGCGTTTCATGTAGCCTATCATGTTCTTACATCCTGTATTTTCATGCCCCATTATGGAGCTGTAATTTTAAAGAGATAGTATAGAAATGTTTGAGACTAAAAATCCTGTGCTATAATGTAGATGTTTGTTTGTTGTTTTTACGTTGGAATGGGCAGAAATTTCAGTTTTTCTCTACCTGGATCTAACAGTATCTTTTGATTGAAACTTTCATTGCTAGTCAAGTCTGAAGTGTTAAAAATTACTGATGACAAGGTTACAGTGATTTGATTTTTGTAATGTGCAGATATCTCCTAAGCTCTGAGAATTCTGGGTATGTATAACACTGTGCATTTGTGTCTTTACATACAGGCAAAGAACAGTTCTGCCGTATCTGAGGATGGATAAAGACTTCCGCTACTACTTCCAGCACCCGTGGTCTCGCTTAGTTGTGGCTTACTTAGTGATCTTCTTTAACTTCTTAATATTTGCTGAGGACCCAGTATCTCACAGTCAGACAGAAGCCAATGTTATTGTTGTTGGTAATTGTTTCTCCTTTGTAACAAATAAATACCCTGAAGGAGGAGGCTGGAGATTTTTGAAGGTATTTCTGTGGCTGCTTGCCATTCTCACAGGACTGATAGCTGGGAAATTTCTCTTCCATCAGCGCCTGTTTGGTAAGTTACATGATGCACCTACTGACTTCCTGATAACGGCTTTCTGACTTCTCCTTTCAGCTTTCTACTCATTGCAATTTTGTAAGCTTTGCTATTAATCGCTTCAGCTGTTTAGAGCTGTATAGAACTCAGTACACCAAAGCTTACATCATCGTGGAAATTAATGCCGTGTCTACTTACGTGAGCATAATTCACAATGATTTCAGTCAAAGAAGGCTAAGAATAGTGAAAGCTGACATGTTTTAAACACTTGAGAGGTCAGTGATTTTCAGTATTATAAAAATACTCCTTTGCATCTTCAGACCAATTTTTAAATCTTATTATATGATTTTCTCAGCAGTTTGCAGAAAAGGTATTGCTCCTCGGGGCAGCGACACTACATGTCTTGTCAAAAGTCACATAAGTGGAAGCAGAGGCTGTTGTTAGTATTAGCAGAGCTGTGCTGAAGAGCTCCCATGTGAAAACAGGAATTCTAGAGAAGCAGGACCTGCCTGTCTCTTAGTATAAGTGCGAGTCAGTGACATGGAAAGGTAGGAAATGGAAAAAAAACATGACAGTAAATGCTTTTGTGCACAAGATGTGACTAAACTGGGGAACTTACTGCACATGGACTGACTGAAAGGAATGGAATGACCCTGGGTTAAATTCTGAGGCTGAGAACTTAGTTGTAAATATATAGAGATACAAAAATTGTATCTATCATTGTCTTAACCGAGTCATGCAGTAAATGTAGAAGATGTTGCATCTGAGGGCTTAAGGCTGTCTCTAAGCTTTAGAGATAAGTAGAAATCATGGAAAAGATTACTTCACTCCTGCCAGCTGCACCGCTCTTAGAAACATCTGATTCTAGGTGTGTCGTTGCTGGTCTAGATGGACTAGTCCTATATTCTTATACTGGTAGGACTGCAGGATGGATGGTTACTGGAACACCTCGAAGCACATGAGCGATGGGCCATTTCCTTAGTCTGTCTCCTTCTATTAAGATAGAAAGAGAGCCACTATTGTTTCCATAAATCAAATGTAAAGCTGTTATGTCAAGGAATGAACAAGCAAAGCCACATTAAGAGACTTCTTTTAATACAGACTTCTCTTGAAGCACTTATTCTGAAAAATAGTTGAGCGTCTTGATGGCTATTTGGTGGACATTTTACCTTAATTCCTGTGCTCTGGAGCAAGCGCTGTCACAATAATGTTTTCCATTCTGGCTTCCGCAATTGAGGAATTATTTTTTTAAATTGGAGAAGATTAGGGAAAAGTAATGAAACTGATGATATAATTGGAATATAAGTCCTACAGTGAGAGGATTGAGAGGATAAAGGAAAGATTAGAGGGTGACTTGCTCAAATTTGACTTGAAGGACAGAACCTTCAGTCCAGCAAATGTATTGCAAGGTCCAGTGCTTGGAAATGGCAAATAGCCAGCACTTTTTTTTAACTGAAAGGCTAGACGATCAGTGGAACAAGTTGTCATAGGATGCGGCTTCATCAAGACGTGAATTTTTCTTTTTGTTCTAGTATGACTACAGAGTAATTCTCTGCCTTCTATCTAGGTAGGTTATTATGATAATTCCTTCTGGATTTGTAAGTGTATACTAGAGATAGGACATAGCTTAACTTAAATTTCAAAGTGGCTTGAATCAGCATTACTGCCAAAAGGAGAAGGTCTGCCCAGCCTTCAGCATCTGCTGCTCTGTGCTTTTGTGCAGTTGCTCAGTGAAACAGGATAGGGAACTTACCCACGTTAGCAGTACCCCTCTTTTATTTCTGTGAGGATCATGTCTCATGATCATACCCATGTTTGTGACAGCACAAAGAAGGGAACAGCACTGGGAGGAAACTAACAGGCAACAGATTCCTACCCCTGATGGCAGTGCTGGCTTATGGATGTTTACAGTTACAGTCTGGGTGAGCAGTATGGATGTAGATACAATCTGATCTGAGGCTAGTTGCTGCATGTTGATTTTCATGGCAATTTGAGGCAGTGTAGATCTGCCGCAGCCCCACCCTCCTAACCCCAGCCACATCGTTTTGGTGCCTTCTTTGAGCCAGCGCTGCTGTTAATGTGATGGAGCAGCGAGCCAGCTCAGGCAGCTGATCCCGTGGAAAACCAGTTGCTTCTGCTGTTGTCTACAGCAGCTCCTTGAGCTCTATCACGATCACTTGGGTGCCAATGCTGATGCAACGGCCAAGGACTGTGCAGCCAAGATAGCCGGCGGCCACGGCAGCCCAACCTCGTGTTGGCTCGAGTGCTGTGGGACTGCACCCACACAGTGTGTCGGTGGAAATATGCTGTTGCTTGTGATACACTGCGAGCAGATGGCAGTCTGTGTGACTGTATTGCTGATTGATGTGGCCACGCTAGCTGTAAACTAGCTAGTGTGGATAGCAATCGCATTGATGAGATGATGATGTGGGTTTACAGCTTGAGCGTATCTCTGTGTCTCCAGAAGATTTGTACAGCCCATGCTGAAATCTTTACTGCCAGTTATTTGCCACTATTTTAATGTTTTCACTGCCTAGAAATCCCTCATTTTATTGAAATCCTTGTTGAGTATGCTCTCTGGATGTTCTGGCATCAGGCACTTTTATGAGTTCGCCCCTTGATTGTTCTTCATTTCCCTAGTCTATCTTTCTAAGTAGCTGCTGATTCTGTCCTTTATTTAATCCTTTTTTTTTTCATGTATAATTGTTTGGAGCCATTCTATTTTTTAATCCTCATTCATTTATTTATATTTCTCTGCTAAATTCTGTTCGTAGAGGAGATTGTGACTGGTTGTTTCTTGTGGCCTGTGTATAACTTCCTGCAGTCAGGAAACTGAATAGCATCAGTCAATCTTCCCTGTCAGATCTTGGCTTACAGTGTATGCTGCAAATTGAAATTGAGAAGGATTAGTCTGCACATTTCACTTCAGATGAAGAGTGGAAAGGATTTTCTTTCTCTGTGCCCTTCCTGGTCTTTTGTCCCTTGTCTTCTGTATTTCTTGCTGCTGAGTTTGCATATGAACTAGAAAAATAGCGTAGCTGGAGTTACATCATAATACAGTTTGCCATCTGTGACAGACACTGTCTGATATCCATGACTGTCATGAACTATAAAAATAATAGAATTAAGTTCAAGCATGTTAGTTTCTAGAAGTGGAAGGAGAAGTGCTGGAACCATCGTTTAGGCTTCATCTCTGAGTTTTTAGAGAGATAAGGGAGTAGGTAAACTATAATGTGGAGGAGTAGAGATCTCGACTGGAGAACATGGTGGGATGTTTTCTGTTGATAATATTCATTACAACCTTTGAACAGTAACCTCTTCAAGACACTGCTCATGACTTAAAACAAGATTAGAAAACAATTATGTTTCTTGCTCTTCAGTCAAGAAATAACTTCATTTGATAAACATCTCCCGTGATAAATATTTCCAAGGAAAATGGCCTTTATCTAGTACATTCTTTATATCTTTATGGCATATGGTCAGAACAAATGGAATTTTAAAATTGCCTTTTGGCTGTTGTCCACTATATTCTTTTGATTCATCACTAAGCATATATTCTATTTGGTTAGTTTTTGTGTTCTGCCATGCTTTTTATTTTGCAATGGAAAATGAAAGGCTATAGATGAATATTGGAAGTTTGGGGAAATAAAAAATAAAGATATATACCCCTGTTATTTTTTTGTTCTGCATGAGAGAATGACTTGAGGTATCTTCTTTGCATTTGCTTAGAGATTTCTTGATTTATTTTCTGCTTTATTAAAAGCAGAAAGAGCTTACAAACTGACCCCATTTGATGACACTATGCATTCAGAAAATGCATTCAAATCTTAAATCCTGACTTAAATTCCTGAATAAGCTCTTGCACATTTTTATATGGCTCTGGGGCACCGTCTGGAAAATAACACAGTATTCAGTGTGTAGAAAGTGTATGTTTTAATCAGTACCTTCTCAGCGGATGCAGTTCTGGACTCCAACCTCAGGCCCAAATTTTGAGTTCAGTGGGGGTTTTTTTGGCCCAAAGTTCAGGCTGTGCATTTTGCATCGATGTATATAAATATGATCTATCATGTAAATTTCAAATCATCTTTCATTTGAATAGACTTTTAGCAGTATGAATAAATGGGCAGTATACTTGGAAAAAGAATACCTTAATTTTCTCAGTCTAGCATCTTTCCTTTGACTGTTTTCCATGTGTAATAATCCTTAGCTTATGCTGCATATTAGATACATCAGTTTTTAAAAACATACTTCCTACAAAACATGCATGTGTCTACTTGCCCATTTTTCTGATTCTAAGTTATTATAAAGATGTATTAAAATCTTATTAGAAGCCTGTTATTACAGAGACTGGATTTTATTCAATTACCAATGAGTGTGCCTGGATTTATATTTGTAAGTTCTTTTCTAAATGATGTGGATGCAAACTAAATACTTAATATGTTATAACAAATCATGGAAAACAAGATACATAGAACTAAAGCCATATTTCTTAAAACAGGACAATCATAATACCGCAAGCAAATCAGAGCAGTTGAATAAATGTTAAATTTAATGGGCTGCTCTCTTACAAATGTTCACAGTATGCAGTTTGTTTGGAATTAAATGATAATCTGAGCGTCAAAGACACTGGAGTGAATAAATAAAGCAGTCATTATAGGAATTGCACTGAGCTGTGGGTACACACTAATGTTGCAAATTTTTTAATGGACAATAGTGCCATGCTGGGAGCAATTTCATCATAGACAGTTTCAAACAAAACACCCACTGAGGACCTGTTGTCTGAAAGCATTACTCTTTTTGTCAAACATCTTATCTGGAAGGCTCTAAAAGATATTGCAAACCTATTATAAACAGACTCTGCAGTGTCTGCTTTTATGCCGAAAGTTAAAGTGTGTATCAACTGAAGCAATGAATGTATGCAAATTGCAAGAGGAAATTAGGCAGAATGGGATTTAGTCAGGGTGATAGTGCACTACATAAGAAAAGTGACTCAGTTAGGCAGCTAACGGACATAGGATAAATTTGTACAATAGTACATGTATGGTTAAGTAGTATCCTGATATATTAGGGGTCATGTTAGTATAAAATCTGGGCTGTGGTATTGCTGCTAGTATTGCTGTAGCATATCACTTGCATAGTGGTGCTTGTGCAATAGCTGTTTTGCAAAAAGAAAAAAGATGTGATAAGATTTTTGCATGGTGGTTTTTCAGCCAGATTGTTTCCCGTTCTTGTTTGATAGTAGTTACATGAACAGTTGTGCCACCATCTGTAGGAGCAAGTGATGGGTGTATAGCAATACTCGCATCAAATTCTAACCCGATTGATAGAGCATATTCTTTTCTGTTGTCAGCTCTGTGTCTTACATTACAATAAGATCTGTCACTTAATACCCAGCAACTTTGTTCCAGCTTTTTCTTTTCCATTGATGACTTCAGCCTAATAGAAAGCAACTAATGTGATAGCTGGTAAAAAACCACTGTCTTCCAGAGCCTGTTCAGTTCCTTAACAGTTCCTTAACTTCAATAGTTAAGGAACAGTTTAGTTCCTTAACTTCAATAACAATGATCAAGTTAATGCTGTTGAAGGCATTCAAGGTCTACTGTGATTGCTTCACAGTCAATTCACCTCTTTTGTTTCCAGTAAAATGTTGAACCAATACAATGAGATTATTTTGGTCCTACAAAATGTGTGCCAAGGGGCCAGTCTAACAGTTTGCTAATAATAATGCACAAATGACTGTGAGCAAGCATTTTTGAGAGCCAGAATCCTCAACAGGAAAAACATAAAAAGGGAGAAGCTCGCAGCCAGCCACTGAATGAGTGCAGGCTCATCAGTTTCCAGCTCTGGCATGTTGCCAGTAATTAAGATGTCAGTTTAAAATAAACTTTACATCATTCATGAGGGAGACCACAAGTGACCTTTGAAATATAAATAAAAAGCATGCAAGTGACCTCCTAATTTCTTCTTTTACTCTTGTATTTTTAGAAGAGCCATAACATCTTATTGCTTCCTCTCTTCAGGCTCAGTGAGAAGACTGCCGTCGTCTGCTCTTGGCGTTAGTTGCGGAATCAGTCTGACAGATACCATATTACCTCTGGGTAGTAGATTATAGAGTTTGATTGGAGAGGTACAAGCAGTAGCTACAGAAAGATTATTTTCTCTTCAGTGAAAGCTTTGATTGTACAGGAGGCTCATCTCCCATTCCCCAAGCAGCAGCAAGAGACTGCGAGAAGAGCTACATGTGTCAGATTATCCGTAATGGGAAGGCTCCAGAGAATATTTAGCATCCAGTGACTGAAAACTAAAAATAAGTTCATTGCTACTTAATACTGATGTGTCAACTCTGTGTTTTGATCTTTTTGACGTGACTTTCAGATTTTTATTTCCATTTGAGACTGGGGGTGCGTTTGGAACGATGCCTGCCATTTACAGGAATAATATGTCTCCGTTCCCCGATTTCCAGAAATAGAAGTGAGTTTATTCCTAGCAGGAGCAGCCTGATGGGCACAGTACAGGTGCAACCTAGTGCAGGGGCAAATTTCTTCCATCCTTATTCCATACAGCAAGGAGATGGAGATGGTGTTAGTGTGGAACATCGCCTCGCTGTGTGCCCGATGGAGAGCCCCAAGGAGAACATGATCTGTGTGGTCATGCTGTGCCCTTTCAAAGATCCCCTTGGGCTGTCAGAGTGGCGTGAAGGTCCTTCACGTACCAGGCAACATTTCTCTTTGCATGATCCTGCTGGGACTCCAAATCAGACAGTGTGACTACTATACGAAGTTACATATTTCCTTTTTTTAAAAAAAAAATCCAAAAGGAAAAAAAACCCAACACTCTGGGCTTTAAAAATCTTTGAATACATTCTCAGGATTTAAGAACTATTTAGCAAATAGTAAATGTGGTTTCTACATTTCTTAAAGATATTTTGCATATGGCAAAATTAAAAAATTTGTAAATGTTCTGACTAGCCAGAATGACTTTTGAGGAGGAGGGATCAGTAATTGTTCCCTACGAGACAGGTAGGGCAGTAACACAGTATTTCTAAATGTGATTCCTGAGGCAGATGAGGCACATACATAACCTCGTTTCAGATGCTGGCAAACAGTTTTCTGCTTTCTTTTTTCTCCCTTTTCATCAGAAGAGGCAGTACGCGGTTCCCCACTGAGTAGCCCCTGCCAGGGGATGGCAGGAACAGCAGAGACTTTCCTGCTTTGAGGATTCACACTCTACCTGGTGCCTCCAGGTGGGAAAGGAGTCTCCCAGGGGCAGACTGGGCATCTGGGTAGAGGTAGCAGCAGAGCCTTAGGGCAAGGTGAACTGAGGCCAGAACAGAACGTGTTGAGTAACTCATTGTAAGAAGCAATGATCTTGTGAAGCTTTTACAAACAAAGGACTTTTCATCCAAATTTTCTCAAAGCTTGGTTCAGATAAAGCATTATAATGTCCTTTGTTTTCTAAGTAAGGTGAGATGTTCGTGCCCATCTACCATGTTTCACTCCAGAGACAGCTGCATTTTAGTCCTAAGCAGAGTCAATTCCACCATATATTACATAACTACCTTTTAGGAATGCTTTGACATTTAATCCACAAATAGCCCTCACTACTTGTTGCCCAGCCACCAGCATGATATGGTTCCTTGGTGCCATTATGAAGGCCTCATTAGAACTGACTTCCACATTGCGTAGTTATGCAGCCACCCAATCTCTGCAGCACAGCATAAGAGCAGATGACTACATAGGTGTTTGGAAGCAAGACTCTCTTGAAATTTTCAAGTAAAAATGCTGATGGTAGTGTAATGATGGTTACGCTGGTATTTTAATGATGACAATGGTAACAAGAAATGTTTGAATGTTTTCCTGTTTGATATAAATGTCCAAAAACATTTAAAACGTTTAAAGTGATGTTCTCCCTTAAGCTCAGCAAAGCAGGAATTTAAGATTTCTGAGATTACATAACCAAACAAAGATGCAGAGAAATCATTTATTAAGACACGAGTTAAAAAGTGCAGGCAACAATCACGTTTTCTTGTTTTCCACATTGCCTTATCTGCCAGTTCCACTTCAAACATAGTAACTTCTGCCTTTTCCTTTGTCTTACGCATCTATCACTTAATTACCTGGAACGATAAAAATTAGTATCTTTTGCATATTCAAATTGACCATTGAATAAGTTATGGCAAAGTAGCTGATTTAGGTGTGATTATCACCTATTTATTTTTATGATTTGTAAGACTTTAGAACATTACAAGCTTTGCAGGTTAAACCAGTGATGCTTCTGGCTCGGTATCTGACAGTAGCCCACTGTGGATGCTAAGATAAAAGTATAGGAATAGGAAAAACTACTGATAACTCCCAGAATAGTTTCTCAGCCTCCAACAATTTGTTCAGAATTCAAACAAAAATATGTCTATTTTTAGATGCCTTTGACAGTCATTCTGAAGACAAATAATAAAGGTAGTAGTTAGCAGTAGTCTTAGTCTTTGTTCCTGCCTACCTGTTACTAAGAAGCAAGTCCTTCTCAAATTTTCATAAACCCCCAAATTTACCGAGTCCTTCATCCTCCTACTCCTGTTAAAGTACTGGGAGACTTGTTGGTTTTGGCCATTTGTCTGAAGTCCGGAGAAACTGAAAATGTAAAAACAAACTGTCAGTTGAAAAGAGGCAGAATCTTCTGCTGAGGTCGTCCTGTCTTTTAAATTGCCTTGAATTCATCTTTCATTTGCCACACTGGGGTATGATCTTTTAAAGTGGACAGCTGCTTAGGGCTTTGTAGGCTCACTTATGCGCATGCTAAATAATGTTTTCTATTTCTGGGACACTGATGCAATATGTGTCTACTAAGAAGGACACTTTCATTTAATACTAAAGCAAAGAAGAAACTAAATCTGTACAAGATTCAAAGTCAAACATACTAAACAAATAATGAAAATGAGATATTATGGCAGAGAGGGCATAGAGAGAGAAGGCAGGATGGAGGAAAATGTTCCTAGAGAGTCACAGCAGCATCAATATTTAATTGTAGTTTACTTGAGAGAAAGGGAACAAGGCCTAAAATTTGAGACATCCCAGCTTTAATTAACAAAACCCCACAAATATCCTAGCTCTCTTGCTAATCTGTGGTCATAGATGTAAGTGACAAAAAATACGGATCTTAATTCACTTTTGACAGTGTAATGTGTTGGAATTTCGTGAGGTATGGGAAGTGAGGAAGAAAACTAAAACCTAGTATTTTATGTGGAGCTTCTGTGGAGTTCCTGATCAGCTACTCCAGACAAGAGTTTTGCCTGGAACGGTTACCCCATTTGCTGCAGAGCACAGGCTCTTCACTCGCCTTCTCCTGTGGGTAGTGCCCTGGAAATCAGATTGACACCTGATATAATTACATTACAAGACACAAATTGAGAGTAGGAATTCTCACGTTACTTAAATTGAGGTATGTTCAATGTAAGTACATATTCAATCCCTCTTTTTCATTTTTATAGTTACAAACCTTATGCCTCAAGAGACATGCCATAAAGCCATCTCACACGTCTTGCTGAGGGAAGCAGGTTAAGCCTGTTCTATCCATTTCCTTGGTGTGACGTATTATGGAAAGGTGAAGTCCTTCAAAGACCGCCTCCTCAGAGATGGAAGAGCATGTGTATTCCTAAGTATGTCAGTGTCTCTTAGGTGTCTGGCGCTATGAAAGGCACTATTTATTTTGTGACCGAGTAATTCATATTATTTGAAATTGAACCCCTTTATAACTAGACTTCTCAAGGAGTCTCAGTGGGTATTTTGTGACCATTGTAAATGCCTCAGGACAAAATTTATGTTTATTTTTCAATACCTACAAGATATATTGAATGTAGTCTAACAAGATATTCCTAAAATAACTACTACTTCAAAACAAGGGGAGACATTTTTGACTCTATTGAAGAGGTTTGAATTCCTTACTCTGAGAGGGACAGAATCTTCCTCTGAAAGAGCTGGAAATGTTCAGCAGCAAAACTGAGAAAGTGCCCCATAACCTCAAGGAAACAAGTGCCATGTACTGTTTGCTCTGCCTGTTTCTTGTTAAGACACTAGCGTCTCAAGATGGAGAGCTCTTTTTTGGCTATTTGAAGATTAAGATGCTGCACGCTATCATGCTGCACATAAAGCATTCTGGACCTGAAAGCTGCATCATTGACACGTCTTTATTATTTCTCTTTCTCTTAGATCCTGAACTGTATCAATTATTGTCCATCCAAAAGTTGCACAGATGCACCTTTAGAGGTGGAATGCTTTTCTGTAGTAGTATCAGGTTTCCCAGGGAACAGCCTTTTGCCATATTAACATATAGAGGTGGATGGAAAAGGCTTTCTTCCCAAACAGTTCACCAGCAACTTTCTCCTTTGATTATTTCAATTTTTATCATTCAGACCTGTCCGGTGAATCAAACTCATTTGAGTAGCCTCCTAGCTTAGTTAGTTTGCTGCTTGCAACAGGCTCTGCAGAGTGCTCCAGTGGAGGATTATACTGTGCTTGCTTCCCTTGTGATACTGAAATGTGGGAAAGGCCACGTGCATGTCTCCTCACCAGCAGGAAGCTTCTACCTGGGGGCTGACCTTAGATTTTAATGGTTTAAACTGTCTGAGCTGCGTGGTGTCTTTCTTCCTTTACCATCTCTCAGTGAAAATGGCCTTTCTAGTGACTGCTGTCTAAGCTAGAAGAGCTGATGAAATCCAGGCTCTCAAAGCATGCCCAGACATCGCATTCCTTAGTGGTCACTTCTAGGCTTTGTCCGAAGTTTACAGCTAAAAGAGTCAGAATCTCACCTTAGCCCATCAGTCCATCCTCACCTCCCCTTTTCTTTCCCAATTCTTACCAAAATCTTACCCGATCCCAGATGACATAAAACTTAAAACTCGTCAGACACTGCACGGGCTGAAGTTTTTTATTAGGAAAAACTGCGATTATTTCAGCTCTCAGTTAAGGTTTTTATTGCATATGTGAAGAGCTTACAGAGGCAGTCCGTGTGTACCCAGAGGTTATCAGAATGCCTTTCTGGGTGTCAGATTAAATCTTAACTTGGTTGAGGCTCATGTAAGGTTGTGTATGAAATATGAATTATTGATCCTTGGATTTCCAGATGTGGTTTGATGTCCTGATACTGTTGGTGTGGAATTGGTGTAGATGATATGTTTATGTTTGTATGGTTGTCTTATACCTTTTTTTGTGTGGGACTCTCCTTTTGCCTTCAGACTTCAGACAAGCGTGCAAATGTCTCGCTAGGGATGCATTCTGCCCTAAGTTACTCCAGGAGTGGGGTTTTCCTAACCTTACAGAAACTGTGGCTCTTCACAATGCATCAGCTCCACCACGGTTTCCACACCTCGCTTTCCAGCAAAACTAATTGCTCAGCTGGGATTCGGATTTATCAAGAAAATGAGTGATAACAGATCTGTTATTCTCATGCTGTGGTAATGGTTATGGCATATGACGTCCTGCTGTTGTATAGCAGGGGTGGTTGTTGCAATTACAGTTTGTGCAAACAACTGGCCAGAACCACAGTTATCAGAGGAAAATTAGCTTTGAGAAGCGATTCAGGCAGAAATAACTATCTTTCAACAGAGGAGCACCTTCTAGTGGTATTGAATTAATATGGCAGCTAGTTAAACCGAGTTACTTTCTCTGAATAAGGAGACATAAATGTGGTAGATGAAGAATAGTAATGAATATTTCTGTACACTGTTTTTGTGATTAAATTGATAATTCATTTAAAAACAAAGGAAAAAACAAACCTGAGTAGGGAAAACATATATTTGAAAAAAACACATTTTTCAATTACAGCACCTCCCCCGCCAACCTATTAGCTTACTAGCTTATTATGCACTTACCATTAAATAGTATTTTTGTGTGTTGCACTGTGGAACATACCCACCCTTTGGCTTTTTTTAGTAATGAAAATTTCATTTCATTATATATCTGATTTAGCTCCAAAGGAAATTTGCTACGGAACTGTTATTTTGTCCAAAGTTTCACTGATTGTTAACACAGTTTCTCCATGCAGTTTATTTCTAGTAAAGGTATATTTCTCAGTATAGTATTTGCCATGGTTACTTTCTTTTGCAAATAACATAGTATCAAATGATTTAAAATTAAATTTTTCCACAGTTACTACTAAATACCGTGGATATGGTGGTTTAGCTGATGTTGTGGATTTCTACTCTTTCAATTTGTATGTAGTAAATAATCCTTTTTGGACACCATTACATAGTGTACATAATAAAAATGCATAATGTGCTATTTCTAGAAAGGCAAATTAGGATTAATGAGCAATGCTTAATATTATGTCATTGCAGGAGATTTGTGCATTAGTGGAGGC
The DNA here is from genome assembly GCF_000699105.1 of Pygoscelis adeliae. NCBI lineage: Eukaryota > Metazoa > Chordata > Aves > Sphenisciformes > Spheniscidae > Pygoscelis > Pygoscelis adeliae. The sequence goes on along the minus strand of NW_008825108.1, from coordinate 13,250,827 downwards.
TATCTGTGTGAAACATATTCATACTCAGATTTTCATTGGGTTCCTTTGAATTTTGCAGCTTTGTGAAAAAATGTCAAATATATAAAGTTTGATTTGCAGGTGGTTAACAGAAGACATAACTTTAGTTCCACTTTTTAATTCTGTAAACATAATCCCATGTTATCAAAGTAGAGAACTTGACCTTTTTTCCTGAAGAACTTTTTCAGCATCTGGAAACTTCAGCGCAAAGTTGAAACAGGTCTTGCAAACATTTTAACCGGTGAAAGCTCATTCCATATCACTTGTTTTGGGTGTGCCATTATGAAATAGATTTGTTGAAATAACTAGTATTTTTGCATTCTCTATCCCATGGTAGGAAGGCAAAGGGGTGGTAAGACAACTGGGAACCTGGGGCAAAGTTAATGGAGTTGGGGCTTTGTCTAGTGCTTCTGTAACAGTGGGCATAAAATTCTGCAAAATACTGGAAGTGCCACGCAGTCACTTGTTAGAAGTCCAGCTGCCTAACCCTGAGGCTGTTTGGGGTCCGGTAGAATAACAATCAGCTTTCCTGCAGTAAGATCTATGCTGCTTGCAGCACGTACTAATATTGATATAGGGCTCAATTAACTGATTTTATCCCTTTTTGGTGCTCAGACAGGTGTCTGTCTGGACACGTATAGAGATGCTAGTTGAGAATTATATAGCTTATGAAACAATAGTTTTGACCAAGTCTGAAAGCTCTCAGATCTAAGTACGTGCCCCCGTATTTCATTGTAAGCTAGAGAGCCGTCTTGGTTGCCATTGGAATATACTTTCTCTTAGTCCCACAGCATCAATTCTCCACTTGTCTTGTGCATTTGAAACGCGAACATGCTCTGTAACCGCTGGGGTTCCTTGTTTGTGAGATTTAGTCACGGTGTCCAAAACAGACAAGCATAGTTGCAAATATTTATGGAAGACAAGAAATAAAACAAGACCCATGCTTAATCTGTACATACTGAAATTAAACCAGAAAGCTGTCTCTGGTCAGGGTTTCTTTTCTTCTGCATACTTTACACCTCCAATTAGAACTGGAGAGAGGGAACCTCCTGCAGGGGAGCTCTCATCCGCTGAGGGCGTCTAGACAAAAAATAGCGTACTCTGTTCTTGACCAGGAGGGAGTCTAGCTCGATTTTTTTTTACATTAAAATGAGCATTGTTTCATTTCCTTTGATACACAAATTCTTTTTGTTAGCACAGCTGCTCTCACCTGTATTTGACTGACCAAGTGACTACTTTTTTGCCTCAAGAAAATGTAAATCTCTTTTTTTCTCATGCTCTCTGCCAGTCTGTGATGGCTCAGCATGCACATTCCCTCCACTGAGTCCCAGAGGCAGCGTTTCTTGCCTGAGTCCCGTAGGAAATCTCTGGCAGAGCTCGTGGTCAAATCTAAATCTGTTTTGAGTTCCAGTTCAGCACTGGCATTAGTTATGGGTGGCTGTTTTCTGTCGACCTCCGCTGCATGTGTTTGATAGAAAAGAGCATTGCTCATTCAAATCACGTTAAAGGTTTATTATGCATATTTGCTATTATTTAAATATATTATTGAAACATATTAAACTATTTACATATAAACATATTAAACTATGTTTATATTTTTAGATGTTTATATTAAAATCAAGTTTGTAATTTACTGCGCCATAATACTGCATTTTGGACCGCATACTGCAATGACCATTTGTAAACCTGTAGATGCTCCTAGATGGATGAGGATTAAATCTGCTTTGTTTTCCTACTCAAAAAGTGCTTTATAAATGTTTATTTAAAAAGGCTGCATGATAGATAGATTGTAAACAACTCCATTTATTGTTAAAAATAAGCTTGCAAATCAGTTTCAGTGCAGTTTCAGGAGAAAAGAACAGTTCGGATAAAAAATTGAAATAATTATTTTGACAAGTGTTTACAGAGTATCACTGAACTGGTATTGAAAAACAGATTACAGCACTGCCCTTCAGAGTTCAACATCAGCATTATATGGGCTACAAATACTGCTGTTTCTTCCTCCTACTGTGAAATTTGGATTCCAATGAATTCAAAGAAGGAAAATGTAGTTTCTATTAGGCACTACAGATAAGATGATGAAACATTGTAGCTCTAAATGAGAAAAAGGAGGAGGATCATGAAATTACTTTTATAGGTCTGGCAGTTAAAAAAAAGCAGGTTTCTTAAAAATGCTAGAAATTCTTAAAGAATAAAGAATGCAAAAATATAATTAGTACTTACATGCCCTCTAACCAAGTTTTCTTTTGTTATGCAGTAAGGGCATCTAAAGAGAGGACATTTTTTATCACGTTTGTTTTATAACCTGGGATACAGTCACATAGAATTAAAAAATCTGCACCTCAAGAACAAATGCGTTAGCATTTTCTATTGCTAACGCAGGTTTCTAAGTTGCTTCCCTAGTAAAAATGTTCTAAAACATTATAGGAAATCAATACCTATTTTTACAGGTTTCCTTTTAACTGCATCAGCACAATTGTCTAAACCTGAAGTAATAACATCAGTAAGAGTAAAGTCTATAATTAAAATTATATGTTAAATCTGTATAATGGAAATAGATGCAGAAAAATTCTGAATTAAGCCTGCCTACACGCTGTAATTCTGGCATAGCTTTAAGTCTTCCCATATTATCTGCATTTCACAGCTTTTTCACAACAGCAGCTCGAGGTGTTGCATCTAGGTAACAGTAACGACATTAATGTAAAGCGAAGAGGGAGATGTGGTGCCTTTATGAATCCCCTGCAACGTTCGGTAGAGCAGATGGCACTGCCCGTTACCACCCTGCTCTCCATTGCCTTTGGGTAATCCACTACGGAAAAGAAGATGTCAGCCCTTCCCTTGCAGCAGCAAAAGTCCATTTTCTTGTTCTTACTTTTGTGTTAGAAGATGAACGTGCATTCTTAGGAACGTTTGTATTTCTGTTTTTTTTCCTTTGAGAAATAGCAAGCAGTCTTTAAAGACTGTATGGCATTTTAGAGGAAGGCAGAGTGCTATATGTTTCACCTGCATTCGCTCACCTGCGGTTTCTAGTCCACGCCAGGCCCTTGAGACCACCTAAATCAGGTAAGACGGGCTGCCCAGGAAGCCTGATGGAAAGACGTCTGGCTACTGATGTCGGTCTTCTGACTGGCATTGGCTGGACTGGTGGGAAACTGGTGGTTCCCGTTGCCCTAGCACACGACGTACTTTGTGAGGACATCGCTTTCCTGGCTAGGCCCGTAGCTGAGACCTTGAATATGTACGTTTTGTGACATTAGGCTGCATTTTACCTTAGACTGCAAAAGCTGAGAACTGCAGTGCTCACTGATTAAGGTTCACCTTTCCCAGCCGGAGGAAGCCTCATCCATGCTGAGTCATGTGAAGAGGAAGGGACTGAGCTGGTAAAGTGGTAAGTTGGGGGAAGGCTTGAAAAGAGAGCTTGGGGGGCTATAGAGGTGGTAGGTCCTTGCATGGGAGCCAGCACGTCCCATCACCTCTGACTGTGGGCTCCAGGCACAGTGCGGGGAGAGTTGTCAGCCCTGGGACTCGGATGTTTCTCTGAGGCAGGAGCAGAGAAGCTACATTTCCCTGCAAGGCGGATGGGTGAACTTAGCCACATTACCTGCCTCTGCCGTGGTTCCCCCAGCTGTAGAATCAGTCTAGGCGTATTTTTTCTTCTGCCTAAAGAGCTTTGGCATCCACTGATGAAAGCAGTGTACAAAGGTGAAGCATTTTAACTGCCTCGTGGTACTGTTTGTCGTAGCTTTTTGCCAAGTGAGGTGTTTCTGAGGCGTGGAAAAGAAAAACTTTGATATCAGAATACATTCACTTATGTATATTGAAGAGAGAACCAAACTTTCAGGAACATTTGAACATTTTTATTTAAAAAAGGTAAGCTCATGTCTTAATAAGTGGGAAATTTCAGGTAGTTTGTCTGTGAGATAAAAGTATTACAAAGACAAATGGAGAACAGTGGATGCATAAAGGTGGCTTTCCTTAGCAGCTTTGGGACATTTGTAGCAAAATTTACCTCTTCAACTTAGAGGTTTTTGCTTTAACAATTTTTGCTTACAAAACAATGCTGAATTTACAGTCGTAAATGAAAAAGTTGTTTCTCTGACCACAGCTGAGCACATACCTAAACAGTCAAACCTTTCAGGCCGTGGTCTATTTTGTATTCATCTAGTATATTACAAAGATGTCCGTCGCTGTAATACCCCAGAATCTAGATACGGTACATGAAAGCTACCCATACCTTGCAGTCAGTTTTGTAGGATAATACATTATTACAACATTCAGTAATGTGTTCAAACTCATTATAACAGTTGGGCATTTAATTGGATACCATGTCTTCAGATTTTATCCAAACAAAGATCCGTGAGAAACCAGTATTGCAACATACTTGTCACAGTAGAAGATGTTGACTTTGGCTCTTAGCTGTTTGGTTTATTGTTCACATATTGTGGCAAAATGGAATAAACTTATTTCATTTTATTTGTTTATGTCATTCTATCTGGGGAATATTATAATAAAACATTTTAGGAGCCTGTATTTCCAAATAAAATATGACCAAGTAAATATGAACAGATGTCTTTGCCTTTTAACTCTTGTCTTGTGGAAAACCTTTGATTTCAGTCAGGACAACATTAGCATTAGTTCAGCCTAGTTGAACAAAAGCACTTTAAAAAAGTGTGTTTAATTGATTATAGAATCACTTATGAACAGGCAAACAAATGTCTAGAAGCCTTGTCAGCTACTAGGGTGTATTCACAGCTGAGTATCATGAGGAACATGAATAGCTGACGGTAAGAGAGGGAAGGATTTTTCATGAGTTTTGTGTCCTGAAGGTGGTTTTTAAAGATTACCCAGTGCCTTTAGACTCGGCCCAGCACAAGGCATGTTGTGTGAGATGCCCAGGCCGGGAGAGCAGGCGACAGAGGCACTGTGACAGAGATACTTTTTGTAGGAATGCCCCCATCTTCTCTATGCCCTTCTGTTCTTCATTATTCGGGGTTGGTTGGGAACAATCTTTCCCCTTTTTCTCCTGTGTGTGCGAGTACCTTGGGACCTCTGCTATAGATGGCTTTATTGATAGAAAATTAATGAGCTTTATAGGATTGTGTGGACCATGTAAGATTGCATCCAGCTACAGAAACAGACCTGGAGGCAAGGATTTACTTTTGTAACACAGTTTATTCCATATTTTTCTTTCAGTGGGACACAAAAAGGAGCAATGCAGAAAAGTAGGTTTTACTAGAGTTTCAGAGTCCAAACAGTTTGTGCCTTGTTCTGCAGGTGAGCCCAGAACAGTGAACTGGGGAGCTAGGATACCCACCTTACTCAGTCCTACATAAGTGAACTGGAGGAGTCTCCAGCTTGTTCCTGCTTGTCAGCAGCAAAGAGTTTAGAGCAGGGCTACCATCCGTGCTGCCTGTATCTCTTGCTCATGTTCCTGGGGGTCAGGGAGGATCAAAGGATGTGCTGCAGAAATCAGTATTGTCTTCATGGCAACTTTTATCTTCTGAGTTGGCTGAGAACTGGATTCTCCCTTGGAAAAGCAGGTCCCTGCCTGTTTGCTTCCCCAGTCCTTCCCTGGTCACTGGCACAGCGCAGCAAGTGCTCCTTGATACTCTCCCAGGCCCGTGATGGCAGTTGCTGGCCTTGCTCCGTCATGTGTGCCCTGGACCATGCAGCTCTTTGGTAGGGTGATGCTGACAGAAAGTAAAAAGCATCTGATTTTGCATCTTTCTATGTGAGTATACTGCGTAGTTCAGTCACAATGGGAATATTAAGGTCATTCTTGTTCAGTCAAATGCGTTTTATGTTCTGATTACCTGACCAGAATGAAATTTCTCCCTAGCTTGTTTTTGAGTCAGACTCTCACATTGACTTTAAAGCATTTCCTTACTGTTGTCTTAGTTTTTCTTTTTACATGCTGAAACACAGGCAGAGAGACCCTAGACTTTGCTTGAGAATCTCTGCAATCCACGTTAATGCTGCGTGCAAAGACATTGCATAGGAGTTGTGGAAGGGTTATCTGTGAAGCTTTTAAATTATTGTATTCGTCTTGAGCTCATTGGAGGCTTTCAAGCCAATCTTTGATTGAAATTTGAAGTTTTATTCTTGCCAACTTTGGGTACTTGTGAGCACAGGCTGCATTTATAGGTGTTATAAAGGCAGCACTTCAAGAGGAAACAATTCCAATTTTTTTCCAATATCAAGAAGGGACTTTGCTAATGTTTTCCACAGTTTCTTCTGAACTGAATGCTTCTTTCCTCATTAAAAACAAAAGAACATTCTAATGATACTTGCTTAATATGTAACAGTAACATTAACATCTATATATTAGATATTATGCAGTGAGAATAAAATGATCTGTCTGAACAGAAAAACAACTGTTTTGCTATTAAAAATCACTACAAAATTTAGAGAAGGTGCTGATCTAAGTTGTCGTTTCTTCTCCTGAAAAAGCTCACATATTAGAAGTCTGGGCAGGTAAAACCTGACAATCTCTGCTTCCCAGAGGTGTGAAGTTATCTTTTCTAGCCCACGAGTGCAGTGAGTATTTATGTTTAATTTTGTGTCCAGAAAAGCGTATTTTGATTTCACGTTGAATTTTACCCAGCCAGAACACAGACAAATTAACTTGCTGAAAAGCAATACTGAGGTGGAGAAAGGAGAAAGGAACAGTGTATCTGTACCTTTAAAGATAAATTGAAAGATGAAAATGGCAAGTGTTTGATTTTGGAAATAGCTTACTGTTTACAATCGTGGGTGTAATCCGGTGGCAGCAATGAACTCATTTAGCCCAGAGCTTCACACTTATCTCTCCTGTTCTATCCTTTTTCATGCTGAGAGCACCTTTGTCACTAAATGGCATTGACATTGTTTCTGTATGGGTCTGAGATGTTAAGCGTGTATTACAGCAGGTAATTGCCGATGGGTGCCCGTTCATGGATTAACAAGCTCCCTTTCTTAAGGAAGCCAATGCATTGTTAATAACCCTGTCATGTTTCCAATAGACAATTCACACGTAAAAAAAAAGGTAAATATTTTTCTTTTAAAATAAGAGAAAATTAAGGATTAAGAAGTCATCAAAGGAAAAAAGCAGCACTTAGAGTGAGGTGAGTACGTAACTCCCCTAAAGAGAATATGGGCATGCAATTTTGCTACCAGATCCTGTGAGATTGCTGGTACATCTGAACGCATGTACAATGTTTCAGATTATCAGGACCTGGTTCTTCATTTCATGTCACGGTTATAGACAATTAAAAAAACATTGTTCTAGATATTATATAGACATACACATTTACTCAATACAATTGACACATACAAGAAGAGAGATTTAATAGCAATGTAGAATAGAATTATTTTTACATAGAGACACGTGAGGACACAATGGTATTAAACCTACGGAAATTAAAGAATTAAGACACTGTACAAAGCATATTAAAAATTCTTTGTCATAATAACTTCTGAAAAGAAAGTGAATGTGCTCACTGGTATATGGGCTTTCATAATTAACAAGGTAGTTTGTGAGACTTGGCAAGAAAGCAGGTCAGCAGGTCGTTGATTATGGAACATGATTATTTTGCCCATACAATGTGTTGAGAGAACACATATTTAACGACTCTTGAAGGTGGATGTTCTTTGATGACTATACATTGTGCTGTCTCAATTATTAAAGTGCACTGTAGACTAATTGCCTTAGACTGTCCTGAAACTGTGATGCTAAGACCCTGAATGAACAGGAGGAGACGCGCTCCTGTGTAGCAGCATCTCCTACTCTTCTTGCAGCTCAGCCACCTCTGTATTTCAGAACTTTTCCTGTGCACACTTCTCCCCGTTGATGAGTTCAGAGTTCATGGTAGTGCAACACACCGCCCTGAAGCGGAACAGTTATGAGAAACAGCTGTAATTGCCCAGGGTTTGGGGGGCACCACTGGTGTGCCCTGCCTATCGGTTTGGAACCCCTGCTGCCTGGCGGAAGACGTAACAAAGCTCTTCAATCCATGCTCGTTTGCTTCACGAGCAGATTCACTGTGGCTCTGACTATCCTCAGGGACTTTATCTTATTATTTATTTTTTGTTTGTTTTCGGAAATGTGCTGCACTTTACCTGGGTTAATGAAGTTCCGCTGGCAGTGTCAGTGGAACTCTAGTGCAAGCAGCATTAAAATGAAGTAACTTGTAGAAAGCCTCTCTGCAAGTGCTGGAGAAGTTCAGCCGTAAGCATCATGATTGTTACTAATTGCACAGTCCAATCACAGCAACACTTACAAATATACGAAAAAATAATTAACAGAAACTATGAGAAGGCTCCTCAACTCTGTGTGCTCTTAATCTTACTGTATTTTTCTGGCCAAGTATTAAAGTAGCTACTTAGAACTTTTCTTCATTGTTCATTCCATGTCGCATGTACATACAGGTAAGAAGTGCTATTTCACAATAAATTAAGGTATATTTATGACAAGAATATTTTAAATGCCAATTCTGTAAAGCTAGGAGTTGCTAGTGTTTCTTTTCTAGTAGATGTGCACATTAAGTTTTACTCTGCATTACTGTCTAAAGAAGCTTACTCAAGAGATTGCTATACAATACAGGAGACAAATTTTAAACGGGTCTGATGACACAAAGCCAAATGGGCAGTGGGAGACGTGTGTCTTTGCAGACTGGTGTTTAAGTCATTGTTCTTGGGGACAGAGTGATGTCTGTTACCCGTCCTGTCAGACAACAGCAGCACCGGCATTTGGGATGACATTTTATACTTTTAATTCTTTGATAGAATGTCTTATTTGCTACCGTAAAAATGATTGGGTCAAGGCAACTATTGATGCTGCAGATGATCTCTGTGACTTTATAAATGGCACTTAATGTGCTTGTGTTCCCACAGGGTGGTTGACAATTAATTCTGTAAATTAGTACCACCATCATCATAACATGATAAGGTATGAAAGAAACAGCAAATACAATCATAGCGGCTGAAATCAGTAACAGAGGTCTAACGAGTCTGTTCCTCCTTTGCTGACGTTTACTGAGTTGTAGTAACGCTTTGAGAGTCAACATATAGCATGTAAAGATGACTGTGACTGGAATTAGGAATCTCAGTACAATCTTGGAGAGTGTGAATGGCACTGCAAACTGTAAAAGTCCTTCAGTGCCATCCAGGGAATCTATGATGTCATGTTGTCTTCCAGCTGCAACTGTGTAGTAGATCTCCGGCACTGACGCAATCACTATGAAGATCCATACCGCAATGGTACAGAACACAGCCTTTTCTTTGTCCCACCATGTTAATGAAGTGATAGGATGGACAGCACCTACATATCTGTCAAAACTGATGAGTGTCAGGAAATAGACACTTCCATAGATATTAATACTAAAACATAGTCTTATGATCTGATAAAGTGCTTGACTGGAATAGGCAGCTAACTTCTGGAGACTAGAACATACTGAAAAAGGTGCCATGAGAGTCCAAGCAAAGTCACACAGTGCCAAATTAAAGAGAAATATGGTATTGGTAGTCCATGTCTTCATGCAGTACACATAATGTCGTAGCGCAAGTATATTGCCTAGAAATCCTGCTAATAAAGTGAAAAGGCAAACCAGAATCAGCAAGTAACAGTACCACTCCAGCTTAGGATTTCTGTTGCAAATGGAAATAGTGCAAGTACCATTCATCATCTTTCCATGGAGTATGCCTGAAGGGAAAAGAGAGACCAACAGCTTTTAAAATAAAAATTGAATTAGATGTATTGAATTTAAAATTCAAAACTTTTAAGTTAAATCCAGTATGTTTGAACTGGCAAAAGAATTCAGAATATGGTATGATGTACAAGCTCTCCTCTATCTGAAAAAAATGTAAATGTAGGTAACACTTAAAGCTTACTCTACAACACCAGCACAGACAGATCTTCATGAACTTTTATCCAAACCTTTATATTCTTTCCTCTCTAATATTTACTGTAGTGTACGATAGATGAGAGAAAAAAAGCATGCACCCTCAGTAACAGCAGCGTCCCCTTGCCCACTAATGTGTCTGTGTCTTATCTTTGGAAGAAGCAGAGGAGAGGACAGGAGGACAGTAACTGCCCATGCTCGTTCCATCCTTGCTTTGATTGCCTTGAGTATCCGTGTTGGGCCTAGAGGCATGTGTAATGTGGGCAGGTGTGCAGTGGGCTGTGACTGAGATCCAGAAGACAGCGTCAAAACAAATCGGGATGAAATCCTGCTTGTGGTGAAGGCCACGGCAACCTTTCCATCTAAAGCGCTGGAGAAACTGCTTTTTTTTTTTCTTTTTCTTTGACTCTCTTTGGTAAATGAACGTCCCAGGCCAAAAACATTGTGCTTATGGTAGGGTTAGAGACAATTCATTTTGTCTCACTCTTTATGGCCCAGTTTGTATCAATGCCCATTATGGAATATCTGGAATATAGATCTGCAGTGTATTTTTCAAAGCAAGGATTTTATGCTTGTAAAGTCTTATGTTTAATCCCAATGATTTTTTACTCCTAATAAAAACAAAATAAAGGCTGGAATATTCTGCCAGAATGAGCTGTCACCAGTTTCAGTTTGTCATGTTTCTAGAACCTCTTTCCAAATGATGCAGCAGATGCCAAACGGTAAGGTCTGTCCAAGTAGGAGCTTTGCATGAGGGGCATCCAAATAGCCATTTATAGATCAGAGTCTGCTAGAGTGCTTGATAGGAAGGCAGGATAAAATTTTGCTCAGTACAAACCACACTTTGAATGGAAGAAAGGACTTTTTCAAAATGTTATTGATTCCTTGAAAAATTTTCAAACAGCTTCAACCGTTGATAGCAGTGTTTCGTTCGAACGTAATGTATTGCTTTCGTGTCAACCTTAGTACAATATGACTTTTCCAAAGCTATGTTCACAGACACAGGTCAAAATATAACAAACACGAGCTACAACGAAGACCTGCTAAATACAGACTGCATTATTGTGCTTTGCAAATTTATAGTTCACCCAGGCAGTGAACTGACAAAAAGCTAGTTCAGACTGTACTCAACAAAATTAAGAAGGAAAGTTGTTTCTCTAGAAGCTCAGTAACAAAAGCAATCACATGACTTTCCAGACAGTGAATACGGATAGAAAGCCATCTGTTCTACTCACAGTGTATTTCACAGGTGGGGAATGTTTACTCTCTTAAATGTATTTTAAGTATTGAAGCACTGTACTTTAACCTAGG
>NW_008825108.1:13205635-13239591 GCF_000699105.1 Pygoscelis adeliae | reverse complement strand
TGTCCCTACTCTTCTCCATAGCCTTTGTGAATATAAAAAATTACATGAACTTTGTGTAATTTTTTTCTTCAGCTGAATTTTATAAGATATCCCTGTAAATTCTTTAAAAAGTAGCCACCCTAATAGGTACAATACAATTAAGTAACATTTTCTTATAAAGTGTTCAATCAAATAAAAGGGATTTGAATATGTATAGGAAAGTTATCTTTTCCTAAAATCCTCTTGGCTAGAGGTCATGTGTGCTTTAAGTTAAATTGTATTTCCTACCTCTCTGCCTTCCTTTTCAATAATTACAAATAGAGGCACTAAGCACTTGATTCCAAGTTGTTTTGGCAGTATAAATAAGCCCTGAAGTGGCTACAAACAGCATGGCCATAGCTGCGTGATGGAACTGTAAGGCCAGATTCCTGATCTCATCAAGCTCCTGGGAAAGGCCTATAGATAGGTCTAAATGGAGGGAGGCAGACAGCTGTGCCACCTGCTCCGCTTTGCTGTAAGTTGGCTGGATAAAGCCTGGATGTATAGCCTTGTAACTGCATTAGGGCAATTACAGACCTGAACTAATAAATCCCCTGTCGCCTTCATCACCTTCAGTTTACTGGACTGCAGAGTTGAGCTATGTGAAGTTACTTACGTAGCTGGGGGGGCTGGAACTGCACAGCTGGGTATGGTGCATTTGGAGCTCAGAGAGTCATTAGAAAATATGTCTGTGTTTGTGTAGCCATTTCCCATGTGTCTACCTTGGGATTAATATTGGGAATTTCTAAAATAGTCTTACTGTCTCCTATTAATTCTTTAATGTTACGGTAGAGCTTAGAGGCCATAACCAAGACTAGATTCTTGAAACAGTGTGCTTTGCAATTGGTGTGAGCGACTTACAGGGTGGACACAGGGGAACGGGTGCAGAGATAAAAAGAACCTTTCCTGAGGTAACATAATAAGCAAGGGAAGAACACAGGGGGGTTGACCCCCAGCTTGATCCTATAATAAGACCTCCTGGTCTTCCATCAGAAGAATCTGAAGACTCTTCTACAATCAGGACCCAGTTTTACTGCATGCGAGTAGACACAGTCAGCATGCCCTGCTATATCCTGAGGCCACTGGAGCTACCCTGGTGTCCAGTAGATCTGCATATGTGCTTTAATAATTTTCAGAAGTGACATGTTTTTTATATCAGACAACAGCAGGTTTTCTGCCTACCGTCTTAGCACCAACAGAATAACTTGAGCTACAGGATGTGAATAGATCATCTTCACAGTACAAGTCCAAAATTTTGCATCTGTCGTTTAAGAAAACTTTCTTTTTCTGAGCGTTGCTGTGTTCACTGCTAAGTCCACGTATTCTTAAACAAAGCCAGCCAACACACATACACACATCTTAGCAGTGGCAGAATGAGCAACAGCACCATGACATTATCCTGTGACAGATGAGTTGTATATGTTGTTAGTGCTGACTAAGAACAGACTTGCCAGACTTTGATGAAAGTAGGATTGGGCTTTCAAGGCTAAAAAATACTTCCGATTTATTGAGATCAATTTTTCAGCTCAATAGTTTCAGCCATTGATGGAAATGGCCATGAACATTAAATGGACAGAAAGAGCAATCACATGATGGGGTATCCAAAATTAAAGGAATATCTCTGATTTGATGAAGGGCTTGATATTAGAATACTACACATATGCCCAGGAAAGAGTTGAAGCTTATGGGCTCCATCACCCATAATTAAGACAAGAAAGCATGCTAAATTCATGGGTAAGAATTTTACGTTTCTCCTGTAAGAAGCAGTCTAATGAATCCAACCATCTTATGGGCTGTGGATCTAAAGATGCTAGAAAAGTTTTAATTTTTAAGAAAGTGTCCTGTTTGATTGACTCAGTTTTTGTACCTGCTTATTGGGTTGTCTCTTCTCCTGGACCTGAAAGAAATATGGCTTAGATCTGTGACTCTCTGACAATTAATATCTACAAGCTCCTCTGTCATTGTCACCAGCAGCATCTGCACACCGTTATAGAAAGTCAAGAGGGTTTCAGCTGATGAGCTGATTTACTGCCTGGTTTGTTGTAGGGCCCTAAATCCTGAAGTCTCTACTTCCCTGTGTCCCCCTTTTACCTGTGATGTGGCCTCCAAAGTCTTGGAGTAGATAGAAGACCTTGTTTCAGTCAAAAATTACTTTTTTAGGAAACTTCTTTCGGAGCTAAGAAACACTGTGTCACTGAAAAGAATCTTGACTTGTGTATATAACTAATTGTAGCTCACAGTTTATCACTGGTAGTCATTCATATGGCATTTAACTTGTATTTGCAAAGTTCCATTAGGTTTAGTGTGTTTGTTTATTTAAAAATATATAATTTTGTATGTGCAAATATATCCTAGGAACCATATTCTTCCCTGTCATACCTGTGGGTTTTTTTGACATCTTTCATGAGGTCATAATAAGCGATTAATTTGGCCTGAAGTAAAAAAAAGATTAAGCTGAGTTAACAGCTTATTTTATGTAGTTTTATTCCTTATCTACTCTCTTTGCCCTTTGCTCCTTTTTGCTTGTTGTTCTTTATAGTAGAAGTCCTGATTTGACATGAACGGTTTCATTTGTTGGGATTACTCTGAGAATTTTGTTTGCCTGTTTGCAACTGTATTTGAATCTAGTACAAATCTATTCCAGTTGCCAGATAGGTTTTCCATATTTCTGACTGTTCATACACCAATACATTTCTGTTACGTGTGCTCTCAAAGCATACCCTTTTAGCTCATCTTATCAAATTAATAAAGCATTTCACAGGGAGTCCTAGGTTTAGTTATAAAAATATCAAGCATTATTTGCAATTTTTACTTACCTGTTAGGTAGTCACCTCATGCATTCCCTTTTTATGTTCAGCTGAATTGATATGAAAGGATATAATGCAATGTGAGTATTAAGTGGAGCATTTCACATATTTTAGTTCAACTGCATTTAGCGTATTACACATACTAGTCTGACGGGAACAATAAGTAATACACAGCAGTGTTTGTATACAATTAGGTAAGTAGAGTGTGCTGATACCCAATTCCTTTCTTCTTAATGACTCAATCTGTATTGTGATTAAGCTACTATTTCTTTCATTAAAAAACGATGTTCATGTACTTACTTGAGAGTTAATGAAGTCCTATATGGCAAACATAAGCTACAGTAGAAGGATAGTTAAGGTGTAAGAATTTGCCTACCAAAGAAAACATTTGTGAAAAAGTACTTAAAAAATACGAAATTTATACATATGTATGTATTAATCAGTGTGTATAGCTAAATAGAGTAAATTACATTGTTTTGGAGAATACAGGTGCAATTAATACTTCATAAATCTTTCTCTTACCTGTTTTAGAAAGGTTGGAATTATCTATTTTACAGAGGTCTACATTCCCGGCTATGCTTTTCTTCTCCATTAATCTGGACCTTCTAAAATCACAACTCTATTTTGCGAGTACTGTTTTAGTCCGAGGTTTTGGTAATATGCCATATGCAGTGGCAGCTCTTCAGAGAGCAGGTGTCAAACTGCAAGGGAGATATCTTTTATCATTAAGCCCCTCCTCTCAGTAAGTCAGGATACATTGCTATTGCCATGGCAGCCTCTGCTTGCTTTTTAGGGAAGGACAGACCTACTGCACATCCCAGTCTAGACAGGCCTGGGGCTGTTTCCAGCAGTGAAAGAGAGGAGTACAGGGGCTTGAGGCATGTATGTGTGTGTTTGCACTGTTCCTTTCTTGCCCCTTCTTCACTGCCAGAATCCTTGTTATTGCTGCCCTACTACTGGACCGCTCCGTGGACCTGTGTTGCTCTTGCCCCACCACAGAGCTTGGTTCACCCCACCTACCTACCTATCACTTCTGCTGCCCCACAGTTCCCACCTCATTGCAAAATCCCAGCGCTGTCAGATAACTCCCATCCTCCAACCCTGCTTACTCCAGAGCTCAAATTCTACCTACCGCTTCAGCCCATAGCTCAGGTCTGCTCCAGGTTCTCCAGTCTTCCTGCCCCAGACCTGCATCTCCAGTCTTCAGCAGCACACACCAGTCATGGGATCTTCCTGTTTCATTCCCTGAATGAGCACCTCATATTTCTTACTTATTTCCCCCACATTATAGCTTCACCATGTGTCCAGCCCCGATCCATGCTGAAACTGGACTTTTCATCGCACAGATCCCCCTTCCCCAGCCACTCTCCTGAGTATTTTACTGCTCCCAACCTAATCCTGTCTCCTCACTAACCTATGCCAGAGCATCAGACGGTCTGTTTCCTTTCTTCCAGCCTAGAGTGCCCATTTCTCCATCCTACAATTACCAAAGGCTTCATGCCCTCAAGTCCATCCAGGTCTATTCAAGAGCTCTGGCTCTTGAATTAAGATGTTACATTTCCCAACCCTTTCCAGTCTCACTGTTACCTTCTCCTCACCAACCCTAGATTTTGCAGTTCAACAACACCTCCCAGAGATTGCCTCCATCCCAGACCATTCTGCTTCTCAGCCTGCTATATCACCTCTCTTGATACTTCCTGTCCAGCTCGTCATCTTCCTTCTGTTTTTCCTATTTTGACATCTTCTAGTACCTAACCGCACTAACTCATCATTAGATGCTGTCCTTCACCTTACTGCTTGAATTATCGGTTGTCTTCCTTACCCCTCTTGGCTTCTGCTGTGGCATTATCTGCCTTGCAAAAGCAAATTCCCATCTCTTGCACTGGTGAGGCTTTCAGTACCCCAAACAATCGAAGAACACGTTAAAAAATCCACCTGGTTTTAGAAAAGAAAAATTATTTCTGGAAAAAAGATAGACCATCTATGGTAACCCATGATAAAACAATGATACTCTGTTAGTTACAGGGGGATGCAAGTGTGAGAGATGGTGAGCTACGCAAACTATCTACCAAAATCAGTAGAGATTAAAGGAGAGCTGCTAGAGGACAGAAATGTGAACACAAAAGGAGATCAAGATGTCAAGAAGAGTATGAACAACTGGACTGAGGTGCGTGATACTCACCCAGATGAGGAAGAACTAGTATGGCTGAGCTTTAATAAGGAAGTGATCATTAGAAATTCTGGTAAGAACAGCTCAAGGGGCTGTACCAGACTTGTAGAGGTCCAGGAGAAAAAAACTCCAGACAGTGAATAAACAGTGTGCCTAAAGAGTTTAGAGATGAAAGACAAAAATGTGATAGGGTATTCTTGCAGAAGCAAGTATAGAGGCTATTACAATGCTAAAAACCAGTAGATATGTTTGTTTTAGGAAAGGAGAGGGCTGGACAAGACTGAGAGATTCAGAAGAGGAAAAGAGGGATGAGAGTAGACATAAAGAAGATTTGGAAATTGGATAGAATGAAATTGTATGGGCAGGTGAAAAGGGTAAAGGGCTACAGAAAACAAAGAGGTGAGAGACTCCTGTGTTTCTGATAATGAAGAAGAACAAAGAGAAAAAGGTAAGAGGAGAAGACAGAGAAGGAAAGCTAGTCCAGGAAAAATATGTTTCTGAAGAAAACATGACAAAAGTTTCACCTCTCACCAATAGTGAGAGTAAGCAGGACTTCTTTTCGAGTGCCAAGACATACCAGTATGCTTTGAAAAAGGCATTCTCTGCAAAATAAAGTATAACACATCACATGACTAACGCGTTTAGGTCTAAGAAAAACACACAGCACAAGATTCTACACAGACTCATACTTTGTTTTCCTAGTGAAATTAGGGAAGCATATAATGTATGTCAGGGGATATACTTCTACTTCAAATATTTCACATAAGAAAAGCTTTCTTAGACATGAAAAGGACAATGATGTAAGAGTCAGTAACCTTTTTTTAGCATTTGAAATGAATTGTAATGGTCTGTAATCTTTCTCAGCATCTCTTAACAAATACGTTTATTAGTAAGTTATTGCTGCATTCTTTTTTTTTTCCTTTGGACTTCATATTCAGTGTGTAACATTTGAAAATAGGATACAGAGAAAATGTGCATAAGGAACTGAGATTTTTCTTTATGTATGAATGGTGAAAAAAATATTAAGACTGTAGGAACTTATTTTGTAATATTGCAGTGAGGCATTATAACTCAGCATTTGACAAATTTTAGTTTAATAAACTGCTTGGTAGTTGATCAGTCTTTCTGATGTTACCTTAATAGTAAAAATGACTACTGTAGCAACTATATTGCTCTTAAACATGTTAAATATTATCTGTTGGTAGAAAGCCCTTTTGAAATCCCATCTGGGATGTTAGGTGGTGTTCTTTCTGGGAGTCAAGCACTGAAAAAAATATTCCTACATCTTTCCACCATTATTCACCCACTCCTATTTAGATTATTAATCACTGCAAATAAATAGCCTTTGAAAAAGCAGGAACCATTAAAACCAAGTATAAACTATGAAAAGCAGGATGGGGAGGGTGTTGTATTGCAGTAGGACTTTTGGGGATAGGACAATAAAATCAATCTTGCTCTGACAAATTTGTAATATTAAATTTGTGAAATGGCAAGAACATTACCATGAGAAACAATCATAGCTCAAATACTCTAGGAATGTTTAGTTCTCTGTGATGTGGTGACAACATTTGGTGTACATATCTGACTAGCAAATGAATAGTAATTACGTCATAAGTATGGCTGTAAGCTCTATTCTCTTCTGTGATATGATTTTTTTTTATGTTACCACTTACAGGTTTAATCAGTTTGTGGCCTTGTTGTGGTATAATGTAGCAAAAGTCTACATTATAAGAAAAAGAATAGTAATATTCTTCACCTTTGTGGATCAAGGACTTGAGCGCAGAGAGTAAATGATTTGTCCACTATTTCACAGGAGGTCTCTGGTAGAATTTGAAACTGATTCTAAGGCTCCTGGCACTTGCCCAGTGCGTATCACACACCCTTCCAATCTATCATCCCAGCTGAGCAGTTCAGTAGTATTGGAGTCTAGAATTTTTTCAGAGTTTCCTATGTTGACATTAAATGACTGGCAGACAAGAACATGTGGCAGCCTTGTACTACCTCACAAAATAGAGGAGCAATGAGATTGCACAGTATTGTTATCTCAATTTTACTGAGAGGAGGGGTGATTATGTATTTATTTATTACTAACCATGCATTTTTCTGTACTTTTGGGCTTAAGCAAGAGTTGTCTTTGACTCAAGGGATGGCTTTTCCACTGATACATGGAGTTTCCCTCTAGTCCAGGCAATTTATTTCATCCTCAACTGGTTCTGCAGTCACCCTCTCAGAAAAGCACTTCATCTCTTTTTCTCATGAGCCCAAAAGTCCCGAATCCCCAATTCTGTGCCAAGTTTGTGTTTTTCACAAGCTAGACAAACACATATGATGAGATCACTATTATCATGTCATATATTTGACCTGATGCTGTCTATAGTCAGTGGAAAGAGACAGGCAACCATCAAGATTAAATGACTCTCTTGTTACTGATCAATAAATAACTGGCAGCAAATAATGGATCTCACACAGCCTGAGGTACTTATGACACTTCACAATTCATAAATAGACTTGTTTCTCAAAACAGTGTGCAAATGCCACTAACACATGGCTCTTGCCTTGAGGTCTAGACTAATTCCATGAGATTTTCCCTGCTGTGGTATTTGTTTTAGAGTGTTAGGATGTAGCAGCTTCTAGAAAATGGGATAGCTTAGACAGTTGCCCTTCCAATCCATCAATTCTTCCCATTTTCACACAGATATGCAGCACTACTGTTCATTGAGCCTCAAGGTCAGCAGGGTGATGGAACTAACTCAAATGGAAAAAAAAAATTTGGTAAATTACCTTTTTTCCTTCCTAGATGGGTCAGTTCCTCACTCTTGTTTGTTTGTGCATGGCTGCTCAGCTTGCTGTGCCAGCGTGAGAGCAGAGTGGGTAGAGATGTTAATGGCTGAAACAGGGAAACAGCAAAGGCTGCTTAACCAGCATGCAGAATCACATGTAGTGTGTGTAAAACCACAGCCACAGTTTGACCAAGCACCACAGACGTGATGTGGACTCCTTCAGACCTTCAGCTCAGTGATTTTGATTGTAAGAGCCCAAATCAGTTTTTCATCAGTTTGTGGGAAGCAACCTTGTAATTTTGTAGGAATAATATCTGTTCATGCTGAACTATAGAAGAGTAGTTTGGCTGCATGATACTAAATCTGCCTTCCCCCCCGCCCCGTATGAGAAGAAATACAGTTTAGTACTCTATTTTGGTTTCGTTATCATGTATTTACTGACTGACTAAAATATGCTTTCTCGTAATATTCATACCACAGGTCAGTTGCTCCGTCTGAAAATGTTTCGAGAGGACCACGGGTCTTGGATGACAATGTTCTTCAGTACCATCCTCTTCCTCTTCATTTTTTCTCACATTTATAATCTGTTCCTCATTATGGCAGGGAATATGAGGTAGGTTACAGAGTTTCTTTTTGTCTCTTTTGCTCTAGAATATATTCTACTGGAAGATTTTCATATTATGCTGCTTTATGGTGAACAAGAGCTTACCAAAATGTAAATGTACTAGTATTCACTATCTTTTTTTATTCCTCTGCTTGCTGAATTTAGGTAGAATAGTAATTTAATTGGTTAATTAGCCAAGAGAATTAAAGTATCAGTTATAAAATGCGGGCTCCTAAACTAATGATATCAACTATTACATCAGGGTACTAATGAACATTATATCTATTTTTTTAATTTAAAATTATAGCTCAACAAATTTGATTTGAAGTTAGGGCTGACTAGTTTAAAAGTATAAGCATTACTGTTGTGCATACGCAGGAAATTCAGAGTTAAAAGAAATTGAAACATCCGAACTTGAGGAAGCTCACACTCAAAACACAAACATTAAAAGTGTACTATAGTGCTATTTTGGTTATGTATAATAATATTTGCTGATCCAGTTTGCTAAAAATATTCCTAAAAATCTATTTCTTTTTCCCATAAGGTGCTCCAACAGGGCAAAGTTATGGTTGGCTGAGGGATGAACAGCTATCTCTTTATTATGTCTGGAGTTATTTTAAATGGAGCTCTTTATATTAATTTTCTAGCTTAAGAAGACTTGCTTTCTCCTATTACCTCAAAATTAACACCACTTTCACGTGTTGATTTTCCTGAGAAAACCTACATTATTAGTCATCTAATACATACAAAATGACTTCATTGGACAAAAATACACAGTCATGTTGTTTATGAAAGGCAAGATAGCATCTGAAGAGTTTCTAGGAAAGAATAAGAAACCAAATGTGTATACGAGTTGAAGAACGGTGCAAATAACTGAATGACTTATTCTTAGCAGAATATCAGAGCCATACCAACAGAGTCTGATGAAGAGTTATTTAATTGGCCCTGGTGTGTTATGTTACAGATCTTAAGCATGTCAGCAAAAATACGCAGTGTATAAAGTCCTGTCAACAATGTGACATAAACGAAAAGGTGAGTAGGAGGCAGACTGAATGAACGTAAGCACAGACCAGCTGGCTAATCATGAGATTGTGGCAGGAAGACTAGATGTATTGATTCGAGCAAGGCAGGTAAAGCAGCAGAATCACCAAGTGTTTTAGGAAACGATCATGGTAATGATGTGGTAAATATGAACAGGTGCCCAATAAGAGGCAGAATAATCATCCCTGAAATGAGGAGGGTGGGAGCACTGCAGGTTTCTGGCTTCCCTATTTACATAGTCATACTATTATTGGTATTATGTTAAGATTTCTATTTGGTATTTCTAATGCTCCATAAACTATAACTAGCTGTTAGACAAAGCATTAACATTTTGAAAGCTTGACTCATGTCTGGAAATCAGAGTTCATTTGTCCTTGTCAACGTTCCTGCTCCCTGTATCTGTTACAAGCTTCCATTAGCTGCACTGAAGAGATTGTGCGGCAATCAGCGTCCATGTTCATGGAAATAGCCTAGTACTAAAATACTTCAAAAACTTAAAATTCCGAATTACAGAGGAAATTCAATGGCCTCATTCCCACGGCACAGTTCAGCCCCTGGTGTCACACAAGATAATATTTTTTCTGATCCTCTACAATTGGTTTTTCTCTTCTCCCAAGTGTTAAAACTGTTCCAAAACAAATCTCTCCTTATTTGAGCATAAAGCACTACTTAAGGTTACTCTGACTTTTGCAGGAAGAGCTTTTTCTGCGTTATTCTCACAGCAGCCTTGACCAGGCGTGCTCTCTAACCGCTGCTGGTCTGTTCTGACTGACTCGTCCTGCTATGCTCCCCAGGGCTCTAAACCTGAAAAACAGACGAACCTTTCCTACCTCTGGACCATTTTCACATTTATCCTCTCTATTCCACGTATTTTTTGCAGAGAAGGACCAGCTAGACCAAACACCTCATGCCTGAAGCCTGTGCCTCAACCCTGCTGGGCCTTCAGACGGTTACACAGCCTGGGCCTGATGTGGGCCCTGTGCCCAGCTCGGCTTCTGCTTGCTGTTTTCAGGGATGCGAGGCAGTAAGAAATAATAGCTGCAGACCGTTCTCCGAAAGCTTTTCAGGTGTGTTTCCTCACCAGATGTTCAGCTCTGACTACAAGAGCAGTGACCTAATATACAGTGGGTCAGTGCTGTGAAGTCCCTAAAAGGAAATGTCACTGAAAGGAGAAGAGGGACTTAAAATTTAAAAAGATACATTCCAATCTGTCACAAAATTTTCAGTTCAAATAGTCATACTTTCACCCAGCAAACAGCTCTATAATATATATTCAAATACCAGCAACTTGTTCAGCTTTTGCTCTTCCCAGCAAACTACAGTCCCTACCACTACCCTTTTTTAAGGGATACATTCACACTGTTTAGGTTTGCCACACTGAGACACATGTGAAATGTCTTTAAAAATACTTTTAAAAAAAACCCCAAATCTTGGCAACTGTAAAATATACCTTCTTAAAGATGGTAACATGACAGAACTTTAAAGCACTCCTGGCACAGGTTTCTCGAGCCCTCAACAGGATATCGCTTCTGCTGTGACCATCCACGCTGGCATGCACATGCAAGATGTATGATTCTCCTGCTCGTGAGCGACAAGGCATTTTCATTGATGAGACCAACCATCTGACATAAAGAAACTTGTCAGAATCACTCTCCTGCCAGCACACAGGGCAAGCTGAATCAGAGACAGGGCAAGGAGCAAACACATGCAAAAAAAAAGAATTTTTCACTCATTCTGAAAATGAGTCCCATCCAGAGAGGGACTGATACAACACAATGTGACGTACTTTGGCCCGGGGATCTGCTGTTCATGCTTCGAGTCTTGTGGTGGTTTTGTGCACACGAGTGGAAGTACACCATCTGTCACGTTGCGGTCTGTCACGCTTGTGCACAACAGTCCATCACACATGTACACAACGGTCCTCTGCACAGCGAGCCCGGGCAGCCTCGGGAAGAGACTAGCTGCCATCTAAAGTGACCCTCTGTGTCAAATCTGTCACTGTCTCTTTTCCTGCTCTCCACTATTCTTTGCCCTCACATGGCTGAAAAAAATCCCTCCTTCCTTTATCCATCTTACAACAGCTGTGCGAGCCTGTTTGGAGGTCTTAATTCCTACTCAGCGCTATTTCCATCAACACAGGCCTGCATATAGTGAATAGAAGTTTTTTTCTATGACTATAGGTAATAAGAAGATAGTGGTTGCTGTCTTGTGGTACTCAGCTTCTGCTTTGCTGGTTTCCCTTCTGCAGAAGTGTCTGTCAACTCCTGTCACTTCATCGTAACATTTTCTTTGACCACTGCTCTTTGACCAGTTTGCTTGGAAGCTGAACCAGAGCATTGCCAGTGGTCACTGGGTGAGGCTGAGGGGCGTGAACTCGTGGCAGCACATTGTGATCCGAAGTGACGACAAACAGTGGCTGCACAATTTTCAGGCACCACCCTGTCACACAGTTAGGGCTATGAATGCACCGCAAGGTGGCCGGGTGGCCATCTGGCTGGCTGTCCATCCGGGGAGGTCACTGCACAACCCCTCTGCAAACATTGTGTGCCACTGGCCATGTCTGGGGTCCCCCCACCCAGTCTTGAACTGTTCATACAGTCCTGAGCAGGAGATCATTCTCCAAGTACCTTAACAATCTTTGAAGATGTGAATTGGGTCCTTTGAGTGCTTATAATACCTTGTGCTGGACATTATTAATAACACACAGTTAGTTATTGGACAAGACCAATAACATTGGCCAAGGCCAAGGTTTCTGTTAGAAGCAGTAAAATTGAATAAGCAGACGTGCTGTTGAACATTAGCAGCAAACTCAAACCTAGTATGTGTGAAAGTAGCTCAGAGCCCAGCGTGCCAAAGTAAAGCCCTCAGAGGATTAAACAAGCAAATTGTTTTGCAGAGGGAAGTTCTAGAAAGCTAGGGTCAGCATCGCCTAGCTTGAAGAATTTCTTAAAACATTTTAAAACCAGGACTTCATGTAATGAATGGTAACAAGGACAATGTGAGAATAACAGAATTTTATGATAATGTTTTACGGTATTGCATG
This sequence comes from Pygoscelis adeliae, assembly GCF_000699105.1. Lineage (NCBI taxonomy): Eukaryota > Metazoa > Chordata > Aves > Sphenisciformes > Spheniscidae > Pygoscelis > Pygoscelis adeliae. The sequence continues at coordinate 13,227,128 of NW_008825108.1, read as the reverse complement.
GTTTAAAAAAAATAAAGAACAAACCTCATCAGAACCCTCCTCTGTCTGCAGCTTGGAGGAAACTGGAGCAGTGTTGGGCTATTGAATTCTTAGGGCTTTCCCAGTGATTCCCAATTCACAGCATGCATATCCAGTTAGGTGCCAAGCTCCACGGTACTCTCCTATCTGAAGACCTTCCTTTACCTTTACCTTCCCTTGTAATGGATACTCTGTGCTACCTTGCCAGAGATTTGACTTCTGCCCCTGCCCTTCATGGCCTTCATTTTTCAAAATACAGTGTGGCAATGGTATTCAAATCTTGGGTAGATAAGTTAACTGTCTGGCAACTTTTGCGTAGTGCCAGTGAGCACACTCAAGTTTTCTGCCCCCTTGCAGAAGATGCTTGGAAGGCTTGTCCCAAGGCACTCCAGTGGAACACGAGATACTTGCCTTGCACTTTGTTTCCTATATTTGGCCATTTCCAATTACTCTTTTGGAGCATGAGTTGAAAGACTGAAAAAAGTAGATCAGGATTTCATTAAAAATTAAGGGTTGTAATGTGCTGGTGAGAGCTGTTAGGATTTTGAAAATGATGACTCCAGAATGATCTTGGCTTTCAAAGCAAATGCAGGTCTCCCTCAGTCAAAAAGCCAAAAACACTGTAAAGAGAGTAGTCCCCTCCTCATCCTTTTATTCTCTCTTGTGTGCTAGAGTGACCAAACCTATAGATGTTTCCAGCGTCCTCTTCTTGCACATGCCCACAGCCACTGCTGGAGGACTAATCAGCATCGTTGTGATCTACTCCATGTTTCAGTACCATATGTCCCCATTACCATTGGCATCCTGCATGCTGCAAGGCATGCTGGTGTGCAGTTCCAGCATGGTTTCACACGAAAGGAGGCTTTTTTCTGCATATAAATGTGATTAGTATAAATCTGCTGTGCAGGGGTGGATGGAAGGTTTCACAGTTAAAAAAGTGCCTACGTTGTGTCCAGGGCCCAGAGTTGTGACACTTCTCAACACTTTTCAGATTAAGGGCATGTATTTAATTTGTAATGCTTGTGTCACCTGCCTAGCAGCCTGGAGCCATCTTATATCAGATCACCATCTATTTTAATCATAAACATTACCTATATACGTGCGGTTCAGGCCTTATGTACTCTAATATAAAGTACTGTCCTGACAGCTATCAAGTAACTCTGGCTATTCCTTGTCCCACTCCCAACCCGGTGAACTCTTGCAACAACAATTAACTTTGTGGTATCTGAACAGGTAGGGTGAAGTGCAGGTGTTGTATGTCTTTTATCAAAGTACCACTGAATGCTTTTTAAAAAAGTGAGGGACTTGTGTGTTTATTTGTTAACTAAAATAATTTAGATTCTTGAACTTCAGCAGTGATTTTGAGCTGTGTAACACCTAACAGGTAAAGAACAGAGCTTATTTATTTAAGGATGTATTTGGAACGTAAATGAAAGGAGGAAACTTTTTTTTTTTTTAATCAAATGGGAAAGACGAGGATTGCAGAGGGATGGAAAAAGCGTTATGGTGTTCATTCCTAGTGCGTTGCGGCAAGGACCACGCGGTGGCAGCAAAGGGCGCATTTTAGCAGTAGAAAAGCTAAATCCAGTGGAAGTCTGCAGGGATCCTTTCTATCGAACTTTTTCTGTGGATTTTTCTGTGCCACAAGAAATTCACAGTCCTTAATTTATCCTGTCTTTCTTTAAAGGAATTCTGACTCTTGAACTGTCCAGGGGCTGTCCCATGTTTTCGTTGTTTATATGTGACTTTTATATGCTTAACATACTGAGATAATCTAGGTCGGTACCTACATTTATTGAAGTTTTTCCAATTGTATTGCTTTTAAGTGGAGAATATATTGCCTAAAGGAAATCCATTCTCTCCTTTGGGAGCCTGCATCAATAAATAATACTTTGATATTTAAAATTCAACACAGTGATGTATTTTTCACGACATCCAAAAATCAGAGTTGTGACTGCTTGTCTCACAAATGTCAGCTGTCTTGTCTCAGATGAAGTGATTTTCAGTTGACCAAAGGATGTTCAGATGCATCATTATTCAACATTGTAAAGTGTCATTACAATTGTAGACACAAACCATTTTCTCTTTTGATGCTAATTATCACATTACTATAGCAATAATACAAGTTGTCGGGATTGTCTTCTTTGAGTGCTGAATATGTCAGGGGAGGGTTTGGAGTGAATGTATTACCTGTGCTGTCAAAGGGTTTCAGTTATTCTTCTAAAGCACTAGGAGAGAGTACGTCTTTTTGGTGTACTTTTGTCTTCTCTTATTGCTCGTTTCTTTCACAGAAAAAGTGTGAAATTACAACACAGTTTACAGTAATAGCAGAAATTCCTTAGGAATAAAAAATACTCCTTTAATTAATTTTAATTAAGGTTCATTTTGAAGAGGACTCTGTTTAAGTGATTTAGTGAATTGGGACCCAATTACAAACAATCTGCAGTTGACAAATGCATATAAAGAGGGTTTGCATTTTGTTTAATAAGCTGAAACAAGGAAACAGCTATATACGTGTTTAAAAACCACAATAATAGCTTTCTATTCAATACTTCACCTTTATCCAAATTAGTTACTGTTCCTTTTCCTTTTTCCCTAATTGCAGCTACATACAGATTATTGTGTCCCTGGAAATGTGTATGTACTGAAGACTTTACATCACATCTTATCCAGGATTCTGTGTTTTAGTTTGTTTGAATGCTTTTTAATGAGTCAAGGACTAGTCATCATTAGCATAATTTTTAGAGCGAGTTTGAGGAACAAACAGGAATGCGTTTTCCTAACCACTGTTACTGTTCTACAGAATTGCAAGGTCCACAGTGGATCTGTATTAGCCCTCCAAGCTACCTTCATAGCTGTGTCTACCAAGCCATATATTTCATGAGCTTTATGTTGATGTATCCTTTGTATATATCTGTTTTAGTTATGTTTTTATACCATAGTCATGCCATAAGGCAAATCCTAAATTGTTGTTGGGTTTTTTTTTTGGTTCAAGCTCTCAGCTAGAAAAAAGGGCTTAATACTTGTCCCTACCCAGCTGGCAAAGATAATTGTGTTATACTGTAAGCTTCAGAAAGTTTAAGCTTTTGTGAACTGGTGGAAGGAAAGATTTCAAATCCATAAGTCCTCTAAGCCATTCTCAGAGATTAGTCCTTTGGGGCCATCATGAGTCTTTCCCAAACAGTATGTGGAAAACAGGGACTCCCTTAGAATACACATAGGGCTGTGGCAGGCTTACACTATGTAAGTGTATATAGAGGGCAGAAAGTTTAATAGAGTTGTAAGAATTATGGATGTAAAATATTGCACCAAGAATGCAGAAGGCTGCAGTCTTTAAGTGGTCTTCCCAAGAATGCAGAAGGCTGCAGTCTTTAAGTGGCCTTCAAGTGAGGCTTCTTATTGCAGGTTGTCATCCCAGCTGGGATCCTAAGGCACAGGTGTCTAGTTAGATCACATCAGCAAAAGAGACCACATTTTCCAAGTAACTGCGATTGAAGAGTCTCTTGAGCCAGCATTAGTACTTGAAAATTAAAGTTTACTTAAGAATTTCCAAGCTAGTTCAAGGTGTTTCAACCTTTATAGCTAAATGTACTCTCAGTCATACCACCTGGTGAAAAAGTACCTCTTGGTTCCATGTGCTAAATCTGCCATATTGGTTCTATCTTCTGTAAAGTAAACTTCAGCAAGCTTTTCCTTCTCCTAAGCCAGGAAATGGCAAAGCAAAGAAAATGCTTCGTTTGGATGCAATTAAAAGATGATGATTCTGAAAGTCCCAAACCCTTTAAAGACTAAGAAAGTCGTTCCCCAAACCACACTCTCTGTGCGGACATAGCATAGATACAACCGGCATAGAATCATCATAGATCCCAGGGTGGATGTATGTAAACAGGATACCAAAGAGCTCCCTTATCCATAAAGACATCTCAGGAGTACCTTGTAGTCAGCAGGATCAAAGGGTGCCAAAAAAACTGTGGCACAGTTGGAGCTCTGTTATCATGAATTATCCATAATACAGGTCGATCAGTTTGAGAGCAATGTTAATCACTTTGACAGAATGACTGAAATTAATAGGAGTTTGTGGAGAAAACCAAACTGCAAGGAAAAAAAAAAAATTATCCAAGCCAAACCATTTTCTCATAAACTCTTTTAGGTAGCTTAGAAGCAAAGGCCAAACCACAGAGATGCAAGTGGCACAAATCAGTTCTGGAAGGAGCTCTTTTTCAAGACATAGGCAGAGGACCCACCTTGGGAGTTATATATCTGTCCTGTGTGCTGCCTGAATTAGTCGCAGGGACTTGTAAGTGTTTAGGTAAGAACTATAGCTGTAGCACTGTTGTAAAACCCCCTTTCTCTAAGAGCTTTTTCCCTATTGCTAAAATTAATGACTCTGGTTTTAAGGTTGTCACTGATCAGAGATGCCAGAGGGAAGAACTGTAAGTGCTGAACACAGCCAGACCTGTTAGCTCAGAACAGCAAATACAAAGGATGCTGGAGGCTGCGGTGGGAAAAGCTTGTGAGAGACAAAGGCATGTCCTGCACCAAAGGGGTCATGCTCAAGCCCTGGGTTGGACAGAGGGGCAAGTAGCCCTGTGGCTGTGACACAGCTGTCCTGTGGTGTTGCCATGGTGACACTGATGGGACTTCGGGAATGTCTTAAGGCTGTATAGACTGATTCCCCTTTCCTCCTTTCAAATAAGTATCCTTCCCAGTGCTAGGGATAACTGACTAGGTAAACTGATCATGGCATGATGTAGTTATACCTTCTGCAAAAGTTAATTTAGAGCACTGTTACATATTTTGTATTTGTTTTCCTATTTTTTTTTAAAAATATGCTTGTTTAAAAAAAAATCCACAATTTAAAATATTCAAAATATCAGTTAATATGTTTGTATTAATGTGAACTGTATATAAAACAGTTCATGAAGGAAATGCTACCTTGTTCATTTTTGATGGTATGGTAAAGTTGGCCATTTTTAAAGTGTTTTGGTTTACATCACAAATACAATAACAAGGCAGATTTTTCCTCTACCCATCCTGTGGGCAATCACTGACATCTTTTTTCCTTTTTGAAGGCACAGGTAATGGCTATAACGTTACTTTTTTATTTCATATCACTCTGGATTGAATTGACATGTAGACACTGAGAGTGTTTTCCCTTAATCACACTATGGCATTGTCACTGTGGCATTGTCCGTTAGGATTATGTGAAAATACTGTGCTCCATCAGCCCTCTTGCCAGTTCAGGAACCATAGTGTTGCTACAGCCTACGTGTCTTGTTTTCTTTGACCATGACACACACAAATTTAGTCTCCTGAAGACTGAAAAATGCTTTGCTCTAACCCAGACTGTTGAGTTCCAAAGGGAAAAATAACCTGGGCTAAAGTTAGTGGGTTACCCAGCCGCAAGATTGTGTTTGCAGCTCATAATGTGGGGCCATGTGTCTATGGCTAATCATAATGTAGGAGGCTGGAAGTCCAAAGACACCTCCTGAGGCCTGTTAGGATACAGGCCTGTCAGGATGATCTGGGTAGAGCGTAGCGTCTTCTTGTATAGGAAATCGGGTCCTCAGGTCATCTCTTCTCACCTTAAACTAGGAAATCTGTAAAGCTGTAATCTGGAGCATTACGAGGTTTTTCCTTTGCCAGGGATGAAACTAGAATTGGGGTGTATCTCCTGCAGGGCAGTCTGAGGGGGACTACTGCTGGTTTCCAGTAGCTGAGGGGCTGGTCCATTGTTGTCTCTTTCTTTCTCCTGTTTGCTTTTAGCTCATAGGAGGACATTCAGATAAACACAAATAAAGTTTTAATAAATAGGAATTTAATAATGAGCACTTCCATAAAAAGCAGGTTTTTAAGAAAGAAAACGCTTCTTGGCACTTTTCATCCTTCTTCATTTTGGCTGAAAACCCTGAAGATATCAAGTACCTGAAATGGAAAAACATGTAGCACAGCTGCCACCCTAGCAAGACATTTGCTCACTCTAGGTACTGCTGCTGTATTCTCTTTTTTTATCATCCTAACAGAACTGGGGAGAAGAGAGCCCACCTGTCCCTAGCATCTGTGCCAGTAACGAGGTAGGTGGTAGCAGCAGATGGGTAGGCAGCCTATTCCCCAGCCTTGTTAGGCTGCTGGAGTGGAGGGTGCGGTTGTGATTGAGACTGCTGAACATGAAAGCCATGGCAGAGAAGAAGAAGTGGAAAGTGCAGGAAAAAATTTTGTAGGCACTCGCTTTCCTCTGGCAGCAGCCATGGCAGCAGCTGATATGACTCAGACAAATTTGGCCCATGTCGTGCTTTCAGCTCCCACAGGGTAACACCTCGGGTAATAGTCTCTTGTAGCGCCCTTCTGATGGCCCTGAGTGCACTTAATGCCTCAAATTCGAATGTGACTACTTGGGTGAGTGAGATTGAGCACCTGAGGTAGTCCTTGCCAGATTATGGCCCTAATGCTGGTGGTTAAACTGCTCTTGCTAGACAGGGCAATCTAAATAATCTGTTTTCTTCATCGTTTAGTAGTACAAGAGAAAATGGAAGAAAATGAAAGACCAGGTTTACTTTCAGAGAAAATATGGCTTGAGTTCATTTAAGCATTCATGATTGCAGTCCCCCCCAAAAGTGCATGCATTTGTAAAATGTATTTTGTTGTCATCTTGAAAAATCAGAGCACAGAATTTTTTATAGAAATGTCTGAGTTTATCAAGTGATAATACGTCTCCCTGTTGCTTTATCCGATGTTATAACCATCAATCACCCTAAAACTACAACTGTAACAAAAATAAGTTATTCATTTAAAAAGTATTTACCTGCATTTTTCAGCAGTTGCATGTGTTCTAGGCCTGTTTAGAGGGAATCTGTAAATGTGAGGTAAATAAAAGTGTGCTTTAATGATTAACCTGCAGGATTACTGCAGCTTTTCAAAACAGGGTATCTGGTTTACAGGTGACACCTGTTCATTAATATGTTCATACCTCTACAGATCAGCAGACTAAGAGATGTGCTTGTACATGTGACCTTTTAAATGTTTCATTCAATTTAACAATAATTGACTACTTTTTTCTAATCTAGAAAATTTGTATTTTTCTTTAAAAATTATGATTTTCACCCAAACTAGAGAGTTTTAGCATTTTAGCTGTGAAATGGAAACTGTGAACAGTATTTGAATTTTTAGAAAAAGTAGGTATATTCCAGTAAAAGAAAAATGGTTGAAAATCTACTTGTTGGATACAAACATTTTGATCTCCTCGGATGTCATGGAGAGATTGGAAATATTCAGTTTACCAGACAGTGAAGGGCACAAATTAAGATGGTAGAGCAATAGCGCATCTCATTCCTGTGACTTGCATTATTTTAATTAATACTTACCTGAGTTAATCTAAAATGAAACTAGCAGTATTTTTACTATGGACTTGGACTTGAATCCTTAGTCTTCTCTAAGCAATACTCATAATATGGAGAAACCTTCATCTCTAGTCCCTCAACAAGAAAAAAGACAGTAAATTTGGGAGGGAGGAGAAATTTTCTTCAAGATTTGATAAAGGACATTTAGCATACAAAAAATACTGAGGAGGTTAAAGGCTTTCTTGCTTTATTTCATTTCTTTTTTCAGTTGATTACTCAGATACATTTGCAGTTTCTTCTCTCTGTGAGTCTTCGTGCCAAACCTTGAGTTATTTAGTCAGAATACCCACTGGATGATCCAGGATTTTTGCGTGGTAGTAGCTGCAACACGCTGCTTTCTTTTACTGGTAAACAACAAATAATGTCTTAGAATTTCTTCAGCCTTCTTCACAGAGATACATTTTAAGCCTTTTTCCCACCACACTCATCTACAGGTTTTGAAGTGAATGTTTTTATTTGCTGTGCAGCAACAATATGCAAAGCCTTGAGACAGGACTTACTGCCATTTTTTTTGGTTTTCGTATTTGTGCCAAAACTGTGTATTATGTAGGTTCAGCACCCAAAGGAACTTCACACTTGAATAAGTAGTCAAAACACCTTACAGCAAATTGGCGCAGTTATTATTTTGAATAAAACAGTGAATGCTTGCTGTAAAAAATTAACAATCAGTCCAAAATTCTTCAAGAATTCAAGGATCATTTTGAATAATGTACAAATAACTACTTAAGGCTGTACCACATGGCAGAAAAAATTGCTAAGTTAATGAAAAGAACTTTTTATAATGGATGTACTCACAACTTTCTCCATGTTACTATTGTTCAATTAAATTTAGTGTTAAAGCATTATAATTAACATGAAATTTTCAGTATTATTCAGACAAAATGCAGTTACATCCACTGAGATATTTACCTTGTCCATTCTGTAGGGATATTCTGTGAAAGGAGGAATGGGCAGTATATTTAAGAGTGTCTTGGTTGTGTTTGTGTGTGTTTGTGAATGGGTGCCTATATAGAAGTAGAGACTGAGGAATTTTAGCGATATATGGCTATTTGTGAAAAAATGAAAAGGCTCTTTCATAGTCTAAAGATGTATGCTTTTGGCTAAAGGCATTACTGGCAGTCTCTTATTTCAAGATTTTTTATCTTTTTTTTTTAAACTAAGTAAAAATTTTAATGCAATTCACCAATCTAGGAATGAATGAGCTTTAAAATAGCTGAGCACAAAATTCCAAAAATCCATGCTGAAATGGTATTCGTATATGCATGCAAAAACATTAATGTAAGTTAGGATACAAACATCTTCCGATGCAAAAAATGTTTATGCAAAGATTTCGTACAGAAAATTCTTGAGTGCTGTACAGAGAGATTAGAAATATTTTGCCTCTTACCACTTTGCTCTACCTAGCAAAGTGTAGGTTGGGAATTTATTTTTAGAGACATTTTTACTGTAAAAGAATCAGCAAGACTGTGATGGAGAGCACCGCTGGTTGTAAAAGTTATAATGAAACATTGAAAATGACACGGTTAGAAGCTATCTAAATGGAAGCAACCTATAAAAAGAATTGTGATAAAATGGCTTTCAGTGACGCGTGCTCTGAAAAGTAGAGTAAAAGATACACTTCTTTCAGGTGACCCATTGCAATACCTCCAGTCTATCTAACACATAATGGTAACTGAGAACATAAATTGATACTAGGTAACAGCAGCATTTGACACCTACAATTAGTCCTCCAGTGATGAATAAATGGTAATAGAATCAAAAAAACCTTTTTCTAGCCTTAAAATGCTTATGAGGCTAAGAAAGAGAATATCCCTTTAGCACTTAGCCGCCTGAAGTAACAGGAGGATGACACCCCGCTCTGTATAAAGCCCAGTGCGGGAACTTGCACAGGGCTTTTGTTCTCGTCTTAGAGGAGTGAAGGCCAGTACCGTGCAAACGCCCCGACGCCTCCCCGTACAGCAGGTCCACTCCTGAGCAGTGCGGCAGCAGTGGGGGAAACCTGCAGTTTTGGTTCTGTGACACCAGCTGTTACTGACCTGCGTGTACTGTGCTTCTTGGGCTTAGTACTGAGGCTTGCAAGACTGGCTCAGGGACAGAAAAAAAGAAACCTTACATTGTAGACTTCAGAAACACGTGTCACAAAAGCCTGGAAGTTTCCAGGGCTGAAAACATTCCTCTTAGTCTCTGGTCGTATGTAGCAACATGTAGCACTTGAGGTTGCAAAGGCATCTTTCAGTCTTTTTCAGAGTTATACTGCTGATAATTAAAAATGGCTTTCTCACAAAATTTACCCACTAGAAGCATTCCATGCTGAAATAGTTTTCATATATGCGTACAAAAAGGTGAATGTAAGTTAGGATGGAAAAAATGCAGCAAAAAATTCCTGCCAGTAAGTTGAAACTAAAATTCAGTAAGCTAGAGCATAACACTACCACAACCAACCCATCTATGATCGATTCTTGTGACTCAGACACATCCATCTTTTTAGATATTTCAGTTTTGTTGGTTTTCTTTTTTTTTCAGGTAAGAATTGTCTGCCTCCTCCAAGAATTGGAGAGTAAATGCTCAGTTCTCATATTGGCAGGGTTGAGGAGGAAAACCTTGTTTTTAATCTATTGCTGGAAGCATCCTGCGTCCAGGACAGGCCATACCCCAGGATATTTCCACACAGTGTATAGTAAGATCCAGGTTCTCCCTGTTCTGCTTTGCCTTGTGTTGCAGCTGCATAAATGAAGTGATTCACAGGCAGTAAATAAGCAGAGTGCATACAGTGTCAGAGAGATTGCTTGAATTCTGTAGTGATGAACATTGCACATGATTGTATGTGCCCATCTGGTATTACTGGTTCCAGCTGCTTTTCATTTTAAAATGAGAACAGAGTGAAAATGGCTGTAAATAAATAAATTTTTTTTTGCTTACCACAAACTTATGCTCAGGATTTATACATTAAAAATTACAGTAAGCTGGGATAGAAAATTTAAAATGCTGCTAGGACCTCTGCAATTCTTAACCTAGGTTTTCCAGTTCCACCTTTCCTCTCAGTAAATTTTTACTGTTTCAAAGGAAAAACACAGTGGTTGGGGAATGGGGAGGCTTCATGTCTCTTGGGGGTGCCCTGGGAACGTCTAAGGATCTGGCTGGAGATCCCTAAGTCCCAGTGGGATGCTTGAGATCACCAGAGTGGTTGTTCATTTTAAAGCAAACTCCATGGCATTTGAACCAGCCTATATTACAGTTGCTACCTTCTAGCTAGATTCTGTTCTAGAGATTACAGACTGACCTGAGAATTGCATGAGTGTCTCTAATACCATGTGTCGTGGTTTAACCCGGCAGGCTGCTAAACACCACACAGCTGTTCGCTCACTCCCCCACAGTAGGATGTGGGAGAGAATTGGAAAAAAGGTAAAACTCGTGGGTTGAGATAAAGACAATTTAATAGGACAGAAAAGGAAGGGAAAATAATAATAATGATAAAAGAACGTACAAAACAAGTGATGCACAATGCAATCGCTCACCACCCGCTGACCGATGCCCAGCCAGTTCCCGAGCAGCCGCCACCCCCGCTGTGGCCAGCTACCCCCAGTTTATGTACTGAGCATGACGTCATACAGTATGGAATATCCTTTTGGCCAGTTTGGGTCAGCTGTCCTGGCTGTGCCCCCTCCCAGCTTCTTGTGCACCTCCAGCCTCCTCACTGGCAGGGGGGTATGAGAAGCTGAAAAGTCCTTGATTTAGTGTAAGCCCTGCTCAGCAACAACTAAAACATCAGTGTGTTATCAAGATTATTCTCATCCTAAATCCAAACCACAGCACTATCACAGCTACTAGGAAGAAAATTAATGCTATCCCAGCTGAAACCAGGACACCAGGATAAATCAGGAGTGTTCTACTGAAGTGAAGGGATCAAGATTTGTCTCTTAAAATGACCCTAACAATTGAGGAGAAGGAAAAGTCCTGGAAGTAAAATTCAAAAATATGCGAATTATAGAATCAAATAATAAATCAAAAGGAATATTTTGTTTATTTAAGGGCCTGGATACTCTTGCAAGCATGTCATCCTTCCAGCTCTATGCAAGAGCTGCAAACAGTCTCAGAATAGCATAGGACCAGGACAAAGGAAATGGTGCCTCAGTAGAGCTCCTTGTTCTCCACAGGGAGGAGGAAACCCCACCATTTTTTTATCAAAAAGAGGTTGAGGAAATAAGTAATGCTGGCAGCAGTCCTGCATGTCTTTATGGAGCACGGTTTAGGGTGGTCAGCAGGATGCTTATTCCACATGTATGCCACTTTCCAAAGAAAATTTCGTGAGACAAAGAAACTGAGCAAACAAAGTCATACTCAGACTTCGAGCGGTTGGCCTATATTCATGATACTTCTTCTTGCCTTATGACGCTTACAGGCAAAACTGTGTAGTTGTCAGGGTTATTCAGGGTTTTACTATTAGCAGTAACAGGCTTCCTCTCTAGATCGAAGGTTACTGCCTGTCACCCTCCTTTGCTGGATTAACATCAGTATAGTTCCACACTAATCTAATTTATATTATTTATTATATTTTATATTATTATTTCTATTTAATACTAATTTATATTTGCATGAAATCATAAATTATACCTTGCTAACATTTTGATTTCTCTGTTCAGTTCTTAATTTTAACCTTTATTTTCATTACCCTTTGTATCATTATAAAGTGAGCATCTTTTTTGTTAATGGAAACTTGACATGTAGTTGAACATATATATCTGTGGAGCTGGTGAAGAACAGTGTAGTATCAACTGTGAATGTCTCTTATCTATTGACTTATGCCAAGAGATACGGGATTTTAAAGAGAGTCCTATCTGGAGGCAAAGTTCTGAGTTTTCTCAGCTTTTTTTTTTTTCTGAAGAAACAGTGAATTTGAAGGAATAGTGCATGCTGTGAAGTGAGGCTATCCACTATCACATGTTAGAGGAAAACTGGGCTGGGAAAAGAAGGGCAGGGAAGGGACTTTGCCTTGTCCAAAGCACTGGTCGGACTTCAGGCTTACAGAAGGAGTAAGGGCACACTGCAGAAGACGGTTCATGGCAAAATCATTTAAACAGATCTTTATTTTGTAAAGATCTGCAATTGTCTGGTGTTTTTTAGAAAGAAAAGTGACTGTGGTTAAAAAATTCTACTTGTATGTAAGTCATCTCGTCCATTAAAGGTTAACAAAGAAGCTAAGTGCATCTTGTTACAGAGAATGCAGTTGTGAAGGAGTATTTAAGTAACACACCAAGTACATCAGGTTTCAGTAGGTTTTTGGAGGCTATAGTTTAAGAGGTCTTAAGCCTACAAAACCTAGGTCTCGAGAAGGGAGAAGTAAGAGAAAAGCAAGTGTCCATCAGACAGTGACCCAGCACTTCCTTAAACCAGTTGGATTAGGCAAATACGTGATAAACTGCTTCTATGTTTGCAACTGATCTGAGAAGAGAGCCTGGACTTCACATTTTATCTAACAGCCTACCTTTTCAGGTCAGCCCAGATCTGCCGCTGTTTGCTGGTGCTTTCTGATTCAAAACAGACAGTGTAGATATTGCACACAAAAGTAAAAAGTAGTGAAAGGTAGAAAACCATTCTTTCTGTTGAGGAGGTTCTTTGGGTCCTAATAAAAATGTTGAATCAGTTTTTACTTTCTTCAGACTGGTGTCCTGATCTCTACTTTTCAGGCTGGGAAATTCAGTAAGAAAAATACATTTTGTTTGTTGGATGTTAGAGAAATGCTGTTTTGGGGGTGGGGTGGGTGGGTCATCATGATAAGGAAAACCAGGTAGATGGGTCACAGGTAGCGATGCCTGTAGTCTCTCTAGCGAAGATGTGGATTCATTTTGTACTGGTATAAAGCTGGTGGTTCATCCAGGGATTTTTTGCTTCGGTGTATGGAAAACTATACTGAAGTTATAAAATCAGAATTAGGGCAGCTAGAGGGCACTGTGGCTAAACATTTGTAATCTGCCTTTTAATGAGATCTGATTTACTTGCCAGATGTAAGTTATAATTCGGAATTAACAATAGCTTTAAAGTTACACCTCGTGTCTTTTGTCGTTTCTCGAATGCATCAAAATTATTATAAAAAAGCATTTGAAAGATGTGCTGTTTCCGTCTTTCATGAGCTTTTGAATGAAGAGCCAAAAATATACAGAACAGGGTATTACTGAATTCCCACAAAAGAATATATTGACTATAAACTATATACATATTTACAGTACCATCTGCACATTTTCAGATGTTGAAATCTTCTATCCATTACTCACATTTGTCTAATTAGCTAATAATTGTTAAAGGAAGTTGTTATCTATATGTTGTACTAGGATCTTTATGTATGTAGATAAGTGACAGATGAGCTATTCCTATATAAATCAAAAGTTGCTTCTCTGATCGGGGATTCAGTGCAGTGCATAAAACATTACTTTGTGAGTAATACCCTGAATATTTGGGAAACTGAGTAAAACAAAAATAGGTTTCTGTATCTCCTGTGTGAAGGATCAGTTCCTTCACACATAACTAGCAATATTTCATCTGTGAAATGAATCTCATGGAAATTTTACCGAAGAAAGATTCCAGACTTTGACTTACTGAGAATGGCAGCTGCTGAACATGCAAGGTTGGATTTAGGGTCAGATTTTGTTGCATAGATTTCCTCAAGGAATGCCTTAGCCCTCCTGTGACCTAATTTAAACCAGTAGAACAACCTATTGTGAATTGGTACTCATGTGAGCAAAGTACACCGAGTCTGTCCATAAGTAAACCGCTATGAATTAACAAGTCAGGTGCCAGATAACTCACTCTAAATCACAAGGTAATCTTTGCTGGATATGTGATACATGCATAGCTAATGGAGAAAAAAGATAGGCTTTACAAAATCTGTCTTTAAATGTATACAGATAAGTATATTGAGAGACTAAAGGCTATGGTGCAATTTAAAATAAGTGATTCAGAGTGCTAGCTTTTGTTCCCTGTATAAAAACGGTGATAATCAAATGAAATATTACATTATTTTTCATGATTCCAGAGTTATTCGCTTAATGTTTCATCAGGATGCAAGCTGGCTATGTGTAGGGTTCTTTAATGCAAAGTTTACAACTGACATGGCTGAATGCTTTTATCTACATAAATCACATACCAATTAACTACTGTTATTTAATTACACCATCTATTTGATGGAATCACTTATTAATCCCACCTAATTTGGTGTGTGCTGGTAACTGTTCATAATTGTGCAGCTGGGATTAGTTTCATGCTGTGTGTTGCAGCTGCACCATGACTCAACTCCTCTTTTGTCTCTGTTTTATTCAGGAAGGTGACAATATAGGTAACAACTGAGCCAGTTATCAGTCTTGAGTTTATTGGTGGATCGAGTGCATGCTCAAGGCAAAGATAAAAGGATTTCTGTCCTTAGGGAATGGGATTTTTCCTTTTCAGGCTGCTTATGATTGAGCCTATTGTTCCTGATTTTTGGCCTTGTTATTTTCCAGTGTCGTTGAAAAATACATGTCTGCACCTTTGCAGCAGCACTAAGTATATCCTGTAGAACATCTGAATTTGCGGTAGGCTTGCAAACAATAAATATAGATATTGAATTTTTGTCACCCTACCAATAGCTATTCTACTTCTGTGAATATTGCACAAAGTCTACTTTTAAAAATGTTAATCGGAACCTACTGTGCTGACTTAAACAAATGGTTGCGCTAAGTGTATTAAATTCATTATTTGTAAGATTTGTTACCAGCTTAACCTTCAGTACTTTTAATTAAAGGCAACTGATTTTTATCAGTTTGGTTGTTCTTTACTTTCAAGGAGAAAACTGCTATAATAAACCACCAAAGAGACATGAAAGTTTATTGGGGTAGGTATGAAAAGAATCAAATTGACCTGCTAGAATCCTTAGATTACAGGGAAACTACCCAAATGAGAGGATCATTGATTCCTCTCACTGAGACTCAAAGTCTCAATGTGAAAGTAAACTCTCTACATTAACGCTTTGTCAATTCTGAGGTATGTTTGAGGCAACCGAACATACAACGGACTGCTTTTATCTCTTTTCCCTTCCTCTGTCCAACAGCAGACTTGTTTGAGCCCCTTCCGTCTTGTGGTATAAAGATCAAGGTTAGAGTAACTCAGGGATTCAATACAGTGCGTGTTTTAAGGAGTCCTCCTAGCAGTTCATTCTGCAAAACACCTGTTTTATAAGTGTAATTTTGTATAATCTTGGAAGTCCACAGAGAACTGGTTTTCCTTTATTATTTAGGAAAATTAATGTAAACCAGAGTATTGCTCTGCACTGACGTTTTGTGACTACTTACACTGTAATACATATACATGTAATGAAACCTGAAAACTGCTTTTATTCTGATCGGTTGATAATCCTTTAAGCCCAGTGAGCAGTTTTGGTCCCCATAATAATTCTTTGTCGTTGTTGACAATGTACTGTACATCTAGGTATTATAAGACCAAACATAGAGAGATATCTTCTCTTGCACCTGTTCTTCCCTTGTTCATGCGTCATAGTCAAATAGATGGTTAGAAAGGCAGGATGGATCCAAGTCTGATTTATACTGATAAAAGTCTTTCACAGATAAATGAAGACGGGCAGGGATTGATTGTCAGGCTGTATTTTTACTAATGAAATGTTAGAAGAGGATGGTGTATATCCAGGTCCCTGCTTCTCGTGTACCTGGCATTTATGTGGGTACAAGTGGGTACAAATGGAAACACAGAGTTCTCACTATATTGCAGCCTGTGATTCAGGTGAAACCTCTCCCTTAACCTGCTCTTAGGGACGAGCTTACTTCTCAGTCCTCTGAGCTTTGTCTGTAAGGATGATATTTACCCTTTATTCAGTCTCCCTGCCTGTATGTTGGGGGGCATTAAATATTATCTAGTTTTGAACATTAATGAGTTGGCTCAGATGTATTACCGCAGAGGCTCCTGCGCTCTGTTGGTAACACGCACTAGGATATACGCGCTCTGCCATCTCATGGAGGAGAATCTGCAGCTCTAAAATCTTCTTGATTTGAAGAACTAAATACATCAATGGACAGTGAATCTGCTGCTTCCTTTGGTAAGCTGTTCTGAGAACTGTTGTGCTGCTTTTCTGGTGCGAAAGTTTCCAGCTCTGACTCCTGATGGTTTTATACCTTTCCATAATAGATTAAAGAGTCTTTCTGTCCCCAATGCTTTCTTTTTTTTTCCCATGAAGAAATGTGTATTCTGTGACCAGGTCACCTCTCAGACCTATTTTAATCAGTTAAACAGGTAAGTTTTAGAACTCACCGTATGTCTTTCTCCAGTCTTTTTTTGACACAGATTTTCAACATGATTTAAAAATGTGGACTCCAGAACTGTATGCAGCATTCTGGTGTCAGCCTTACCAATGCTGTGTATAAAGTAAAATGATTTCTGTTCTTCTGCATAGTGCTTCTGTTACTGATGCAAATTAGCTGCACATTTCCCTAAATCTTTTGGCCTGCATGTCTCCTCTAGCGAAGTCTGTCATTCACATCCACCCCTCAATTAGCTAACATTGCTCCTGGTATGAGCAGTGTATTAGCCCACTCTAATGTACGCTTTGATTTCTCTCTCACAACCTGTGGGTATTTGGAAAAGCACTGAAAAAAGCCCTGATAAATACTGCTTTACACAGAATTTTTTAATAAAAAGACCAGTTGCTACTAATAGTCATGTTTCACTGTTTCTTTTCTGAACTGCTCCCCCTATAGAGGCAATTGACCCTATGGTGTCTAGTACCTGTTGCTGTTTATTCCTTTAGATGTTTTTGAGTACAGTGCTGCACTTGGAAGTACCCAGGACAACCTACTTCTTAGAGCTTATACTGAAAGTTATGTTGGCAGCATCTAAGGCAATTGCCACATTGATAACAAACTACATTACTCCAGAACAACTTTCCGCAGCCTGTGCTGACAACCTGAGTGAAGCAATGAGATATCTTGACATCACATATATGAGGAGGTAGGTGCAAAATATGACACTTAGCATTACCCCTAGTCACACAGAAGAAGTATTGGAGCCATCAGAGGTACTGAAAGAAAAGGTGTTTGGGGCACCTGGAACCCTTAGTATTTCGATTACTTCCATCAGTGCTAATCCAACAGTTGAGTTTGCATTGGTGAATGCCAGGATACACCTCACACTGTACAACTTTATTCCTTTCTTCTGTTTTTTCTATGGCCAAAGGGACTTCCAGTTTAAACTTCTTCTGGCCTCTGTAACAGAGGTGCCTGTGTTTTGAAGGAGAATGTGTGTCATCTGTGTACTGCTAGAGTACATGGTATGTCATGAGCTATGCCTGGAGCTTTAGGAAAGAGGTGGGAGATGGAAGTAGAGAAAATAATGAACCTGGCAGGCTGCATAGATGAGTGCCATGGAGGCAGAGCATAGCAGTTGACTCCTTGTGACTCACTTTAATATATGGTAGAGCAAATGCTGAAATTAGTGCATTGCAAGTCAAATGCTTTCAGTGCCCAGCAGCTGACTGTCTTGCAAGAACACTGTGTGGCATGGACAGGAGGTAGCAATAAGGTTTGCATAGAAGGGGCTGAGTCAAAGTGCAGCCAGTAACGCAAAGCTCAGGGAGCGTGTTTGAATCCTGTATACTGGCACTGCACATGCTAGTAAGGAACTGTAGAGATGGTAGTCACTTTTGGATTAGAAGTATTCCTGTTACGATGGTTTGTTTCACATAAAATTGTGCCTTTTTCATCCCTTGAGTTTCTGGCCATCACAGTTTTTACCTAAGGCCTTCTGAAGCTGTTTACAGTTATGGGAAATTACCTTGTTCCCTGCTGAGAGCATTTGTTATTCAATAGCAGCTGTTTGTTGTTTGGTTTTTTTTTTTTTCTTGGTTTATAGTAGACAGTACTGTTATTTGTTTGCTGCATTAATAAACAAAAGTGGGTATCACTAAACTCATTGAAAATTCAGTATTCTGTCAGGTTCCTGATTGTCCTAAAACGTACTTATGATTAACAGCTCATTGGTTTTAACATCCAGTATTTACTGACCTTCCTCCAAGTATCTTGATAAGATCTGTGGTAGTCTTACCTTCTGGTCTGAAATCTCATGGAATAGTTTTGCCACCATGAAACAGGGCAGCTAGGGCTCTGGATTTTAGGCATTTTTTGACATCTCTGATAAAAGGTGTTAGTGAGGTACTGGCAAATAGATAGTAACATTAAATAGGTATATAATCGTTTCTAGATGAGGTAGTGGAAACAGTACAAAAGGTACACCTTCAGAAGAAGAATGTAAAATTTCATCTCTAACATTACACTAGACAGGCTGGGAGGTTCACAGATGGAGTATACTTTGAAAGAACAGTAAATGATACTAAAATGCAGAGTAGCGCTTTCCAAAACTTCTGAAAGGGTTCTGGAGAGTTGGGCCATGTAGTTCCGGGATTTTTGTCCATTTTACCAAGCATGCTTTGGAGGGTGTGTTGCTATAGTTGAAAAAGTTTTGTGGTGCATAGTTTGAAAGTCAAACTAACTTAGAATTTCAATATAAACATAAACTTTTGTGCACTTTTGCAGTTACTCCTTTATAATGTGCTTGGGGGAAACTGGGAAACCATAGATGCAGAAGTCTGATATCCGTACTGGACAAGCTGGTAGGATCAATGAACTGTAAGCAAATATGCTGCTTTAAAGATGACTCAAAGAGAATCCTTCTGCAGGGGGAGGTCCTGCCTTACAAAAATCTGTTAGAGTCCTTAAGGCATCACTGAATATGTAGACTAATAAATCCAGCTGGTATAACTTGAATTTCCAAGTCTTTCGACATGACTCTCATCTAAGTCTTTGAAGAATCTTAGCCAGGATTAGAGTGAAGATGTGTTCAGAGGTGAACAGCTTGTTAAAAGCCAGGAGGCAAAGGGTAGAAATAAATGGTCAGTTTTAAGAATAAAGGGAGATTATTAGTAATGTGTTAAAGGGATCTGTGCTGGTGCCTGTACTGGTTGGTATTTGCAGAAGTGTACTGGAAAGGAGGGTAAGGAGCGGAATGGCAAAGGTTTTGATGGTACTGTATTATTCACTGTAGCAAAAAATGAAAGCTCTTTGCAAAGAGCTACAGAAGGATTTCACAACACCAAGTTAGTAGATGACAATGTGGCAGATGACAAGCTATTGCCTCTCAGGGAACAGGGCTTGGAGTTAATATAGGTAGTTGTATAAAAATGTCAGTGCAAAGGTGAACAGAGGGCAAGGGAGAGAATGTAAGGAATTACTAGGAAAAGAGAAGAGAACAACGAACTGAGTTTAGAACAAGGAACAGAAATCATTGTGCTACTGTTCATACCTGTAATGCTCCTGCATCTTGAATAATATACACGGTTCTGTTTCCCCTTCAGAAAATAATGCAAAGAACTCAAGAATACATAAAGAAGGACAACAAGGATGATCAAAGGAACACCTTCCATATAAGAAGCTGTTAAGTAGACTACAGTCTATTAAAAGGTCTATAAAATCATGGGTGGCACAGAGAAAATTAACTAAGAACAATTTTTCACTGTTTCTCGTGCTATAAAATTTAGGAATTATCAAATAATATCAAGTGGTAGGATGAAAACAAAAGGAGGTACTTTTTTACACAACACATGCTGTGGAACTCATTGCCACAGAATATTGCAGATGTCTGTGTAGATGCAAAAGTGATTCATAAACTCATGGAACAAAAGTATATTGGAGTTTTACACACAATGGTATCACCTTTGGCTGAGAAAGCCCTTGAGCCTCACCTTGCTGACAGCTGGGAGTCTGTGATGGGGAAGTATCACCTATAGTGTTTCCCTATTGTAATCCTTTCCTTGGTCATCTGTCAGAGGTGAAATATTGGGACAGGCAGATGTTTGATCTGGCAAAGTACAGCCATTATTATATTCCCATTGTTCCAGTTGCATATGTTTCTTAAATGTTAGATCATAATAAAAGAGATATTTCAAAAAGTGTCATGTTTATATTAAGCTGTATGAAATACATACTGAAAAGCATTACAGATCACATCCCCAACATGTCCATCTACCATTCTCTGAACAGAAAATTCATGCTTTTTGAGGCTTCCTCTAAGTAATCTCATGAAAGATAGAAATTATCTTCCAGATACACGACCTGCTGATAAGGTCATGAGTGATGACCTTAGAAATCTGGAGGTGCTTTGGCGCTGAAAGGAAACTTAGCAACAAAGCGGGGAAAAAAGTGAAAAGTGAAAAAAGTTAAGTTTCCTCTTTGATGACTCATGTATACACTCTTACAAGTGGGAAGATTGGTTAGAAATGCTGGCCTGTGTTTATTTACCCATCTCAGATTCTGCTCTTGTGTCTAATTCTATTTGGAATTCTGTTTGTGTACTATTCTATTTGGAATAGTAGCATTTGATTCGGTATATATTATTTAAGAGTTACAGCAAGTACAGGGCCTTCGTGTCAAACTGTTGTGGTTTAACCTCAGCCGGCAACTAAGCACCACACAGCCACTCGCTCACTCCCCCCCAGTGGGATGGGGGAGAGAATCAGAAAAGTGAGAAAACTCATGGGTTGAGATAAAGACAGTTTAATAGGTAAAGCAAAAGCCACGCACGCAAGCAAAGCATAACAAGGAATTCATTCACTTCTTCCCATGGGCAGGCAGGTCTTCAGCCATCTCCAGGAAAGCAGGGCTCCATCACGCGTAACGGTTACTTGGGAAGACAAACACCATCACCCTGAATGTCCCCCCGCTTCCTTCTTCTTCCCCCAGCTTTATATGCTGAGCATGACATCACATGGTATGGAATATCCCTTTGGGCAGTTTGGGTCAGCTGTCCTGGCTGTGCCCCCTCCCAGCCCCCCGTGCACCTGCAGCCCTCCCAGTCAGCAGAAAATGGGAAGCTGAAAAGTCCTTGACTCATGTAAGCACTCCCTAGCAACAACTAAAACATCGGTGTGTTATCAACATTGTTCTCGTCCTAAATCCAGAACACAGCACTGTACCAGCTACTAGGAAGGAAATTAACTCTATCCCTGCCGAAACCAGGACACAAACGTAACTAAATATCCATCAGAGAATGAA
>NW_008825108.1:13204111-13205024 GCF_000699105.1 Pygoscelis adeliae | reverse complement strand
TCCAGGAAAGCAGGGCTCCATCACGCGTAACGGTTACTTGGGAAGACAAACACCATCACCCTGAATGTCCCCCCGCTTCCTTCTTCTTCCCCCAGCTTTATATGCTGAGCATGACATCACATGGTATGGAATATCCCTTTGGGCAGTTTGGGTCAGCTGTCCTGGCTGTGCCCCCTCCCAGCCCCCCGTGCACCTGCAGCCCTCCCAGTCAGCAGAACATGGGAAGCTGAAAAGTCCTTGACTCATGTAAGCACTCCCTAGCAACAACTAAAACATCGGTGTGTTATCAACATTGTTCTCGTCCTAAATCCAGAACACAGCACTGTACCAGCTACTAGGAAGGAAATTAACTCTATCCCAGCCAAAACCAGGACACAAACGTAACTAAATATCCATCAGAGAACGAATATTTTCTCATTCTCACAATGCTGCTAAACACATAGGAAGGATTATAATGCAAAAGCTTAACAATGTTGCAAAAGAGTAAGAGAGATTATGAATTACTAAAGTGTTTTGTGAGAAATAGATGAAAGATTGGTGAATGCTAAATAAACATGCTTCAGTTCTACCAGCAAGCTTATGAGTTGACTTCTATCAGACTGTTTACTAGTCTTTTATTATAAAATCTTGTCCTTTCCTTTAAAAGAGACTGCGGATGAAAGAAACTTGTGAAACATGGACATGAGAAAATGAAAATGGAAATGTATTTTGAAAGCCTTTTGTGGTACAGCAGAGGTAACATTGTAAATTCCTTGGGGTACACTGTGTGTTGTAGTTCTCTCCAAATCCTTCTGTTTGTTAACAAATCTATACCAAAGACAAACTGCCGATTTCATTCAGTCAGTCTCCAGTTCATTCACTTCATACAGCATCTATCAGACACTGGACTGAATATATTCCATCAAATGTTTTC
>NW_008825108.1:13184344-13204089 GCF_000699105.1 Pygoscelis adeliae | reverse complement strand
AAATATTAGCTAAATAAGCCATCAGTAACCTGACCCTAAAGAGTGACATCTTGTTATAAATATCCAAAGAAGGAAACATTTGAAAGCTTGACAGGATAAATCAGCTCCTCTCAGTCTCTCTGACACCCACACTTACACATGCGCATGTGTCATGCAACATATTAAACATTCAAATGCTTAAATTAGTTCAGTATCTGTCCTCATATTTGCAATTTTCATACTGTTTATCACCACAAGTGTACACATGTTATGGTTTCCTTTTTACAAATCATGTAGATAACACATTTTCGTTGCACGTCACTAGTATAATTTTGTTTTTGTCAGCAGACTGCTAAATGACAGTGAAGTGTCTGCAGTGTGCATAAAGCAGCATCTTGTAATAGACTGCAGGTCCCATGTGAGAACTTACAATGAATACATTTAAAGTTACAGCAGCAGTATAGCCTGAAAAATTGCCAGCAATCATTTGATTGTGATGTGTGCATGTATTTCTTTATGACGTGCCTGTTTGCATGTCAGTGTAAATCTTCAATTAAGATCAGTGACAGTATTATGAACTCCAGTTAGTGGCCCAACCTTTTACTTAACTAAATGATATTAGTTCACAGAGAGAATATCAATAGCTCTGCTTCTTCTGTAGAGCATGTAGAAAACTTGATGGTCTTTAAAGGCAGCATTTCAGTATCGCTAGTAATGTGTACCTGTGCATTCAGAAACCAGTTGCTAAGTCTCAAGGATTTCCTGTGCAGGAATAGGATGCAGGACAATAGATTAAATTTTAGCTACACTCGTATAATATAAACAGAGAGGATTAGTAAAATATTACAGCAGTGCAGATAAAATAAATGTGTTGTTGGTTTTTGTTCACTTATACTAGAAAGTCAGGAAGCTTTTTGCATGACACTTCTTAAAAAACGCAGGTTTTAGAACTGAGGCGTACGGGAAGCATCTCTCTCTACTGCCATAAATTCTACTGGCTTATGTCATGTATAATTCATAGACTTTTAAAGTCAGGACATTTCAAAGGTTAATTATTTTAACAGTTAAACATTTCTACCTTGTTTCTACTTTGTGTTGTTTAACTTAATCTTTCCACCATTTAATGCTGTTACTCGCTTTTTGGCTGGATTAAAGAGCTCTCTGCTATCAATAATCTCCCATGTAGGTAGTTGTATAGTGTAATCAGGTCCCCTCTTAATCTTCGCTTTGATCAGACAGGCAGATTCTTAAATCTATCATTGGAAGGCAGGATTTACAGTCCTTTGATTATCTAGTGGTTCCTGTATAAGTATTTTTCCCTTTTTCTGGTGTTTTCCATTAGAGCATCAGAACCAGAACCAGAACTCTGAATATTTGGACATGCTGTCCAAAAATACCTCCGTACCTAGGAGTAATACCATCATTGCAGTCTTGATAGGTATTTCTCGGCTTATATTCCCAGGGATGTTTTTATCCATTAGCTGTAGTACTGCATTGGGACCTTGTGTTTTGTTAGCTGTAATGACGCTCATAGTGTGCTTTCTCAGATGATATCCCTCTTGTTTTGCAGATTAGCACTATTTTATTGAATATTAAAATGCTATTTGAATGAACACAATGTAATAGATGATCCAGATTACATAATTGTGCCTATGATTTGCGGTATAACTCTGCGTCATCTGTGATTTTATTAACAGTAAACTTGCAGTGTTTGCAGATCAGTGACAACTGATCTGTAGGACCCCAGGACAAGTATGTACAGTACTGTATCTTATAATGCAAAAGAATTCACTGCCTCTTCTTTCAGATCTCAGTTTTGAAGAATTGGTTTGTTTTAGCGTTCAGACAACATGACGGTTTGGAAGGGTTGTATTCTGTTGCTGCTACACATGCTGTACATGTTTGAAAGGTGGCTTCTAGTTGGTAGGACTTTTAAATCAGAATTTTTAAGAAGACTCACCTACATGAGTATTTTGAGAATACTCACCTACGTGGAGTCTATCATATGGTGAAATGGCACTTTTCAGGATGTTAATGATAATCAGTGGAGTGAAATGATGATGACTGAAAAGTCTTTGTCAGCCATTTCAAAATATGGATACTATTTCTTTTGTTAAAAAGTTTATTCGGCTGTTTACGCATGAAATAACATTTTAAAAGAGAATCAAATCCTATAGGCAGTATCCTTGCAGGTTGGTTGTGGAAGGTGCTGTCTTTCTCGGCTCCTCAAAAACTCACCTTTCCCATTACTGAAATCAATGGAGGTATGTAAATTTTTATCAGCTAAGGATCTGGCTTAGCTTATGTAGTAAGTTTTGAATTCACTGACTAGGTTGCCAATCAGATGTTTTGATGTCATCCTTTCAAGAAAAAAAAAATTGTTGCTCTGGAGATATGTCTCTGCTTTATCCTTCTTCCTCCCACTACCTCCAAAAATACTCCGCTTGCTCTCCTGGAGCGGGTGAAGTTTCACAGAACATTAGGAGGAAAACAGAGCTGTGTTCTCCTGGGCGCTGCAGTGATGATGATACCCTTTTTCTGAGCGGTACGCTCCACTGCTCTAATCTTTCTTCTCCCAGTCAGTTTTTTTCAAACTCAGATGCCCTTACTGCAAAGAATATTTTCTGCCCTGAACAACTGTTAAACTTGTTTTCAGACATGTATTTCAACAATTTCGACTTAGGCACCTGGCAACCCGTTGTTAGGGACCAAGTTCTGCATGATGTCAGGCCGAACTCACAGTGACAATTAAGTGATTTTACTGTTACCGTGGTACAGGAAAAGCTATATTGGGAATTTTATTTTCCTTTCTGTGGAACACCAGCAACTGCTGAAGACTGCAGGCATGAAATACTTGTCTTATGAGAGTGTTTTCTTCTTGCTACCATCTGTGAAAAATTGAAGCTTTAAACATTTGTCTCATGCATTTATGTGTGGGAGGTGTGATACTTTCAGTTTAATAAATGAGTCCTAGCTTGTTTACAATATATCAGAATTGACTATAATTTGGACAGTGTGCATCTGTTCTGGAAAATGTCTAGTGTACTTACTTTATAATGGAGTGTGATTATGTTTATACTTGATTTCTCCTGCACAATGAACTATAATTAAAATTTAATTTGTAATCCTTTGGTAATACAGTATGAAGCTGCTGTCAATTAATTGGAAGCAATTAATTCATTAGATAGAAATGAAAGTACCGCAGGAACAATGAGCATAGATAGCAGGACATTGACAACATCTGTGGGAGACCGACAAGCGTAGTTCAAATCTCCAGGCCACGGATTTCCTTCAGCAGTACTAGTAATCCATTTGCTACAAAAAGATGTGTCTGTACCTGTTTTGTAAGTCTGGTTTTGCTTTGTAAAATCCTCCTTGGAGTTTGACTTCATTTGTGTATGAGTTTCCATTTTGTATTTAGAAATCTGCTTCATACTGATGAGCATGGTTTGGTTTGGCCATTGTCCTGCCATTTAGGGAGGCGGGCACTTGAGAGAGGATTCAGGGAAGGAGCAGGGACAGGCTAGCCATTGAGTATTTCTTGATAACTCAGTTACTTCCGGAAACATTTTTTTCTTTCCTGGCTAGAGGTGAGTTTTCCAGCCTGGAAAATGGAAAAAGAGATTCAAAGAGGGGAAGGAGGGGAATCTGAGAAGCAGAGCCCTCCGCCACCACCTCCTGAAAGTTAGGCAGGAAAGTTGAATGAAAGTGGCCAGACTACAGAGCTGCATGTCTCAGGACCAGACAAGGCACAAATTCTTCACATAGATCAATTTGCTCACCACCTCAAGACAGGAGGGGATTTAAGATGTTTCTTACGTACTTGAGTAGCAAAGGACTTTGTATGACTCACTTGGCATGCATTAAATCTAGTTAATTTCTAGTAGACCTAATTAATTGGTCTACTCTGGCCTGTGTTAGCTTCAGGGGACCACTTTAATTGACACAGTCAAGAAGTACTCTGGTTAGTCTTGTTCCTTATTGTAACTTATTTGATGGAGTCTCTCCTTCTGCTTCCCCAAATCTGTTTGCATCTCCCAGAAGACCAGCTTTTAGGCTGGTTCCCCGTCCTGCTGTGTTTGTGCATCATGGGCTCAACATAGCACAGGTAAACCCTACCACTCCTGAAGAGCTGGCTCTTATTGTGACACCCACTATGAAAATTTACCTTCTGATATGGTATATATTTTGTGAGCTTGGATATCAAAACCTTTTTTCTGTTGAGAGCCTACATCTAGTCTAAAATAGCTTTGCCCAGTTTATTTTGCCAGGTCAAAATTCGCCCTTGCATGGAAAAGGAAAAAGCATGGAGTGTAATCTCTTTCACAGTTAGATATAATCTAAGTAACAAGAATAGGCTCTGTGCTAAGTCGGGCTAACTTCTAACCTTCTCAAAAGGATAAGATAAACACAGACTCATCTCGCTTCCAGCTAGGCAAGAGGAACCTCTGCAGCCTATATCTATGTTAGCAAGTTGTGTGGCAAAACAGGAGTGGATCTGTAAAGCAAAAAAACTGGTGCTGAGGGCCGAGCATCCTCACCATACGCAATCTGGGGTGTGTGATGGAGTTACTTCAGCCTAGCTCTAGTCCTGTCCTGGTGTGAGCACCAGTTTCACTGCAGGAGCGTAGGAGATGGGATTTGAGTAGGAAGCTGAGACCTCAGTAATGGGCAGCCTTCCCTTTCATTTTCATATTTTTCATATTGCTTTCTATATTCCTCACCACTGGGAGGCAGCTTATGTCCAGGATCCAGACCAGCACTATTCTGCAAAGCAACCCAGGAAATGGTTTGTATTTTGGACAAACAGATGCTTTGTAGAGAGATGTAGAACAGCATCTGATCAGGTGAAATGAAAGCTCCAGTTTTGTTCTGTCTCAGGATAAATAGGGAAACACATTGCTTCCAGGCCACTAGGCTGGTTGTAATAATTTCCTTTTGTGTGATTTCTCTGAAGTTCAGGTCATCACTATGATGAGACGTCCGGAAACCAGTGATTCTCTGGATGCAATACTGTAAAGGAGAAGTATGGGCTAAACTGGGATAACCAAATTTTAATTCCTGTATACTTACAGTGTGTATTTTTTATCAAAGTATCTTTTGCTCATTACGTGCACCAAGTTATCATTGCCTAATGGGTATTGTATACCAAAGGCCATTACAACTTCAGAGGGACTGCCTTGTACTGCAGTTCTTTTGGGGAAAAAAGTTCTTCAGAAAGGAGAGTTGCTGGTGAAATTTGCTATGGTTAAAATATGCACAGTGTATTAAAAAAAGTTCTGGAGCTGCCTGCACTTCAGATAAACAGTGGTGAGTTGCTCTGTGAGGTTTTCCAAAGTGTCCTTGGATGAAATAGTGTTGTACCAGGAGGAACATTAAGACATAAATAAATTATTTGTCAGTGTTGTTGCCAGCATATACCTAAATAAAACACTGTTGCTGTATGTCTGCTTTCACTAGGACCCAGCATCAACAAAAAGCTTCTGTGGTGATACTTTTTTTTCCACCCCAGTTTAAACCTATGTAGAGGATCTTCTGAAAGTAACATGCCAACATATTTCGTATAGCTGTTTACACACATCATAGAAGTTAATTTTTGTTTAGTTTTATGACCTGCAGATATCTATAATCTCGTAAGAATATAAGAAAGGCTGCAATGTGTCAGACTGTTTGTCAAACTTCTAGAAACATCCTATTTCTGACGGTGGTCAGACGTCTGGGAAAGGAGCACAGGAGAAGGATACAGTGATGCTTCTCCCAGTGTACTCTCACAGTTTCCACCAGTGCAGTGCTTAGGAGTTTTCTGACCTAGATGATGTACCTATATATTAGTAGCCCTTAATGGGCTTTCTTCAATGAATTTATAAGATCACTTTTTCAAATTACCTACATTTTTTGCTACTACACTACCCAGCAAGAAGTACTCTAGGCTTACATTGTGCACTCTGTGGAAGATACTTGCTTCTCTTAACGTCCTGATAATCTCATTAGCTATTTCCTAGTTTTTGTGTTAGGGGACAGAATTAATAATATTCTCTGTTCATATTGTTTCTCCTTTTATATTTGGGTCCTGTGTGTATGTCTTCTGCTGATGTTTACTTTCTTTTCTCTGAAATGTCCAATTTAAGCTTCAAAAATGGCATTATCTTCAGTGGTAGCCAACAAACAGAAATGGGGACTAATTTGTTAAAAAAAAAAAAAAAAAAGCAGGGGGAGAACAAAGGCCATCTTGAATTAATGACATTATTGTTCATGTAGGGTCATCACCAGGTGAAATTTCACTTTGCAGTGAAGGAAGAATCGCATGAGAGAATGCAAATGAAATGGAATTTACTTTCTGAGACATACAAAAGAAAAATTAAAAAACCACCATAAAAGGAAATTCATACACTTTAGGTAGATGAATTTCATGAATTGTCACGGTCTGCATTTCGTTCCCTTTGTTACGTCTGCGTGCAGGTAACTCCCTTAGAATTTCTCATTGCTCCTTATGTATTAGTGCAGCAATATAGCCTGCACCACACACCTTGTAAAAGAAAACTAAGTTTCTGCTTACTGCCATTGAAAAAAGAGTTGTTATTACAACCAGAAAGTAGTGGAGCAGAGAGAATGATTTTTTTGCATAATATCTCCTATATTCAGCCTTTGTTTCATCATGACTAAAATGGCATTTTTCTATCTGCTGGACAACAGTGCTGTTTTGGCTCAGGAAGGAATGCTCCTATTGAAAACAGTGCTTCAAAGAATATTTTGTCTGCTTTTCATCTATTGTACTGGCATTTCTAACTCTTAATATACAAAGGTGACATATACTTAGGATTGTTGCTTCTTTTCAAGACACTTAAAAAACATTTTGTCAGTCCGTGTGTGTCAATAGAAAGGGTGCTATTAAGCCTGTGGGACCAAAATTTGACCTATTTTTTATGGTTTGCATAGTGGAGATGTGTACACTGAAAGCTTTCTCCCCCTGCTTATATCAGCACAGAGCATTCATTTTAAAGAATTTGATCTTGCTGCCTGCAGGTGAAACCAGTTAAAGACAACAAACAACCTTCGTGAATAAATGACTTGAACTACAGTACAAGGCAGCAAAATTCAGGGGTAACACTGTGCTGCTGTTGCCATTTTGAAACTGAAATAAACTGGAATAGTTCAGAGAGTGATAGAGTAAAAATATGCTATTATCTTTTATTAGCTTGGTGATGTGTTCTGCTGAGATCAGTGGTTGCTCTGTGCAAGCACATCAGATGACTGAGTTTCATAACAAAGCATTAATTTTGCATGGTATGTCCTCTCTTCAGAAGTTTTGCAGTGTGACTTGAAGAGCTTTATTCTATCTACTGCTCAGTAGTGAAGGCTTTGAAAGAGATAATCTGATTAAAAATGCTGCCATTCCAAGGATATCTTCCTGCCTGTGGACCACTGAGAAAGAGAAAAGAAACAGCATGGTGAAGCTGGGATAGGAGATAGTATCTGTCTGTGGGTTTATAAATTCAGGAGAGAGAACAGGAGAAGGGAAGGTATGCTTATTTCTATTTGTGGACATTGTTGAGACTCTTACTCATGTTTTATGTACATAGAGTTTTGGCATCAGCAGTTGTAAAACTGGAGTAAAGCTAGAAAGCTTCTTGAGAAGCCACTTCAGACACTGGGAACTAGGAGAGTGATAAATGAGCAAGGCCAAGAGAGAAGAGAGGCGAAATGGAAATAGCAAAGTATAAATATTTCCAAATGGGGTTTCCTGTCATAGAACTTCCTCATACACCCTTCTAGATACACATGGAAATCCATGTACAAAATACCTCATTTTCTGCCTTTAATTTCTTCCATTTTGACTTCACCATTGCAGCAGAAAAAGAATGAGGTTAGCTCTGCTTATGGCTTCTTACCAAGACTTTAATAATGAGACCTTATAGTGTCTTAAAGTAATTCTAACCCCTTAATAAATAAACTGACTTTGTTATAATAACAGTAATGCTCTTTAGCACTTACGTAATTTTTTTAATCTACAAGGAGATTTGCATTCATTGTGTAGTTATATCTTCTGTCAGCCGCTAAATCTACTGGAGAAAATGTGGCGGAGAACTTAAGTGATATGTCTGTATTTACAAAAGTTACTGTTTTCATCGGTGGGTTGAAACTCTTGAACTACTGGTTTTCAGCACTCCTGCAGTATTTCATTAAAAATGTTTCCACATTGCCATTCTTGAAGTCTTTCCCCAAATTTGTTCTGCATATGTTTCTGATTTCCCCGCGGCAGATTTTCTTGACATCTGCTGTCAAGATAACTGTAGCTAGACTTAGGTGGAAAATGCTTTGGCTCTTCAAGTGTGCTGCTTGACCAAAGAATGGTAGTACAGACAGACCCAGCAGGAAACAAACAAACAAACAAACAACCCTCATAAATTTGTATTACAACTGGATAAAGCTGCTAAGTCAGAATTTTCTACAGAAAATGTGTTTTCTGCCAAATTGAAAAATTCGACAGCGTTTGCGTTACTTTTTTTCACTTTTAAGGAAAGGTGGTGTAAAATGTTGGCTTTTAAAAGAGTTTTCCATTACTCTTTGCATGAATCTAAATCATGGTGGTGTTTTATGGGATTATAGGAAGTATGGTCTGGATAACTCGTGTCTTCGTACTTCCCTGTCTCCAATGTTCAACAGCCAGGCTGTACCTCTCGTGATGTACTGCATCTTCTCTGGTAGAGGGATAGTCCACAGCAGAGTGTAGGAGATGTGTGTGCATGTGTCTACATTTTGGAACTGAAAGTGTTCAGAATTCATCTTTCCTCAGAAGGTTTTCCTGTATCAACTTTCTGCCCAATTTCAAGGAAAAATGAGTATTGAAACAATGAATTTATCTGAAAATTGAAAGTTCCTTTTTTTGTCAGCTTAAACATGCATATAAAGTTAACCTTTTCCAACTAATTCAGGATTTTTTTCAGCCACCTACTTGTTCTTCATTTAAATAAAAGATAAATAATAATATCCTTGGGAACCTTGCAATAAAGTACAGAGTATTTTACATATTTGGCCTATATAATATGGACCCAGAATAGTACAATAATAGGATGTAGCACCTGTAAACTTTTTTACAAAACGCATGCTTTATATGTTAGTAGTTGGAATGCATTCAGTTTGCGATGTGATTATGTGGAAAGGAATAATTATAAGGAATAATTATACAGGAATGAAAAATCTTTAACTCCTTCCAGCAGGTATTTCAGATTAATTAAGTATATATAATTGCAAATACAGTATGATGTTATGGTTGATGCTGCATTCTTTTAAGTTTTTCAAGTTTAACAATTATAAACATTGGTGTACTTCCCATTAGTCATTCAGGTTGTGCAAAAGAATATTCAGGGTCTGTATCCTTTGAAATAGTGAGAAGAAGCCTTTTGTAGGCAGAAATAACATCACAGCAGCTGTAGGAAGATATAGCAGGGCATACACTGGCTTGTTAAAAGTAGACACAACCAGGAAACTGGGGGCAAGTTCAGCCCCTTAAGCACTTCTCCTGGGCGACTAGTCATCTTTGAGCTATAGACCATTTATAAAATCAGACTTTTAAAGTGCTATCAGATCTGCCATATAGGTGACATATATAATCTATCAGTGATCTCAGGCAGATACTTTTTCCCTACTAACCAGTAACTACAGAATGTAAAACCATCCTTACCATGAGACACTATGACAAATTCCTAGGGAGATAACAAATAGAAAGTATCTGCCATACTCGGCAGGAACAAAGGCTTACTATTCTTAACCTGCTGCAAGCAATGCAAACAGTTCATTAACACAGTTGCTTATATGAGGCATGTCTGTATTGTGTTCTTTATTAGGTTTTTACTGTCAGTAGCTCTGAAGCTAGACATTTGTGTAAATAAAAATGTGGAAAAGATCTCTGGGTTACCTTTTTTGGGTTACCAAAAAAATTGAACGTGTGTGCTTGCAGCCTTAGAGAGCCAACTGTATCCTGGGCTGCATAAAAAGCAGCAGGGCCAGCAGGTCGAGGGAGGTGATTCTGCCCCTCTACTCTGCTCTCATGAGGCCCCACCTGGAGTACTGTGTCCAGCTCTGGGGTCCCCAGCACAAGACACACATGGACCTGTTGGAGCGGGTCCAGAGGAGGGCCACAAAAATGATCAGGGAGATGGAACACCTCTCCTATGAAGAAAGGCTGAGAGAGTTGGGGTTGTTCAGCCTGGAGAAGAGAAGGCTCCGGGGAGGCCTTACTGCAGCCTTTCAGTATGTAAAGATGGAGAAAGACTTTTCACCAAGGCCTGTAGTGACAGGAAAAAGGTCAACGATTTTAAACTGAAAGAGATTGGATATAAGGAAAAGATTTTTTACGATGATGGTGGTGAGACACTGGAACAGGTTGCCCAGAGAAGTTGTGGATGTGCCCCATCCTTGGAAGAGTTGAAGGTCAGGTTGGACGGAGCTTTGAGCAACCTGATCTAGTTGAAGATGTCCCTGCCTATTGCAGGGGGGATTGGACTAGATGATCTTTAAAGGTCCCTTCCAACCCAAACCATTCTATGATTCTGTGATTCTCTGAAGTGTTCCCAAATGCCCAGTTACATCCGACCTTTGGTTTAGTTTTGCTCTTTTATTTTGGATGGAGAAACCCAGGGCAGTCATTTACTGGAAGTTAAAAAGTGTATTATTATCCCAAAGATACATAAATTCTTTTCTGTCATCAGAGTTAGTTTGGAATTGATAGAAATGTAAGCAACAGCCTGAACTGTGCTGAGATAAACACATGAAATTCTACATCCCATCCCATTAGAACTGCACCTTTGTGCTAATCTGTACAGACCCAGCTTCTTTCTTTTTTCTGTAGCCTTAGGACTCATTTGAAATGCCATCTGTTAAATTGCAAAACTATGTTCAGTGCTTTATGAGAGCAAAATTCTGTCTACTAGGAGTTAAAGTAAATTATTTCTATTTATGTTTGTAACCTTGAAATGTAAGTGGGAATGTCAATCCTTCTGATTTTGGCATTCTCTCGAGTAAGGAAAGTGATTCTAGCAGCATAATCTTATTTATCTCTTGTCAGCTCCAGGTGGTTTCCTTGGTCTGTATCTGGGATATTCATTCTTAACAGAATTATTTCCTCCTCAGCCAGGCAGATTTGCAGTGTCAGCATCCCTTAGTTCACACTCCAGTACTGTAATCCACAATCTAAGCAGACAAGATGAATGTTGGCATAAGGAGAAATAATAGAAAACCAAAAGACTGAGTTGACAGAACTAAGCAAGTAAATAAAAGGTGTAGATAAAGATTCATGAATGGGAATGTAAGGGAACCAGATCATTTCTCCCCCACTTATGTATTAATACCAGACAGAAATTTGTACACACTGCCAATCACTGTAAAATGCTATGAAATAGGGGAAATAAAAATGCTGTAATGTGTCTGCTGTTTCTAGGTCTGAGTCAAAAAAGCTCAGAAGTATATGTGTTTAGTTCTGAACTGCAAGGAATTACCGTAAATTAAATGTGCCCTTAAGTGCTTTGCTGATTATGCTGTTTCAGTGGAGAAAATTCAAACATGTAATAGGCACAAATTTGTAGATATTTCATTCTTCATTTTACAGCAGTTTTCTTAAGTATTATTATTTGGGCCTTCTATTATATGTTAATGCTAGTATTTGGTGAAATCAATCTCTATGCAATTTAACAACAAGGTGATATGCACTGTTAATGACCATCATCTATCTCATCTTGAGATTCTTGTTTTATTTCCTTTCTCGATAATCACTATCATTAATGTATCTTAATGAAATGAGATAAATGTGAAAGGCAGGGTCAGCTCATCAGTGGATGTAAATCAGTGCAGTCCAATTGACACCTATGAGCTCACATCTATTTACAGCTTTCTATAACCTTGTGCAGAGTTTCAGAATTACAGTTAAATACTTGATGTTCTTTTTGCTTTTAAGTTTAACTCACAAAGCTAACAGGTAGCTGTAGTTCAATTAATAAATGCAAAATACATTTGTATATCAATGAATAAAGTGAAGTTTTATTTTGAAACTGGCAATTCCAAATAGAACTACAGCTATACATAACTATTTATTGAATGATGTATTTGATGCCTACTTTTAGTAGTGAATCAACCAGGAACAGATACTGTTTCACACTGATCTCTTGCATTTACTTACTCGTCTACTTCATGAATTAATTTTAAAAGTAATTACTGAAAACTTGTGATAAACTTGCACTGGTATTCTGAATTTTGCAATTTTTAGTTTTACTCTTGGTGGAGGTTCAGAAATAGGTTATTTAGTATCTGATTGACTAGGCGAAAGCTTTTAGAATTGCACGTTGTCACGTCCCACCTGCGGGAAGGGGAGAGTGACTAAGGTTTGCAGATCCCCTCGGTGTGGATTAAGGTGAGACAACACTCAAGGTCCAAACACGAACTTCAACTTTAATGGCACAAACACTTCTATAAGCATCATCCCTCTATGTCTTAATATGTCATATAAGCTAAGCGGCTTTATGAGGAGTTGAGGTAGGCCTTGTGTTACTTAGCAGCATCAAGAACGAGGAGGAGGAGGGAGGAGAGAGAGAGAGAAGGAGCTGGGAAGCAAGAGAGAGAGAGAGAGAGATCACCAATCCTGGATCCAGCATCGGACCCGCCAACGGGGGGTGTCGGTGTGGAGAGTGCCCCAAGGAGGCTCGTGTGTGCCCCTATTTATTGGCCCCAGTCCAAGGTTTCTAGAATCTTCTCTCACCCCGGTTTCAGGAGTGGTTGAGACATTAGTCAGCCAAGGTGAGTGACACCGGGCCCCTCCCCATGGCTGGCTTCTGGAGCTTTCTCTTGGGGCATTGTCTGTGCTCGCAGCACAGTCACTTGGGCCTCGTCCCTTACACATGTGAATTTAGAAGCCCGTGTTCAACCTTAGCCTTTTTTGTCAGAACACAGTTAAAAAGATGGTTAGTTGAGAATTTCAAAATATTATAAAACATAGCTGAGATTTTGAACTCCCTGTCTGCAAACTTTACATATTCTTCTAAGCAATTTGTGATTTAGGAGACAGTAATACTTAATTATTAAACTTATATTTTGTTGTGGAAGGAATTAGATTTTAAATATTATTGAAACCTGTAACCTGATAGTTCTAAAAAAGCATCTTAAACTTTGAACTTATTGATTACATTGGCTTGAAGCTGTTAAATTGAGCTTCTAGAGTTATTGACTATTACCAGTTTGAAAGTAAATGATTCCCAATGGGACCTATTTTGAGGCTGGAATGGATCCAAGATAGAAGCCCTCTGACTGAGTATACACATAAATCCCTAATCTCATCGAGCAGGTTATTTTAGGGAAGCCTAGCAGATTAGTAACATGATGCCTTGCAATTCCGTTAATGAAATCCTGTCAGAATAAATTAATGAATAACATACTGATATTTTAGGCTTATTTTATGGCAACGTAACGCAGTTGTTGAAGAACTCATTGTGCAAACCATTTTAAGTGTTGTTGATGTTAAATAGTAACTCATGCAGTTACTACGTTACTTGATCTTTCATTTTGACAGTAGCATTGATTTGGTGAAAAGCAGAAAATACAAAACTCTTTTCTGATAAACATGGCTGTATACGACTAAGGTTACAGTCCTACTAGCACATGAACAGTGTGAGTTCTGTACAAGATTGGCTTAAAGGAACTTGTGTTTTAATTTGAGATTTTAAGAAACATTCATTTTGATTTATAATAGTCTTTCTGTCCAAGGATGTTATAACAAAAGCCTATTTGGATTATATCAACCAAGAATGAACTTAAATGCCTCCGTGCAGAAGTGCATCATTTCTGTATCTACCTATATTAATTTTTATTTATTAATACAATTTAATATTGAGAATTGTAAAAGGAATGAAAATACACTGTAGTCAACATCATTAAAGAACATCATACAACATCATACATCAGGAACAGGGGAGGGACCAATACTATTGAACATGAGTGACTTGGTCTTGTTTCCAGAAAGAACTGAAATAAAATCAGGCTCAGAATATCTCACACACACTGATGTTTGAACTTAAATGTGAACATTATTCAGGTATTTAAATGTGTGCTTGCCCCATTTTTGGTTTAACTTTACAAATCCACCCTTAGCGTGGAGTCTTTTTAGATTACCATGGGAGTCGTCTTTATATTGCTCAAGATTCTGAGAATGTTAACTAAACAGAAAGAGTTGGACCTCAGGAGAGGAGATAATGAACAGCAGATCTTAAGCATGTTTGTTTCTAGAACCTGTAAACAACCAAAGTAAATAGTCAAGGCTCTGAAAACCGGTGATAACGATATCTGCTACTAGTATTTGCGTTTGCTGTTTGGACTCTGGTGAATCTATTTTATGCTGCTTTAAATATTCTTTTCCATTAATTTTTTTGTTACCACTGTTTGTCCTCCCGTCAGAAGAACTTGGTTCTAGGAAGCTCTTCTCCAATCAAAAGTTGAATCCTCATCTGCTTTAGTAAGAAGCAGCTGTTTTAAATGAGAGCAAGTCAGCTTACACCACCTACATTCTCAGAGGCAGCTTCACTTTGCTACTTCACACTTTTACCTTCAGGACCTTAGTTTTTCAAAAATTCTGAGATGGGGGCTAGAAGTGTAGCAGATTGGTGTCCCATTATGGTGAAACTGTTGCCCCCACCTGCAGAGCCCATACTCCTCTTCTTGACTGAAATTGATCCCAGTT
The DNA here is from genome assembly GCF_000699105.1 of Pygoscelis adeliae. Classification (NCBI taxonomy): domain Eukaryota; kingdom Metazoa; phylum Chordata; class Aves; order Sphenisciformes; family Spheniscidae; genus Pygoscelis; species Pygoscelis adeliae. The sequence goes on along the minus strand of NW_008825108.1, from coordinate 13,189,391 downwards.
TGATCTGGGAAATTAGCAATCCATTATGCTAACCTCTTTTAGTTTTGATCTGTTATCCCAGCACTGACCTTTAAGAAATTCTTTCACCTTGTTCCCCTAAAATTCCATTTTTCAAGTTCTCAGCTTCCTGTTTAATGCATTCATGACTGTAATTGAGATTTTTTTTTTTAACCATAAATCAGAATTGGGCTGAGTGAGGATATTTGATGTTTCTAGTTGCAGAAAGGAGAGAAACATCCACATTATGTCTCTCTTAAAAATGCCTCTAAAAATCAATGCAAAAAGGGGGAAAATTCTTTGATAACATTTGTTAGGCATATGTGTGTAGTGAACTTGTAATGTGTTAGGAAAAGAGTAGCATCCCAGATCATTCTGTGACTTTGACCTGTCCTTGCTACTTGTTTCCTTTGTAAGGTTTGATTTTGTTCAGGGACTAAGTTTGCAAGGACTGTAGAACTAATTGTTTCAGGGAAGTCAGGTGGCTTCTTAATGTTTTCATCCAAATTGCAGCAAGTATCATAAAGCTTTTCACACCTCAGAAGCAATTTTGGTGGGATCGAGGTCAGCTATAATAATCTATTTTTCTTTGTTGACTTTGAAGAAGGAGGAAAGTAGGCAAAATGGAAAGAGGGAAGTGCTTCACTTTCTTCACAGTTTTGTAAAAGGGATAGGTAACAGCTTTTTCCTTCATCCTATAAGAAAGGAGCAGCCAATATTAATAACAAAACCCACATAAACTTCCCCTCCTCCTACCTCTGATGAAACAAATTAATTAATCAAAAGAATTATCCAAAAGCAAAAATTTAAGGAGAACTTTAATTTTGCTCATTAAGAAGAAAAATGAATCCTTATATCGCAGAGATCCATCCAAACACAAACCTCTGCGTTCAGCTCTTATCTGTGTTATAGGTGTGCAAGTGCTTACACAGGTATGTGCACAGTACCTGAATAACACTGTAGATGGTTTTGACAGAATCAGCACGTTCGTAAATGAGTACTTGTACCAGCAAAACACTCTTCTGCTACTGCATGACTCCTGATAGAGCAATGCTAGCTTTTATTTTGTGCATGGCAAGTGTAATGTTATGATATACACTACAATGAATTTCACATCATTTTTTTTAAACCTTGTCCAGATGAGTTAGTGTTGGAACTTGGATATACAAAAAGGAGTTTCTTCCCTGAAATAAGGAGATACAAATACAACATCATACAGATTCCATAAGAAAATTCATGAGAATTAAAAAAACAAACAAACACAAAACCTTAAGAATAACTTGAAGCACAAAAAGCATGCTTTGTGGTTTGAGACTATTTGGTTTATACAAGAGTAGGTAATGAGGAACTTGAATGAAGCCTGTAATTACTGAGATGGAAGATAAGATTTCTGGTAATAAAATGTTCAGTTTAGCAAAGGTGTAAAAGATGCAGTGGTTGAAAGCAGAGGCTGGACAAATTCAGAGTAGGAAAAAAGTGCAGATATTTCACAGTGAGATTAAGTAACTATTGGAAAAATTTGGTGATGTGTACATTCTCTGTTTGTATGCTTAGAGTACTTAGTACTGAAATCGAGACTTTCTAATGGACTTAACCTCATATAGAGAGAGTCCATTTCTGCTAAGAATTACTATATAGAATTTTATGACCTGGATTATGCAGATCAGAGTGGATTATTATGTTTTATACTTTACAGCCTTAAAATCTGTGAATTCACAAGTAACTACTCTGTTAACCATCACATACCTTATTTTTTAATTGAAAATCAAATATTCTAGCCAAAACATTGTAAACAGGTAATTTAAAAGTTGAAACAGGAAAGAAATTCACCTCAAATGGACAGCATGCAGGTAAGGGCAAAACTATGTAAGCAGCATCTGCAAGGACGTATTAGTCAGAGCCTCAAAATCATGCTGCAAAACTCAAGGTGAATGACCATTCCTTTTTCTCCAGTTATAAACTTATCAACTGTGAGTAGTTTCACTCCATTAAGAAAGACTGATGGGTGAGACTAGAGGCCACACAAAGTCTGAAATTACAAATGTACAAGAGTTCCTCTCTTTCAATATCACTTCTCTTTTTGGCACTTGCCACACTAGTGTTTCACGGCTCTCATTCCAGTAAACAGTAGTCACTTACTCACTCAGCCTGCCTTCAACATAAATTTCTTTCTGCAGCCATGGGCATCAGCTCTTGAAAGAACTACCTATTAATAACAAAGGCCTCTCTGTTGTGGCAAAAATCTCTTTCCAGTAAGAAAGCTCACTGTAGTGCCTCCATTGCTCAAGAGAAGAGAGATTGATGACAAACTTTTTCATTACCATTTTTTTCTTATTTCTGATGTCCTCTGTTTCAGGTCAGATTCTTTTGCTTTATTGCAGCCCTGGCCGGAAGAACTTCAGGATGAAGTATGTTGAATACGGACCCTACTTTTACCTTATACTTCGTATATATTTTATTCAAGCTGACCATAGTGCTTATAATTATTTGAAAATGTCTCAGAAAAAGTATTCAAGAACTCTTAACAGAACAATGAGTTTTTATCTTACAACAGTAAGAATGCAAACTGTCAGCATTCCAGATTTGGCCTGTCAAACACGTGTCATCGTATATTCCTTCCCTTTCTCATCTTTTGGGGAATTTATCCCCAGACTATCTGTGGGAACAAATGCTCCCAGTAACATAAAAGCCATTCTACTTTCTAGTCTCTCTCTGCCCTGGAGGTCATCTGAGAATATTGAAAGCTAATATTTGTTCCAAATTGGCACTGCTGGTGGCATCAAGAAAATGGTATTCTCTTGATTACTTTCTCTCTTGAAGGAGTTAAAACACTGAGTGTCTCTACAGTCCATTCAGCTTTTAGAGAAATAGGATCAACTTCTTAGTCCCATTCCAAAAGCAATCTTTTCTGTCTTCATTGTTTTGAAATGAACTGTTCGCTTTTGTTTAATGAAGAGACACTTCTGCTACAAAATTTTCGTAAGGGAAACATGACCTTTTTCATGAAAACAAGTCCCTGATGAGGGAATGCATCCAAAGCATAGCTGTTTTGTATCTTGCCTGTCTGGCCAAACCATTTGGGGTTTCTTTACTTCCACACTGTCTCCAAGAACAATCGTCTTATGTTGTGACTAGATAAAATCTTGCTACTCATGTTCCTCGTTTAATGTCATCCCTGTAAATAGTAATTATTGAATCACTGATTTCAATGGGAAAAGATTTGCTCCTCATATTAAGCAGATGAAAAGGCTTTAAAACTAGATTCTGTATACCTGAAAGTGTCAGCAATTAAAAGGTAATAGAGAAAAATAAAGCAGTACACTGCTACATAGCTTAAGTTTAATGAACATCTATTTTGCAGGCAAAAAGGCTCATTTCTACATTTTCTATAAATAGATTTTCATTTGAGGTTTCAGTTTTGTCTCATTATAGTCATATAACATTTTGTGAGAAATGGAAATGCTGATAACTAAATCTTACCTGAAAGACACACAGAGAGATGCATGTGATGATAAGCCGACTGTTAGGACTGCAGTAAACAAAGAGCAATAAGAAAAAGGATATAAAACCCTCAGAAAACTTCTGTTGGTGAGGCTGTTCCTCTTCCAGACTGAAGGCATGATACCAGCAGAGTTCATGTACTTATTTTCCAAACCTTAACTTATTCCTCTGTCTGGAAAAAGCCATATGGCTAGTGCTGTCTTCCCACAGGTACTTTTGCATAACAAGGCAGCACTGTACTTGTTGTTACAGCCAGCCATACTCGTTACAGTACGGATACGGGGCTGTGCCAGACATTGTCAAGCCTGCAACAGATTAGAGAGAACACGGGGTGAAACAGTATGTTGGAAAGTAATGGAAATGTATCATATCCACAGCACATTAAGAACCCAACTCTCCTGTGGAGGAGACCCCTATGTTCCTCATCTGTGGCGTGGTTTCTTTCACTCCTGAGTGGTCTGCTTCTAAGAAAGAATTCTCTTAGCCTTAAAAATGCTTCCCGACAATGTGATGAATTAATGCCTAAGTCTTGTTTTCCTTTAAGGAAATAGAAAAAAGAAATATTTAAAAAATTGCTAATTACTCTCTATTTCAGCAGTCTAGTTAAAGACCAAAGCCAGCCCGGTGAAGATGCCTTCTTAACTATCCGAATGTATAGCTGTTTCTTCATCATTCTATTAGTAAATCCTTGTTTAACAAGAAATCTTTGTAGGCTTTTCAGTCCAAAACCAGTTAACACATTTGTTTTTACTTTGCACTGTGTTTTTCTTTATGTAACAACATGATTACTGCCAAGATGAATGTAGTTCATCTGAAATTTTCAAAAATTGAATGCACTTTTTTATCAGCTCAGAATGCTTATCAGAAAAAAAACTTAAAACTAAGCAAAATGGTACATTTCTGCCAAAAATGAGATAACTTTCACTTCAAATTTAGATGAGCAGAATGTTTGTCTTCATCTTTTCAAATCTGATCAGTTGAAATACATTTAAAGTAATTAAATCAGCAGAGCACAGAGTAAACTTTCCTTTTGGAGTGCTTGCTGCTGTCAGTCTTCCTGAAATGGGTCATCCACTCTGCAAAAGAGGGCAGGGTTATTTATACTGTTATCTTAATAAAACTCTAAGCAGTTTCCCAAGTGGCATCTCCAGCGTAGCAGCAGCTATCCTTTGTGCTCTCCTCGCCTCTGAGTCTGAAACTTCAACAGCACTCTGGGCTGTGCTCTACTTTTGGGGGAAGATCTCGACTTCCCTCAACCTGATCAAATTGAAGTCAGCCCTGCCTTGAGCAAGAGTTTGGATTAGGTGATCTCCGGAGGTTCCTTCCAACCTAAATTATTCTATGTTTTCCTGAGAAGTATAAAAATATGAAAATATGTAAAATTCATTCTTTTGCACTGTTACTTGCCTGTTTTTTATTTGGAATAAAGAATCACCTATAGAACAGTTGAATTCTGGTCAGTACAGAAAAGGATAAAAAGCCATCAGCTTTATGTGCTGGCAAATGACCAGCACAGTAGTATAACGGGAAATGTGAAAACTGGATGTGA
>NW_008825108.1:13130703-13184297 GCF_000699105.1 Pygoscelis adeliae | reverse complement strand
CATTCCTGCAAGGGGCAGATCTCCTGCCGGCCCTGAGATACAACCTTTGGGGAAATTAAAGAGATGACTCGGTGTAATGCACAGTGTGCCTGTACAACCAGTAAATTAAAAGGCACAGGGTCACAGTCCATTCTTTTTTCTCTTAGCCAGCAGAGGATTTTGGTTTCATTTGCAGTACAGAACAAGAAATGGAATTTCAGTTCACAAGCTGCGTCCAGCTCTGGAGCCCTCAGCATAAGAAAGACACGGACCTGTTGGAGCAGGTCCAGAGGAGGGTCACAAAAATGATCAGGGGGATGGAACACCTCTCCTCTGAAGAAAGGCTGAGAGAGTTGGGGTTGTTCAGCCTGGAGAAGAGAAGGCTTTGGGGAGACCTTATTGCAGCCTTTCAGTACTTAAAGGGGGCTTATAAGAAAGATGGTGGCAGATGTTTAGCAAGGCCTGTTGCGACAGGACAAGGGGAATGGCTTTAAACTAAAGGGGGGTAGATTTAGGCTAGATAGAAGGAAGACATTTTTTACGCTGGAGGTGGTGAAACACTGGCACAGGTTGCCCAGAGAGGTGGTGGATGCCCCATCCCTGGAAACATTCAAGGTCAGGTTGGATGGGGCTCTGAGCAACCTGATCTAGTTGAAGATGTCCCTGCCCACGGCAGGGGGGTTGGACTAGATGACCTTTAGAGGTCCCTTCCCGCCCAAACTATTCTATGATTCTATAAGTGTGACACACTACTGACTGAACAGCCTTCAAACAAAGACAAGAAAAGGTTCTTTAAACATTACAGGTGATAAACTCACAAACATGGGGATACTTCTTTGTTAGGTTTTTCATAGATCATCTGCGTTGTTCTGTTAATGTTGACATTTGTCATTAAGTTGATACATTTATCATAAATATATGATATTGTGAAGGATTCTGCTTCATCAATTTTGAACTGAAGACCTAAAGCTTGTAAACATCCCAGACAGTGGCCAAAAGTGGATGATATAAGGTTGATCTATAAATAGGAATGCAGTACTTGTATCTAGATTAAGGTGAGTTGAACAAAATGTGAAAATGGAATTTTACGGAGCTGTTTTAATTGGTTTTGTAAATAAGTGATGTTAGCAAATGAAGATGACTTATTTTTTTGAAATCTCTAATTGTATTTATTTTAACAGTATGTTATTGAGAGCTAAATATGATGAATGTAGGTGCTGGACATCTCTGAAAATCCTACTAGAAGTTTTGCATTATGATTCATATTTGAAATGTCACTTTAGTAATCTTTAAAGTAATATTAAAATGAAATCAAGGTACTACTTTATCAGTTGTGAACGCTGTTTGCTACTAGAAAGTCAGCGTGAACATAATACGTTGTGGAAGGTTGACCTTGGCTGGCTGCCAGACCCCCACCCAGTCACTCTCTCACTCCCCTCCTCAGCAGGACAGGGGAAGAAAATAAGATGGACAAGCTCGTGGGTTGAGGTAAAGATAGTTTAATAAGAAAAGCAAAAGGCACGCGCGGAAGGGAAACAAAAAAGAGGAAATTTATTCACTACTTCCCACCAGCAGGCAGATGTCCAGTGACTTCCTGGGAAGCAGGGCCTCAGTATGCATAGCAATTGCTTCAGAAGACAAACACCATAACCACGAATGTCCCTCCCTCCTCCTTCCCCCCGACCCTTTTATTGCTGAGTAAGCATGACGTCATAGGGTATGGAATATCCCTTCGGTCAGTTGGGGTCAGCTGTCCCGGCTGTGTCCCCTCCCAACCTCTTGCCCATCTCCAGCCTACTGGCCTTTTGAGTGGTGGATTGGAGAGACAGCCCTGATGCTGTGCGAGCACCGCTCAGCAATAGCCAAAACATTGGTGTGTTATCAACACCATTGTAGCTACAAATGCAAAGCACAGCGCTATACGGGCTTATATCAAGAGGAGATGTGCAGTATTATATCTGATTTAATGCTGTGACCTGTCTTTAAATATGACTATCTTTTTTGTTCACATGTGAGCATTTGAAAAAGGCATTTGAAAAAACACAAAGTGTTATATATCTGACACATAGCTAGTAAAATATTTATTTTGAAAAAGAATAAAAGTTTAAAGAAAGATGTATTTAAATTCTGGTTACAAATGGGATTTAAAAGTCCTGAAATATGATAATTTAATCATACTCTACCTCTAGCCAGTAGTCTCTATTGGTTAGGTCTCTCAGTATTTTACTGCCTTCTACCTTCATAGTGGTCTGTCCATTACTGCTTGAAATTGAGCTGTTTATTATCTTTATCTTCTTCTTTAGAAAACAAAATATTGTTGTACAAGGCTTAAAAGATATGTTTTTAACTGAAGAATTACATTCTGTCTTGTCTTCTTCAGAGCAGGCACTTCTAACCATTCCCACATCGTCAGCTGATTTCAGAATGCAGGGAGAATTTTTGCAGTGGTTGTTCCTGAGCAGAGAGAAGGGTTTATAAGTGCTCTGCAGAGCCATCCAGCAACCTTCTATTTCTTCCATTCATCAATGTAAAATATCAGTTTAATTACAAAATCTCCCACATAATCAATAAGTAAACTAAGGAAATGCTTACCGTAAAATACATTGGCATTGTTCCTAAAGCTTTGCCTGCATCCAATGTAAAGATCTCAAGGTATTCTTAATAATGGCACTATTTGCTTCAGCTAGTAACGTGGGTGATAACTTTCAGACAGTATAAAACTATTTCTGGATCAGATTATCATTGAACAGTAGCTGTTTGAAATGTTTTCCACAATAAGCATCAGACAAAGATAGAATATTTACTCCATGGTTTATTTAATTCTGGTTATATCTGTCCTGCTAACCACCTGTTCAATTTTATATTTAACTTACTATTTTAATGAAATCTTAATTGCAGTTTACTCATTCTTGTAAAGGTTTCTTACTGACAATGTTTTATCATGTAATCTTTTACACTATTTGGAAATGTCTTTTTCAACCTTATGTCTAAATAAAAGGTAAGGTTTTTTGGTTAGAATGGTATTTTCCCAAACTGCATATTTTATCTTTAGTATTTCACTGGTTTTAGTTGCAGTTTGGGATGTGTGTAGACTTGCGAGAACATTTTATGGACCTTAGACCTTCAGTCTAATAATCTAAACCATCCCAGTCTTAAAACATAAAAATCCATATTTTGTCATATCTCATAGTTTAAGAATACAATAAAGATGTTTCAAGTTAACCAACTACTTTTACATTTAACTGAACTGAAATCTCCAGAAGATGATTCATCTGATTCAGATATGTTCTTGCAGGTTAACATCGGTAGGCAGCATTAGTGTGTTATCAACACTGTTTTGGTCACAAATGTAAAACACAGCACCATACGAGCTGCTATAAAGAAAATTAACTCCATCCCAGCCAGACCCAGTGTAGATGTCTAACATAAGTCAGATGAATTACATCTGTAAAGTGCTTATTCTTCTCCATTGACTGTGGAGAGAAACGGACTCTTCTAGGGGATCCTAGAATTACTAGCTGAAATTGAGACTTTTTTTTTTTAAGTCTGTAGTTGAGATGTAACCCAGTATTTGTAACTAACTGACCTTTAAAATACAGCCAAAACCATCAAAGTTTAGTGTCTGGGTATTAAAAATGCATGTGCATACATCTCTCTCTCCATTGTTTGATGATGTGCTAGTCCTTTACTTGGGAAAAATTAGGAGAATATTCTTTCTGAGGATGAAGTTCACACCACAATTTGTGTCTTTTCTCCATTTGTGTGTCTTAAAGTTGTATTACAAGTGATAGTGCCTGAGCAAACACTTGCAGTGTGTGGTTCTGACATGTCTGTCTTCTGATAACTCATTTTCAAGTAATTAAAAGAAGACTGTATTGTAAAATGGACAGTCTGCAATAGAGTTATGTTGATTTGAGAATAAAATCCTCAAACAACTTCTGACAATTTTCCACCTTTATTTCAATGATAATTTTATTTAAAATGCTGAGTAGTGTAAGGACCAGAAAATATAGCAGTCAGTACAATACAGACCAAATTTATAGCAGATCCAGTGTTGGGCTCTTTCAGATTATATCAGCCATTGGATGGTCAATTAGTCATGATAAAGGTGTTTGCTTTGTCAGTCAAGGAGTGGAAGAACAAGCTGTCTTCTTCCCTGCATTTTCCATGTGAAATTCTCTGCCGTGATTATATGCCAGCTCTTGTCAGATGACTGGCCCTAGACCCAGTTGTTCTTTATATACCGTTTTCAAGTAATATAGTAAAGAAGCAATCTCCTCGATTTGTTAATTTGTACATTGCATGAAGTCTAGTTCTTTTCCATCTGCTCTGCAATCTGCTGCTGTTATTACATTATGAGAGAAGCCAACCAAATCCTCAGATCAGCTCCTGAGTTGTCATGCCACATTTTCCTTCCATTTCTTCTCAAAGATACCTGCGAGCATGATAGGTCATTGTTTCTTAACAGCTCCAACAGTTTCTGTATCTGAGTCTGGTTTTATAGTCTGCGGCAAGACTGATATACACCAGTCGTCTTTAACAGATACGAAACCAAACATACATAACAGAAAGATATTGCCTGTTCTTTTGCACCTATGCTTTAAAGAATAACTTTTTTTCATATGAGAGTTTCCTAATTCATTTTGATTTATCGATAGAGTATTGGCTATGTGTATGCAGACTGTAGAACTTGGATAATGTTTTAGAGCAAACCATTTGCAGAGGAAGTGCTTCAGAAGGTTCTTATTTAGGGCTCATTTGTGGCTGTATCAAATTGTAGTACTCATTCTCCATCTGAATAAACTCTTGGGTTTTTGGCCTGAATTATTGTTTCTGCTGACATGGTTCTTTGAAAAGCCTAGTAAGGCTGATGTGCTAATACCATTTTTGATCTTCACAAGACCCCTGTGCAGTTATTTGTGCCATTGCATACTGATGTTCCAGGCTGGTGTATGCTCTCAATTCCTTGAACAAACTGCAGTTTCAGTCTCATTTTATCTGCACACACCCTAATACAGCAAAGCATCTGTAAGCAGCTATAAGCACTAAAATAACATTACAGAAAGCTTACAGAAAATTAAGATTTTAACTGAGTGCTTTTCAAGGAAGGAAGCATCTCTCTGTTTTTCCTCTTGCAGTGAGACTTGCTCTACGATGCTGAGATTCTAGATGGTTGAATCTTTGCAAAAGGAGTAGCAAAATACAGCTGAATCTAAACACTTTTCCTAAAAACATTTGAGGATTGTGACCACATCGGTTCCATTCTGGGCTCTGACCTTTCTTCCTTTTCAAATATTTTGTACCTGAAATGTATTTTTGCATTTCTGTGTGTACTCATCCTGTCATTTCCCTTCCGTCAACTTTGTCAGTCCAGTTTCCCAGTTCTCCTACCCTTCTTCCTTCTTCTAAATATTTTTTAATATTCTGTTTCCCCTATTGCGTATGATTTTCTCTGGTTTTGGCTGATTGACGGTCTCCCTGTGGCCCTTGCCAAGTTCGGCATTCAATAACTTGGCATGCTGAGGGATCCTAGCACCCACTGGTGGAATCCATGGAGTAGGTATGAGAGCCATTAGTGTTCATGAAGAAGCAACTGAGCAGAGATTCTCCAGGGGCCTTTGCTCCACTTTTTTTAGGCTTTGCCTATATACAGCACAAAGATCCTACAGGAGACAGAGTTTATATTTTAATTTAACTTTACTCATAGCATTTTGACTTGTTCTATCTCTCAATGTCAAAAAAAGTAACATATTCTGCATAAGCAGTGTATGTCTGTGTGTATGGTTAACTTTTGTATTATTTATATTAATATAAAATACTTACATTTGTCTTATTTTGTGGAGGATATTTAACAAATACTAAACTATGTAATGATGTGGAATTAAAAATGAAGTCTGTCTTCCTTCCTCAAACTGTTCAGGGTGATGTATAGCAGCATATACTCTATTTTATTGAACTCTAATGACAGGATAGGAAGAGGAAAATCTTGGCTGTTTGCATAGAAGTATTCTGTGCCAAATCGTTGGCTGCTTTAGCACTGTGTTAAATGGATGAGGTCTTGACATAATCGAAAGAGACCACTTGAACTAGAAATCCAGAGCAGTCAATTGTAAAGTGCACTCATTCCCTAGTGCCCTTTTAAATTTTGATCAGACGTTTAAGTAATGTTAGCTTTGCTTTTGATAAAGGATTTAAGTTTAAATAAATAAGTTTAAATAAATGTAACTTAAAATAAACAATCTTTAAGCATAAATAAGGCCTTGAGCAATCTGATGTAATGCCCTGTTTAGCATGAGAGGTTGGACGATTTCATCCCTTGAGATTCCTTCCAACCTAATTGTTTTCCGTGATTTTACCTGCTTTATTTAATTATTACTAGTTGCTTATTTGATGGATCTGTCAATAATCTAATACTTAAGAAATCTTCATCTGTTGTAGTTTAACCCAACAGGCAGCTAAACACCACACAGCCATTCACTCACTCACCCCACCCCAGTGGGATGGGGGAGGGAATCGGAAAAAAAAACAAAAGAGTAAAATTTGTGGGTTGAGATAAAGACAGTTTGACAGGACAGAAAAGGAAGTCAAAATAACAATAATAATAATGATAAAAGAATATACAAAGTAAGTGGTGCACAGTGCAATTGCTCACCACCTGCCAACTGATGCCCAGGCAGTTCCCGAGCAGCGGTCACTGCCCCCCAGCCAACTCCCCCCAGTTTATATACCGAGCATGATGTCACATGGTATGGAATATCCCTTTGGCCAGTTTGGGTCAACTGTCCCGGCTGTGCCCCCTCCCAGCTTCTCGCTGGCAGGGCATGAGAAGCTGAAAATTCCTTGGCTAGTGTAAGCACTGATTAGCAACAGCTAAAACATCGGTGTGTTATCAACATTGTTCTGTTACTAAGTCCAAAACACAGCACTGTACCAGCTACTAGGAAGAAAATTAACTCTATCCCAGCCGAAACCAGGACAAACTTCCATGAAGTCCAAGCTCCTTTCTACTCATTCAGCAAACATCCCACGAGCTCCAAGGCAGGTATGACTTAGTCACTCTTCTTTTTTTAGAAAATTTATACTTCTGCAATGCAAAGTAGCAGGACTCTGCCCCACCATCCATCATTCAGTCTGAGATGTTATCACTGACTGTTCTTGTTCCTGACTCATTCATTTCAAATATTACTTGTCTTTAAAGAGAATAATTCAAAGAAATACTTATTTAAAAAAAAATCATTTTAGTTGAATTGCCTGTTCTACAATTAGACACTTGTAGTATTTTTTGTAGTATTGTAGTATTGTAGTATTTTTTACAATTTGAACAATCATGACGCAAAGTCCCAGATTGATTTGGATAATTTAAAATAGTCATTACAGGACCTACACAGTCATTCTCTCACAACTTTGCTTACATACTGTGGACTTGGTTCATAAGAAAACATGAGAAGTTTCTTGTGAAACAATAATATTTAAATAGAAAATGGAAAATTGGTAAATTGATTTTGATACTATTCAGATGTAATTAAGCCTTAAATTACCTTACTGTTGAAAGATGAACGTTTTCATTATCTGTAGTTAAACTTTGAATCCTCTAAAGGAGTATCTGACCTTATTCTGTATTGTAGTTTGAGGTAGAAATAAATTTTTCTGGAAGAAAAAACTTACACAATAAATGCTAATCCAAAGTGATTTGGACATGAAACATTTTTTCAGTCTCCCAAGACTTTTTGCAGATTAGAAGGATTTCCTGTCCCAAACCAGCAAAAGAAATTAAAATAATGAAAATGCTTATGATATACAGATTTGGAAAGAAAGCTGGAATGATCATAGAAACAGGTTAAAAAAAATCAAGCTAAATATTTCTAAGTATAAGTAACTTAATTTTTAAATCAAACCACAAGATTATGTTCAGTTTGAGAACTGGCAAGTTTTTTGCATGTTGTAAATATGTTCATATTTTCAGATTTTTAATTTTTTCCCCCAATCTACTAAAAGCAGTGTGTTCCTTCAAGTGATCGCAGACTCTGCGTGACCTACCATTTTATAATAATAGTAAAATGCTCCATACCATTTTTTACTTCTGATAACTTTGAAGAAAGAGACAGAGGTGCCATCAGCACTGGCAGTACAAGCACACAAGCCAAAACGAATATCTTCATATCTTACGTAAAAGGTAATGTGAATAGATTTGAAATTGTCATTTAAAGCCTGTGTGTCAGGGAGATCACCTTCTATCCTATAAAGGATGTCTCCTCTGCTTCAGATACTCTGACATGTCTCTGCAGCAAAACTCTGGAAACAAAAATGTCAAAATTAAAACTTACCACACTGTACTGATGTATTAAAAAAAAAAAAAATCATTTTAGCCTATTTAGCAGCAATTACACTCCTCCACCACACATTTACATACTTTGATGCAAATTGTAAGGTGACTCATATGTCAGTCTCCACTGCTTTAAAAATGGGCATCTGTATGCAGGTTGCATTCATCTGTATTTCCAATTACTTCTCAAATTCAAACGCCATCTAAGAGGTTCAAATACTGGTCCAACATTTGCTGTAGTGGAGCATCTCACCTTGTTCCAGTCACAAATCTATAGATTCTTCAATGTGTTCCAATGTTCAGTAAAACACTAGAAGTCCCCTGGTCCATGCTGAAAGGACAATCCTTTGGCCACTTGTCACTCAGCTGCAGGGTATCAGTGGTTCCTGAAAATAGCGTTGAAAGAAGGCACATGGTCCTTACTTCACCCAATCACTATGGTAGATCCTTGAAATTCAACCTAATATTAGTCTTTATAAAGCCTTAAAACATTGTCATTAGAAAAAGAAAAAAATCTACTTTGTTTATAAGAAATTATTAAAAAAGTAAACTCGTAAGAAATTTTCACAATTTTATTTTACATTATGGGCTTAAAATTTTTTTTCAGAGCCAGCTCAAATTCTTTTCAGTTATGATTGCTGAGAATCTGTCAGCAGAGATACTGTGCCAGTGTTTCTTTGTTCCCTCAGTTCCAATTCATTAACTTAGAACATGTTGCTTGTAGTTTTCTGGCATTTAATTATTTTAATTTATTAAAAAAATCTGTTTATCAATGGTTCAGGGAAGTTTAATAAGTTAAAGAATGATTAATATGTAAAGTTGCATTATCTGCTAATACTTAGAAGATTCTGCTAAAATTTGCTAAAATACATTTCTGCTTTCGCTTTTGCAGTTGGGCTGCTACTTACAAGCAGAGTCCATTCAGTGTTTTCTACTAACTGCAAATTGTTCTAATTTCCCCTTTCTGAATAGCAATAATACTGCAGTTACTCATTTATTCAGCATTACAATAATGCATTTAAACTTCTCTGCCATCCCTAAAACTGAAATGGATAAAAAGTACAAAGTTTTTGCTGGAACTCACAGAAGTTTTAAATGTTATCAAAGCACTTGGTCAAAGTGGTGAAGTTCCAGCTACATAATTTAATTTTGTTTATATTCTGGCAATATGATATGAGCAGTTCTCTTTTTTTTTTCCCTGAAGTGAATCATTTTTTTCTTGCAACTGCCAGCTCTGAGAATACTGCTGCACATCTGTCCTTATCCCTTCTTAGCTGTACTGAAATGTCAGCACCAGCAATGGATGTGTGTAAGCCATGTCCCATTCTGAAGAGTTCAGCCAGGACAGCGTTGTTCAAAGCCATTCTTACCAGTATCTCGCTAAGTTTAAAAACAAAGCAAGTATTTATTTAAAAGAAAATGTTTTACTGCGCCTCTCTCTTGCTAAATTACTAACCTAACTTCCCAAACAAATTGCCTGTTATATGCCTTAGTTTCTGTTAGTTATTTTCAAATTTCTTAATGTTATTTTCAAATTTTAGTAGCTATTTTTCAAATGTCACTCACCAAACAAATTATCTGTATTTTAAGATAAGCAAATCTACAACATTTAACAAAATGTTAAATGTAAAAAGCCCCAAAAAAACAGTTTACAACATTTTTCTAAATTTTAGAAACTCTGAGCATACTTTTTTCTTCAATGTACATGTGTATAATTTAGCTTGCTGTTTAGCAACTTGTTGAAAATCAGCACTCGTTATCCTTCTCAGGATGCTTACGGCAAGGGCTGAGACTGCAAACTTGTATGTCTGCAGACTGTGTTACAGTGTGATGAGTCAGGATCCTCTTTAAACCCTCAAAATGCGTATACCCACGGCCACTTGTCCTATTTGTGTCCCCGGGCACCTGTGCTAGCATTTTGGACCTTTTTAGTGTAAAACTATTTTGATATCATAGTATATAGGCAAATGGAGTGAATCAAATACGGCATGTAATGTATCAGCTCGTACTACAGTCTTGTGGATTAGTTGCAGAATTTTACTACCTATTAAAAGAGATGCTAAAAAGTGACACAGTTCTCTTAACTTGTCACAGTTCTCTTAACTTGTTTGATTGTCCACTAAAACAATTTTCAATAAACAATTCCCTTTGCAGTAAGTAAATATCTTAATCCTCTCCTGTAGTATCAAACAGACGTGTAAGAGGCAACCCTTTATTTCTTTGCTTCAGTGAAAACAACTTATGCTGTGGTTATAGAATTTAAGTGGAAGAATAAACAGCTACATATATGAACAGCTGCAGTGCTTGTGTCTGTGTGAGTGTGTGGTGGGGGCTGGTAACACTGTGCTATGGATATTTAGGTGAGCATTCATCTATTAGTACAACAGTATTAGAAGTGTTTCAGGCAACCTGTCCTTTGCTGAGTAGTGTAACCTTTATTAGCTGCAGAAAGATGCTAAAAGCACTCTGCAGCCTGTTATTTAAACAAAATATACATGTGATGATACACATTGCACAAGAATAGCAAAAATCCTGGAAAATTTGGAAAAGATATAATAAATTTGAAAAATCAATTTGTTGAATTCTTTTGTCAGGCACTTTTTATGCTTTTTCCCAGACTATCCTGTCCATAGGAAGTGCTTTATAGTGGAGTCTGTAGGGGTAGTACAGCATTTTCATCAAAGCACTTACATAATGATGGAGAAAGTTGCTCATCTGAGAGGGGAGAAATCTGGGTTCAGTTCCCAACTCAGCCACTGGTTGTCTCTGATTTGATTTATGTCATTGAAGGTTTGACATAAAAAAAATGTAGGTGTAGCAAATCCTGTCATTTAAACTCGCTGGGAGTATGTACCAGCACTCACCAAAGTTTACCTTCAGCCCGGGGAGGCTGCATTCCTCCCATAGTGGAGGTCCTAAACACTTCTGAATTTGCAGATCCCTTAGATTTTCCCATTAAAGATGCAGACTCTCACATCCCCTGGCAGTGGCCCTGCCATTATGAGTTACCTTTTGCAAATCCTTTAGAAGTAAGCTGTTGGCCCTTAGTGATGCCGTATGTGAAAATCATCTAAATTAACGTCCTGCTCTGAGTTGCTGTCAAATCCATTGATTATGGAGACAGCCTAGGGAGACTAGCATCATTAGGCAAAAGTTAATCTGCATGAATACCACTTGGTCCCTAAAGAGAAGTCCAGACTCTATGGGGCATCAAGCGCTTGAAGGTTGTTGGCATAGGATCCACAAGAACCCACACAAGGAACAACAAACTCCTACAATTAGCAATAAAGAAGCTATATTAAGGACAGGAATATATTTTAAATCCTGTCCCAACTTGCTTGAGGCACCTTAATTAGGACTGTACTGGTGATCTAATCCAAACTCCTATCCTGACCAGTGGCATCCATTCCACTTCTCTAAAAGCCGGGGAAAGGGGATGTCTGTCTTATATGTGAAAGACGATACTTGTACAAGACATGGCATGTACAGCTTCAGTTACCCCTCACCTACAGGAGGCCGAAACACACATTTCTCATCCTCTTGGAGAGTGCCATATGCAAAAATCCTACCGTCCTAATAGGAGTTGGTCATCATCTTTTCTTATTGAGAGTGAGGCGCAATTCTCTAACTTTGAAAGGCATTGAACCAGTGTCCTTTGGAATGGGGATTGGATCTCATGTGTTCCCTACGGTTTAAGTTACATGCATACATCTCTTCTACATTAACAGACAGAAATGCAATTGCTGCATTTTTCAGTAGGGCCTGTCTTATAGGCAAGATTGCAAAACACTTCACAGATGGAGCTCTGCAGGCAAACCAAGTGGAGGAATAACCGCTTTATGGATATCAATCAATATAGGATGTGAGCTAGAAGCCAAATGGCTTATTCCTGTGGAGAGTGAGCAGCTCCTGTACATGCCTAGCAGCAGAACTTCAAATGGCTTGGGAGCTTTAAAAGCCAAGTGTAAGAGCCCAGAGTAAGTTAGGCAGCCCTCAGGCTTGTGGACTGATGAGCAGAGGTTTGCAGAATCACAGTTCTGTTGCCTGATTTAAAAAAAACACGTATAAATAAGTTACCACCCAGCAATGCTCAGTTACAGCATGAATCCATCAGTCTCAGGTGTTCTGCACTGTGCCGTGGATCTGTCTTGCTATGGCCAAGCCGTTTTTGCATCCTAGTTTTGTTGTGTCTTGGAGATTAGCCTGCTGAGCCTCTCATGGCTGTTATCTCTTTGAGTCTTGTCAAGAAAAATCCCTGGTTCAGTGCCTCTTAATTCTCCCTGTTCTGGTGTCATAGAAAAAGTTTCATCTGTACCTCTAAAGTGTGCACTGGGGATGGTTAGGGACTGTATGACTAGTTGTTGTGTTTGTAGTACTCTGTACTGTTTGTAGGTAGCTATGCATTATGCCATTCTCATTATGATATGCCAATTTATAGGACAGCAGGTCTTGTCTCTGTGCATCTTCCAGTTCCCTGTGGCTCTGACTTCAGTTCCTAGCAGTAGAGGGATAGCTTTTCAGCTGAGCAAAGTGCTACCAAGTGTCTCATTTACCATTCTGTTGTTTTAGAGTGACAAATATGGATCAGGAACTGTATCTGCAGTCTTTTATGTATGTTTTCAGTTATGCTGACACTCTTTGCCTCTGCTAAATTAAGAGTAATGGAAGCTTGTGGTGTCACATCTAAACACATATTTCTTTGCAGCCTGCGTGAACCCCCGCGCTGTCACTCGTTGGCCATTGTCAAGGCATTTCACTTTGTCAGGTGCACCAAGGAAGATGAGTTCCATATAGATAATCAGCTATTTAGGGGGAATGCCAGATAACAAAACTGCCTCACAAAAGCACGTATCAGACTGCAGAACATGTACAGACTTTTTATCACTCAACATAAAAGATATCTCTAGGCCTCCCTCCTTTTCGAAGAGCCTTAAGTTACCACTCTCTATGGGTGCGGTTCTTGTAGACTCTGTACAGAACATTCCCTGTGTGCTATGTGCCAGCCCAGTGCCTTAGATAATCTAGAGTGTATAAAAAGCCAGCTGAAGTGTAGTTAAGATGCATCAAGGTTGCTAAAATAGCATTAAAAGGCAACTAAAACCTCCCCAAAGTGTCTATGCTCTCATTGTAGTCCATGGAGACCCAGGGTTCAGTTCAGATGCGTCTGGGTTGTCAGATGTGTCACAGGCCTTACAAGAGATCCAGATCTCTTCGGATTATCATCTGGAGACCAGGATATGTCCCAGCACCTGGAATTATTTAGTCACATAGGTTTAGCAATGCCTTTTGATATGTGAACATACTGGTTTGATACGCTAGCCATCCTGCAGTAACATAAGGCAAACAAATACTTCACCCAGCATGTCTACGGTAGCATAAGGACGAATCATGCTCTAATCTTCATTTACTATTCTGACTAGGTTCCATTGAGAGTTTGGATCCCTGGTTTACACTTAAATGTAAGTGTCTAAATTCAAGCTATATCCCAGTTATAGATTCCTGTGATGGTCAAGAAAACACTATCTCAGAACTGAGTTTCAGCCATGACTTTTATTCCAGTGCCTAGAAAAATGTTGATAGCACCACAGTGGTTTGTACATCTTTATCCAACTTAAAATTAAAAACGTTCCATTTGCTTTCAAACTGGTCGTCATTTTGGCAGCTGCCGAAGTGTCATCCTTCTTTGAAAAAATGCTCTGATACCTTCCTTTGAACAATTTCTCTGGGCTAGTGCTGTTGTTTCCCTCTTGTCTGTTCTGTGCACACTCTGCTGCTAACTCCAGAAAAGTGATCAAATACATTGGGCTGTACATCTTTTTAGTGACTCGCTGTTATTAACTTACCTTTTGCAACAACATGGATGTAGGCAGCACCTTATGATGGGGGTTTTTGGACTCTATTTTAGAATTATGTGTTTCAAGTCTCTTTTGTCTTTTGGTTCCTCTGTTTTGTCCTATTCTGTCAAAATTGTGGTCTACTTTCCATAGTCTTTGGCCTGTAAAGAGCAATTTCCCTGGCTTTGCAGCCTTTAGTTTTACTGTCAAAGGTTAATAGTGGGTTTGTCCCAAATCCCAATCGCAAACTTGTCCTTTATCTATAACATTCACAAGTATTGGCTCCTCAGCCTTTAATTATTTTCACTTATCCTGTCCGTTTCTGAGGAGCTTTTTACTGTTATGAGCTTTAACTGTTGTGTTTTTCCACTCAGTGTTTTTTTTTTTTGTATCAGAAATAGTGTGGCCAGCAGGACTAGGGAAGTCCCCCTGTACTCGGCACTGGTGAGGCCGCACCTCAAATACTGTGTTCAGTTTTGGGCCCCTCACTACAAGAAGGACATTGAGGTGCTGGAGCGTGTCCAGAGAAGGGCAACGAAGCTGGTGAAGGGTCTGGAGCACAAGTCTTATGAGGAGCGGCTGAGGGAGCTGGGGTTGTTTAGCCTGGAGAAAAGGAGGCTGAGGGGAGACCTCATCGCGCTCTACAACTACCTGAAAGGAGGCTGTAGCGAGGTGGGTGTCGGTCTCTTCTCCCAAGTAACTAGCGATAGGACGAGAGGAAACTGCCTCAAGTTGTGCCAGGGGAGCTTTAGATTAGATATTAGGAAAAATTTCTTCACTGAAAGGGCTGTCGAGCACTGGAACAGGCTGCCCAGGGAAGTGGTTGCGTCACCATCCCTGGAGGTATTTAGAAGACATGTAGATGTGGTGCTTAGGGACATGGTTTAGTGGTGGACTTGGCAGTGCTAGGTTAACGGTTGGACTTGATGATCTTAAAGGGCTTTTCCAACCTAAACAATTCTATAATTCTGTGATTCTTAGATTGTGCTATTCATGCAATATGAATGTACCTTGCTACAGAATACAAGTATGGCAAAGCAAACAGAAGCCTTTTGACAAGCTGTAGAAAATCTGGGCTGACCATGACAGTTAACTGGAACCCAACAGCTATTAGCTCTCCTGCAACGTGCAGACATGGGTCCTAGCCAGGAAGCAGAGTAACCGATTAATGAGAACTGCTCTAATCACTAGGTAAAGCTAGAAAAAAGTGGGGATTTTTCTACAATAGAATTAATTTTACTTTTGGTACTGTTAAATTATATATCCTGGTAACATCATCAGGCAAGCATGGCTTTTTTGAAAATGTCAACTACTCTCATTTATATTTAAACTAAAACCTGAAAATTAAAAATGGAGGGTTTTTTCATTTTTAGCAGCCAAAAATCCATATTTTAAAAAAGTTGATTTCTCTGTGTTTTGAAATTAAAATAATACTGCAGAGAGCATAAAAGATACAGGATGTAATGCTAATAGTTAATAAAATAGCAGTGTTTTTCATTACTACTTCTAATAAGATAATGACAGTGCTAAAAATATTTTCCCTGTTCCATAAAAAGTTGTAGCTGTATTTTAATCAGTAAATGGACTTAAAATATGCACAGATTATGTTCTTAAGAGTTTCTTTATAATAATATGCTATTTTCACTCTAACTGAAGGTCTGTCAATTTGCACATTTAATTTAGGCATTCTTTACTTATAGACTACGGTGCACAATTTATACTAGGCTTCTTGGATGCTTTCATGTTTCAGATGTTCATGTTTCAAATTACAAAAAGGACTGTTAGGATGATCTGGTGCTTTCAAGGCCTTTCTATCTATTTAAGTATTGTATCCAGCTCATCCAACCTTATTATAAGCCTTCAGGTACTTTTAAGATTCATAAAAACAAGTGACTACATGGAGAATTTCAATTTCCATTTGAAAAATAGTTTATGTCTGGTTTGATATCTCTTCTACTGGTTAATACCTATATTCAGTGATCAGTGACCTCTCAGCCTTTTTGGATAACCCATCTTGTGTACATCAGCGTGCCATGAGTGGCTGTGGCAGGCCCACTATATGGGACCTTATATATATAGGAGTTACCCAAATGGCCCGTTTTTCAGGAGTGTTGTGCAAGTGTTCATTCAGTTTCTGTATAGCTGTAATCATGTATAATGCATATGAGGAATGGCAATAAAAAGGGTGAGAACTGTGGGGGTTTTGTATGTGTTTCACACTGATGAAAAAGATAAAGATATGGTTTGCTTTTGGGGGCCAGTCCTTACAACTGACATTTATTGTCATGCCTTCTTTGTTAATGAGACACTTTCTTAAGGAATTCAGACTTGCTAATCTTTCGCCTTCACAGATGCTACAAGAATGGCATACCCAAGATGCAGGAAAAGAAGGAATTCCAAATGTTTCCCAGTTATAAAGACGCTGGGAGAATATATCTGGGAGGGATGTGCTTGCCTGTTCTCACAGTCTTCCCTAGGTATCTGCTGTTGCCCTGTCTTGGAGACAGGGCATTGGAACAGGGAGACTTCAGGCAGACCCAGTGTAGCTGTTCTTGTGTGAGCCAGCATTTATACGCTGTTCAACAGATGAAAAAAAAAGGATGGTGTTTTTGTTAGTGACATTATTAGCTGAAAGGTCATGATGTATAATGAAAAGAGCCATTAGTGTATGCCATTTTACACGTGTCATGAAACTATTCAATGACATTAATATTTCTATTCTAGAACGTATTAACTTGTATCTAAGAAGTGATACAGTGCTGTGCATGGATTTGTGCTAGCAAGATCCTCTGTCCTGATCAAATATTTAGATTTTAATAGGACTGCCCCAGAAAGTGGGATGAGCTTGCGCTGATCCAGTTGCAGGATATGGTCTGTTAGCTCTTAGACATTACAACATTTGGTGTATAATAATGGTAAGATTTGAATAATGAATAGTGTAATGTTCAAGTAAGTTGCTACATGCAACTGGGTGAGTTGTGCACACCCTCAAATAGGCATAACATTATATAAGCAATGTTTACAGGTATCGTGAAAGCAAAGATATCACTTGGGAAGTTAAAATATAATTGCTATCATTATTCAATGTGTTAGCTCTTGAGGAGAGTCATCTCTTCTTAAACACTGTAAAAGTCTTTTAGCAAAGGATATGAGCATATTAAAAGCTATGATTTTTTTCACGAAGGTTTTAATCCAGCACAAGTAACTTTACCTTGTTAATTGTCCTTATAGCATCTTGATGAACTTGAAAGTAGAGGTCAAATTATTGCGTGAGGTTTAAAATCCTATCTGTTGCATTATTTAAGCAGAATGGAAATGCTTCTTTTGGATTTAAGTAAAATATATCTATGAAAATACATTGTATAAATCAGGAAACAGTGACATCGCACTGAAATTCTGGAAAGCTTGCTTGCACTGTTGTGTTAAAAAAATATGTGGTTGTATAACTGGTAGAGTGAAAAGTCAAATGGCTCAATTATCTTTTTAAAGAGAACTTCAAGATTTTAATTTTTCTTCATAAAGATTTTGCAAAGTCACCGATTCCGAGAACGTTGCAATTCCATTTGTACAAAGGAAGAGGTAAAAAGTATAAAATAGTTTATATTTCCAGAAGCCTTACATAATCCTAAAGCCTTTGCCTATCATTATTTTAGCACCTTCAAAAGAGACATGGGCTGTAAAATCCGATTCACATTTCTGTTTCTAATTGGAATTGACCCATCCTGGTTCAGTTCTATGTCAAGACTCAGATCTAGCAGAAAAAGTGATTATGAACAAAATGGGAAATCTTTCACGGCTAATCATAAATTTTGTCACTAAAGCAAATTCTTTATAACTGCATTAAGCAAACGTGTATAGCTTACAGTCTGTGTTCTTGTTTCCACAGTGCATACATTATAACAGACTTCATGGGCATCAGGAATGAAAATTTTATGAAGGTAGCTGCAGTTGGGACTTGGATGGGAGATTTTGTCACAGCGTGGATGGTAAGAAGCGCAATATTACGTTTTAAAACAAAAGGAAAATGTTTCTTGGTTTCAAGGTGGAGTGGAGAAGAGAGAAAACTCAATTTCTTGAAGTATTCAAGTATTTCAACCCAGACAAGTAGAAAGTTAACAAAGGTGAACTAGCATAATGGCAGGGTATTTAATTAGCTGGGAGTCCAGAAGAGTTTCAGTTAAAACCTATCAGAGCAGTATTTAATTTCTTCTGCTGTGAGTGGGAATTTTGCCATTGACTTCTGCGAGGACAGCATGGTGGCCCTTTGCTGTGAAATAACATCATGACTCGCTATCTGGTGAAACAGTGAGTAACGGCTAGAGATAAACAAGTCTAATGAAAAGGATTAAAAAAGAAGAAAAATTAACTGAAAGATGTGACAAAGAGCAATGGAGATGAGAGAAAGAAAGCAAGCCAGTTACATCCCAGAATTTGAAGGTAGCCTGTTTGATGTGAAACTATCAGATTAAGTTTGTCTCTAATTTAGGATTTAGAAGAATGAAGTTTTCATTTGGATTATAATTGTTATAAAGGTTCTCTCCTGAGATATGGGCAACCCAAAGATTAGCTTAGTTAAAAAAACCCAGAAAATGACAGCTAACTGGGAACAAAATGAAGCATGTGCACATGTTTTTACTGTTCAGGAAAAGCATTTCTTAAACACAAGTGATAAAAAGTGATTTTTTTTTTTGTAAGATTAGGTTTTTATGATTAGCATGGGTAAGAATTTTAAGAATTATGACTGTGACATTAATTTAAATTGGGGAAGGAAGTCCATGATTTTTAAGCTTGCAGAACTGGTTTTAATTAATCTAATTTTTTTTTCCTAATGTTTCATTGATACCTCTGTTTGTTTACTCAAAAGACTCAATATAATTTTAGAGAATTCATTAACACAGGGAACATTGCCTGATGGTGAAGGTTTATCACATATCACATAAAAAGATCTCAGCACTGTATGTAGCTAGTGACTGCAATAATCTCTGGCATAAGCAAAGAAACAAGCCAAGGTGGATTGATTTTAGGACTGTGGTATGTGTTAGGAGAAAACACTGTAGGAATAGTCAACCCAACACCACCATGCCCACTAAACCATGTCCCTAAGCGCCTCATCTACCCGTCTTTTAAATACTTCCAGGGATGGTGACTCAACCACTTCCCTGGGCAGCCTGTTCCAATGTTTAACTACTCTTTCAGTAAAGAAATTTTTCCTCACAAAAAAAAAATTTTCCTCACATAGAAACATACATTGAGTTTCTGTCAATTTGTCTTCTATCCTCCACTTATTTGGGACACGCTGTACAACAGACAGAAGAAAAAAAAAAGCATCAAGGATTTTTTCAGCATATTGTTCATTGTGTGTCAGTGGTTTGTCTGAGACAAATTATGCTCTGTGAAATGGGGGCCATGAAAAGCCAGTACAGAGCAAATAATCTGTACATGCATTACAGTAAGGACATTGCAGAATTGGTGCATTGACTGATATTGACAATTAATGTGGATTTCTTGTGAATCAGTAATAAAATTCTTGGCTACTTCTGAATACCTTTAGCTTGACCCTTTTTTTTTTATGGGCTTCCACAGCTTTATCCCACTATGGAAGGAAAGATGATGCATAAGCTAAGCTGAATTGAGTGGGGTCATGTTCATCATACATACATGACTCAGAGCTCCAGTGATAGGTTACATACAAGTTGCACTATTTTAAGTAATGTTCCTTTTTTTCAGTCCCTTTTTTCTCATTTCCTTGAAAAAAACTGTTACATGCGGCACTATATAAAGCATGGAAATGGCTGGATTCAAGAGGTCTGAGAATCCCGATCCTTTTCTGTGTACTCAAAGCCCTCTCAGGTCTTTTCAGCAATGGAGGCACAATTGGATTGTGCCACAGCAGATTCCAATGGTGGATGGAGTTATCACTGAAGAATGGGAGAGAGACTGGGAGAGACTGCAGAGGCAGTTTGGAAAGGGGAGGCTGTTTGTAAACTAGGCTGGTTCTGTTAGCTTTCAGGAAGAGCAGAGGGCATGAGATGGGAGTGTCAATGTGTTTTAGGACATGCTTTGATTGCACGAGGAGAATGAAGAGGTGTGGTGGTTGGTGTTTAGATCTTCAGAGCAAAAGAAAATAGTGAGATTGCTTCTGCAAAGCAAATCTCTAGGCAAAGTGTATGAATCAGTGGAAATTCCAGTGTTTAAGGGAATTCCTAAGGGCAGCTAAGCTTAGGAACATCAAAAAAAGCTACAATGTCAGGTAGAGAGGCATTAGTAACAGAAGAGCGCAGACATGCACATTGGTACATGTGCATGTGCATTGGTACAAACCTCCCACACAGCCTAACTTCAGCAATCTTATTCTATATGAACAGAAATTATCATGTTGTTTATAATATTTGAAGTTGCTTGACTTTCTGCATGTCAAGCCCAGCATGGAATTGACATCAAACTGACATGAGTCTTCTGTGAGATTATTATATTTTATGAAGTTCTCCAATCCTGTTTGGAAACAGGAAAGAAAAAACAAACCTGTAAAGGAACCTTTGCACATCTTGCCATTCACAGCAGTGCTTATATTTTCTAATGTTTAAGAAGTTTCTGTAAAGAAGCCACCCATCCTTAGACTACAAATGAGAAGATGAAAAAGCCGATGTAGCCTTCATTTCAGTGTATTTTAACCATACTGGAATTAAGATCTTATTCCCTATTTAATTGGAAACTTTGGAAATAAGCAGGAATAAAGCAGAACAGATGGGATTCCATTTTAAAAATGAGTAATCAATAAACAGTAATATTGCCCTAGTACAGCGAGGAGAGGCTTATTAAATCAGCAAATTGATTGAAATGGGAAAATATGTTTTGGATTGCTGTTTGTTTTAGATTTAAAAGGCAGAAGTGAGCCTTCCCCCTCAACACTTCCTAGCTCACTGACTAGTTTGGTGACAGGGTCTGACTCAATTCCTAATAAAATCAGCAATATTCTTTCCACTGTGTGTAACGAGAATGGGGCCATGCTATAGGTGCACAGGAGCTTCTCCTTTGTACCTCTGGACAGGAACTTCTGCTACTAATAATCATCTTTACTGAAATCTGTAGTAAGTGTTAGATGTTCTAAATAAGTCTGTGAAGGATGTTCTAAGTAAGTCTGTGAAGAGGGGAATGGGTTCAGTACACTAACCATCTCTCTGCACTTTTTCCTCTTTGAAGCCAGGGAAGTGTATTCTTCACCTGCTTTGACATACTATCCTGCTCTCATAAAATGTGCATTCTGTTCTCATGGAGAGTGCTTTTGAGGCAGACACCACAGGATTTGGCACAGTAGGGTAGCTTTGGAAAAAAGGTTGGATTCCACCCAGACAAGCCTATAAACTAGCAATTATGGCCACCTTCTGAGAGAGTGCAAGCAGGCTGAGGAAGGAGCTGATTCCAGGGCAGAATCTCTGATGATTAGAGTCGGGTGGCCTCCTGACCCTCTCTGTAAAAATGAGCAACCTGCTGCAGCTGTGTTTTTGTGAGGGATGTAGTCCTGAGCATGTGTGGTAAGGCATGCTCAGAGTATACCTACAGGAGTGGATGGCACTGAACATTGACGCAGAGGGCAGAGTAAAACCAGAGCCTCCTCTGTTCTTTACAGCCTCCTGGTGAGGTGGAAGAGCCTGCTTTCCATCTTCTTTCCAGGCACTGTTGGCTTTTAGACTGTCAAAACTGTTGTTCTCCACTTTGGGTGATGGCTCTTTGGGCTCTCCAAAGTTTACATATTGGCCCTGCACTATAAATGATACTCGTACCACATTGAGAGATTTGCTTACCAACTGCCATTGCCGTTTACATTAAAGACATATCCCTGCCTACAAGCCCTACAAACGTGTGAAAGAGTCTAAACAGTACAAGTTTGTTACATCGTCCTTAGACCTTGCTTGCTAGGATTATCAGAAGCCGAAGCAGCCAACTTCAGCCAGAGGCTGGCACTAATCTCTATGAATGTATTTGGGGCTGATTCTCTTGACAAGGGATCCTGTTCCCATTTGCCTTACTTCTGAAAGGTCATTTAATTGAGATTCTCTTTTTCCTTGTTAATTGCTAGAGGGAACGGAGAACGTTTGAGAGATCACTGAGCAGCAGAGACTCTGCTGGCTCGCATAATCAGAAACAATTATAAACTCAAGGGATAGTTTAGTTTATTATTCATCAAACTAGTATTTACAAAATCCATACCAGCATGTTCTTTTTAACAAGGAGAAGCCAAGACTTCTCTCAGCACTGTGCTTTAGCACAGTACTTGGCACAATGTCTTAGAGTGTAAGCTGAATCATTGTCACAATTCCTGGCTGTTCTTTCTGACACCTTCACTTGACTTCGTTTTGACTCCTCCCTCGCTTGGGACCATGAAGACTCCCAGGACCATTTCCGTCTTTCATCATCTTAGCAGAGGAATAAGTAGGAAGTTAGGAAGTAGTACTTCGATCGTAGTCTGGATGGAAGGGTGATAGGTGACCACTTGTTCCACTGACCCATTATCCAGCACTGACATAGACACATCCTATCCACTTAGATGGATGGATATGGAGGTAGAGACCTTCTACCTAAGACTTCTGGTCAGGACATAGTATTGGGATTTCAAAAGGTAATTACTGAGTGATGAATCCACACCCACCTTTCCTCATTAGTGGAACTGGATAATGACCCCCATACACACAAGTTGCCTGGGCCTCTGTGAAGTTTCTCAGGCAAGAGAGTCACATCATTAGGTGATCATACCTACACATCACGACATATAACTTGTGGTGGAATGCTGCTCCCCTTGATAAAGCTTATCTGTTCTTCTGCGAGAAGGATTTTCTGTTCTCTGAGATTTTCAGTGTGTCCCGTTTTCGGCAGGGATAGAGTTAATTTCCTTCCTAGTAGCTGGTACAGTGCTGTGTTTTGGATTTAGGATGAGAATAATGTTGATAACACACCGATGTTTTAGTTGTTGCTAGGTAGTGCTTACACTAGTCAAGGACTTTTCAGCTTCCCATGCTCTACCGACTGAGAAGGCTGGAGGTGCACAAGAAGCTGGGAGGGGGCACAGCCGGGACAGCTGACCCCAACTGGCCAAAGGGACATTCCATACCATGTGACGTCATGCTCAGTACATAAACTGGGGGAAAGCTGGCCGGGGGGCCGCTGCTCAGGGACTGGCTGGGCATTGGTCAGCAGGTGGTGAGCAATTGCATCGTGCATCACTTGTTTTGTATATTATTATTATTTATTATTATTATAATATTATATTTCAATTATTAAACTGTTTTTATCTCAACCATGAGTTTTCTCACTTTTACTCTTCCAATTCTCTCCCCCATCCCACCAGGGAGGGGGGGAGTGAGTGAGCAGCTGTGTCGTGCTCAGTTGCCAACTGAGGTTAAACCACAACACAGTGCTAGCTGAAAAAGTTCCCGGAAATGTACTTATCTGGCCAAATGGACCAGGTTTTCAGTCTTATCATTCCAGAGGACAAATCTCACACCATTACGTGTGAGATTTGCTAGTTGTGAAAGAAATAGATTTTGTTCTGTTCCTTTCATTCACATTTCTCTATTAGGCATTTTTTATCTTCATTCTCTGGTGAAGGAGGCTTCTGTATTTTCCCATTTCGTGAGACTAACATGTCTTACATGGCTGGTCACAGTGTAGCTAGTAGAGGGGCCTGTGGCTGGTTTATAAAGAACACTCTAGAGTGCTGAAGCCTGTCCATGTGGTCCTTGATGCTATTGAATAGCTGACAGGTTTAAGTGAATGGTTGCTGCTGTGCCAGCACACAGTAAATCTGTAGACTCCTAAACCAGAACTTCCTTCTGTCATGTGTACCATGTTAGAACTCAGGATACATCTGTAAGAACGTAACAGTTGTACCCAGTCAGACCAAAAATCTGTCCAACTTAGTATCCTTCCTCAAACTGTGACTATGAGCAGAAGCCTACCAGGAGAGTAAGAACAAGCCAAGCATATATGGTAGAGTCCTCTAATACTCTCTCCAACTGCACAAAGTTTTGTGTATTTAATAACTCTTGATGGATGTCTCTTCCCTGTTCTTGCCCAATCTCACCTTTAGCCCAAGTACTTTTTTTAGCATCCACAGAATTATTTGGCCACAAGTTCCAGAGGTCACTGTATAGGGAATCACCTCCTTTAATTTGTTTTAATTTGTTTCCTACTAATCTAATTTCATGCCTTTAGTTCTTTACTGAAGAGACAACAAGCACTTCATCCCCATACGCTTTCTCCCTAATGTTTATGATTTTGTAGACATATATGATGTTTACTCTAATTTATTGCTTCTTCA
This sequence comes from Pygoscelis adeliae, assembly GCF_000699105.1. Taxonomy (NCBI): domain Eukaryota; kingdom Metazoa; phylum Chordata; class Aves; order Sphenisciformes; family Spheniscidae; genus Pygoscelis; species Pygoscelis adeliae. Next base: position 13,159,846 of record NW_008825108.1, on the reverse strand, counting down.
GGCTGATGATCTCTAGCCTAGTAAGTTGTTTCTCATACTCAAGCTGATCCATGTATTTGATTATCTTTATTGCCATTCTTTGCAATTTCTCCAGTTTTGCTATGTCCTTCATAGGGAGATCACAACTGCCCACAGTATTCAAGGTGTGAATGAACTATGGGTTATATATGAACTGTTGATGTTCCCTGATTTTCTATTCCTTTCCTAATAGTTCCTAACATTCGTGGCAGGGAGATGTTGACAATATGGGGCACTGAGAGCATGTTTTCATGGTACTATATTATCATAACCTCAAGATCTTGCTCCTGAGCTATAATGGTCAGCTGAGGGCCAATCGTTTCATAAACGATCCTAGAATTGTTTTGCCCCCTGTGCATCATTTTGCATTCATCTACAAAGAATTTCATTTGCCATTTTATTGCCTAGGGACTTACTTCCATAAGGACCTTTCGCAATTCTTCACAGTCAGCAAGCCATCATCCTTATTACTGTGCATAACTTAATATCATTATAAAGCCTTCTCACCTCACTGCTCACCCATTTTACCAGGTTGCTTAGGAATATGATGAACGACTGCATCCCCTGCACAAATCCCTGTGGAACTCTGCTAATGACCTCCCTCCATTGCAAGAGCTGTCTGGCTAACCTACTTACCTTCTGTTCCCTATCTTTTAACCAGTTATTTATCAACATAAAGACCTTCCCTAAAGCTCTGACTGTTGGGTTTCCATAGAAGCCTTTGATGAGGGATTTTTCAAAAGCCTTTTAGAAAATTCAGGTTAGGCTATTTTAACCACATCTCCTTTATCCATGTGCTTTGTTGACCTCATTCAGTAATGCTGTCCTGAAATATCCCCATTCCCGATATTTACAGAGCCAGCCACTTAGCACTCCTTTCACAGCCTCAGTGTTTCCTGCTGCCATTAAAGAGATATTCAGACAATGTTGGGTGGCCCTGAAAGTGCTGTTTGCATGAAAGACAAAAAGTCCCAGCTCAGGAGCTATGGATGTGTGGAACAGTATGGAGCCATCTTCATGTGGCTTATCAGTGAAAGACAGTGAGCTTATTTCCTAGCAGTTAAACTTTGTATGTTCATTTTACTTCACTTTCATTAATTTTCTCTGTCCTTTTCCCTCAATGCCCCTTTGTCTTATGGCCTGGGCACCATTTTGCAGGTGAACAAAAATTAAGGTGGGAATATTTTGTTTTGTATGTTCTTGCACATAGCAGAAGGGTCAACAGAGCCTGAACATGGCTGTTAATGTTATTCTGAAGACAGAAACATCTCTGCTTGTGGTAAGACCTATATTCTGAATATGTGCATGGATTACATGTTTCAAAGAATGTCAACCATAGATACATAACCTCTCTTCCCTGAAAACTTACATAGTCTATGGATCTTTTAGGCTGAACAGGGAGGGTCTTAACAAGTTTTTGTTATTTTCAGTTAGGTGGAATTTTTCAATCATAATTTTGGACACAGAAACCTGTGTCTGCTAAAGTCATTCTTTGAATCTGGGCTCCTCTTGACCTTCTTGCTGAGAAATACCTTTTTTTTCCTTCCCTGCTGTACAGGCAGTAGACACAATCTAATTGCTGTAGTTTGGGATAGAAGTGTTCAACTGCCCCAAATGAACGGTTTTGCTTAGCTCTTCATTTTGACCTTGTAAATGCTGGTGTGGTCTTGCTCTATAAATTTGAAGCATAATGGTCTAATATACTGTACAGTGTAGGGTGAAGTAATGTAGTACATGCATTACACTTTAATAAACCCATCACTTGATGTTATCTTCTGGTAGATACCTGGTACCGGTAGATTATACTCTGCCTGCTTTCTTCTGTATTCATTTTTGTAATAAGAATAATGTTTACTTATTGCCATTAAAACATTTTTGATGGCTTGCAAGCTATTGGCAAGAGTTTTAACAGTATTTGGAGATATTTACTTTTGACTGTTGCCACTGTGATCCTGAAAAATTTATTTATTTGTATTTTATTTGCATTTATTTGTAGAATAGGAGAACAAGCTATTGAATGGTTTTGAAGTGCTTCCCTTGTGACCATTAAGAAAGAAGATTATTCTTGTCCTCATTTGCTCTGAGACATAACTATCTATGTTGACATCCTAGAGGAATGAAGGATTCATTGCCACTGTGCAGAAACTAGGTTGATTTACCTCTTTATTTTTATTTCATCTCATCATGTGTATGTGTTGTTAGGGCGTGTTCAAACAAAGTGAGCAACCCTGGTGCAGCAAATACTATCATGTTGCTGAAAATAGCAGGCACACTAAACTATTGCAGTGCAAATAGATAGATAATAAAATACTAATGTGACTAAAAAATGAAATCTTTAGTACAGGGAAGGACACCGGTATAAAAAATATGCTGAAAGAAAATGTAACATCATCATTAAAAATAATAAAGTTTCTGGGATTTTGTATGTAACTTTTTAACTAAAAGAATAGCCACAACTGTTCACTCTTAAATTTATATGAGTCTTAAAAAGTAATTCTTCTGTTCAGGAAATTATTTTCAGCAAAGCATAGTGTACTGTTTTATTTGCAAGCCGTGAAGAATCCACCATTTTGATGCACATTCCAAGGTAGTTTGGAGAGTCAGGAGTCTTGAATGACTGGCACCTTTTCTAACTCATGTCTCTGTCAAGGATTGGGCATGACAATTCAGATTATGATCAGTGTCAATCTTCTTGATTGTTTGTATTCTACTGGCATATCAAATGACAAAATAAAACTGTAATTGAATTTGCAGAGACATCTGAAATACTGTATAGCTAACGACTCTGCTGTACTTCAGTAGTGAAAATGAAATTAAACTATGAAGCATGAAGTGGAAGGAGCAAAGCAGATGACACGTTACTAAACTCACTTGCCAGGACTGCACAGGAATATGACTAATAACATCATTGGTGGCAACATGTTTCTTTCCATTCAGGGAAGCAGACGCAATGCCAGTTGCCCTTCTTGTTCTTCTGTGTTTCTGGTTTTGTTTTTCTTTCCTCATCTTAAGGGCCAGTCCAATTGCAGAGCCATTCTGTAACTAGTTGTTCTATCTCCAGGTGATAAACCACGTGTAGATTCATTGACACAATGGCTGTTCGTATACCCAGTCATGAGACACCTGCTAATTTTGTATTTTCAGTTTTGTAGGGCACGAATGTGCTCACACCCTGCTCTGCTTCATGGCTGGTACTTAGTTATATAAGGTGGAACATGCCTGGTGTCATCTGAGTTCATCCAATCATCCCATCAAGTCAGATTGCACTATTATTTATTCATTGATTGATGGTGTAGCCAGCTGTTCATATGCTCTAGATTATAATTATCCGCCTTTTCAAGCTTGATCTTTTTTTGTATTCCCCTGTTACCTTGTCATTTGAATTCTGACCAGACATTGCCAGAGGTGTTACTTCATCCCTGTATGTTTCCCAGCCGGTGAGTTCCTTCAACTCATCATCACAGCAGGCATCTTTGTTGATAACCATTTTCTGGGCTTTAAAACATGTGCTTGGTATATCTAGTAGTAAAAGCCTCAGGATTTTCTTCTGAAGAAGGCCACAGCCAGCTCTACCTCAGAGCTCAAAAGTAAGAACTGGAATCCCCAAAGTTGGGCCCCAAAATGTATTCTAGAGTTTCTCCAAAGCAGCCGTTGACAGCTTTCTAAGACAAGCAAAAATAGTTCTAGGAGTTCTTTCAAATAGGTGGGAAATTTCCCCCAATAATTCTTTTTTTTAAGGAGTGTGAACTCATACACACATTTTTGTGACCTTGTACGCACATTTCTGTACTGTCTGGATCCCTATCTCAGAAAGTTATGTCAGATCTTCTGCTTCTGGACCAGGCAGTGCGGTTGATAATGAATGTTCTTACCACAAGAACAGAGCTGTTTCATGCTGGCTAGAGAGATTCTGTTCATCATTATCAGAAAAGCAGCCCAGCTTCTCAGCTCTGTTCTCGGTCAGGTTCTTCACCCCATTTTCAGATCTCAGTCCTGACGATGGGGAGTTTTCTACTGGAGCTAAAAGACTGCAGATGGTCAGTCAAGGTTCACCTGGTAGCAATCTCAACCCAGTAATCTTTAGTGGGTGAGCAATGACTTTCTTCTACCCTACTGTACTTAGTGTTCTGGTGAAACTAATTAAAATGCTCTCTGTTGGAAGGATCTAGTTCTCAGGGTGACTTGAACTGGGTGCTGAAGTCTCCTGTGGGCCCAGTGTTTCAGCCTCGTGACTTGTTCACTGCTGCAACTTTTGATGGAAGTATCTTTCTTGGATACTTCTTCTGCAAAGTATGTTAGATACCAGCATACATGGATGTTTCTCTTCTCCATTAGGGGTATTCTTCCCAGGTATGATACCTCTACAAAGCAATCTTAAATTCTTTGCACTTTCGGTTTCCAATTTCTACCACAGTCAAAAAAATTAATGTACTTGTTATTCCCCCCTTCATATCCCCCTTCCCCATATCTTTGGGCTGAGCCATCAAGACGGATGTCTCTTTTTTAAGTTGACAACACCAGAAATCCCCACAATGTTTTTGAAAAGTTGACAAATCCAAAAAGTTAGACCCTGCTTGCTGAGACTGACCGTGGTAACAGACCATGGTGACAGCAAACTGCCTCTTACAAGATTGCTGTGGAGCTTCTTTCCATCATTGGAGCACATTTCAATTACAGCTCAAGCTACATTCCAGCTGGAAATTGTCTCTGCTCGTAGCATTGGCCAAATGACCATGAAGAGCTATTGTTATTCTTTCATAAAGCTGTATGCCATATACAGGTGCCCATATTTGATGTGGTAGTTAATTGTGTAGTCTCACTGTTTCTGTATGTGCTACTTTAGTGCCTAGCCTCAACCACAGTCCAAGTAAACAAACAACTGAGGGTAAAAAGAGATTTTCTGGTAACTGGAGATCTTTAAGAGGCATGGGCCTTGTGTTCATTCATTTTTCACGCTTATTCTTACCTCTCCTAGAACTGTTTCATCTAGTGTTTGCAGATGATGTAGATGTTATTTAAACAATACCTATTTTTGGTGTCCTGCAGGCAAAGAGAAAGTAAATGGAGCTGTAGTGAACAGCAGTGTGCCCCTTCAGAAGTATCTGCTCTTTTGCACTGTCATGCTCATGTAGCAATGTTATAAGTTCACGTATGAACTGAATGCTTTGAATAGTCATGTGGTTGGTTATTAACCTATTTTTTCTCTTTAGACGCTGCAGTTGTTTATACAAAAATGGCACTTAGTCCAACAAGATTTACTTGTTCTAAAGAGCACCTAACAGAAGGCCAGAAATAATAGTAAGTAGAGAGGATTGTAGTTATCCTCCAGAAATGGAAATAATTTTCCATTAGTTTCCTGGTTGTTGGAAAAGAGGAAGAGATACATTTTTAGTGTTAGTTTTCTAATTAGCCTACATTAAGACAACATATACATGTTATCTGTACATATGCTGTTCTTCCGTAGTTCTGGGTGTAGGGTCATGGAAAAATCCAAGTACAAAGTTCAAATGAATTCAGGAATTCAGTATTGGATAATACCACTCATTCATCCTATCTACTGTTCTGCATCCTGCACTGATCAGCGTGAGATGCTCACAGTGAAAGTTAGCGCGGTGCCCTCATAGACTCTCTGGGAGGGTGAAGAAGACAGGAAGTCAAAGTGGGTAGAGAGGTACGTTTTCCATGAAGCCTTCAACAACTAGAGCCCCAGCTACTGTCAATGGGGGCCACTGCAGAGCTTGTTTGCTCCAGCTGCCTAGCTGAGCTTTTCATGATCAAAGCAAGGAAAAAGTTTCCTCCTGGGAAGGGACAGAGGCAAAAAGTAAATCGGGTAGAAACAAGGTGTATCTGTTCTTCACTGGGGTGAAGTAAGTGGAGCACAGGCAGAATGGAGGAGGCTCAGGAGGTGCAGGAAAGTGAAACAGATGTTTACTGTTTAGATGCTACAGGTTTTGTATTGAATGCCCTGACACACACACTGCATTCCTCCTGAGAATTTGGAACTCTGTCTGATTGGAAAAGTGAAGTGAAATCTCTTTTCTTTTTTCATAACATTTATTGTGTGATTTTCTGATATTATAAAATTGAAACCAGTGCTATCTCTTGTGAGGACTTCTGGGATAACTTTTAGTGCATGACAAGATTCCATGTTTGTTAATGCATTATAGTTGGTTTCACTGTTAAAACACAGAAAGCCTATTTCTTACTTAATTGTTGTAGTGCTCCCTTATACCTTCCAAAAACCCTTAAAACCTAAATAATGCAAAAAGTAGATTCATCAGGCAGATGAGAATTCTGCAGAAGTGGTCAAAAATCCATGGCACCTTGCCCAGGGAGCCTCTGTGGGCACAGCATGCCTCACTGATTTCACTAGCCAGTGATGGTTCTGTGATGGCTTTTTCTGTGTTGCACGTATGCCTGTGCGTACGGCGTGAGGAACTGGACTATTCCAGACAGAGGGTGAATGCGAGCTAGCAGGCTGAGAACTATCCACCTAGACAATGGTATAGTGGTGTGCTTAGAAGTGAAGGTGACTGTCTTCTGACTGCGATGAACATGAAACTGAGGCCTAATACGTGCTTCCTTTTTATCTCAGACTTATCTGTGCATTTTATTCTGACAATAAAGTTTCTTTTAATTCCAGAACAGTGATGATATCTGTGCTGAAATCTCTAGTGTTCTGAGATACTTTAAAAATGCATGAAGGGTCATGTCAAATATTAATGGGAGCTATTCTGTTCTCCAAATGTTGTAAGTGAAAGATATGGCTCCATCTTTTTCAAAAGACAAGATGTAGGGGAGAAGATACATTTTCCTGCAATTCAAATCTTGTCCAGTTGATTTGTTTTGTAGCTTCGATTAGCCATAGTGTTATAAATCAGTGAGACTCTGGGTCCTATATTTTCTTTTCCTCTTTGTCATACTCTCCTTTGCTCTTTTTCATGTAGAACTGTATTTGCTTCTCGACGGTATTTATGCAGCAGATCTTGATATATCCTGGTTACACGTATTTAGAAACTCAAGTCAGAGTACCATATAAATTAAAGTAACTATGCAGCAATTTTGCATTCTGACATGATGTACTCCTTAGAAATGGTGTGAATGAGTGGGTGTCAGAAGTGCTGCAGAAGCGGGACTCTAGAAATAACATGTTCTTACTGAAGATCTTTGAGTACAGATGGCAAATGTGTAAACTGTTGGAGTCTCTAAGATGGACACTTCCTCTCTGGAACAGTCTGGTTCTGTATGAGATTGCAAGCACAAACCTTTTTCACTGACTGGCAGAAGAAAAAAATTTTCTTGCTAGAACTGAAACTGAAGCCATTACCTCAATACATCTGCCAAGATGTGCAATGAGAAGCTCTATAATGGAATGGGAAGAGGTTGTTTGATAAGTATTATAAAAGAAATATTGAACTGACCATGCAAATTCAGCTGAAGATCATTAGTGGATTAAATATATGGTGAAATAAGACCTTCTGTATCCACAGGGAGAGATTAGCAGCAGATGGCAGTGGTACACAGCAAAGCATTTCTTTAATTCTGAATTCCTTCAGGGTCTGTATGATGAACTGTTAGAAACTCTGTAAAGGGAAAAGAGGAAAGAAGGGTGTTTTATTATGAAAAAGCATATCACAGCACTCTTGCCTAACAAAATTATGTATAAAATCCATACTTCTCTACAAGGGAGAGCATGGTTGAAACTGGTAAACTAAGAAAGAAGAGACTATTGCTAGTTTTAAACTGCATTATTTTGAGGGATGGGTGTTCAGCTGAGAAACTTTATTATGAGATTGGAAGAAGCTGCAGATGCATCTGGTGCGTCTTTCCCTTCTATAGACTTATGTCTTCTCTTTTTACACTTTTCATTTCACATTCCCTGGAGTGTAATCATCATAACTGAAATCAATGATAAATTCTTATTGTCTGGATTTCATCTCTGATGCTGTTTTGTAGAGAAAATATATTTAGACTATGGTTAGAAAGAAATCGTTTAAATGTCCAGGTTACCAGAATACCATTCATTTTGTGTTGAATTATGTCTAAAAATAAAAGAAGGTTCTTCTCACAACAGCTACAGTACCTTAAAAATGGTATCCTATGTTGCCATAGGTCAACTCACACATTCTGAAGATCAATACAATATATAAGAAGAGCAATTAAGCAAGTGCTTGTGTAAATACAGCACAGAATTAGTTTTCCTGTGTGGTACTGCATAATATATGAATTTGTTGTAATATGGTGTGAGAAGTCTTCTCTTAATCCACCCTGCTAAAATTCCTGCATCAAATTGAGTGAGGATTCCTGACTTGTAAGTGAAATCACTAACTCCACCCTATGTGTATGGAAGATGACAGTAAAGCTGAGCCTAAAATGGAGAAATCTTAGGAACTGTCAAACTTAGACTTGTGATACTCTAGCCAGAAGGTCAGTTTTTCGGTATCCATACTTGTGATTGTGTTCAAGAAACACCGAAAATTCAACATATTCAAACAGTTTCTACAGAAAAAAATCAGACAGGTCTGCTTCTGAAAGCTCTTTGTTGCCAAAACCAAAGTCTAACTTTGGTGCAATTCTGCTGACTGCAGCAGACTTAAAATACACAATTGCTTCTTAAAAACTGAGATATTAAAATAAAAAGTTTCAATGGATTTGAATTAAAATTCATTATAAAACTTCATTTAATAAAAGGCACTCGGTAAGATGAGTCTAATCTTGTCTTGGTCTTGGTCTCTTTTTATTGTTATTTAACATTACTTGAAATGGGAACTTGAAGTACTTTTTTAAATGGATAGAAAGATTGTCGAGTTTCACTTAAACTTTTGTAAGTACCTTTAAAACCTCCATTAAAAAGCTATTTTTGTAATTTCTTACAGTACTACGCTTCTCCAAATCACAAAAGAAATCACTGCCTCCTACACTGGCAGTAATAAAAAAGGTTTTGCATTTTGCAGACATTAGGGATTGATCTTTATAGCAACTTGTGGAGATAGGTATGCTAATATCCCCCTGTTTCACAATAGAGAACTGAAGCAAGGAAAAGGGAAGAGATTAAGCTTTTTGAGGCCAAATTAATCAGGCGTTACCCACAGCTTCCAATAACGTTACACTGACATTTATATTAGTGTAAATGATGACAAAAAGATTTATTTTGGGCAGCAGATTCTCAGTCCTTATATCTTGCAGTTGAAAATGCTTTGGTGCTTGTCTGGGTCATGTAGGGAATTGGTGATGGAGCTGAGACAAGAGCCTGCTCTCACCTTTGTATTTGTCCCATCCTGTTCTCCTCAAATCTTTAAGTGAAATTGTTTTCTCTATCTCCATTGATGGCAGCGTTCCAATGTATCTAAAAGGTATCTGTCTCTGCAAAGATACTGAATAATTTCTTTTATGGAAAATGGAAACGGCATATAGAATCATAGAATCATAGAATCATAGAATCATCAAGGTTGGAAGAGACCTCTAAGATCATCGAGTCCAACCGTCAACCCAACACCGCCATGCCCACTAAACCATGTCCCTAAGCGCCTCATCTACCCGTCTTTTAAATACCTCCAGGGATGGTGACTCAACCACTTCCCTGGGCAGCCTGTTCCAATGTTTAACCACTCTTTCAGTAAAGAAATTTTTCCTCACGTCCAATCTAAACCTCCCCTGGCGCAACTTGAGGCCATTTCCTCTCGTCCTATTGCTTGTTATTTGGGAGAAGAGACCGTGCACTGGGGATACATAAAGGTAAGGAGCTGCTCTGGGTTTTTATTCTGGCTGGTATATAAGCATATTATAAGGTTTCTCCTCACCTGTATGTAGGTGAAGGGACGCTTCCAAGTGGTGGATGCCCTGGACTATGCTTCCCTTTCTCCTGGCTTCAGCTATGTATGAACCACAGAATATATGTTTTTTTCTATGAAGGTTTGTTCTGTGCCCATTTCTGGAGACCTCTGTCCTGTCTTCTCTTCTGCTTTGCCTTCCTTTTACGTTTGTGTTAACTCTAGCAAAGTGATGGAGTTTGTACTAATGTCTGATTGTGGAGAAGCAGGGTGCGTATTCCAGTTCTCTCAACTTGAAATTAGGTGGATCTTTGCTTATATTTTTGGCTCATCATATGATGCCACAAAAATTAGTTTTACCATCCAACACCCCAATTTTATAGTAAAGAAACAGCCTAAGTAGAGTTATTAGACAACATAATTACTTCATAATGGACAGAGTGCTGTCAGAAGGCTTATCAGAATGAGGACAAATCATGTAGGTATGATAACATCAGTGTACCGCTGGCAAAAGTACAGCACTAGTGCAAGGTACAGCTCAAGCTACAATGCTTAAGTGTTGTATTAGGCAGGCCCATAATTTTCAAGACTGCAAGCATATTTTGCACACGCTTCTTTGTATCTCTCATAGGCCTCCAGAATATCCATAGCAGATGAGGAACAGGCTTTTTACCCGTATGGCTTTACACCATCTAACAATAAAGTCCCAACTTACCATTTGCCACATGGTCTTCACTATAGGAGAAGTGGGAAGTGGGGATATCTGTGTTTTGCTTCGGTTAATACTTGATCCAGGGAATGAAGGTAGGATTTGTGCGACCAAATGGTGGTTTGGTCATAGAAGTGGTATGATTTACATTTGGACAGCTACAGATTTTGACCTTTAAATCTGAGCTGATTTTCTGGGCTATATTAATAATCAATGGAGAGGAAAAAGGCCCGATAAGTCATTGGAGTATAGTTGACATCTGAAATGATGCAAATGAATCACATTGTAAAACTACTTATTTCTCTCCACTGGTAATAAAGGAATTGCAGGGTGACTCAGATTTAGATGTTTACATTCAAGATATTAAAATTATGTGTCTGGATACAGGGGGTACAGACATACAAGAAGTTGTCCCACAAACTAGCAGAGTTAAAGCATAGCAATGTTTACTGTTAAACATCCCTTGGGAACTAAGGAAGGTAAAGGAATACTTCAGAGTGGCAAGGCTCTCCTAGTAAAACATTAAAAGAACTTCACATAAAGTCTGAGGCTAAATCAGCAGTGAATAAATTAAACTATAATGCAAATAAAACATAAAGAATTCACATACAACAGCAGTGTGAAATTGAGGAATGTATGGACGGTAATGGGAACAAGCATGACTGTGTATCCTCCAGAACTTTAAATTTTACCTTGAAGTTAGCAAGACTGTTAAGAAGAAATGTTATTTAAGTTACCTAAATTTCAAGACTCATTTCAAAGAATGTCTCTGGGCATTTATAGATAAAAATGTGTATGTGTGTGCGCACACAGATTCAGTACTGTGCCTGAGAGACAGCCTTTTTGTGTTCTTTCATTACTAATACAAAACAGCCTTTAATCTTTATGAGGCAACTGAATATTATTAATACCAAAGTGCCCTAATCTTTTATAAGGCAAACAAATACACCTTATTTATTACTAAGCTGGCCTGTGACCACAGAAAGCCTCAGCTTGTTGATTTTTTCTGAATCTCCTATCCTGCCGTGATTTTCAGGCATCATCTTCTTATTGGCATGACCAAAGCCAAACTGGGCCTATACCGTCTACAACGTTTATTCATGCTTTGCTAACCTACTATTTATATTGGTTTAACTTATTTCCACGGTTATCTTATGCTATTTAGTAGACTAAGGGCTATTAAGTGAGCTGAGGTAGCATGAAAGGCCTGAATCAGCCACATGATGCTCCAAGCCAGATATTTGGGAATGACTTCAGAACAGATGCCAACACTGGTTGATTATTCCTCTGTGAAGGGCATACCTCTGGCTTCTTGTCAGGTCTACCGTACATCTTCTTTCACCTTTGGAAAGGCATAGAGATTTGGGAGCTGAAGATCTGGTATGGTGAGAGCTGCATGCCACTCTAACATTGACGGTTAAGTGCTGCTGCTTTGTTGTGTTATTGAAGGTTTGTTTGGTACTCAGTGGAATGAAGACTTGTATTGCTAGAATGAAACCCGAATTACTAACAAGTATTACAAAATTCCAGTTATTTGACAAGAGGGGATAACAAGGAGGGTACTGAGAACTTAGCTGTAACGTGGGTTTTGTATTAAAAGCTCTGAAATCCAGCCACTGAATGATGCTGTCATAATCTGTTACCTCAGAAATTAGCTTTTTCCTCTTAGGATGCTTTTTTTTTAACTCATCCCCTGTCATTCATTTCAAACTGTAGCTGCCAAAAGATTGTCTTTTTCTACTCTTCTGTCTGTGTGTCAGTATTCTGGGATATTCCTAGTGGTTCCCAAATATCTTTTATTTCAAATTCTGCCTGTCTCCCTTCCTGCCATCCTCCTTTCTGTACACCACACAGCGATATCTTAAACTCTTCAGATTTCTTTCTGCCTTTGCCATTTGTTCATTCTAAGTCTCTTGCCCAGTATTTTTAGACTGAACAGTCTCTCAGTACACATTGGACTCCAGTTCTTTTACATGGAATTAAAAATCTGCCTACTTAATTTATGATGGCTTCATCTATTGTACTTCTATCTTCTGTGTTCCGTTTTCTCTGACATCTCTATGCTGTATAAAAGACACTGACTGTGTCTTTCACTGGCTGTTTTTTTTTTGCAAGCTGTGCAATGGTAAGGGTATGCTGTAATAATAACTATAAACATTAGTGCTGGTTGAATTTTTTAGCATTAGCACAATTGCTTTGCTCTCCTCTTCTGTCATGGGCAATGGAGTAAGTTCTGCACCCCCGTGCATGTTGTTGTCTCTGTTGCAATGATGTAGTTTGTTTTGATGCTCAGAGGGGATAGTGTACAAGCTTACAGCTCTCACTGGCACTGAGGACCGTGCTTGCTGTGCAGTACTGATGCATATTCTTTGATATGTGCTCCTCTTCAGCCCAGCAGAGACCTCTCTGTCAAATGTGTCAATAAAATGTAAATGGTTGAATATCTTTCATTGAGGTTTTAATCAAAGTGGCCCACAAGACTGTATAAAAGTAACTGAAATTGGGAGATTGACAGGAATACAGCAGGGGCATGACCACAGCAATGCACTAGCCAGTACTAATGGCTATAATTTCACAACACTATTAAAGGAAATTACAGAAGACACAGTGGGGTGAATTAACCCTAGCTGTAACTGTTGTCTTTTACAGAGTTGCCTGAGGTGGGACTTAGTGAATGTGGTCCTTTCTCTGCAATTAAACTACATCTTTACACCTGCTATTAGTAATGATGCACAGATGCTGACTGAAATACATTGACTGTAACACTCTAATGTAGGGCAGACTTGTCAGAGAAAACTCAGATTGGCATCGGATATTGTGATTAATGAAATAAAATTAATCGCTATAAATATAATGCATTTCAGAATTAAGTGTACAATCGCTGTAAATGATAGGTTCATTTTTGGAAGAGAAGCAGAGTGAATCACTTGTATTTAAACAAAAACAAATTCTAAAACATTGTAGTAGCACAGGAAAAATGTACTCACTTCATTGCATTAGCTTGTGTACTATTCACAAATGACATTACCAGGCAGCGAAACAGCATGGCTCCCTTACAGAAGCACTCAGTTTGCCATCCATGTGGCTATAGCTTGTGAACATCTGTGCAAAGTGTCCTAACTATCAGCAATAGTACTGATAAAGTCAGAAAAACCCTTTTATTGTAGCCACAGGTTAAAAGTACTGATGAAGTTAGAGCCAAGATATTTCTAAGAGAAAAGAGAAGGCTGAATTAGTTTATACTAATACAACTGCACCCTTATCAAATTTGGTTTGACTACATGAGAATGATCATCCCCTAACTGATACAGTTATATTGGTATAAAAAGCGGTGTATAGATCAAGGCCACACACCAGGGAATGAGGAGGAGCCCCTTAAAAGTTTTAAGCAAGCTCCCACTCCTTCTAGGCTGTAGCACTACTAGCTGCTCCTCCAGTTTCAGTTCACTTATAAACGTTGAATCCAGCCCCCAGCATCATTTCACTGAGGTCACTTGAGAGAAAAATTGAATTATTCATTGTGTTTTTAAAAGTTTTTGAACTTCAAATGTTGAAGAGTTCACAGCCTATTCTATATAAAATACTGAATGACTTCAGAGAGCAATGTTGATTTTGCTCTTGGGGCTCTGCTGCTGTCCATAAAGCATTCAGGCAATGTTCTTGTAGTTTATGATGTCAGAAGTGTAATCCCTTGAGTGAATTATATGTATTTGTATTCATGCCAGGTCATCTTATTACCCTAAGGTTTATAGACATTCTGGTTGCTTCCACCAGCTGACAGGTTTTTAAAGTCTGGGCAGCACTTTTCTTCAGTAGCACCCATATCTCAGGTAAGGGTAAAGTCCCAGGCCTTAAGTGTGACATCATGATAGTATGAGAAGAGTGCTAAAAGTTCAGGCCTGTTCCATCTGATCCTAATAAATATTTATGACAGCCTGTGCCCTTTTTCTTTCAGATGCTAACAACTCTTGTTAAAGCGGGTATAATTTTTCTGAGACTGAATCTTCCTGTCCTTTTTCAAAAATACTCAAGAGGAAATTTTTCTGTCCATCTCAAGCAGTATACTTTTTAAAATACAGCACTTTTAAGCAGACTGCTTTGAATTTCCTATCGCTGTTGAGCAGTTCCTCAATGTGAAAGAAAAAGCACTTTATAGGAGAAGGAGTGAGAAGTGTCTTTGCTGGTGGTAAGGACCATTGTCTTTCTAGGGAAACAACTTAAAAGAACTTAAATTGTAATTACCAATAATTCTAATTCAGCAAACAGGGAATTGGGAAGAATGACTTGAAACTCAGTTTTCAATGATTTTCATTGATCTCAATATAAAATACATTTGTGATAGAGTAAATAGGCAGTTTTCTAGACTTTTTTCCTAGTCTAGGAGCAACACAATAAGAGCAATTATGAAAGTATATTACTCATCTTACTATTTATGTCTATTTTGTATTTACATCTGCCAGTGATTATACACTGATGGCTGGTATCCAATCCATCCATCCATTTTGCAGGGTTTGGTTGGGCGGGGAGGAAACTTGTTGGGGAAGGTAAGCTAAAGGTCTGAGAATTGCAGCTGGTGAGATTTAGTCATTTTCCTCTCTTCTGAGTGGTAGTGCTCTCACTGAGATTTAGCTTCTGTAAGGTTAGGTCTTCTGCATTGCTGAGCTTCTTCCCTTGGCTGACAGTTTCATTGTTCCGGAGGAACATAGCTGTCAGAGAAGGTCATTGCTGCAGAGGGGATGGCCGTCTCTCAAGTACCTAAGGCCAGTCCCACAGAGAGTTTTGAGGACCGTGGCAATGACCTTCACCTGGATTCTGAAATCATGGGGGAGTTTGCACAGCAACCGGCGTGCCAGGCCGATGTGTTCATAGTGGCTTGTGTTGCTAAGCAGACTGGCAGCTGCTTTTTGTAGCAGCAGGAGTTTTTTCACGATATATGTTTTTCGTTCTTGGGTACAATGAGATGCAGTAATCAAGCCTGGATGTCATATGTGTGGATCCTTGCTGTCAAGTCTATGTCTGATAGATGCTGGAGAGAAGTATGTTTTTCAGTACTTGATCCAACAAAATGTTGATGTTTAGTAAGGTGGCAGATTTTCTTCATTTCTTTGTTGTCTTCATTGTGAGTGAAGAGGAAGAAGTAGTGATTTGACAGGACGTAGGAGCAGTTCTTGCACCCTGTGCATCCCGTACATCCTCACGATATACGGTTTCCATGTGTACAGATTGAGGTTCATGTGTTCTCCAGTTTGCTCATAGGGTGGCAGTTGTTGACTAGATGATTAAGAATGTCCTGTTAAGAACTACAGTTCAAAATTAGCTCTATATTCCTGTGTGCGTAACTAAGGAACAATAGCCTCTCTGTAGTCTGATTGCTTTCCTTGCTTCTCCAGTGTTTTCTTTAGCTTTTAATTTGCTTGAAAATAACAACAAAAAAGTATTTCCATTGAACTAATTGGTGCTTTAAGAAAAAATGTGCATATCCCTTTCCTAAATGTAATAGGAGGAGACTTGGTGCTCACAAGCGTGTCTGACAGCTAGACTAACTACTTTGTACAAACAGTTTTCATGTCACACTCTTGAAATATTTTTACATAGAGCAGCTAACAAGACCTTGAAGGATTACTCAAAATCGTGTTTCTGTTGAGCATGTATTGCCACACACAGGCACTGAAAAAAAGGAATAAAACCCACTACTATCACCACTAATGTTACTGTAGTATTTTGTGGATGTTCCTGCACTGGCCTATGTAGGTGGCAATAAGCAAATCACTTATTTTTAAGTATTTGTGCACCTTACTGACTTTTATAGGCAGCCTAGCAACCCTTCATTCATCATACATGTTAAAAACCAGGAGAGAACTTTTTGTGAAGAATGCTGGTCAGAAAGGGCTTGGAAATTGGAAGCAAGGAATCTGTCTCCTGCTGCTGCGTTCAGCAAGCCACCTTGCTGACTTAAGCACTTAACTGCAGCACCTATGTGCAAAGCGTCCCCACCTTTGTGCCTCTCTCTAGGCAGTGGAGAGAGACTGCTACCTGTCTCTGTTCAGAGGGCAGTTCAGTCTTTCCAAGAGCTGAGTGTCCTCTGAAGGTGTCTGCCTTTTTGTCTTGATATAGAGTCGTCAAACACAGCAGTTAAACTTCTAGTTATGTGAGAGAAATTAAGGCTCTTGTGTGCATTATTGGTAAGTAGGAAAACTTTCAAGACATACTGAAGTAATTTTCTTTCTAAAAGAAGAGAATGCTGAGCATGCCCAAGAGGAGAATTAGCATGCACATCCCCTTACACTGTCTGCCAGGGATGCACTACAGGACAGGGCTGAACCCAGAAAAAGAAATAGATGCTTTGTACTTTTTTCTTTTCCTCTGATGTTAATTGCAGTCATTGCATTCTGTTTGGCTTCTGAGGTTAATCTGTCAGAAGCTAAGTAATTTAAATGCATGTATGGAAGAGAAACGCTATTCTTTTTCACATCATATATTCCTTGTGCTTATACTGGTTGTTATTAAATTATTTGAGAGCTTAAATCCCCTTTGTGCTGTACAGATGTTGCAGTTTATTAGGATATCTCCATGTGTTGGTAGAATTAAGGAATGCTCAGATTTCACATGCTGATTTTCTACACTAGCCAGACCCAACTTAAAAAAGAAAATCTTTTATCGTTGATCCAAATAGTGCTTTCATCCTTTCTACTGAGTGGAAACCATGTTGTCATCCCTCCCAGAATTACAATCTTTTTTGTTATACCAGGGCAATTCTAGTTTAGTAATTTGCCTTGAGGTGACTAAGGAAAACCCTGACTTTTGAGAGAAGATAGATGTCTGTTACAGTAGTAGGTGCCTGCCTTCCTCCCCCCTTCCCTCCCTTCTTCCAGAGCTAGTACAAAGAATCACATTGGCTACTTGTCCCTTCACCAGTAGCAAGGTAGCTCTACGCAAGTCAGAATCCCATAATAGTCCCATAGCCTACTGAGGACTGGAATGGGCAACCGACTACCAGAAGTGCTGCAAAGCAAAAGGGATTGCTCTGGTTCCACAGGGACCATCAGACTGGCAAACTGGATCCATGATCAATTCTTTCTGTAAGATGAAGGAAAGCCTGTTGTCCTGATTGTGCAATGGGGTCGTCCAGAGCAAGTCTTCCAACAGTGAAACAGCTTCTGTTCGTTCTCTGGTGGTACAGAACAATACTGGGCATATTTATTCCCCAGTTCTGGGGAATGGAAATGGAAACTTAGAAAGGAGTCCAAGATTTGGCTTGTGTTGATAAGATGAACTTAATTGTTGTACTTACAATTTTACTGAATTTACAGATCTGTGCAGTTAACCTTCTCAGAAAAAGTATTTCTAGATGAGGTCTAGCAGAGGTTGTCTATGTTGGTCTTCAAATAGACAAATGCGCAGTATTTTGATTGTATTAAAAATGTCTGGAAAAATTGTTAGTCTGACAGGGAAGCTTCTAGGGCTGCTCCCAAGCTTAATTTAGTCCAAAAATGTAACATTTTGGGGGGGGGGGCAGGGAAGCTATTAAAAAACCTACAATAAAAAGGTCATATTTAATCTGCTAGAAATTATTAATATTTATTTAGAACCTGTTGAGATGTACTGTTTATTAGTACAGAAGAAACAGACAGCTGGTAGAGTCTTTTTTCATCATTCAATGTAGACACATTAAAGATAAAATGAAGTCTGAGACATGAACCAAAACATTATTTTAATACTACTAATAATTACTGCCTGTGTTACTAACTCAAAGGTGTTACAAGTAACGCAGGTAGCTTTTTTCCCTTTAATCTGGTAATATGCCACAAGTATATTTTGAAAAACAGGAATATGGAAGTAAGAAAACCTAGCCAGAACACAGCTGTGTGTATTGAATGAGAGTTATCAAAGTCACCTCATCGCATCTTGGTATCATGTTATATTTCTGCTGCATTCATTTGGCTTGTCTAGAAAAATAAAGCTTGGAGACAATTAACTACAACTACTGAGGGGTTCAGTAGAGTCCAGAAGAATAATAAAAAATGTGTTTAAGTCAATAGTTTAAAGGAAACAGCTGTGCAAGAACAGTGACTTTTGAAACAGAGTGTATCTTGACAGAAGCTCAGATCCCATATATTTCAGCTTTGTTCATTTGTCAACATAAAGGCAAGATAAAGTCTTGTGGGATTAAGTAAACGCCATAGCTAAAAATATAGTTTGACACTTCTTGTAGACACATGACAAGTCTACACAAAGAATATATTGGTATTCTTTTCAGTTATAAAAGAATATATTTTTAAGAGAGGGTGAATACTTTTATTGAATTTAGATTCAAGCAGTGCAGCATTAGTACCTTCAAATAATTTTAACCAGATGTTGTTACATTTTTCTTCTTCTCAAGTTTTACAAATACAGATGGCAAGGAAGTCATGTGTGAAATATTTCTAAATAGAACCCTTAATTAATGTTTAGAAACTATTTTGCAGTTGGTATAATTTCTAAAGCTGTTTATCTAATTTCTTAAACTGTATGCCATAATTAGGATTTAATAATTTTCTTAATTTTGTTCAGTGAATGCAGAATTGTTGTTATTTTAAGTTCTGTATTTCATATGTACTTTCCAGCAACTTTATAGCATACCTGTTCCTAATTGACCATACCATCCACACTGATGCTAACTGTGCTATGTGCATTACATATTGTTCATGAGGAACAAGTGACAGACACCAAGAGTGTCAGATCTGTAATTTACGTCAAACAGTTCTGGTGAGAGTGTAATAAGCTATGACAGGAAAGTCTGCCTGCCTTGTGAAGCACCAGAATGCAAGAAGAACAAGAAAGTCTTTAGGCTAAACTCTGTTCTCTTTTAGGTGAGTATGAAATAATGATCCTTCTTGCCATACATTTACATTGATGGGCTTGTCCTAAAGTTTACAGCTGTGTAATGGAGAGCAGAATTTAGCCCTTTCATCCTTTTTCATAGTAACTTTCCACTGATTTTGGCAAGACGAAGATCCTGAGTCAGAGCTGCTGTTAACCTTCAGAAATGAGCAGAAGGTATTTTGGGATCCCTTGTGAATCATAAACTCCTCTGTCTTTGTTTTGGGTTGGCAAACCTATTTCTGTTGCCTTGTGTAGAACAGCTGAGGTTTTTCTTCCATGTCAAACATCACAAGGTTAACTTTGCAAAGGGCTGTTCCACAGAAACGTATTATAGTTTTCATGCATGGGCAGCCTCTTGGATTTTTGTGGGAAGTGTCTCATACCGGCTCCAGTAGATATCTGGATCGTCCCAAGCCATACTTCCATTATTTACTGTATTTGCAGCATCTTGTTATTAACATCCCAACAAACAGAAGAAAAGAAGTCCTTGGCAAGCCGTAACTACACCTCATCAATCCAGGTGTGTGAACCTCACTGCTTCTAGAGGAGTGAGATACCTACAATGAAGTCTGCATGTTTATAGCTGGAGCTATAGGTGTAACAGGTCACACCCTTTGCCTGGCTGATTGATGGGAAATTGGTGTGGTGATGATGTCTGGAGGAAGTGGACAAACAACATTGATATTTAACAGTCTGAACACTAAGAGCTGAGTCAAAGTTTGAAGAGCTTTAGGAACAGAAAGGTACAAATGTGGTTTGAAGCTTTTACCGTCCTGTCATGCCCGGGTCTCAGACTAGGGGTCTAGGCCAAGAAGTACTGTTACCTTAGAAACTTATTTAAAATGCAAGTCACATTAGACTGTTTTTTACACAGAAGACAAATGTCATGTGTCTGCAAAGACAACTCCAGAAAAAATAAAGCATGTCCAAAATGTGCCCATAACTTGATATTTACTGTGACGAAAAAATGCTGAAATCGCCAGTATAGCAAACAGACACAGCTGTCTGAGCAAGTTCATTTGAACTCAAATAGCTAAAGTTAAATGGGTTTTGGTCATTTGCCTTCCTTAACATTTCTGTGTGGTTGGTACCATTCGTCTGGTTATTTTTTTGTATCCTACAGGAGCTACAAAGCAGCATGTTCTTATTGTCATGATGATGTTGGGGTCAAACAAAAGTGTGGAAATGAAGACAGCCATGGCCATGCAGAACTTTCTTAAGTGGCCTCTTCAGCCTTTTTTTACAATCCTTCAGCCGGATATTACGACCACACACATGATTCAGCAGAATGGCTCACATGAACCCTCTCTGTGTGTTTCAGTGCAAAGTCAGCGTTTTAAAATGCTGCCAAAAGCTTCATTATTTTGATCTGAGAAAGCTAACTACAGATTTTAAATTCCCCAACTTTATTCATAAGTGGAAAAGGTCACAAAACTATATAAGCCATAGGAATCTGCTGCTAGCCATGTTCCAATTGACAACTAAATCTATTCCTAATCATTGTGCCATAATATTTATTGGTGGGTTTCTAATTTATAGTGCAATTAATAAGAATGGAGCGTAGTCAGAAACCACAGGACTTATTTTCAAGCTGGAATTTTGTTCCTATCACACTACTAACAAGAAAAAAAAATCTTTGCAAGTTACTTATCTATAAAACTTCTAAAAAATTGCTAAAATAATTATCATTGATGGATTTTCTCTGAAGTTGAACACATTTGTACAATGTATGCTAATAAAAATACTGCAAAAATTAAAAAGCCAGAAACTTCTTGGATTGGAAAAATATAAAGAAACTAGAATGTGAAAGAAGACAGAGGCCGAAAAAAAAGGTAATTTGGAGATTCATTCATAGCAATTCAGGATTTCTCACTCAAAAATTTAGCTTAAAAAATTTCACACTCAAACTAATCAAATAGTTAAGCGACAGTTACAAAACCAAGAATGAGCAGAAGCAGAATGTATTTTAACTCCATTTCAGTATCTTCCCACAGCAGAATGAGTATTGTATAAGGATTTTGTAACAGCAACCGTACATATGCTGTCTGTGCTGCTTGCGCATTCTGCTGTAAAATAGTATGGATGTGTACATACCATATATTTAGGATGTCGTATAAGAATTTTGGCACATAAATGCCCTTCATAAATAGCACACTTCAGAAAAATCCTTTTCAGTGCTCAAATGAGAACTTTTGTGATGCTATAGCTAAAACCACATATGTAAATATGCCTTACTTGTTTCGCTTGGCTATGCACTTAAACCTGATATTAATTCTTCTGTTTGAAGTAGTTCATTGTTTGCTTTTGTAACAGTCCTGTAGCAACCTAGCGTCTTCAGCTCTACTTCATTCTCCTTTCTAGAAGCACTTTCTCACTGCCCATTTTTGTTTCCTAGCATTTTGAAATTATTTTGTTACTAATAATTGCAATGGAGCTGTGACAGTGTAGAGACAATGCAGATTACCAGAAAGTTGGCATACTTTGAGCTTTCTCATTGACTCCCAAAGAACGCTTTCAGATGATCTTGTGTAACCACAAGAATCAATGGAGAAAATCCCTCTGGAGTGATGGAAGACAAAATTAATCCCTGAGCTTGTACAAAAAAAGTCCTGAACCTTGACATCATTTGGGTTTTTTTAGCAGATAATATTATTTCATTACAGGAATGGGAAGATACCCAGTGAGACTAGTGTGAGGACGGCATGCTATTGGGAGGCAGGTGGCAAGAGGGAGGGTCATTCAGTAAGAGAGTGGTAGATAGTCCACTATAATAGACTTCCCTGCTTTAGAGACTGGGACAAGAGCTTGAGCCTGGCATTGTTCACTGCATTTGACTTTGCAGTCTGTAAACTGCTGCTCATACAAAAGTCTTTGTGGAACTGGGACATAAGTTCATTTGCTGCATTCTAACATTGCTGCATTGTGGACCAAAGGTGCTCAAAGACTCATGTAAAGTCTCTTCACATAGTTATCAAATAAGATATTAAAGCTTATAAATTACTAAACAATTTTTCCATTGTTTCTCTAGCAGACATCAAAGAGAATCACATGACAGCTCTGGAATCTGTGTATTTTTAAGATGTCTTAATTACTCATGAAAGTGAAAAATCTAGAGACTACTCTAATTAGGAGTAGTTTCATAATTAAGAACTTTAGGTAGTATCTATTTTCTGACTGTCTCTCAAGCACATGCTAACACTGGGGTCTTAGACCTGAACTTTCTGCTCCCAGAAGTTGCGTCTTTAGTCTGTCTTGGCTTGGTTCTTGTCCTGTGGGTTGATCTCCTCTATTATGTGAATGGCTGTTTGGATTCTCTTTCGAACACTTCAGGAACGAATGGTCGATCTGAGATGTCCTAGGAAGTATTCTAATACCTAGTTTAAAGCGGTAACTTTCTCTAATCTAAGGATAGTCTACCTGACAGTGTCAACCTTCATTTTTGTTGAAGGAAGTGTAAACAAGTACTTTTAAGATCTGAACTGGATCTCCATTCTTTTGCAACCATACATGAGTATGTCCATTTACTAAGCTTATTTCAACCTCATGCTCTCATTTTTAGTATTTTATCATTTCCACACTTCTCTCTCCCTGTCTTCCATCAAGGTTGTTCTCTTTTTAGAACTTGTTTCAGTCATCTCTGACTGTCTATTTTCTTTTTTCATTTTCCCATCAAAAATGATCAGATTTTTCAAAGCTGATAAGGGTCTTTATTAAACTTCGGTTTTCTGTGCATAGGATTCAGAAGGTCCTATTACAAACTAAAAATGCCTGTATGTACTGTATTTTTACATGAGAAATACTTCATGCTAGACCTAAGGTCATACCAATTTTAGCTAATCTAGAGCTGTAATCATATTTCATTCTTCATCTGTTATAAAATGTTTTTGCCAATATACACAATATACACAATTTTAATAAAAGTGTTTACAGATATTACCGGTTTTCAAGCATATATAGATTTATGTTTATATGCTTATATAAATAAACGTAAAAAATTCTGTTCCAATTTTTCAGCCAGCTGACATGGACATTTTCTTGAGATTCCAATTTGACAAGATGAATCAGGGAATCTATATTCCAGCTTTATGAATTATATGTATACTGAGCATCACCACTTATATTTGTCATTTACGCTTGAAGTTTTACCACATTAGCTCTGCTAGACAGTAGTTAAGCCAGCAGTATACCTCCTAGGTTAATATGTACCTAGGTTAAAATGCAAGCGCATCAGCACTAGCTTAGGTTTTCCATGGACTGTTTTTCAAACTGGAGGTGGAATGGAGTTGTCAGGTACAATGTCACAGTGCTCTCATACAATCAGGCTACTCAGTCCTGGGCTGAGTAATTTTAAAATGCATTTTTCTGAGCAAGGGCTTATGATTAACAATAAGAACTCAGAGGCATTGAAACTGGAGTCTAGGGCCTGGTTCAAAGATGACCTGTCGTAGTCAAGGCAGGGAAAATGAGACTTTAGTAAAGCAGAAAGTATATATTTGATATAGAGGTGATATAACTTAAATATAAAGTAAATTAACTATAAATATGTATTTACCTATTGCAATAGTGGATATCCAGTAAATATAGTATCTTTATCTTTTCCCAGATAAAGTGAATTTTGTTGTCTCATACCCCTTGAGAATATGCAGTTATTGTTTGAGAACACTAGTAATCTAACTGAATTTTTGCCTTCTCTTTACCGTTATAAGGCAAAGGTATCTTATTTTTTTTAAGTCCTTCTGTTTATGCTTAGTTATTGGAGAGCTTTTTGTTTCTCATTTATCAGTAAAAATTTCTAGAAGGTATTAAGACAATGTGATCTCGCTCTGGAGAGGGAACTTACATTTTCCCAAATTATGATATTTCCCTCCTTGTGCTAAGAGAGCAAGGCAAAGAGCTGGAGCTCAGCCAAATGGTCTACTCAGAAAAGCCAAAATGAGAATGCTCCTGGGTTATGTTAATATCATAAGGGAAACATATATAAATATAGGCAGGATGAATGAAATAAAGGTGATTTTAAATTGTACATTATAGCTAATTCAAGCATGTAAATATAATCTGCATTCAATTTCCTGAGAACTCTGGGGAAGAAAGCAGAATTACTGTGTCCAAAACAAAAATTACCAAACACTTGATCTGGCTGAAGAAAAGGGGTGACTTAACAAAACAGTCAGAAGAGAAGGGATGAATAGAATACTAAAACTAGTATTTATTTTTTAGTTAGAGGCTAAAAGGTCAAAGCTTAAAGCAAAATCAGGCAGTCCTGTTATATATTCTCCATGGCACTATGCTAAATGTAAAACAGCTTACCAGCTTCATTGGAAGCTGCTTACCAACACTGTTAGTACAGAATTTTGCAATGATTGGAGAACATTCATTATTGTTTTGTAAAGAAAGAAAGAATTTAAGATACCGATTATAAACCCTTCCAACGTTATGGAATGAGAAACGGCCAAAGCCTAAGAAAGATGCTGAGAAGTCAACTGGTTTTCAACTAAATACCAGCCAGACAATTTTCAACAGAAGGTGCACAATCTTATGCAAAACACTGATTAAAATGCTTAATCAAGTAAGCCGAGATGACAAACAAGACCAGCTGTAGAGCAAAGATTGTACCATATCAGCTGTGCACACAGTATGGCTCAGCCTTGAGAAATGTCCACATGAGAAGTAATAATTGACCAAAAATTGTTGTTCAAAAAAGAATCTGATAAAAAAATCTGCTTTCAACCATGTTGATAAAGCAGCATTTTTTAGTGTAACATCTGAACTTTTAAGAAAATCGACTTTCCCTTTCATGTAAAGTTGGTCTCCTTGAGATTTTTCTCCTTTCTTCGTTTTTAAAGAATACGTTGGTTTTCTCTACAGTGTGTCTTATGAATATGTATAAGGTAAAAGTACGTTTTAATGAGTGACCATTAGCTGACTTCATATGGCTTTGTGTGTAGACAGTAGATAAAGAATAAACATGTTGAACAAATGGCAAATAACTGTGCAACCATGATCTAATGTTATTTGCTTTCTTATGAATGGCATCAATCCTGCTTCCCCATGGGATGAATGTTTGCAGATGGATAGTTATGCATATGAAGCCAGGAAAGAAAACTCGAAAAAATGTTGATTCTTTGTTAATATAAGATAGACTCAATTTCAAATAAAAATATAGCATGGGCACAGACTTTATAATATAGAAGGCTGAATAAAAACTGTATATTAAGGATTGTGTTCTCAAGTGTGCTTAAAAGGGGAACAAATTTCCTTCCATTCTCTTTGAATGTTCTGTTTGCCCAGAGGTCCTGGCATTCTTTCACTCCTTATTGAACTAAAGCAACAAAAATACAAAGTTCTGCCTATGCTCAGGTAACTAAGCATTTTGGTTAAAGACTGCTATTTTCTATAGCCAAGGGGATGTGAGAAAGCAATGTTACTGCCAATCATTTCTAGCCATCCTTGACTTCCCAGCCTGCAAAACCAGGTATCTACTTACTGTCAAATTTGCTGTGGAACATCTTTTAGCACAAGTCCGGAAGGAAGTGTAAAATCCTGTCCCTAGAGTTAGAGCAATTTCTCTCAGCTCTCATCTTGGTTTTCCCAAACACCCTCTAGCAACCCAACTAGAACTTAAGAATTCTTCACAAACCATTATCCCCTGTGTGTCTTCAATATTCTTCCCAAAGAAGGAGCAGTATGAAACATTTTCAGTTGTATCCATTAATGTTTAATAACCAGCTTTCCCTTTTGGTGTTTATTATACAAAAAGATATCAATATTCTCAGTTGTTAAAAATTGTAATATTTTGTCTTGACTCTGCAGTAGCAGGAATTTTATCTGAAAGGCAAAGTTTGGAGTTTTGTGTGACCATAAGAGTGTCTTATCTTCCACTTCATTTCAAGGCATCATATTTGGTGAGAAGCCTTTGAAAACACAAATCTTAAAACCTGAATGCAAATAAAAGGAAACTTAATTATATTATCTTTCTTAATTTGGTATATCTGAGCTGAGCCAATCACATCATTTTAAGGGAATAGCAATGTCACTATGCTTGAAACACTAAAGGCCTCCAATATTACAGTTCTTTAACAGAGACAACTTAAGTGATGATCTCAATTTTCTGAATAATTAATCCCAAAAGTTCCCTATTCAGGGAATAGGGACATACTTCATTTTGTGTTCCTCTTTCAGCACTGAGAATACCTTGAATAATCCTGATTCAGTTTAAAAGTAATCATAATTTCTCTGCTTTCTGAAAAGACACTACATTCCTTTTGTGCATTTTTGATGGGTATTTTTACATTTTAATTATGATTTGAGGTGTTAAAAATTTGACTGTCTGAATGTTCTTAAAGAACACAGTCTGACGCAAAAAATAGTTGGTTGACTTTTTCAAAGCGAAATATTTGTTATTCAGAATAGCAACTGACTTTGCAACAGAGTCTGGAGTTTTTCCTCTGTTGAAGTGGAGCCAGTACTAACCACCTTCCATTGAGTACTTTCCATGTAACACTCTTTATTCTGGAATTAAGACCAAAGTAATTTTTTTTAAAGGGGAGTGGACAAAACTGTGACCATTCTTGCACCTCAAGTACAGAATTACCCAGGAAATGTGGACCAATAGAAGGATTTCTAAATTGTTGACAGATTATGTTCTTAATGCGGTTGTAGCTTCACTATAAAAGGATAATTAAAAACAATTAATGACGTTGCCCATAAATCTGGCAAAGGACTGGGAGCCAAGCATAAAATTCTTTTAGTGGTATAATCCTCTGTAGTACGATAAAGAAAATATTGTAAAGAGCCATGGGAAGGTTTTTCAGAAGTACTTCATGAATTTTTGCAGTTTGTTTTCTGTTAACAGTTTTCATTTTCAAGTTAGTATTTCTAGAAACTATGAGAAATAGGTTTTGTGCAGAATTGTTCTCATTCTCTACTTAGAGTGAAAACATAGTCATATAGTAGCTGTGTTTGCTATGAGTGCAGAATAGGAAAGGCCGTGTAAAGGAAGTTTCAAGTTCCCATTTACTTATTCTGAAGCTACAGCTTCTCCGTGCCAGTCACCGTAAAGAAGTGAAATGGATTGAAACCACTCTGAGCTCTCAGTACATCACAGCTCTGAATCAACTGGGAAAGAAGCATGGTGTCAGCAGCATGGAGGTGGATTTTTGTTTAATTAGGCTCTTTATTCTGGCAAGAGGAAGCAGGCAGGTGTGTCAGCAGAGTGGCCCATGTGCCTTCCGCATGTCGCTGGGGACCTCCCGGTGTTCAGATGGTTCTCCTGTGGCTTACGTGGCTGGGTGTGAGAAAGTGGTGAAAGGCAAAGCGCAAACATCAGAGCTTCATTTTTACCAGGTTCTACATGATGTAGACACCAACAGAGATTTTTGAAAGATGTGCTTATGCTGCTTATGTTTACTCTAGCTAACTTATGCTGTTAATCTGGAACACATTGTGTAAAGTGAAAATAATTCCCAACAATCAAGTGGCAAAACACACCCATTATATCTCACATTCACTCAGCCTTCTCCACAAGAAAATACTTCCTCAATAGTCACTAAGTGGAAGTTAAATAGAGAAGGAAACAGCAATCCCCCCAAATTATTCATTCGAAATTTGCTATTGTCACAAATTGTTGTCGCAAATGTTTCTTCTTCTTTCAGTCCCTCACCTGCCATAGAGTCACCCTAACAATACGTCCTCACTGCAAGTGTTGTCTATACATTTGTTGGGCTTCTCTCATCCATTAGCTCACCAAATATAATTAAACGTATTAGTGGGAAAGGGAAGGGCAGGTGAAAAGCCACCAAGTGACATATGTGTTGTCATTTATGGACACCAGCTTTTTTCTGAAGAGCAAGAACTTCAAAACTACAGTTGTTGGAACAGCAAATGATGACCTTCTGACATCAAAACACAGACTACACAGAAGCTGCATTGACAGTTTACAAGTCTAACAGTGAGTCTCTGAGGGTATCATGAGAGAAATACAAATGATGATGCTGCCCGAGAGTAATAGTTAATGGCCCATTCAGAAAGCTGTCTGCATCTGTTACAGCACATGAATACATGCAAGTCTTACTGAGAAAGCTGTTAGATGGAGATGTTGAAAGAAGATAGGCCTGAAATTAAATTTGATCAGTAGAAACCTTTGTCTTGTGTACGTCTTGCATGGCACTCCTTCATGTCTTGGGAATTGACATGTGACTTTCTTTAAATACATGCCTAAGCTGGTAGCATGCTCCACAGCAGGTACTCTGGTAAGCTTCCTGTTTGCAAAGTCCAAAAGAACTGTGTATTTGGTTTGCGTGGCAAGGTTTTGGTAGCAGAGGGGCTACAGGGGTGGCTTCTGTGAGAAGCTGCTAGAAGCTTCCCCTATGTCCAATAGATCCAGTGCCAGACAGCTCCAAGATGGACCTGCTGCTGATCAAAGCCAAGCCCATCGGTGACGGTGGTAGCGCCTCTGGGATAACATATTTAAGAAGGGGAAAAAAACCCTGTGCAAGTACAGCCAAAGAGAGGAGTGAGAATATGTGAGAGGAACAGCCCTGCAGACACCAAGTTCAGTGAAGAAGGAGGGGGAGGCAGTGCTACAGGCATCAGAGCAGAGATTCTCCTGCAGCCCATGGTGAAGACCATGGTGAGGCAGGCTGTCTCCCTGCAGCCCATGGAGGTTAACGCTGGAGCAGATATCCACCTACAGCCTGTGGAGGACACCACGCTGGAGCTGGTGGATGCACCCAAAGGAGGCTGTGACCCCATGGGAAGCCCACGGTGGAGGAGGTTTGCCGGCAGG
>NW_008825108.1:13129684-13130143 GCF_000699105.1 Pygoscelis adeliae | reverse complement strand
GATAGAGTGGCTTTGGTGGGCACCTGGCATCCAGCCAGGGTCAACCCACCACAAACTGTCTTTAAAGACATAAATATTGCTTGTGGATATATCCAGAACTGTTGGAAATCTAGCCAGAACAGCTCAGCATCTATGTCATAGCTAAGCCAGGTCAAACCAGATTTTTTCCCAGTTTTTCATTGCTGATGATGATAGTGACCTTTCTGAGCTCTGTGTCCTTTATGAGATCAGTCAATTGAACTTGTTGTCTGTGACTTGCAGGCACATTCAAACATCAAAATTTTGCTTAGGTTAAGACAGTCTCAGGGAATGAATCACACCTTAATTACTATGTGCCACCATTTGGTGTATAGTTTCATATATGCTAAAACAAAGACTCCTATGTTTATGTGATGTGACTATACAGCTGGGAGCCTGGAACCTGTATGTTGCTGTAGTTTGAACGTAAATGGGGAAATG
>NW_008825108.1:13117617-13129092 GCF_000699105.1 Pygoscelis adeliae | reverse complement strand
TCCCTCCCCCATCCCACCGGGGCGGGGGGGAGTGAGCGAGCGGCTGTATCGTGCTCAGTTGCCGGCTGAGGTTAAACCACAACACCTTTCCATCAAGGTGGTGGAGGCTACCTATATGCTAATCACGTGCTGGCTCAATTCTTTCTTCAGTGCTTTGGTTTGTGGCTAGGTGTACAAGATTCATAGGCTGAAACAAAGGACAAATTACGAAAGACTCTGATTCTGTAGCTACAGGAGGTGGGGAGTCCTGGAGGCTGATTCTTAGCCTAGGCGCTTTTGCATTAAAGTCAGTGGATAAAGCCTGTAACACTGGTTAAACTTAAAGAACTGGGAGATCAGAGAATAAAAGTGGGCACTCCCATGTGATTGCTTTAATCAATGGTCCACTGTGCAAAAGTAAAACAATGCATCTATGGCATCGTTCCCTAGAAACCTCTGCATTTTTAATCTCAAAAATACAGAAATGCATCCTGTGGAAACCTGAGTCAAGTGCCTAGTCAAGTACCTCTGGTATTTGCATTGGCTGACCCTGCTCACTGGATTGGATCACCCTTTTGTGATATGACTCATCCATGCTCTACAATCCTTTGGCTGTGCATACTCCTCTCCAGGACCTGCCCAAGGAACATGGATTCTACAAGTTTGTTTGTCTGAATCAGCCTGCTGAGGGCAAAAGCCTAATTTTTATGCATAGGGTGTGTGAATATGGCCCTTTCCTATCACAAACCCTCATCCCTTATGAGCCATCACGTATTTCATTGACTGAGTTAATGACACTTTGATGAGAAACACTAAGATATGTAGGAAACTAGGCTGGGATTCATGTTACCAGACTTCCAGTGTCATCAGTGTGAACATCTGAGCAGGTCCTGTTTTAGAGTGAAGAGAATAGGTACATCTTTACAACAGAACCTATTTTGAAATGAATTGCACCCCAGAAATGCCTTTTTCTTTTCACTGACTATAAAAAGAATCTACATTGGTCTAGATGCATATGGCATATGTGCACCAAACATGGCATGACTTCTACTGCTGGCCTTTTACCAAAACCACCAAGGTCCCTAAAAGAGTAAAGCAAGCTCTCCTGCCGTGTCAGCCTAAGATGGAACTGAGTTGAATGCCTTAAATAAAAATCATGCTGTGGCTTTGTGTCTCACACTTTGTCTGTAATACATGATATTACCCAGACCTCTTCTTCTGCATTTGTAACACTAATAAGGAAGCAGTAAAGCAAGAAAAAAAGTCTTCTGAAACAGGGTGTCAATGGTTATATAAACAGCAAGTGCTTGCCACATGGCAGCCAGTATATTTTGTTGCATACATACAGTGATTTGTGTGCACAGTAGGGACTTGAAACATGGTAGGAAATGAGATGGTGCAGCTTAGAATTTTTTTGCAGAAGCCCTAATTCAATTGTACAATTGTTCCTAAACAGTTATTTATATTTATGAGTGTCAAGGAATTTCCAGTTAAAAGAAAATTATTCTTCTTTTTTGTTTGTTTTAGATGTTTGGGGGGTTTTTTTAAACAAAATTTATTCAGGAATTATTTCTGCTGGTATTGAAATACAAAGTATAATTTCCAGAATAACTTGAATAGACCCAAAATAATTGCAGACCAGATTTCTCCCTAACTCACCTTTTGATATCTAAAGAAGTTTTTCACCACACATTGATTGTGGGCTAGACACTGGCTTTATGGAGCATTCTGTCCTAACTCAATTTGGAAATTGAAAGGAAGTGCTGGCAGGGGCAACTTTTCTAAAGTTGCTCCTAAAGTGTATATATTTTTAGTCATTCTTGTCATCTTGTTGAGTTGTTATCCCTGCATGGATTGTGACCATGGCAGAAAATGCTATGATAATATTCAAAAACCAAATCAAGATCTGCTGGCTAAAAAAGAAGAGGCTTTCTGCTTCCTCAACAGGTGAAGAAATAAATTTGCATGGATCAGTAAAGACAGCAATAATTAATATAAGCCCCCTCAGTGTTTGTACAAAAGAAGTTCTTTAACTGGTTTTGGTGGAAATCCAGATGTAAGACGGTGCATGTGTGCAAATACTGTGGATCAGGAAGACAGTTTTCTCCCTAACGTCCAGACGAAAGAAGCATAAAAGCATTTTCCGTATAGGTTACTTTTGTACATCAAGTGAACAGCTCTGCAGTTTTTAAATACCTCAAAGAAGATGAAGACAAAAATGATGGATAGAAGCTTTTAATGACTGAATACTAAATGTTTCCCTGGTTTGGTATATGATTACCATGATGTAGTATAGTACTTGAAGACTGAGATATGATAAAGAATTGATGTGTAGTTAGTGGGACACCTATATATAGCTCTTACCTAAAAGCATATAACAGCAAAGCGAAGGGAGTGTATACACTCAGTGGTATACATTAGCTCTCATTGACTTCACACTCTGACTTCAGGAAACGTAATTACTTTAACCTGATTTAGCCCCACTCTCTGGAAAAAATCACGTACTTTTCAGAAACACATAAGCGGTGTTGAGTCTTTGCAAAAGGTATCAGTGGGTTCTGTTGATGAGGAACGCTGTGCTGCACGAAACCATGTGCATGCACCTGCCCTGGGAAACTGCCCTCGGACCTGCCGCCAACACCATGGCATCCTTACAATTTCTGAAAACTTTTAGAATTTATGATACTCATTCTTATCAATTAAATTCCTCACTTGCAGGACTGAAAATAATGTTTCTTGTGTAAAGAGTTCGGGGAGAGTGGAAAAGTGCTACTTGTGAACTATTTAAAGGCTGAGTTTCAAATTAAATTAATTTAGTGCTACTTATGAAGAGGTTTATGATTTAAAATAAGATATTTTGAAATTGTAAAATGATAAAAACAGAAAAAAATAACATAATACTTGAGTCGTGTAGTTGACAGTGGTAGAAAGATGTGTTTTGCCAAATGCAGAGTTATTCAGGCTACTCCATTTTCCAGCAATAGCACCATGATGTCTTGTCCTCCTGGCTGAGCAGTTGTGTATGAACAATTTCTTTACTGATATGAGATGTTGGAGTCCTACTGTTCACTAGACCTTTCACTGCTCATTGCTGTATCAAAATAATAAAAAAGATTTCAGAGTTCACCGTTTGGTTTGTATTCCCAGGCTTTTCATGTGGATCTTGACTTCTTCTACATTCTGTTAAATTCTGGAGGGCTACTCTTACCCTGTTTTGATGATTTATCCAAGTGTGAATAAAGCAATGAAAATCCTTAACTCAGGGTTGGCCTCTACTTAATGAATGTTACAGCATAGAATACATTGCATCCTAGAGAGCTTGTCCAGAGTCCATTTCTCTTTCAAGATACAGTTTCTGCAGTTTCTTATGTGGAGAAGTGCTGCTATGAAACGATTTGATGGACTTTTATACTTCTAGGTTTCTAAAATGCAATTTGGTAGATGAAAACAACTTGGCCAGCAGCCCGTGCCACATTAGTTTTCCAGGAATGATCAGTTTGTGCTCTGAAGATGACAGCATAGTTCCTAATAGTGAAGAATTTGGAAGATACTTTGAAGGCATGACCAAAGTATTAGGTCATTTTCTTCTTTTTTTTAAAGAAAGTTTCACTTGCAATTAGCTTATTAATAGAAAAGATACTTAGCCTTACCTGAAACTCCCGCTGCAGACGTTGCCTCTGCTGGGAAGGATCCTGTGACTGACAACATAGCATCATTTGACATGACTGTCTAGGGAGGAGAGATCTAAAGTGTGCGCTGAGCATCCTGAGCAATACGCTCAAAGAGCAACTTCACATAAGGAGTAAATGATCCTTACGGTGTCTTACTGTTCCACTTAGTATATCTCAGGTATCTTAGGTATTTTACTGTTTTGTTGGGTTTTTTTGAGGTTTTATAATTTTGCTTTCTGCACTTGTTGTTTGTGTAAGTTATTTGCTCTGAACATGAAAGAATCCCAGGTTCTTTCATCTATATGATCTGACAATTTTTCAAATTATTGTAGTATATCAGATCAAAAGGAACAATTTAATGTTCTGTAACAAAAAATTGTGAATTGTAACATTTTGCTATTAATTTAATGATAGTAATATTCCTTTTAAAAAGCATTATAAGTTTTCTTCATAGTTAATGTGAAGTGAATAATATGAATAGTCAATAAAGTCATATTTTTATTTAGCAAAATGAAGTTATAATTCTGTAATATATACAAGGCATACTAATTTTTTATGAAAATATTTTGCTGTGGCATGTGTGTAACTTAAAAAGTCAGACAATGTGTATTACGCAGTTTTGTTTGTGCACTTTAATACAGTGTAACCATTTCTCTTATGAGACACTGTATAAAATGAAAGAGTATACAGTCATTATAGGTAGAGGCCATTCCTTCCTGAATTGAAGCAGTGTAATTAATTGATTAAAGTATATCACATCTCTTAGTTCAAGAAAAAAATACATTACTTAATTACTTTGTAAGTGGCTTTCCCTGTTTTATCTTGATTATGTAGGATGCATGCATACACAGAATTACTGGAGTGATCGATTATTTTTTATTTCTGAGTATCTGCAGTGTTTTCAAATATAGTCTAGTAAAAAAGAGAGAAATGTTTGCTGGCCAGTAATTGCATTGTGAAATACAAAGAGAGAGAAAAAATACGCACTCGCATCTCTTTATACTAAGTTGTGCAAATTAAATTAAAATTATGTTTTTTTCTTTTTCTAAAAACATCATTCTAACAGCAGCAATGAGGTTTTGATGTTCCTATCTAAAACTTATTTGCGCTATGACAGTGTTGAGTGCTTTTCTCCCATGAGCCATTTTCCACAGTGACTGTCCTTGACCAAACCAGAAAATGAATTTGATTTCTTTAATGCAAAAGGTAATTGGATTTCTCTTTATAGAATGCATCCCTTTAATGACTATCTCTGCTTCAGCCAATTTAGCTGCAACCGACCTGACATTGATCTGGTGGTATGACTTTAAATAAATGCCAAAGCTGGGAGATGAAAGACCAACTGTCTGATATCAGAAAGAACATTTCCTGCCTCATCTTGCCATTTTCCTCAGAAAATGTCTCCTTCTTGAATGTCATTCTTATGAAACATGTTACTCCAATAATTGGTCATAGAGCAGCAGATTGCATTCTTCTATGAAATATAATAAGTATTTCCCAGAAAGTGTCTGGAGAAAATATTTTGAAAATTGAATAAAACCTCTCAAAATATCTGTTCTTCTTTGCAAATATTCATTACTATGTAGACTCTTCCTAAGAGAAAAAGGTATTACTGAAGTAGTGGATTAAATCTTTACAGAGGTCTTGTCCAGCATTAAATATTTATCAAAATATTTATTTAGATAATAAGGATCTTATAAAAAGTATCATAGCATGCTGATCTGAGAAAAGATTTACCTACATAAAACTATTAGTAAAGATGGTATTTTGGGATATAACCTGTTCTTTCTTCAGGCTAGGCTTAACGGAATCATAAAATCCTAGTTTTTCTATTTATTTAACATATTCATTATCCTTTGGACCCAGCCCTTCAGGCTAATATGCTGAGCACTTTTAACCCCAAATGGACTTGGAACCAAAATTTAGAAGTTGAATGTAATTTATATGTAGTTTTAATTTAATCATGGTCCATGTGTTCTTTTTGATAAACACTGTTAATGTCGTTGATTGAAAGTGGTAGCTCACACTCTGGATGGTAAACTGGGTTTTAAAAACTCTGTATATCAAAATAAATGTAGTGGAAAATAAAAGCAAGAAATCTTGACTTCAATTTGAAGTTATTTCCTTCTGAAATCTTATTAAGAGTCATTTTCAGACTAATCAAAACAGTTCCTAATTTTCCACTGTGTACTGATACCAATGACAGATAGTAAGAATTTGGTTTACTTATCTGTATTTGAAACAGGTGCTCATCCCTATTTCCTTTATCTGTTCAATTATTTCTTAATCTTTACATATGGGTAGGTTTTCCACTCTTCTGGATCTTTCGCACAACGGAGAGTTTACTGTAATGTAACTTTCAGTGCTTTTTAGGACAGTTAACTTGTAGTAAATGGATATGAAAACACAGCTTCCCAAAAGTGCAAGCGCCTGAGGGGTATTCACCTCCCTCATTTAGCTGAAAGTCATTTTTAATACTTTTGTGTTCCACCCAGAAGTAGTGCATGCATATGAGTCTCTGGACAGAAAAACAGATGGTCTCTTTGGATAGGAATTATGAAAATAAGAATAAATATTTCATACTTTTTAAATTTTGTGCAAGTTTTAAGGGATTTTTGTGTCTCTAGTCCCAAGTGTGCTTTTCTTACTGATACCAGGAAGCAAGAGGAGATTATAAATGGCATATAGTGCTTAATTCACAGGCTTGCACTCCCTGGCTGCAGTTCTGATTTCAAGAGTGGAAATTCTGCTGATGCTGCTCTCAGGGAAGTGGGTCTCCTCTCCCAGGCTGGGCCGGAAAGCCTCGTAGCCATAGGGGAACGTAGCTTATGTACTGTAGGTTGCTGTAACTTTTAGACTAGTTCCTCTTCTTATCTTTGGATCTCCACAGGTTTGCTTGTTTCTCAAGGAGTTGCATGCACTTCTAGGGGCAAAATAGGTAGGCCAATATACATCTTGATTGCAGGTAACAGTTAGAGATACTATTTTTCTACGGTCTAACTATTAAAATTATCAGAACTGAAGCAGGCGTGTCATACATAAAATAAAGTGTTTGTAAAGTCTGTGTTAGTACTTTCTTTTGTGATACCAGTTTAACTGTGTATTATTTCTTCTTTCCCTGTAGGTCACTGATATGATGCTTCAGGACAAACCCTACCCAGACTGGGGAAAGTCTGCCAGAGCTTTCTGGAAGAAAGGAAATATTAGGATCATTTTATTCTGGTAGGAAAATAGTAAAATCAAATTATTGTAAATTAACCTTTTATAGAACATCCAAAAATATATTTTCTAATAGTCTGTGGCAGGAAGAGATATAAACGGAATGCATAGTTGGAAAAAAGTGAAACTTGGTCTAACAAAAAATTAAACATTACAAAAGCTGTACATGAGTGAACAATTCCTAATCAAAATAGTTGATGTAAAAATATAATTTTAAAATTGATTTATACTGTTTCTTTTGTATCTTTGATGCTGTTTATAACTGAGTTGCAAAATTTTTGCTATATGTGATAATATTTAGATGTCCCATTGTCAGTCCTTGTAATTACGGTAAGTAGATAAGTGAGTGTCCTTTTATAACCTTGAAATTAATTATAGTAATTCTTTGAATTAACACATGAATGGGATTTCAAATGGTGAGTCGGGCTCAGATTATTAAGAAAATTTTAAAAAGTCAATGGGAAAAATTGCGAGCGGTAAGCATTTATTTGACCCCAAATATAGCCTCTTCCAGGTAAATTGTTAACTGTTAAAACAGAAAACAAATTGTGGCATGAAAAATGGAAGATGGAAAATGTATAGTCTAAGAGGCGGTCTGAAGACCTTGTAGCTGAAGATGAAACAAACTGCAAAGATTTTTTTCAACTACATCAGAAGCAGAAAACCTCATGAAAATATCAGCAGACCTGCTGTTTTTTAAAGAGTTGATTTAGAAGGAATTGTTACAGAGAAGTT
Organism: Pygoscelis adeliae; assembly: GCF_000699105.1. Lineage (NCBI taxonomy): Eukaryota > Metazoa > Chordata > Aves > Sphenisciformes > Spheniscidae > Pygoscelis > Pygoscelis adeliae. The sequence continues at coordinate 13,121,488 of NW_008825108.1, read as the reverse complement.
GAAAGATTTATTTACATGGATTCTGCTACAGAAAATGCAATGAAATATCTATACTTTTAAACTAGTAAAAATGAGATATTATATTAAATTGAGGCACTTACAGGAAATAATAAGAGAAATTTAAAGACTAAAAAGAAAGCAGAATCAGATGGCTGATTGACTACAAACAAGGTTTATAAGAACTGAAGGGGCTGAGCTGATGCAAATTTTATTAGCACTTAATTGCCTATTGAAAAACTGAATGTTAAAATTTGGGTTTTGTTTTGGTTTTATTGCTTTTTTTCAACAGACTAGAATTATCCTACTGGCCTGTAAGTCTGAGTTCAGTATTAGCTAAATGGATTGAATACATCATCAATAATAGAATTCTGAGCAAATCTCTAGATTAAATTTTGCTAAAAGAAGCCAGGGTAGCTTTGCTGAAAGAAAACCTTCTGTGATCTGTTAGAACTCTTTGAACACATCATCAAAATAATGGATGAGGAAGAAATGCTTGATCTAGTTTATTTGGACTTTCAAAAGGCTTTTGGCAAAGTTCTTTACTAAAGGCAGTTAAGAAAACTGGTAACCCCCATGGAGTGTGCTGAACATTTAGGAATCATCTCAGAAATGTGCAGTGAAAGGTATAAATAAAATAATTATTTTCTGCTACGTTGATAAAATGGGGGAGTCCCGTTATTTAATGTTGGAAGTAGTATTCATTATTTGTATACATCATATATATTAGGGACATGACAGAATTTAAAGATGAAATTAGTAATTTGACAAATGCTAGCATGGAAGAGGGATCTTAGAAAGCTAGGTGAAAAAAATAACATGATTGAAAAGTTTGAGTTATGGAGCAGAGTGGGTGGGGGGGCTCAAACAGCTCCTTGTCATCATTGCGGGACATGCAAAGGAAGATTCTGTCTCAGTGTGCCGGGGTGGGCAAAAAGGTAAAGCAGATGAATAAAAAAATGCTCAGAAAGGTAACAAGCGGGCTAGCAATGATTACAGTGTCATTTGGTTAAGTCAGCAAAAAGCTCAGTCTAGAACATCATTGATTTTTTTTACCCTTGTCTGAAGAATAGCCTTGTCTGAAAGACTGGAAAGGAGATTAATTAAGACTCAAGAAAGAATTAATTACACAAAAAGACTGGAAGAATGGAAAAAAGGGTTAAAAGCAAGGTGACATGATAGGGAGATTTCAAATGTACGTGCCAGACAGGGAGGACAATAGAACACTCTTAAATGTACTTAAATATTGTTGCGAGAGATGTTTCGACTTCTTGCAGTCTGAAATGTTATAAATCCGTATTTTCTTTCAAATAATATTCACATTAACAAATCCTACCAAAAGTTTAAAATGGAGATAAAGTAAAAAATGATGGTTCTTTTCATGCATGATTTTCATACTGAAGAGTATGCTTAATGGGGATTTCAAAACCTAAAGGCTGACATAAGTGCTTTTATTTTTAGCTTTAAGCAGTGAAATAAAATAGCCCTGGGCAACAGTCTACATTCTGTACAGGCATTATTTAGATAGTTCACATTAGACATCAGTAAAAGTAAACTTTTTTTTTTCCTAATAAGGAGGAAAAATAGAGGAGGGAGTTAAATTATTGATAATGTTATGTATGATAATGTGGGGCAGTTGTATTTCCTTTATTGTTGCTTAAGCAGTGTGATGTGAGCAGCCTCATTTTTGAAATGTCCTAAATGAAGCATCCTCAACAGTATGCCCTACACAGATACTGGTATGCCAAAATCCATTTATTCAGGACATTTCCTGGTGGCACACCTGTTTAGCAGAGATAGTGTAATACAGTGCACTGTATTTTAATTATTCCAAATACTAGATACGTGATGCACAGTTTAAAGTGGTTGATGAAACAAAAATTTTAGATACACACTGGAATTGTTTTTCTGTTAACGTCTTTTTTTTTCAGTTTTACTTTGTAAAATTAGAAAATGTCTATAAACGTACCACAGACCGATGGATTGTCATGGGAATGAAGACACCATCCACTTGTTTATAAGGGTTGATCATGTGACTGCTTTGTGTTTCTCATTTGGAAATGTTTTCAGCTCTCCAGTGCAACTAATTAGCAAAGGTTTTGATTTAGCTTATCAGCTCCTGTTTTAAATCATTCCCTGGAAACATTGTCAGCAACTGGTTGTTGGTTGCTCCTGAGGATTTTGGCTGCCTTTTGAATGTCTTCACAATGTAATTCTTCCACAAACAGCTCAGCTAGCTCAAAAACGGCCATTTGCTATTTGCTTTTGTCTAGCCCATCACTAAGGAGTTCATTGAAGTGCTTTCTACTTTTTTTTACGGTGGTAGGTTGGGGGTTTTTTGATAGAAAGGTCTCCATTTTGGTCATTTCCAGCTCTGCTAAATGGCTACTTCCACCACCCAGAGGCCCCTTTGTATAACACTGTTACAGTCTGTGTTATATTGCATAGGGATACAATGCAAATACAAACACACTTTCTTACAGATTTAGGAAAGCATATCGTCAAGATGGCTTTTTAGAAAGCAATGAAGTATCTGGAACCCTGGTGGAATTACTGGGATGATGCAGATGTGTTCATGGGTTACGAAAGAAAGATACCCACAGGGACTTAAATATCCGCACCACCTGGCAGTCAGATGAGGCTGCGGTAGACAGACAACTGGCTCCAGTGCTCTGTGGTGACTGTCACTATTGCAATGTTACAAGCGTGAATGGAAGTAGGCTGATTTATATTTTTGGCTATGTTGATAATTTGGCTGTTTTAGGAGAGACAAATTATATATGACATGAGAGGACTGGCATTTGAGAGAAGCAACAAGAAAAAAGGTTGTTAAATTAAGCCAAATAAAGATCTTGGACAAGACTGACAAGCCAATAGCAGTAGCTAGTGATCAGTTAAATAAATAGGACAGTATAGAAGAGTAGTTGTTTTTATTGTTGGATATTAGAGGAAGCAGAGAGAGAAGTACAATGTGAGAACACTGGTTATTTTGCAAATAATTTTTTATTCACCCGGAACACTGGATAAGTCCAACCTATACTAAAGGTCTCTTTTTTTTTAATAAGGAAACCACTTGTTAAGACAGAAGAAAGACAAATAAATACATTAAAAATGAACTACAGGTGGAAGAGAATAACGTTAAGAGAGTTCATGAAAAATGACTTAAAACTAATTTAGTAAATGGTTATGGGATATCTGTTTTTATAATATTTATAGTATTTTTCCAAGTGAACAAAACTGTGCAATATTGAGCTTTCTAGATGGTACCCCAAGGTTTGCTGAGCGCATTATGCTCTTACACACCTGCACAGGAGCGAGCTCTCACAAGCAGTACATACAGGAGGCATTGCTAAAGGCGGTGCATGCTAATGCCACAGTATGTGCTCAGGTTATGTAGTTGTCACCTGTATTAACATACAGGCATCTGCCACCAAGGCCTGTGGTTAACCTCTGCCTAGTTTGTGCCTGAAATCACTGCCTCTTCATTACAATGTCTTCCGTGGTGGCCCGCCACATCCTGTGAAGAATCAAGCGTAGCAGTTAGAATAAAATCACCAGGACACTGCTGGGCTGTGAGTGTGGTTTGATTAACAGAGGCAAGACCTGAATACTCTCTCTTAACAAACTGTTCCAATATTGATTGTCCTCAAAACTTTCCTAACAGAGGATGGGGGGGATTATAATGAGCAAGACAAAAAGAGTTCTTTGTGTGAATTTTTAGCTATAGGGAAAAAGAGAACACCAAGAAAAAGAAATGAGATTACTGTGTATTGGGTTTGCATGGCAAGGTTTTGGTAGCGGGGGGCTACAGGGGTGGTCTCCGTGAGAAGCTGCTAGAAGCTTCCCCTATGTCTGATAGAGCCAATGCCAGTCG
>NW_008825108.1:13081989-13117433 GCF_000699105.1 Pygoscelis adeliae | reverse complement strand
TGGTGAAGACCATGGTGAGGCAGGCTGTCCCCCTGCAGCCCATGGAGGTTAATGGGGGGGCAGATATCCACCTGCAGCCCATGGAGGACCCCATGCTGGAGTAGGGGGATTCCCAAAGGAAGCTGTGTGTGACCTTGTGAGAAGCCTGCACTGGAGTAGGCTCCTGGCAGGACCTGTGGACCCATGGAGAGAGGACCCCACGCTGGAGCAGATTTGCTGGCAAAATTGTGACACTTGTGACCCCGTGGGGGACCCATGCTGGAGCAGTCTATACCTGAAGGACTGCACCCCATGGAAAGGACCCACACTGGAGCAGTTCATGAAGAACTGCAGCCTGTGGGTAGGACTCACGTTGGAGAAGTTCATGGAGGACTGTCTGCTGTGGGAGGGACCCCACGCTGGAGCAGGAGAAAAGTGAGGATTCCTCCCCCTGAGGAGGAAGGAGCGGCAGAGACAACGTGTGATGAACTGACCACAACCCCCATTCCCCGTCCCCCTGAACCTCTGTAGAGGGAGGAGGTAGAGAAAATAAGGGGTGAAGTTGAGCCCAGGAAGAAGGGAGGGGTTGGGGGAAGGTGTTTTAAGATTTGGTTTTATTTCTCATTACACTACTCTGATTTGATTGACAATAAATTAAGTTAATTTCCCCAAGTCGAGTCTGTTTTGTCCATGACGGTGATTGGTGAGTGATCTCTCCCTGTCCTTATCTCCACCCACGAGCCTTTCGTTATATTTTCTCTCCCCTGTCCAGCTGAGGAGGGGAGCGATAGAGCGGCTTTGGTGGGCACCTGGCGTCCAGCCAGGGTCAACCCACCACATACGGGAAGAGAGGAAAAGAGCTGCTGAGGTTTGTGCAACTAGGGAAGAGAAAATTGATATTCAAAGGTAGATTATCAAAATGGGGGAGTGTAGCAATAACAGTGGATTGTGCAGCTGAATATTGATTGCAGACAGGATGACAGAATAATATATACAAGCTGAACGTTTGAATATGCAAGTAGCAGACTGGAATCCATTTCCGTGGTGTCCCTGGCTAGACATTCATTGTACATGTACACAATGATCAGTCTTCATTGGTGCAATGATGTGTCTTTGACATAGGACTCTTGTCTGAAATAATACAAAGCGCATACCAACATGGAGAAGAAATAAAGTAATATGGAGAATTGTAAATTTGTGATTCCCTATGTTTGCTGTGTTTGACTTTGCAAAGTAAATAATCTTCTTTTAGTATGTATTTCCATAAGCTCTCTCTAGCTTTCTATAATAAAAAACAAAACTACACATGCTCAGAAATGTACTTTGATTCAGCAAGTTAGTAATATAGGTTTAAAAGCTTTTTTTCAAATTAATTGTTCAGAATTGCTACAGAGTACTACTTCACGTACATACGTTACATTTTAAACATGGCTTTGTGCAGGATTCTTAATTGGGCAATATTTTGTACCCTGGAAGTAGTCGAAGCTTCCTTATGAGATAGATAGCCACGTCTCCCACACAGAAATAAACCATAGTTTCTTTAAAGATTTTCTATTATGCACCTATTTGAGTGTTTGGTTTTATAAGTTATATTTCCATATTCTATGCTTTCATAGTCAAGATGATAAATGCATACTGGACAATTATGCTCTTTTCACATATATGAATGTATTTTACACATTTGTTTCAAAAGGCAGCTTCTTAAAACATCCGTTCTTTTCATTAAAGGCTGCACTGAGAAAAACTAATTAGACATTATAGCTTTGTCAACCTAAATTATATATTATCCCAAATGAAACAAACCTTTCATTAAGATTGAGTAAAGGTTTTTGTGATGCAGTCCCACAAATACAACTGCGTGAAACAACAAGATAATTACATATATAATATACATGCATATAGATACACATACATTATTCTCTCCCTATTTTGGAGGGTTTTAAGTTCATCCATTCATTCTTTCATATTTAAATAATTTGTCTTGGGAAACGATACTGATTACTGAACTGAAACCTGGAATCATCTAGAAGGAGAGGCAGATTTCCTGGTAAATAGTATAAATAGTGTAAATAGTATGGATAGTATAGATAGTATAGGTAGTATAGATAGTATGAAAAGTATAAATAGTATAAATGTAAAGAACATAAAAATATTTGACAATATTATATGCTTCTAGTAAATCTTTTATTTTCATGCTATAACCAAAGTGAGTAACTTCAATTTGGAATCTGGATAAGCAAGACAATAAAAAAATGCCTTACTATTTCCTTTTTTGTCTCAATACAAAATATTCACTAAGGTCCTCCATAGAGAATTTATACTGAGTAATCTGACTACTAATCTGGGCAGACATTGTTAAATACATTCTGAGAGGATAAAACTGTCCATGAATAGTATTTGTTTCACTTAGTCTGCCACTCAAGAAGTAACACAATTACCATTTGTTGAGAGATGACTAAAATGTTTTTGATAGCATTTATTTAATTTCTGTGCTGGGTATTATTGGTAAACGATGCTGTAAGATTACAATTAATGAACATGAAAAAATGTTGAAAATAAATCATCATAATCCAGACCACTGGACTTTCTTTCCTACGAATGGTAGTTGTTTAAGATTTCTACCTATTTTTGGTTTTCATTTAACCATCCGATACTATATTATATGAAAATATTGTATTATCTAAAATATTCATACGTAAGTGTTTTGTTCAAACCTAAGTTTGATCCCCTACAAACTCTCTGGTTCATGTCCTAAGGAAGATTTTTCCATTTTGATAGCAAAGTGCTTTTACACTGTCTAGTATGGAAAAGTGACAGCGGTCAAGTCTCACCAGAATGGTTCAAGCTTGACAACCACATGAGTCAGACCCATTTTTGGGACCTCATTCTCTGATGCCTTCCCCTCACTCCTCAGTGCATGAAGACTACAGTGTCAGTAATTCAGTGTTCTCCCATCAATTCGCTCTCCCAAATAAGCACTTGTTTTCAGCTGGAAACGTTACTCAGTCCTCCTATAAGATGCTTCTGCCTCCTCACTGATTTCCAGTGCAGGCAATAACTCCAATCCCTGGCAGAACACATCTGGGAAGTGCAGTCAGTCCGTGGGCCACCCATGTGGACACATGGAGCATGTTATTCAAGGGCTAATAATGCACTTCAAGAGAGGTGGATGCTTTGCATTACATTACTTCTATATGAGCAGAGAGAATGTATCCGTATGTGAGGGAGTGTGTGTGAAAGTCTCCCATCTGTCTCACCTATCAAGGAAGAAATTCATATTTTGCCTATGCCAGTCTATATTTGGAAAGGCTGTATCATGCATTTCCCCCACTCTCTGATAGGAAGAATGGTGAGACAAATCATTCCTCATCTCACTTTTCTTCTCAGAAGGAAAAACGTTCAAAGGAGACAAAAATCAAGCTTAGGGAGCTGTGAGATCTCAGATTTAAAAAAAAATACTATCATTGTGAGATCACTTTAGCATGAAGATTAAGTTTGTTACTTGTCTTGTTCAAGTTACATAAAGTGGTCCCATCCTATTTATTTTTTTCTGATGGAGACTCCTACGGATCAAACAAAAACATATGTTGTTTCTTATGTGTATTTGCATGAATAAGAGAAAGGTTGGCAGAGAGGGAGAGTGAGTGTAGTGTGGCAGCTTTCCTCTCACACGCATGCGCATCCACATCCACACACACAACCACACACTCAAGACAGCAGCAGAGGTGAGGGAGGGAGCTCCTAACACCCCTGCACAAACACCGTTCCCCTGGGAAGTTCTAGTGTGGAAGTATTTCATGTCCTGAGTGGTCAAAAAAGATCCATAGAGCAACCTGGCTGAAAGATAGTTATACTGAAGAAAGAAAAGGATCATCCAGTACCTACAGTGCGGTTCAGGATTGGGCCCATAGACTTGAGTTTCACCTTTGATTTGGCTTTAAATTCCTTGAACTTCTGTAGTACATATGTCTTTTACAGCATATCTTTTCAGTTCCTCCTGTTTAAGCTTTTTGAGTTATATTTGGTATCTACTTGCAATTCAATAGCTGATAGCCTGTTAGAAAAAGAGGCTGTTTTTATTCCTATGTAATTGCTAGATCCCTAAGTATAGCCCTCGTAATTGGATGGATATGGCAACCCATCTTCACCTCTTTTAAAAAGCACGTTTTATTCTATCCCTGTTAGTGAGCAAGAGGTATATCATGAACAGTTACTAAAAATATTTTATCCAATGTGAGGCTTTAATAAAACTTCTTAAAGTGCAGTGTCTGCAATGTTTCAGTAATAACGGTCCTTCCAAATGAAAATACTTTCACAAAATCACATTCTATGCCAAAGACTGGAAAGCTCTAATTCTTAGACGAAGATTTTCTGTAGGTTTCAAAAGCTCTTTTCTTTGAAATAGGCAGATGCAATCCTCAGTTCAGGCACAGGGCCAGTGTAGAAAGCATGTTGCAGCAAGTCCTCTTTTAGCACCTTCTCTCCGCTTTCCACAGAGTTTTTGCTGAGCAGGAGACACCTCTGCCTCCACTCAGGCCCCATGGAAGATTTTCCAGGAGAAGAGCAGAATCACTGATGTGACTGCTTGTTCTGTCAGTGCCATCTTTCTGATTAAGTGCTTTCCCTTCCTTCCTCTTCCACAGTATAAATCTGTTTGTTATTAGCGAAAACATCTTTTTCTATCTTTAGCAGTCACAGCTAGCCTAGGCCTCATTCTAGGTCCACTCTAGAAGTAGGATGAGTATGCCTGTCAGATAATATGCATTATGTGATCATGTAGGCAGAAAAAAAAATGCTAAAAGTTGAATTATAACAATATATAATCAGATAATTGTGACAGCCACCCCAAGATAGAAGTTCCGAGTATTGCAATTAGATCAGCATGCACACTGTGGACTACTATTCATACAGCAGAAGGGTACATTTCAGATGGTGGAGGTAGAAATTCATTGTCTTGCATCCTTGCTTCAGTGTGCAGAGGCCTGGTAAAATCATAGCCCAAAATGTGTTCTGGTCAACTTGAACTCAAGTCTCTTTGAGGAAGCTTTAAAGAATCCATCACACAAAGATGTGCTGCATGGAGAAGATGCAGCCTCAGCCAATGGTTTTGTGCAAGTCGTGCACTGTGAAAGCCCACAGAGTTCAATGGAGATCAGAAAAACAGTGCTTCAGCTGCTCTTGCTCACAGCCGGAGTTCACAGACTTTGTCATGGCTGGATTCCAAAAATCAATTCAGTTTTGTAAAAGAAATGTGATGATTAAAGCAATTAAATTATTTCCCTTCCTTGAATGCTGGAGTACTTTTTTTAAACTGTATTTCTCCATAATGGCATGTTTAAATTTGTGCCTTAGAATTTGCTGATTTACTTAGCTGAACTCCTGACTCATCATCTTTCTCATATTCCTGTACTTCCCATAAATATTGAGTATTTACACATTCTGGACTTGAAAGCCCATAGGAATACACAAAACTACAAACTTTTTTTGTCATGGCAAAGACTGCAAGAAATGGTGATCATATCAAGTGTTCTTTGGCTTTCAGATCCACGTGAAGAAGCCATTCTGAAACTGATTTGTTCCCAGTGAAAATCAGTTTGGAAACTACCTGTTTTTAGGGCCTGTGGATTTCATGTGTAACTGGAAGCACTAACACAGTGAAACTGTTCCACTGACCTTAACGGGATTGTTTAACAGTGGGGACTGAGAATGCTCTCCCTGGGGACACGTGGGATGAGTTATAAGTCTTCCACTGGTTTCAGGAGGATATAGCAGTTGTCATCCATTGAGCATCTGATTAAAAAAGTTTTATTCCTCTTGATTTCCTGATAGTCCTTGATGGCATGACTTCTGTGTCTTGGACTTCAACAGAATTTTGCAAATAGAATTTAGCAAAATTCTCTTCACCTTATCATCCTGTTCTGCTGGTGCAAACAGGCAAACAAACATCAATAGACTAACAATGACAGGAACACAACTATAAATATGAATGTACATATGATTAATTAGTCCATGTATAAACCCTTCATTTAGATGTAAAGAGCATTTCTTTTGTTTCTTACTTGCTTTTCTACTTTAAAAAAGTCAGTAGGGTTGTAAAATTAAAAGAATTTGCTGTCAGCTATCTTAATCAAGACATTCAACTTTAAAATATCTTTTTTAGGCTGGATAACATAATGAGAATATTGTGGCTATATTTTTATTTCAAATAATTGCATGTTGTCTATCTGTGATTGTGACAGTAGAAAAAGCAACGCCTAAAACAAAGAATAGATTAAATTGTCAATAAAATCACCACAAAAGGTTGTTAACAAAAGCTGCCCTGCAGGGCTCTTGGTTTCATAATGTATGTTTTGATACTTTAGCATCTTTTCTGGATTTTTTTTTTAACAACACAAAAAAATCGTGTTAAGTCCTTACAATAACAGGTACCAGTTAAATTTCAGACCATGCATATTTGAGGTACTTTGTCTAGCAGGAAGTTATCCTGATGAATATAATGAATTTGTCATACTGACTAATCATTAAGTAAAGAATATCTTACAATTGGGAAGGTAGAGGACAAAGGCCAAGAAATTGTCAAAATATTACATTAAAATGGAGGAGGTTTTCATTTCAGTTTCATGTCTTGCTATGGCAGTTTTAGTTTATTCAAAGATATGCTGAAAATAAAAAAAAAAGATATTATTATTTTAAAGATACTACATACAGCTTTCTCCCTGTGCTGAACAAACATTCTCTTTGAGATTGTGCAACTGTGTTAGCTCCAGTGCAAGGTCCTGAGCCTTTCTACTTTTTCATACATTGGGGAACTGCATGATGTGTAAAATGCGCGGGATGTTTTTTTCTTTTTCTTTTCCTTTTCTTTCTTGTTCTGGTTGGTTAGTTACTTTTAATTAGGTGGTTTGGTTTTAATTTTTATTTGAATTTATATGTAATTGTTGGAACTTTAAATAATGAAGTGCCCTAAGGTATGTCTACGGTAAACTGAAACAAATAATAAATTTATAACTCTTAGTAAATTAATTTCCTATAAACAACCCTAAAAGGCCATTGTTTCAAAACGAACCGCTATTAAAAATGCTCTCATTTGGGCCCTCCATTGTGCTGGCATTGCACAGTCCAAGAGCAAGTGAACTCTCTGCCCCAGGGAGGTTACTGTCTGGAATTCCAATTTTAAAAAGAAGCATGGCACAGAGATATGCTAAATACCTCATCTATAAATGCATATTTGCTGCTCACAGAAGTAGCGTGTCAGTAAAAAAACAGCCCTTGACACATGCTCAGCTTCCAGTTATTTGCATGCTTTGACCTGACCTCATTTATTGAAATATTCAAGGCCCATTGGCATAGTGCAGGAAACATAGGCCTTGGGCAAGGAAATAGCGTGAGGCATGTTTTCAGTGATGGTAAACAAGCTGGAAATATCTTATTTGACTTTTAAATGATATATTGAGTTGAAAGAGTTGGAATTTAGGTGGGAAACAATCATCTTTAAATTGAATACATTTCATATGGAGAATCTGGAGGAAGACAGCGCATGCAATGGCAATGTCATTTTTAGTGCATTAGTTCTCAGGATGAAACTTCTTTCAAAGGCAGGCCCAGATTTCTTGTCTAAGCTTCTCTGCAGTATTCTGTCACATGAAGTCTAACATACTCATGCTTCTAAACTTTATAAATTAAGTATAATATGAATTTAAGTGTTTCCCAAAAATTCTTCTGTCTGATACAAGCTTGACCAAGTTGCATGAACATACCTCTGTTATAAGGGAATGGATTATGAATGTAGCCATTTTTCATTCAAACTGTGATACGATTGATTTTAGTTTTAATGCCTTAAGTACTAAGGGTTTAAGATTGTCCGCAGTTTTCAGGTTAACCCAGAAGCCAGGCGGTGCTTATGAAGATCTTCAGGACTGTTTCCTCAGGGTGGCTTACTTAAGATTTGAGCTGCCACAATTTAATCATACTTTAATAACTTGAATAGGAAAAGTTTTGGTTCATAGTAGAATAATTTACACCTTACAACATTATCTTGGTTTGAATAAGATCTTAAAAACATTTAGCTTTTCCCCTTGTGTGCAACTGAATCGATAAAATTGTCTGAACTTCTTTAGTTTTATTTTTATGGAATGTAAAAAATTTGTACTTTCTCCCAAAGCAAATTAATTTACAAGATGCAAGCACAGACAAAAGCATCTGGTATGTGATAATATTTCAAAGAAAGATTGTGTTAAGTTTCAGAAAGGTGGGGCTTTGTCCTTAGTATTAAACTTCTGTTTAAAGTGTTGTTTAGCAGAGTTTTTCAACCCATTGTATAATTTCCAGCTCTTCCTACCTGAAAGATTTCTGTGAAGCAGTATTTTGGTATCTTCAGTTAGAAGTACCTCTTTCTTCTTGTGCCACAAGATATTTCAGTGACTACAATATATTTTGGCCAGTTTCAAGAAGCACACACTCTCTTTTAATCTATACACAACCTCAATTAGTGTTCAGGTCAGTAAGTGGGAAGACATTATGGAATCAATCATTTTGGGTTAAGGAGTACACATACTGCAAGTGTACTAATGGAATGGAAATAATGCCTGGAACATCTCCAGAACAGCCACAGTCTCAATGGAGCAATTAAATATGTATAAAGAATGTTTGCAGTGAAGTTCAAACACATCAGCCTGAGGCTTATGTTTTTGGTTTAATTTATTCACAGCCTTTCTGTGTACTGCTGCTTGATGGTCCAAAAACACTTCTGCACACTGCCTCCTGCATCATCTATGTATCCACTGATTGACAGATACAGTGACAGTTGCTATTTTTAATCGCCATCTCAGGAGCAAGGAGTAGACTCTGTAGTAGAAAATTGCAGTGTTAGTATTCAGGTTAACAGTTTTTATTCATTAATAGATTTGACATCATTCACGGTATGGGAAGTAGTCTTCAGAATTAATTCAGACAGTGTTTGAGTATTTAGCAAAACTTCTTAGCCTGAATATGCTGGCATTATTAGGTCTTCAAATTAGAGTATTGCATGATATGGCCTGTATTCCATATCTTCATATCACTGCTTTTATCCTTCATGAAAGAGATGCTTGTGCTATAGCTAGAGGCTGCTTTTTTATATCATCATGAATGCCAGAGCTCTTTAAAAAGTTAGTGGTTATATTTCCTGATAATTATCATTCTTTGCAAAATGTATAAAAGAACACATGCTATTTTCAGGGTCAGTGATTCTTTGTTCTCTCTATTATTTTCAGTAATAAATAAAACCAAACTATTTGGGGCTTTGTAAAGACAGTTTGTTTCTTTTGATGGGTCTCAGTTCTAAGATTTGCCACTGATCAGAGAGCACCAGCATATTAGCCGGTTCATCTGTTATCAATTCATACACTATGAGTAAGTGGGATTGTCATATAACAAAGCTTAGAGCTATTGGCAAAGCAACTGAGCAAAGACAGCCTTTTGAAAGGATTACTGGTAATGTAATTACTTGTGGAAGATGTATGGATATCTCCCGTATGAAAACACCAGTGTCTTAGTATGTTCTTTAAGCAATAACTTTAGTGGAATGAGAGCTTGTGTTCCAGTAATGGCATACACTACTGGTGGATAATGGCACGGTGAAGCAAAGGCATTTGTGTAAAGTAAACACTGAGCTAAAGCCAGAAACATGCTTTTGTTTCTTTAACTAGTTTCAAGGCTGTTATTGAAGCAAAACTTACTTTCTAGTGACACTGTAATTATTTTATTAAATGCAATGGAGTTGTGAGGCCTCAAAGCTCCCAACAGATTTTCCTCTGGTCTGGAGAAAAATCTCTGTCTGTAGCCATACTTAAATCTATAACTGCTAATAATATCAACAACACTTATGAAAAATGTGGTGTTAATATGATCCCTATTACTGGAGGTGCCAGTGATATGTCATGGGAGTGCCCCCAAATCATATCATTTTCTAGAGAAGCAGAATTAATTTAGGACCTTCAATTCAGGCATAGGGTAAGCAATCTGGGTGATGTTGCAAAATTAAGGAAACCTCTGTGCTTTTCAACAGTTGTGGTCGATGGCTTTTGATATTCACTTTAACCATCAAGATGATTGACTTTTCCTAGTGAAAAAGAACATCTGCATAAGTATATTGAAATAAGCACCTGACCTTCATCTTTTTTAAATCAATGGTAAAAGCCCAGTAGTCTTCAATGAAACTCTAATACTTTTTTAGATATTGGCAGCTTTTTTTCAGTTAGTTGTAGGGGACATTTTTCCCTGCAGTCTTTAATAAGCTCCATGGCATCCATACAAGTAGATTTCTGAAGCATACAATGACAGGTATGCTGTTTGATTAGTTGAGTCCTAAACACTGTCTTTCCTCACCTTTGATAATATTTCCCTCTTGCAACTTCTATATTTCTTTCTTCACAGTGTTGATTCATATTTTCCCTTTATTCAATAAGCAAAATTCTGGTTCTGGGTATATGTTTCTCTCTGTGGTTTTTTTTTGTTTCCACTTCATCAGGCTCCTTTTTCCATCCATTTATTAAGTTTTGCTGTTGGCTTGTTTTTCTTAAAGGCTTATTTTTCCAATTTTGAGTAGTAATAATAATATTCTTAAGATTTATATCCTTATGATTTTTGTATCGGAAACCAGATTGGGTTATTTCTTATGATACGTGGGCAAATAATCTGGCTTTATGACTGTCAGAAAAAATTGCATGCTTACCTTTTGTAGCATGGCGTTCTAAACTGTAATGTGTCTTGTGACGGCAGGTTATGCCTCACAATAGCAAGATCAGATTAATAAAGGAAGCTGACACTAAGATCTAGGTATGTGTACTTAGAAAGTGATGCATATGAAAAATGCTTTACCCTTCCAGGAAAATGAGTCATAGCCAAGAGATCCATACTTTAACCATCTGAATTTACTATCCTATATTTATATTTTAAGCATCTAAATGTATAAAAATGTCCCTTGAGTTTGACCAAATGAGATTTGTGGCTAGTGGTACTCCAGAAAATCAGGCCATTTAAATATAATTCCCTGGCTACGGATTTAGGATCCTAGCTTAAGACACAAGATAAAGTTGTATCATAAGTTTTTTCGATGGACCATGTGAAAATTTCACGTATTTTAACTATCTACCTGTCAAGCCATCTTAGTATGTTCATTTTTGTGTTTTCTGATCAGTTTGGAAATGGAGAGAGGTTAAACAATTTTAGGATACTTGAAGCACTACTTTGTAACACCATTATTCAATTTACCTCCTCAGTTTTATCATTTTGATTTTTAAGATCATTCATGCTATTTGGATATCTGCAGTGAGGTGACTTGCTGTGAGTGAGGTAATTCCCAGCACAAGGACAAAACCAGAGCTGCTTGAACTCAGAGAGGCAGGATTCAACTTCGGTGTCTCTCCCTGAATGAGTAGAAAGAGAAAGAAGATATTATTACCCCATTTGCAAAGTCTGATTGTATGGACGTGGTATAGATGATGCCATCTAAGGTCTGGGCTTTGGATTGTTTCAGGA
This sequence comes from Pygoscelis adeliae, assembly GCF_000699105.1. Taxonomy (NCBI): domain Eukaryota; kingdom Metazoa; phylum Chordata; class Aves; order Sphenisciformes; family Spheniscidae; genus Pygoscelis; species Pygoscelis adeliae. The sequence continues at coordinate 13,105,937 of NW_008825108.1, read as the reverse complement.
GCCTTTTGGCTTTATGACACAGCTATGCTCATTAGGACATCTGCTGCCTATTAGAGCTCAGTTTTATCATTCTCTTTGCAACATGAGCAAAGTGGATGAGCATTAATAATACTCTGCTTTGGCAGCAGGTGTGACTATATTCTAAAACAACCTAAAAATGAAAGAAGTATTTCAATTTGCTACATTTTATTAAATTTTTCAGTAATAAATCAACTAAAACTAAACAATCACTAGCAGGCCTTGGGTTACAAAAAGAACAGGCTTAACAAATCATTGCTCTGTAATACAAAGTGCAATAATGTCAGTAGAAAGTTCTCAGAGATGTTTTAAACGTTTCATTTTTAAAGAGCTCCTAGGGCACAGCTATTTTGAATGAAATTGATGGCAAGGTCCAAGGTGGGACAATCTGTCAACACAACAGGCACATACCGCCAGCATAGTATGGTAAGCAGGAGCTGAGATTTTAAGCAGCTCTCATCTGTGATAAGGTAATAGTTCATTCCAAACTTCTTGACATCATGAGCTGTTCTGTTATCATCTTTCTAAAAGAGGTTTGAGGACATTTGTCCACATGGTAAGTCCAGCTAGAAAATAGTCTTGATACTTCAAACTGAACAATGAAAACCTTTTTTTTTTTTTCCTTAAGAAACAAGTGATCTATACACTGTCTTTGAATCATGCCTTGTAACCAAAAACCTTCATATGCTTGGTTCTTCCCATTTGAGTAAAGCAACAGAGCCTTTGCTAGTGTCATTCATTACAGAGCCACATCTTGTCTTTTAAACAATTTGATGCAAATGTAATTCCAGAAATCTAAATAGAATTAAACATGTTTTGTCCCAGCATTTAGATTTATGCAAATTCAGGGAAACTATCATTTGATTGACAGAGAAATCAGTAACAGCATTAGTCAGTGGAAGCATTGTTTAGATTTATTCTATGATGCAGCATTTTCTCAAGAACTTGTGGGCTATAGAAGATCCCACACTGAATGCAGCTACAGACATCTTGCTTTGCAGGGAGCTGCCTGCAGAGGAGATGTTGTGGCATTCTGCAATTACTGTTCATAGCACAACCAGTGGTTACCCCAGTCCTGTATAATCCATCTCTGAAGCCACCTTTAGACGTTGAATGACATGCATATGTAAGCAGTCATTTGTTATAGGGTTTGTGAACGCTTTTCAAACTCAAAACACAGCTGGTCCAGTATAGTATTTCACAATATTTGGGGAGTTTTAAATGTAAAGGCCATTCCTCCCTAAACAGATCACCAAAATCCCCCCACCACAAAGTGAAGACCTGCTTTAGCTTAGTGAAGGTAGCCACTGCCTCAGATGAAATAGATTTCCTTTTTTTAGTAGACATTGATGGGGTTATCAACCCAGAAATCTCTGTGATAGATTTCCAGTAATGGTTGAAAAGGCCCAGGAATGACTGTAAGTCACATTTGTCTTTTAAGGCCTCCTAGCTAGAGATGACAGTTATTTTCAAGGCTCCCAGGAAGAACATAAAGCCAAAAAACTCAGTGAAGAACTGGACAAATTCATTTAATATCATCTCTGTACAATCATTGAATGACCGAGGAGAAAACTGAAGACAATACTAACAAAGTTGATCAAAACGACTAAACAAAGCTTTCTGAGAGACTATATCCAGTCCCAAAAGCTGTCCTCCATTTTACAGCCTTTGTGAAATGGATGTAGTTATTTGCTCTGCAAAGGTCTAAAAACTTTGGCTGATTCTAGTCTCTCCAGTGGTTGTTGAACAAAGCAGCCAAATGCATCCATCTATTCCAAATGCTGATTTGTTTCAAAGTCTCATCAACAATACAAAGGTTCCCTGTTTTGACAGAAAGGGAGGCACTGCAAAATATAGCCCTTCCAAAAGTATTCCTCTAGCTGCTCTCTGTAGGTGCTTGCTGGAGACTGATTGAGCAATCATACAAGTGATGGGGAGACAGCCTGTAGGCTTTTATACTTGTCAAACACGTTGAAGTATTTTACAGGAAGAAAAGGATCATATAGCTGTAACACTGGAATAGACTCAATCAGCGTTGGGCAAAGTGTTTAACAGAATATTAAACACAGAATATATATTTAATAAAATTTAGGTCAGCACAATTTCTATTAAACTCAGGGTCTCTTTAGCACTACCTAAGCTATTTTGAGCTCGATATAATCATGGAGGCAAAGCAAAAGTTGATGTAGTATGTGGGTCTCTGGAAGGTAAACTGGGAGGATACGTAACCTGACCTAAATGTGGCCCCTTCTTCTGAAAGCTCACCTATTCCTTGGGCAAGAGAAAAGGGCTGTCCCCAGCTTGTAGCCTGGCTCTGGTGAAAGAACTACCTTGTTGGATAAGCGTAAGAGGTGGGATGTTGATTTAATATTTTCTGCAAGATGGTTCTAACCCTAAAGGAGATCCACAAGAGAAGACTGCGGGAGAAGCAACAAATGCCACTCATTATACCCCAGAAGAAATGAAAACTGCCTTTTTCCACTTTCTGTCAATGCCCATTGCCTGAACTCTGCAGTGTCATCTAGCACTGGGCTGTGCCCCTGCCTTAGATCCCGCTAAGGTGTCCTTAGTCATTTGCATGAATCCTAGATCACCAAAACACTGTCAAATCTTAGGCCAGGCAGGCCATATTACAGGTTACGGACCACATTGAAATTCATGCAGAACTGAAGTCAGGTCGAATGGACAGGTCAGGAGGAAGAAGCAGGTCTAAGACCAAACAGGGAAGAGACAGCAAATGACAGCAAAACACAAGAGTACTAACTGCCAAGTAAGAACATCAGCTAACAGCAAATGGCAGGAAAGCTGCTTTTTTTTTAATGAACAATTACATGGGACTGAGCTGGCAAATTCTGAGCATCTTCACATCTGAGTCTTACTTATTAGGACATTAGAAGTTGAAGAGACCAAGGCTGGAAAGTAAAGGATGACAAATTATTGTAGGAGGAGAGGGGCCTTCGCTTACACCTTGTTGGGAATCCTGCAACAAAACTTTTTTTTTTTTTGAGAAAACTGAAACATTCAGAAATGCATCACTTTTGATTAAACTTTCATTGAGATGTTTCTCATCTGTGGGAAGGAGTTTCTGATCAAAACTAGTGAGAGACTTGGTCTCCTCAGAGTAGCCAGTAGCCTGGTGATCAAATCCACAGGGATGAATGTTAATCTGAGCCCCTGCACTTCTCAGTGTGGGGGAGGTGTGGGGAGAAGCCTCAGTCTGGGTTTACTGCACCTTTGCTGAGTTCCCTGAATATTGCTGTTTCTTCCAGGATTTACCTGTTTTCCGATTCCTGTTTACCATAACAAGCTGGAAAAGAGTGCAGATTAGTCTCAGGATAGAACACAGAGCTTTTTCTGAAATACTGAAAAGTTCCTGTTTGAGGGGGATAACCATTTCCTGACAAGCTCAAAGTTTAACCAAATATGTATCTGGGCATCTTACTGAATTCAGCCATAACAATTCTCAAGTTCTCTTGCGCTTCTTGCTTCTTGGAAGTTCCTCATCTTCATCTATCACTAAAAAGGGGGATATTCATATTGTCACAGAACTGGGCATATAATTATCAGAGTAGCACTGGCCTTCAGCATGTATTCTGGTGAGTCTCCTTATTAGCTTCTTTTTGCTCATTCGTCTTTCTAACCCTGTTCTGTTGATAGGTTAACTTTTCAGGAGATCAAAATCACAGTAATTCAGATGTTATTTTTCTTTGTCTTCTAAGAAGACATGTGTCAGCCTTCTACTGGAACTGGCTCAACTTGTGGAATAACATGCCTGTTAACTTTTATTTCCTGAGCGACTTTTGAGTTGGTATCAATTCTTCTTGAATCATCTGCAAAAAGTATTATACATTACAATTACTTTAAATGTCAAGTGAAGTTTTGAGTGCTTGCATTTGCAAAGTCTTAGTTGGAGCAATAGTGTCAGCTGAAATTCAAAAGTCCTATGCACAAAAAAATCCCTTCTGTTTTGATTGCGTAGATTTTTTTCAACAGGAATTGTAATACTTTTTTTGGTTTGAGGCTAGTGCCATTGCTGTTCACTTTTTTCTATAGGCAAATAGGGTTGCTTGTTGGATGATAAGATCGTGTTTCCTTCATAAATGTTCATGTTGTATAACTTACATGCTTGGCTACTAGGATTCTTTTATTGGAGGGAAAATATCATAGGATCACAGGATGATTCAGGCTGGAGTTCAGGATCTCAGGAGGTCTCTAGTCTCCTACTCAAAGCAGGGTTAGCTCTGAGTTGAGACCAGGTTGCTCAGAGCTTTATCCAGTTGGGTCTCAAAAACCTGCAGGGATGGAGACTGCACGGCCTCTGGGCAGCTTCTTCCACTGCTTGACGGTCCTCATTGGAAACAGTTTTTCCTTATATCCAGTCTCAATCTCTCTTGTTTCAACATATCTGTTGTCTCTTGTCATCCTGTCATTCATTGCTGTGAAGAGGCTGACTCCATCTTTGTGCTAACCTCCCCAGAGGAACTGGGGGGCAGCTGTTAGGTGGTCCCAAAGCCACCCTTTCTCCAGGCTGAACTTGCTCGTGTCCCTCCGCCTCTCCTCACAGGACATGTTCTTCAGCCCCCAACAGGCTTGGGGACCTCCATTTTAGTTTATTGGTGCTTTTTATGTACTGGGAGGCCAAAAACTGGTTGTGATATTCTGGATATGGTCTAACAGGTGTGGAGTAGAGGGAAATAATAATTTCCCTTGGTCTACTGGCCAAGCCTCTGTTAGTACTGCCCCAGACACTGTTGGGACCTCCTTGCTGCCAGCGCACATGCCTAGCTCATGCTCAGCTTGCTGTCTACTAATGCCCTTTTCTTACTAAGCTAAGATTGATATTCTTTGGAAGATTTTTGACATAAAAATGCATTGCTCAGGAGGCAAGATAAAGCTTTTTGGATTTTTTTTTTATGTTGGAGTTGTTTTGGAAATACATTTAATCAAAATATAATCAACTTGGTAGATGAAAGAGCCTGCATTTATTTAAAGTGCTTTGGAAAAAAACATTAAAGAGCAGTTCAAAACAATTCTAATTATATTTTACTTTGACAGGATTTGCACAAATGTAATTGTAAAAGGCACATCTTGATGAATGAGAAGTTATATCCCATAGTGTATGAGACCTAAAATAATGAGAAATTTCTTACTCCATTAAAATACTATATAGCTAAAATATATAGCTAATCTACTCCAGAACATAGAAAGCTATTAAACTATTATGATTAGCTTATTCTAAATTTGAACTGTATTTTTGAATTTTGGTTGTGGATATAATATGTTGTCTGAAAAGCCATGAGAATATAAGTGTATACTATACAGCCCTCCCACCTACTCTTATCAAAAGCTTTGTTTAAGAGCAGCAACATGACAGCATCTGGGCAAGGACAACATGTTCCATATGTTCTACATAGATAAAATCAGACTCTGTTTTTATCCTTAATGCTTTGTAACTCATGATCACAAAGGCAGCGGGAAATTTTATGGGTTTTGTTCTTGTTTTTTCAAAAAACTCGCAGGGATAATTTTAAGATTCTCCAACATCAAAATGCTTTGCAAAGTCATTTCAGCTTTCTAAAATCTGTTTTAAAAAGCAAATAAACTCCAACTTTTCAGTGGCATTTTTCATTTGACAGTTTCTAAATAGCACTTTTCCATTATTTTATTCAAAGATGAGTTTTGACAACTCCTAAATAAAATGTATTTGTTTTCCAATTCAAGCAGGCTTTTCACTATTTTCGTGAAAGAAATTAAAACATTGAAAACTTACTTCAGTTTTGAGATTCAGCTGTGGATTCAGGTGCTTGATATTTACATCTTGATTATGGCTATTGACATGCCAGCTCCTACTACAGCTGATGGAGCTCTGACCGATGCAGATGACGGTCATTCAGCACTCCCTAAGTAGAAACTTGCATTTAGTCACCTGAATTGTTTTCTGGACTCCACCGACTGAATAAAGGTGGGATTAAGGTGCCTAAACATAGGCATTGACTACAAGCTGAAATGTATTATGGTATTGAAAAAGTGCACAGGCCTGGTAGACATGACACTCCTCCTCTCAGAGGAGACCTTCTACTGCAGGGTCTGGAGGCCAACCAAGGCACTCCACAGTGCCCCAAATCACACTAAACACATATGTTTAGGCAACCAAATCTCACACTGCATCTCTGTTGACTGTAATGAGAGATTAGATATGTTAGCTCACATGTAGATTTCTACAAAAAGAACACCTATGGTTAAGTTTCTGGCTGAATCTGAATTCCTTATAAAATGTTTTAATTGTACTGAGCTAAACCACGTGTAAAAATACTTTGTGTTAAAAAAATTAACGATCAGTTGTTCACTTGGCTCTAGCCAAAATGTAGCAGACTTCACATGTGATTTGGGAAAAACTTTGAATAATTTAAATGCAGAAAATAAATATGAGTCTATAATATCCTGAAGAAAACATTCAGAGTGTTGTCTATGTAGTAAAACTTTGATCAGGGCTAAAGTTTCATTAATTATGAAATATATTGTGACTACAAACAAAGCTAGTAAATTAAATAATTGGGAAATAATGAAGTTATTTATTAATGAAAGAATTGGTTTATTAATTCATTGATTTTTACCACCTTTCTGACTTACATGTTGTTAATTGGGTCTTCTGAAAATCAATCAGTTTGTCTTAAATCAACTATCTAGAAATCCAAATAACCCAGATCATAGGTAGGCTTGAAAATGTGGTCTTAAATCCATACTTATGCTCTTGCTTGTTTCTAAAACTGGAATTTAATAACATGTTTCAACTCGGGAAAATCAAGGAGGTGTTGGGATATACCTCTAGCTCCTGCTATAGGTCTAAAGAGCCTAATTTTATGCTCTTAGAGTAGCATTTCAATTACCATCTGAATGCATTTGAAATGGCAGTTGCCTTCTAAATGTAAAGATGTATGTTTTTTCCATTTCAAAAGCTTTTTCCCATTCTACATTGCAATAAATTTAAGACTTTACTGAGTACTTCATAATAACTGAGAAAAGGAGGCCAAGAATGTTTTCTTCTCATATCCAGTTTCTGGGAATGCTGGAAACATGGAAAAACAAAGTCTCTGCTCTGTATGTTTTGGAATACGATCCCATGTCTTCCCCCAAAGGTGAACAGCAAGCCTTTACCTCACTCTTACCAGGGACTGAGGATAACATAAAGACTTAATAACTAGCTACTAAGACACTCAACTAGGGTGTGGGAAATCTGTGTCCAGAGAGTTGTACTAATGTTGACTTGTTTATACAAAGTAGAGCAGCTCCAACTAGAGAGGCTGAACAAATAGTACTGTGTAGCATCCAAAAGCCTGGTCATTACGGCGTTCAGCTGGTCTGTTTAAGACTGGTATTCAAATGCCTGGTCTGAACCACACAGAACAGGTATTTGGCCCTGGTCTGTTTGCCTCATCTCGTGCAGCTGAGATGCTGCCCTAACTCCTGGCTCCTCGACCACAGTGAGGTGCAGGAATTATGCCCAGTTCTGACACAGCTTCCCTCATGTTACAGAAATCCGCCCTTTCACAGGAAAATTCCATGTATTGATGAACTGCCCTTGTCTGAATATAAACCATTTTCACTGAAAAATTGCCAGGCAGGTCTGTCCTAAGGCACATTCGATGCTCTGAAAACATTTTTGAAAATCTTGTTTCTGTTGTTTCTTGAGCCAGCTGTCTTCTACCTCCCATTCTGTTGACAGAGTAAGTGATGTATCCATCTGAAAGTAAAACAGAAAAAAGGCTTCCCTTTACCTTATATAGAATCGGGGGTGGGGCTGTTCTGGCTACCGAGCTGGGGGGGGGTTGATGTCAAAATGCTTTCTACTGGAGTTAGGCAATTAACTTCTAACTTTGGAAGTTGCACATGGAGTAGAGTTCCTTGGATATAACTCCTGTGAGTCCTATATTACCTTGTGTATGATAGGTGTTGATTGAAAATGTTTTTTACAAGCAAGACCATGAACCTTCTGAAACTGTTTTTCCTTTTCTGTGTCACAGATAGGAAATGGCATTTGAAACTTAAAGCTTATGGCTGATGAGTTTAATTTAAATGAGCTGCTGTTTGAATTAGATAACACTTTCATTTTAATAAATTAATGGTGTGGCAAAAGGAAACTCAAAGATGATTCTACCTATAATAAAAAAATGATGCTCTCTAGAATTCTAATATTTCACCATGTGGTTACATTACCTAATCTTACTCATTTTAGTACATGAAACATAGTAAAATGTTTCGTCTGTGCATCAACATAAATGTAATTTCAGACTTTATACAAATCTTTGTGCAAAAATCCCAAATAGCTCTGGAATCATATCGATACACTCTAATAAAATTGCAACTGTCACAGTCAAAGGATAGAAGTAAAGCAAGGTTTGTGGGAGAGGTAATATCCTTTCTTTGACAAACTGATATAACTGGAAAAAATAAACTAGTGCTGTTTACATTCACAAAAATGTTTTTCGTTTTCAGTATAATTCAGTATTTTACACGTTCAGTAAAATGAATGTATAAAAATGCAGAATAAACAATTCCAGTTTTGCCAAACTCAGAGCATCCTTTATACTCTGCAGTGTGCGGTTTCTTCAGCTCACCAGGCAGATCGATGACAAGCATAGACTAGAAGGCTTAACTGGGAATGCAGGGTTCTCAAAATGTGTGGTATCTGCTATTGTTAAGCATTTATGAGCCGGTCCCAACATAGAGTTCCCTTTGCTGTTCCCTATTTCAAACAGGGAGTATTTCAGAACTTGCAATTTCAGAACAGATATTTTGGAACTGGCAGTCACTGGCAAATACTGAATTACTTACCCTTTGCTTCCTACTGTAGGATAGAAGTCAGAAATACACTATTATGATGGCAAGTTTTTTACAAAGATAATGAAATTCAAAGTTTGAATCAAAAACCATTTTCTTCTAATTGGTATTTAACTTCAGATAATTAAGTCTTTTTGATGGTAATCTACATTAATATACTTTCTCCCACTTATTTATGCCTGCAGAGCATGCCATGGGGGGAGTGGCGCTCTGAAATCTGGCAGTAGTATTATTCCATATCTCTACCACATATTTGTCCCCATCAGGGGAACAAGCATGGTATTTTAACAAAAGAGATCCAGTGTAATTAATTTTCCAAATATTCCTAGATATTTGTTGCGTGTGACTTCTTCTAGGGTATGTCTGTATTAGCAGTTCACTTCAGTACCACAGTTCTGAAGTGGATCTCCCAGTCATCTCTCCACAGCCCTTTGGCTCACGGCATGGGTTGACCTTGGGGTGCACAAGTGGGATTTTTTTCCGGGTGCAACTGAAGTGGAAGCTGCCCTCCAAGATCTCACCTAGCGAGCTGCTGTTATGGATGGGTGCTCAGTTCAGCCCGCAAGACGCAAACACTGTGAATATGGGGTCCTCAGCACCAATTGTGTCACTCCGTGGCACCGCACTGCCCTGTTGCACTGCAGTAGCTGCTGATAAAGGCAGAGCTCTCGAGTCCCTGCTCTCTCTCCTTTCAGAGCACTGTCCCACTGGGGCAGAAGAGCAGTGGCCAGCTGGAGTCTTGAATCCATGCTGCTCCAGAGAACCCAGATGCTTTTCACCAGCAGAGCATCTGTCCCTTACGCTTGCTTAATTGCAGAAGTGGTGCTGACACCAAGCAACAGGCAGACTAAATATTTTATTTTAAATGGTTTTAGAGTTGCTATTTTTGACAGATTTAATAACAGAACCCTTCTTAATTAAAACAAGTGAAATAAAAAGTGTTGGCATTTGCATATGAACATCTGCAGTAGCATTGTACTTTATAGTTATTGTACACTGTGGGACGGTATGTTTGGCCAGTGCTGATTCTGAGATTAAAAATTATGGAGAGTATTTAACTTGATGGATGATCTTTCTTTCCTGAGGACTGGAAAGCATTTTTAAATATCAAGAACAGTAAAATTTGTTCCTCCCTTTCTATATATGTTTTCACAGGGTGTTTTTAACTCTTTTGGCACATTCATGAAAAATTGACATTATAAACCACTGCAACAGAAAACATAAATAGTAATTTATAAAACATTGATTAGAATTGCATTTCTGTTTCCTACAGCACCATCTGAAGCTGAAAGTTTTGATGAATGCTGATTAACTGCTAGGTGGTTTTATATGGAGTTTAAATATGCCTAGACTATATGCTAGTTAATTTTCTTTATTTAGTAAGTTCACATATATATTATATATTTTATTAAGTATATATGCTCATTTCCTTAATGAACAATAATAGGAATACAGAATTTATGATCTCATTTCTTTATTAATATGTCCTTCTGTCCAAAATGTACATAGCATTAAGCAATACCTGGAATGCTTATTAGCAATGTTTAACAGTTTTTAAATAACCTGGCTTAGTGGCAATTATGTGTGAAAGTGTGATGAAAAGTTCTCAAAATGCTTTGTCATACAAATCTAAGAGCTACTTTTGACTAAGCCCAGGTAGGGTTTTTTCTCGAAAAGGTGTAGTCAAAGGGCAAGATACTGCTTTTTGCCTCTTGGAAAAGACAAAATGAAGATGAGGAAAATAGCCAAAGTTTGTCTTTCATCTCTTCAGTCGATCTTAGCAGAACCCTTACTATCTGATCATCAAAGCTGTATCTTCATAAAAGATTTGGCAGAGGGTCATGCAAGACAAGAAGATTCCAAATAGCTCTAACAATGAGCAGCTCAAAGTTGCTGGTAAATTGAAGGTAGTATTATCTTCCCCTTATGTATGGTTGTGCAAAGAACTGTATTTGATATTTGAGCAGTGAAAAACTTCACTTTCACTGTGTGACAGTTTGAGAAATGAGGTCCCATCACAGACCAGAATTTGTTTTCAGTACACTTTGCCCTGCTGATTTAGACATGAAGAATCAGGAGACTCAGACTGGAAACAATTCTCGTTTCCAACACGCAAAAGGATGAGTCAGGGCCTCATGGACTCTGCCTAGGGAATTCCTGATATGGTAGGTAGGACACGCAAAACAGCAGCCAGGACCTAAGATCACTGCAGTACATTGTTTCTTCTCTCAGCCAAGACTTCTGAGAACATCAATAACATCATGCTTGGCATACTGATTTAGTGAAGCAGCATGGACAAGCCAGCCTTCCAGTTTGAACTGCCTTTGTCATGGCCCATAATGTTACTGAGCGATTAGAATATGTGCACTTGCATGGGCGGTTTACAGATATAGCCAGGAAAACCTTTTACCAGGAGGGCTGGTGGCAGTGCTGTTATTTTGGAATTAAAACAAAACCAAACGATGTGGCCCTCCCTCCGCCTGAAATAAAGCCAGAAAGTCTTAGGTTTGCATCAACACTTGACATCGGTTGTAGTATACTGCAAAGCATGGGTATTCCCTTCCTCTCCCTTCCTGGCTTTGTCTCTCACAGCTCTTCCTCCAGAGCCCAACTTTGTGTTTCAGAGAAGTCCATCTGCTCCTTTGGCACATAGTGCTCTCTCAAGGCAAGGACTGCAGAGGCATGGGATGGCGCTAGTGGCATTTCGGGTGGCAGTGGTGGGATTTCCCTTTGGGTAGACAGACTGCAAACCCCGGTATGGCAGGCAGTCTGCACACTAAGCTGCACAGGCTCAATTGTGACATTCCCTGCCACACTCTTCGAAAAGGAGTTTCCAAATTGCTGGCTTCTGATGGGAGAAGGTCTTTATTTCTTGTTAGTTATGGATCTAGAGAATTATTGATGTACCTGAATGCAGTTACACATTCAGAGAAAACAACTGCATTGCAGATCCCAGGAATAAGTGGCTTTTTCTTTTCTCCACAGACAAATTTGGGTTCATCCTATTCATAAAGAACTTGCAGTTCATAAGCTCAGGATTGTGCAGGTGCAAGACAAAGGGAGAAGAGTTACGGACCAGTCAGCCAGGGCAAGGACAATGTCTGCAGTAAGATGAGGGCACTGGCAAAACAGCACTGTAAGGGAGTCTGCAGAGTCTTGACAGCTTTCAGTGCCAGACTGAAGTTACAAAACTCCTTTGGGAATTAACTTGTTAACACAGTTATGTCCAGCATGCAGTATGGCAGCTCCTGCTCCTCATATCCCAGGAAGTTGAGTTGGACAAATTGTCCCTACCACTTGGAAATGGAAACAAGCCCAGGCTGGCTTGGAGGCAACGGGAAAAGTCATCTTTACTTCTGCCACTGTTGAGTGATGTCACCTGTGAAGTAGCCCAGAGCGTAGGAATGGAAACACCTACTGGGGAAAGATTCTGGCAAAGAATCTACAAAAAAATTTAGGTCCTCACAGCACTGGATGGATTACTCAGTCCACTGGGTTTTGTGGTTTTTGCTTTTTCTCACTGAACATTTAGGATTTATCTTAGACTTCTGGAAGAGCATTTTAGGAAATCCCACCCTATCCTCAATGTTTTGGAGTGGATGAAGGCAGGTAGCCCTGGCACTTCAACTTTAGAATATTGTCTGCTGAAGAAGGGCACAGCTCTGCTCACCCAAATACACACTATTCTCATTTGGTTTTCTAGGGAATATGTTGGCCTCAACTGGCCATATTTTGCTTCTGTTACTTTTCCTTGCTGTGACGTTGTGTCCTTGGTATTTGTATCCAGGTTATTTTTTTCATTACACTTTGTAAGTATGTCTTGTTTATTTAATGTACCTGTGTTTCTCATTTAAGTTTTCTCAGTTCTTGTTCACCCTTTGGCCACAGCTGTGCCAGAATGTGGCATGCAGGGCATCTGGGCACTGGGACACCAGCAGAGAAATTTCTCAGAAAGCCCCATGAGGAGAGTTTTTCTCAGAGGGTGAGGGAAGAGCACTAGCAAGGGAGGGATGATGAAGAGCTTCTTTCCTTTACAACAGGATTTTTATTTGAAGAATCCGCAGGAAAGTCCAGCCTGATCTCTGGTCATCGCATGCCAAGTGACAGCTCAGGCATTGTATACAAGGGGCAGAGAGATAGAAAGTCTGGGGAGAATTTTTTTGTAATTTTTGAAAGAGCAACAGGTGTTTAAGAGAAGGGTGTGATATTTGCAGCCCGACAGGCAGAAATAGGGCTGAGAAATATGCATGATGGCCATTGCATGTGTGAGCAATGTAGGTATGTATGGACTCTCACAGTGAAATGAAGCCCACTGTTGCCAGTGACGGTCCTGTTAGCAGAGTTCCTTCTTTAGCAGAAGCTATGCAGTGCACTGCATGCTGGCTTACTGTGCACGGGGTTTAGGAAGCTTGTATCTAGGTGAACAAATGAAGTCTGTGATCTCATAGGAAAGCAGCCCAGTGCAAGCTCCATGAGCATGCTGTGAAATTTATGGGCATATAAAAAAGAAAATTATGGACTGATATTCCCCAGAGACAGCAGGGAATATGCAGCACTGCCTACAGTGCAGGTCAGTACCTGTATACTGGACTGCCCTGAATCAAAGATGCCCTGTTTTCTAAACATTTCATGCAAACCTGTTATCCACCAGGGTCTGCATTATGCTGCAGTGACAGCCTTTTTCTGTTCACATAACCATGACCTCCACTGAGCAAACAGAAGATTCATATGTGACCAGCATCTCAGACTTTTGCAAAGTTCAAAACATCACACAGAGCAAAGCTGTGGATGACACCTGTGATGGGAGCATCAGCATCACACCAGCTCTGAATTTCCCGACCTCTAAGTGCTTTCCAAACAACTTGTCTAGGGTTGGGTTGTCCAAACTTCAGAGGATGATGGCTCCGTTCTTGAACACTAGGACAGCAGTGTGGAGACATTGTAGGTAAATTAATGCCAGCTACTTGGCATAGTTTCTTGAAGATGGCCCATTGCAAGTGGATGTTCTGTACTTACTACTGATTGTAGTAGTGTAGAGGAAAATTAGGTGTCATGGCCTTTCTCCTCCGGAAATGGCATTTCTACATGATAGAGACTGCAAGGTTGAGGTTATGACCCTGTCTGCCATTAGGGATTGTCTGCAGCCACTGCCAATGACAAAAACCTGCTCAAGCTTCTCACCCATGTTGTGCATAACCTCTTGTAGTGTATAATATGCTGGGTCATATATGCTAAATAGTTGGTCAGCTTGGTCAAAGCTTATGGTCCAAGAAAGTGGTGTTGTGGGAAGGTGAAGAAGCCAAAGACATCTGGTTTGGCCCTTGCTAAGTGTGTGAGGACAAAATTAATGTTCTGCTGGCAAATGAGGGCCAGCAGTGTGGATTCAGTTTGGCATGAGCGACTCGATTTGACAAACTCACGACCAAACTCAGTCCTGGCTATCAAAGATTATGGAGATACGGTCTAAAAAATTACCCGCTTCTGGAGAGGTTCCTGGCAGTAAAAAGTTCCTCTCTTCAAGCTTTCCCCCAGTTCGGTGTAGAACTGGGGATTTTAGATCATCACTGGCAGTGGTAAGCACAGTACTGATTTTTCTGGACCTACCTAATGATTTTAACTTCTCAGCATGCAATTGGCCTGGACAGTGTTGTTTTGCAGACTTTTTTAAAATTTTTATTCTTCATAGCAACCTTGTATCTTGAAGAGTATGGGCTAGGTTGTAAAATGTGTGTTATTGTAGCTGAGTAGGTGCCCAGGGTACATAATCATTCAATACAGCAAGCTAGAATTAGAAGTGAAATATAAAAGTGTGTTTCCTTTGTGAAGTAGAGAAAGAAGTTGCATTTCTTAAGGTCTGGTACAGAGAAGAGTCAATCCTCCCTTGCCTTTCCCCTCATACCCCTTCTGCAGGCAGAAGACGGAGAGGTCCTGCCAGCAATGCTGCAAATATTTTGATGCTGTAGCTCTTTCTCAGTAATGTGCATTGCAGAATAAAGGACAAGCTACACTGGCTTCAATATTGCAGGGTAGCTCACATTGGTTCATCTGATACAGGCTATGTCAAGTTAAATGAAATCCTCAGCTGCTTCTCTTAATTCCCAGGTCACTGGGGCAATGCTGTACTTTCACAAGAAGTGAACTGAACTCTAACCCAGACAAACTCAGTTTATAATAACTCCAAAAGCATGTATTGAATATCTTGCTGTGTTCCAGTATCATAGGTCAAAAATACAACCCAGTGCTAATTATGCTGTTTAATGCAACCATTTCAAAAGCCTATTTCTAACCTTTTTTATTGGTTTCACATTTTCTTATTCTATTAGCAGCCCATTTTCTGCTCCCTTCCCTCCCTATTTGACATTTCAGAACAAATAACGAAGCAGTTTTTAAGTGCATATGCATTTCCTCAAGGAAATCAGGGCTTGAGCACATACATTGGTCGTTGCATGCATGCTGATGAAGCATGCATAAAAATATGTCTGCCTTTGCTTGCATACATGCCAAAGTCTGACCTTCCGTGCTTTGAACTCTTGCTCCAAAACGCAAATGCATAATTCAAGAGGACTGAAGCAGAATAGTGTTGAGCATAACTTCTGGGTACATGGTTCCCATAGCAAACTACACAGACTTGAATTACATTTCTAAACTGTCTGTGCAGCAGAGGATGTGGGTTCCTCAGCATGAGGACAAGGAAAATCAGTGCGCCCAACGGCCAGGGCAGTCTGCACGGGCCGGCAGACAAGCACTGAGGACTGTGTTCTTTCTGGAGAACTTCTCAGCTAAAGCGAGAACATTTACGTCCATGTGAATTTCAGATATGAAGGCAAAATAGGTGGGAAAAAACACCTCTGTGGGTCTAAAAAGACTACATGCATGAGAGAAGCGCCATAATGAATCACCTTTCCGAAGTGAGCCATTCTGGGTATGTGCCAAAGTGGCGCCTGTAGAAAAGTCTGTCAGATTCATGTACTGACAGGTGAGATGGTAGCTAAGCAAATGCTTTGGGGATAAGCAGGCTTGAATATTGCTTAGGTCTAATTAAGTCTAATATGTCTCATTCATTTCTTTCTCGCCCAGATGCTGGTAACACACTCAAGGGATACTGTTATGGTGCCAACCACAGTGTTGAATATAACTGAATTTATTTATTAAGAATAAAAATAAATGTTCAAAGGTAAAGGCGGTAGCAATAAAGTCATTTTGTGTCTCATTATATTGTGAAGAAACGCAGCCCATCGTGCCACAGAAGAATGATGTTTAGGAGTCCAAATGTGTACACTACTGCTTATGTGCATATTTGTTTTCCCTTCCTACACAGACACAGCCAGGACTGATGTATAGAAAGACATGCCTACAGACTGGTAGCCTGTGACTGCTGGTGTACAGATTTTTCTTTTACTCTTCTGAGCATTTGTCCCATTTGGAAGTGTCATGGGAAATATTCTTCACATTGTTTTACAGCCCTCGGTAGCTGAAGAAAATGAGACTTCATTGCTGTAGAAAAAACCTCCACCCTGCCACAATTATTTAGCTGTGTGCGTGCATTCAGATGTTGATATGCCCCTATTATAACACAGATTTACTGACAGCTATGGCTACTGGGAGAAGCCTTGCTCCCCCTCAAATTATCAGCTAAATTTGCCTGCTTCCAAAGAACCAGGAATTCAATCAGTCATCACTGCCAACTCTGAAGGATATCACCAAAGTGCTGCTGGAAATGATGCAGAGCTATTTTGAGGGGATAGCTTAGAAAGATGTTTTCTTAAATAACATATTGCAAAATTGTATGAATTAGCCAAATGTGTCTTCCAGAATTCTCATAGCATTCATATGGAGCTTTTATTACTTTTGTAATTCACTCTTCACTGACTTCTCAGAAGTGCCATAAGATATGTTGAAAACTTGTACAAAGGGCATCTTAGGAGACACAAAGCAAAATCTTTCTACAACCCCCAGAATTTACTAAAGATTAATTTAATACAATGAAAATTTCTTTCATACAGACGTGTTTCTATATAAAAATTAGACTTCACAGTTAGTGTGCTATAACTCCTACAGCTGAGAAAAGTCTTTTCCAAGATTCTAATATCCTTGGTGCCTTAGAAAATGTTCTCTCAAATTGTTCATTTGAATTTGGCCTAGATCATACAGTCCTTGGTAGTTTATTATAGTTTACTTCTCTCTTATTTTACTTAATTGGTTTGCATCTTCAGTGAAAAACATGTAATGAAGAATAAGAGTGATACACTCCAGCCTAATTTTGCAACATGCTTAGTACTAGCTACTAAATCTTTTTTTACTAAGGATACAGCTGACTGCTTTCCTATTTTGAATTAAATGATTTGTTTGTACACTTAATTTTCTTCAATCTCTTTTCATCAGTGGAAAAGTACTGATAAAGCACTAGTTGACCATTAGAAGACGGGTGAAATAGAATGATGCATCTTCATTACTATCATATTCTCTCTGAATTATTTTTTTTTTCCCTTGCAGGACAGTTCTGTTTACTCTGACCTCTGTAGTTGTACTTGTCATCACTACTGACTGGATCAGCTGGGACAAGCTGAATCGTGGATTTCTGCCAAGTGACGAAGTCTCAAGGGCCTTCTTGGCTTCTTTCATCTTGGTGTTTGACCTTCTTATTGTCATGCAGGTAAACTGTCCTAATGTTTCATTCAAGCTGCTGAGGCTGCCTAGTCACTCTCTTTCCTCTAGAGCAAATAGTGTTTAGCTAAGACTACATAAATGTAAATAAATGTTTAGTTTGCAATCGCTATTAGTAGAGGCATTTTATAACACCATTCTCAGTGACTTTGCAAAAAGCCCGCTGGCCTTTTATTGTGAAAACATTTCTGATTTCTCTTCTTAGACTGCCAGGTAAGAACTGCATGACTTTCCAAATTAGAAGATGTTTTCTGCAAAAATGACATCAGAAAAAGAAATGGAAGCTAATTGTTTGGTAAATTCGAAGCTTCTGTTAGGAACATGAGAGAAATTTGGCCAAACAAGAAAGAAGTACTTCCATATTTCAAGCATTTATGTTATTAGGTATACACACATTATAGCATTTTAATAGATAAAATTAGTATTTGCTACTAAGATTCCACTTTCCACTTTCACATGAAGATTTCTTTACTTTGATGACAGGTCCTTGTACTGTAGTGTCTTCTGCCAGCAAGTTTAACTGGGGAGATGATTCCCTGTAGTCTGCCTGATGACTGCTCCTTTGAATCTAGCTGTTAAGAAAGGAATCTGGGTCACAAGTATGTGGCCAAAAAATTCCTTCATGTGATGCTGTGCTCTACCCTTTGCATTTGTCTGTGGTTTGAGCCTTGTGTGAATAACTCACCCAATGCTCTCTGAAGAATTAGGTCAGTTGGGCTGAGGCAAGGAAAAGGAGCATCGAAGGCCTGAGTGACTTTTGCTATTAGCCCTAGATATGTTAGACTATTGAACTGAAGTTTAGCAAAGAATTTGAGAAGAACTGATGGGTCCTTTCTCTCCAATATATTACTAACTAACTCTGCTAGCAAAGACCATTTCTGAGACACTTAGTTCTCTTTAATGAGATATCTATTGCTTGAGTAATTATCATAGAGGTGACACTGTGGTGGCACTGAGAATTTATCACTGCTGTACTGTTTTTGTAGTAAGATTTCTGGTGCTTTCTTTTCTCTCCCTTTGCATTTTACTTTTTTTTTTTTTGCTGTTTTGAAAAGATTCAAGAAAATGTCTAATAAATGATTGTACTTCGCAGGGCTGTAATGAAAGCATGAATGAAAATACACGATGTATCAAGCTATACTGAATTTGATATTGTATGCAGGGTAGAGAAACAGAGTTGTCTTCATACCAAATAGTTATTAAATCATCCTTTCGACTTTGAAAAATGAAGTTCCAGTACTTTGACCTTGACATTGCTGAATATCAGGAAGAATTTTATTTGAAACAGCCTGCCCCGAGTACTATTTCATATTTTTACAACACAAAGCAAGAGGCTCTTTTTAATTGCATTTTCGACTGATGTTTGTGTGATGGAGTTATTTATTTATTTAAAGTTATTTGGACTGTGCAACTAAGTTGGCATGCTTTATTTACAGTGTAGTTCTAGCATCATTGCATTGCTACTGCAATAAAGTCAAGCTGAGACAGCAAAGTATTAAATCACAACTGAAGACCATCAGGATCATGATCCTTTGACTGAAGTATGCTTTAGAATTACATGTTTCTAGAAATTCTTTTCAATAGTGTTGTCTGTTTCACAAATTTTTTTTCTAACTTGACAAGCTTTACCAACAAACTGGTAAAATTAGAAAAAAAGAAAAAAAAGCCCGCAATTTCTGTTTGAGGCTGATGCTAACTAAGAGCACAGATGAAGTCTCATCTAATTTTTGAGTACAGGCATTTTCTGTCCCTCTAAATGGTAGCATTAATACTGTGTTTAGCAACAAGAGAAAACCAATTGAGTTTGGAAACCCATTCGCAGTGCTGTGAAAAATAATCACATAATTGTAAAGGACAGCTTTGCCTTCTTAATATTATTATAATTTAATATTTATCTAAGTCCTATGTAGCGCATAAGAAAGAAATAAAGGACTGAGCGGTCCCTGCCCTGAAGAGCTTTTTTTTTTCAATTAGACATAACCCAGGCAGACACATGAAGAGGAGAACACAGGCAGCTGAACCTTACACAGACAGTTATACATGAGCGATGCTAAAGCATACATGCACTTTTTAGCTTTGGTTTCCATCCTGCAACAAACCCTGGCTGCCTCCCAGCCCCACTCTCCTTCTAGTGTGCAAAGGCTCCTTTCAGTCCGAGTGATTCACCAGATATTCAGGGAATGGGTCAGGAAGAAAAGCACAGATGAGAGACAGAGTAGAAGACAGAGACTTGTGTCTGAAATGTAAATGTGAAAGTTATGGCCACAAAAATATTAAGACAATCTGAGAAAACAGGTCATGGAGAAGGTTGCAGGACTACAACAGGACCTCATGGATAGTGTGGCTGGCTTCTGGCTCAGGCTGTGTTCCTACCTCTTCTGCCAACCTCGCTGTGACACATCACCACATCCACCCTCCTTGGAGTGAAGAAATGGACCCTGAGTGCCTGTTTTAGATGGCTGCTGTGTATACATCTCCACCTGATTTTAATCACTGTGTCTTTATAGTCAATGGAGAGATCAAGGTACAGTTAGGGTGCTTTTAAACATCTACAGTAGGATGAGATGCAGCAGGCCCTAGAGGTGCATGTTTCTCTCCACAGAGAATAAACAGACCCAACGTGACGAGCTGAGAGGAACCATCCCTTAAGCCAGACTCAAAAGAAACAATATGAGGGTGGCATGGCTCGAGTCCAGAGCTGCAGCTCTGCAAGGATCCTGCTCAGCTATTTCCACAGCTGATCAAAGGGCCACAGTAGCATTTCTCTGATAGCGTTTTATCAATGAGACTTCTTTAGAGCATGTCCAACTCTTACAGGCAGGGTGATCTCCACTTCTCCCACTGCTGCCTGGCCACGGTTTGAAAGGAATTTAGGTTTCACTGGGTCTAGGGCAGCATATCAGAGACAATACCCATTTGAGGCTGTTTGAGAGGCAGCACAGAGGTCTCTGTTCCAATCCTGGTTGTCAGGGCATTTTATCCAATGTAAGTACAAACACTGATTTTTTTAAATACAGAGATTGCATATTTTCTCACTGAAAAATAACAGATCAAATTCAGTCCAATGCAAGTGAGCATTAGTTCATTTTAAAGGACATGTGCTTGCTTATAGTAAGAAAGTAAAAACTCTACAAGTTCGCTATTTTTTCCACAGTATGGAAGTGATTAAGTTAGTCATTTTCACAATGTGCTTAATTATGCCTGCCCTGATAATTGAGGTGGCAAAATGCCAACATATGTATGTTTCTGGCACCTATAGCATTCACTGCTGTACATGCGCATCATTATATTTTTAGCCTTCGTTTCAGGCTGAGTGCAAGACCACACATATTAAAGCTGGATATGTAGTAACGCTATTATCATCTAATAGAACTTTTTACTATTTTAATGAAAAAATCACATATTTGGTTCTCTTTCGCAAAGCTGTAATGGAAAAGCTGTTAATTAGAGGAGTAAATATGAAAAATGAAACTATAATGCCACAGTCCGAATACCTCTATTTGAGCAAGTAGACAGTAATTCATGCATTAGCCTATATACTGCGGGTTTTGGTTTGGGGTTTTTTTGGTGTCATGTTCTTAGTGACTTTGCTAATGGGTAGGAGCCCGTGGCGGCTGGATTATTAAACCTCGTGTGTCCAGGGGAGATGAATTGTTTCATCTCTGTAGTATCTTTTGTGAGCGTTCACAGGTTTCTCCAGAATTCTGAAAGACCGTGGAGTATTTCAGCATCACTGTGGAGTTACACGCTGTAGCTACCTTGCTGAGCACTTTCTAAGTGCCGTGGTGTAAATTCTTGCAACTCTTAGGACTTAC
This sequence comes from Pygoscelis adeliae, assembly GCF_000699105.1. Lineage (NCBI taxonomy): Eukaryota > Metazoa > Chordata > Aves > Sphenisciformes > Spheniscidae > Pygoscelis > Pygoscelis adeliae. The sequence continues at coordinate 13,084,602 of NW_008825108.1, read as the reverse complement.
TGCAACTTTTTATCTAACAGTACAATCAGATACAATGTCCAAGTGATCTAAAAGTTACCTGAAAATAGTATTTGATTCCAAAAGGGGAATTTATTCTTCAATAAACTGAAGAAGTTCTATAGCGGCTGAGTGGAATAAACAGAAGCCAGGAAGCGCTTATGTCTAAGATTCTTTGAGAAAGCTCTTGTATGTGAATATTTAACCAAACTAGCAAAATAATCCCATTAATACCAAATGGGAATACTCTATAAATAAAGAGAAAATAATTTTGTCCTTCTGCGTAACTTGAAAGAAATGAAGGTCAAAGAGAGTTAGATAATTAACAACATTCCTTATGACTAATGCTGGATCTCTGCTTATGTAGGTATTAGGATATCAGCAGACAGATTTTTTTTTTTAAATAATAAACATTTTTCAAATGTATTTTTCATAATATTTTTTGTATGTAAATTGCTTTAATATGTAACTGTAGATCACTCCTTGCTACTGCAGTCAAAAATCAACATATTTAATGGGTGGCCTGTCACTTCTTTTTTTGTTTTGTTTTCTGGGGAATGTCTGGTCTTCTGTCTTTGGTAGAGTTTTAATAAGAAAATTAGGCAAACAGATTGAAAAAAATCTGTATTTAGGCTCTCCTGTGTTTTTTCTTCTAGTTCTTCATAATTCCCTGAAAAAAAAGTAGTTAATTTAGCTTAACTTTGTAATGTTAACTATGCTTCGTATATGTCATTTTTAAACAGTAACAGAAACATTATCAGCAAAAATGGAACAGACTCTGGTCCTGTTAACAAATACATAAAGCGGGGACAGTTCAATTTATTTTCAGTTTTACACTGATGGAGAAGCTGTTTTGATTAAAATCTAGTACGACATGTGAGCACATTAAAAAACACCACCCACAACATCAAGTGCATGGAAGAAGATATAATTTGCTTGAATAGTTAAAGTAAACAATAGAGTAGAAATACGGTCTTGTCCACACAAAGTGGGTAAAGACTTGATTTTTAGAGGGTTGGTTTTTTTTAGAAAATCTGTTTAACTTTGCAAACGTAATTTGATTGTAACTTTTAACTGGATTTACACTCAGTAATTTGATAGAATTAATTTACATGTATGCAGACGAGAGGAGAATCCTGATTTATACTTTAAGCAGAATACACAGGTATAGTAGTTTTCCTTTGAAACCGATAAGCAAGAAATGATTTTGTGTTCATAGACAAAGCAGGATTTACAAAATAATTTGTCATTCCTGTCAGAGTAGATCCTCTCAGCTGTGCATTTGATTCGAGTGGTATATAATTTTTTTTTGTTTCCTAACAACCAACAGCAAAAAGTACTGATGTATAGTTTGTTTCCAAGGAAGTTACCAAACTTTGAATGAAAATGTCCTTCTAAAAACCTCCCATTCAGCACAACAACTTCTGAAGAAGTGAGCACTTGAATGTCAGGGTACTTTACATCATACTTTTGCTGGGTTTTGAAACATTTGAAAACGCAATAATAAAATACAAGTCAAAACCCGTGAGGAACTTCTGTGTTAGTGAAGTTAGCAAACAACTTTTGCATCATCTCTGACATTCAAGATTTCTGTATGTGAGGGGTCACTATGGTTTTTTATTCATGTACTACTTGCTCTTTTAAGATAGGAACCTAGCCATAAGGGCAAGTGACCAGTGACAGGTTTTTCAAAGGAGTCAGGATAGATGGGAATTCACCTTTAATAAAACTGACAGCAGATCCAGCTCCATTACTGGTGTCCCCAGCCATTACCATATGGCAAGGTTTTACAGGGAGGAGCCATATACCCTGGACTACTTTTTTCAGATATTATGTGGAGTGTTTCATTCCACTCAGAGTACATTACTCTCCACTAGCAGATTTTAGACATGCCTGTCAAACGGCATTACAAAAATGGATAAGCATTTTGAACACACATTTATACTCAGCTAGTTGTGCAACATTTGCTGAAGAACCCTACTGTGAGGGTTGGCTCTGCAGTACTGTACCTCCCATGGCCTGCAGATCTCTGAAGAAGAGGACAAGTTCAAGTGAGGTAACTTTGGGAGAAACCTTTCTGTAGCAAGTAATAGATTTTCCTTCCTGCAAAGTCTCTCACGTAGGAAAGACTTTCCCCTCTTCTTTTCTCCTTTCTACATCCTCATCCTTCTATGGATCATGGAAATGTTCCTTATTAGCACTGATGTAAAACATTCAAAAATAATCCTGAAAAATAAAAGTGAATTAGAAGGACTAGAAGGGAACAATTGTTGATCTACAGCTTCGCTTTATTTGTACTTACTATGAATTCAAGTGACAGACCTGAGTACATTTCTAAACACCGTTTAACCAGGAAAATGTTAATGTTTCTCGTGCCAGTATTGGCACCGTGGCATTTCTTTCTAGTGGGTCAGACACAGGTCTTTCTTGCCTATCCTTTTAGAATCATAGAATCATAGAATGGTTTGGGTTGGAAGGGAACTTTAAAGGTCATCTAGTCCAACACCCCCTGCTGTGGGCAGGGACATCTTCAACTAGAACAGGTTGCTCAGAGCCCAGTCCAACCTGACCTTGAATGTTTCCAGGGATGGGGCATCCACCACCTCTCTGGGCAAC
>NW_008825108.1:13052367-13078497 GCF_000699105.1 Pygoscelis adeliae | reverse complement strand
CTGCTGTGTGTGCCAGTGGGGGAGTTATTGGTTGTTTGGCCGCGGGCTGCGGGTCTGCTGCAGACAGCGCTTGGAACCAGCTATCTAGCTCCTTCTCCGCCTCCCTGATGTTACACGGTCTTCTCACCATCTCCTGCAGCTCAGCCACCTGCTGCAGGAGGTCCTCCACCTGGGCACACCTTTTGCAGGCAGGTCTGCCGCCTGTCCCTGCCCCAGGAGAGAGGTCCAGGCACTCCCTGCAGCCTGAGGTCTGCACCGCAGCCTCTCCCTTCAGCAGTTCTGTCTGCGTGGAGGCATCGGCCACCACTGGGGTAGGTGGTGCAGACCCCCCCAGCTGGAGCTGTGGCCTTTACCAACAGACGAGTGTCCACCATTCTGCCTTGAGGGTCAGGTAGGATGAGTGCCCTATTTTCTTGAATCTGCCTCCACAGCTGCTACTCGTGGATTTATATCTGCATGGAATTTCTCAGTCCCAAAGTGCTTTGTTTTATTTCCCTGAGAGTCACTGGTTTGAGGGGTATCAACTCTTTCTCCTTTCTGTTTTGAACACAGAACAGTAGCTCTCCTGAGCTCCATTTTCATCCATCCCGTCAGACATCTGTTTTCTGTTAGTTTTCCTGTATCTTCTGTCTGTGACTGGTATCAAGGGAGTGGGTTATTTCCTGGCTATCGTGTACTGAGACGGATAAGTTAGCGTGGTCCCAGAAATGGTCTGTTTGACAGCTCAGGAACAAGCAACTAGAAACGGAGTCAGCGTCCCACAGAGTGAAATGTCCCTGTCCCTTTCCTGGCAGGGAAGTGAAGCTCTGAGGAACCAGTGCATGGACCCTCCACACCTCCTTCACGTTGTTGTTTTCTGTGGACAAGGCAAAGAGAATGGAAACATACTATACTTATAAATCAGAGAATAAAATAATGCATTTTAAATCCACTGCTTTTATTTTGAAGGGAAATACCTTTTGAGTTTGAGGGAAGTGTATATAAAAGGGTGATGAGGGGGGAAAAGTACTATGTTATGTGTAATTAAAACCCAGAAGTTTCTGTTGGAATGTTTTCAAGATCCAGCTGGATGTATCAATTCCTTTTGAAAATCCCTGAAACATTCCTTTGCCCCCTTGCCAGAACCCACTATAAAGTACAGTTTATTTCTTCAACTCTTTCAGTTACTTTGGGACTAAGAAAATGATAAGCAAAATCATTTTCCCCTGAGAAAAGGTGGGTGTAGCTTGTCCCTTATTGCACATTATATACCCTACCTTTTTAATGAGCTGTCTGGTTTATACTGCAGTGTTTTCATTGTGTGCTCATCTAGTTTGATACCCTGCGCCATCATTTTATGCTGTGGATTTTGTCAAGTAAGATGTGTGAAGTACAGTATTTTTAAGTACATTTTGTCCTTTACACTGGTTGTGAATGGTTAAACCTTACTTGGATGCATTGTATTTGTCTCAGGCATTATAGATTCAGCTCCAGGATTTGCTTCAGCTGCTGTAACTTGGTGTATTTGTGCTGACCTGAATGCTATTGTGCCAATTTATACTGGCTGAGGGCTGGGCCCTTTTTTTAGCTTTGTGACTCAGTTCTTCATTTGCTGAAAAGGAACAACTATAGTTCTTTTCTTTCACTACTTGTCTGAATGTCTGCTTAGCCCCTAAGGCACTCAGAGAAGGATGCTGTCTGACTTGGTACAGCTTCTAGCATAATCAGGCATCAGTCCCAGCTGGAGCCTCTTGGCTCTGAGATGACTACACACAAAATGAATTAGCTGAAAAAGGTTCTCATTTGTCACAGTCGTTCCCTTTTATCCTGACAATGGGTACGTGCCATACATGTGACAATGAGGCCCTTTTGCAGTGCAGGTATTTGCCTGACACAATGAAGCAGTTCTCCAAAAGCAGACCTAGCATTTTCATATGCCCCCTGAAACCACCGTATCCAACCCAAATGCACAAAACCCGTGGAATTCTAGGAACAAGAAAAGCTGAAAATTGTTTGCAAGTCTTTCACAGGACTATTTTCGTCTTTAGTTGCAAGGAGAGTCTTTTCACAGATTCTGCTGTAATCAGTGTGTGATAGGCTTTGTTGTTGTGGGATGCATGTCTGATGAGTGTTGCATTGCTTAGGATTCTATTGCAGTGACATATGTTGATATAACAATAATGGTGACATTCAGACAATTTCAACTCTCCACAACAATGCTCTAGAATATATTATTTGATTGTAGAAATTTGCTTTGTAATGAGCATTGTTACACAGGTTTTTATCTAAAAATGAAAAATCTGAGATGAGATTGAACTGGTTCAGTTGTTTTCTAAGTGACAGAATTGCATGCAATTTGTAAATGCAACCACGTGAGTTAAAAAAAGAAAGATAAACCTCAGTTTGCCATCACTAGATAGAGTGTTGCTTTAGGACAAGTTTTATGGCTATCCCTATCTTACATTTAGCTACATGACATGCTGAATTTACAGGACTTAGTGACACGTTGTACGTGGGCATACAGATCCACCTAGCAACAATACTGAGTTCAAGTAAGGAGAAGGAGCAAAACCAGCTTGGTTGCTCTTAATCAAACCTTAAGAGGGGAACGGAAACAAGAATATGCCTGATATGGTTGGTCTAACTGCATTATTTCTGCAAAGCTGATTGAATGGCAGTTGTTTATACTTCCTTGGAAAGTTTGAAGCCTGTTATATGAGACATTAGCAAAAAGACATGCTTACTTTTATTGCCTTTGAGTTCTTCTAACGTGCTATAAAGCTGCTGCTTTTCTTTGTATAACAAAAGGGACATATGTAGTTAATCACTGAGTGTCTTGAGATACTGAGTACATTAGATATTTTTGCATCTGTTAGAATCAGACTTTGTTAAACCCATCAATAAGTAATTCATTCTCATATGTGTAGAGGAGGGGAAGTATTCCCTAGTGCTTTCAGTGATTTGAAATTATAGTTGCAATGGGTTCTGATTTTGAACTAACATTTAATTACTCAGCTGTATTGTGTTTGGCATCATGTCCCTGTGGGTCATAGGTGTTGTGTAAGTGTGGCCTTAAGTCAACCAGGCTTCTAGTCTCCTACAGGTCAGAAGCTAAAAAGTTTCTCTTTTCTGGAATCTGATCATGTTTGCCTGCCTGTCCTGTAATGCTCATTAGGGAGAGGAGATTCCCCAGCATAACACTTACCAGATCTGACAGATAGATTGGGGACCAGCACTGCATGACACAGTGTGAATCTGTGTTTCCCACTGGAGCAGTGAAGCAACTAAGTCAACATGCCTATAGAGTCTCCCAAATAGTCTCAGTAGTGCGCTGCAGCTGACTTTGGACTGTACTATGTCGTGGCTGGTCCCCAAATAATTAACCTTTTCTCTATCTCTTCCTAGTACCTAGATAGTATTTGCAAGATAATTTTTCATTACGATTCCTTAGAGCCCTTCATGAGCCAACGGGTGCTGTACGTGCATTAACACATTGTCCCTATTGTTGAAATGGTACAAACAGAGACAAAAAACAATGTTAATCAAATGGGGAAAGAACTATATTTTACACCTCCCTCCCCCAACACTTGTTTGATTGCTGCAGTAGCCAGTAATGCGGAACTTATCTTGATACCTCTGAAGCCAGAACAACACAGCCTCAGGTGGTATGTGATGAGTACAGCTGGCTTCATGTCCCACTTTGTTAGCAGGGAGGGCAGCCGCAGGCATGGAGGGGACTATCCATTATCAACCAGTGCAAGGTGGAGCTGTCAGGACCTCTGAACTCAGTTACACCAGGCACTGAATCCATTTCTCCCTGAATGAAGATGGGCGAAGTAAAGAGCCACTTTCAGGACTGGCTCTGAGCAGGGCAGTCCGTGTCCTAAGGCAGCAGGTTGCTGGGAGCGGTTTGAAGCACTCACGAGGGGCCGTAAGGGAGAGAGGGGCCCAGGCCCGGGCCCCGCAGCCATGGCTGCAGCTCCATGCCTGGCCACTTCCAGCTTGAAGCAGCCGTTTGCAAGCAATTCCCTGTCTCTGAAGAAAGACCACGGTGGTAGCCGGCTGGTCCTGCCATGCAGGGTAGCACGGCAGTGGGGAGAAGGACTTGAAACTGGCTTCATCCCCTGAAATCCTCTCCCTCCATCCGGCAACGCTGTACACGTGCACCAGTGGCACAGAGGTAGGCAACAAGCAAAGGCAGATGTTGGTGGTGGAGCCCCACTCCCGTGATGAAGTACTCAGGTGGTTTCAGTGACTCAAGCCTAGCAGAGCTGATTTTGGGCTGCGGCCAGCCAGATTTGTCTTGCACCTTCAAGAAGCTTTTATTCTGTCCTGGCCAACTCTGTTTCCATCTCTTCTTCAACAGAGAAGCCTATGGAGCACTGTGTTTCTCAGTGCATTTATGGCTTGCACCACCCCCCCATTAATTATGTGATACAGTAATCCAGAAGACTGCACTGTAGCAGTTCTGGCTGGTGCTGGTCATTTTGGGCTGTGATTTTATTCCATCTTTCAGGAGAGACGTTGTAGCTCTTCCTTTCATACAAAACCAGCTTCGATTTCACTTTCCATCAGTTCTAAGTGAGCTCTGCTATGGTGTTGTTTCCCACATCAGGTACCACACAAGGAATTAAATGATGGAAATTTGTGGCTAGGCAATCCATTTTATCGCCTGTAGATGAAAATGAGAAAACAGTGTACATCTCTTTCTAATGTATCTCGCTATGGATTTAAGGATATAATCCCATAATCCTCCTTGGATGGCTCTTTGCTTTTAGTTTCTCTCAGGTGGTCTTTGGGCTCGACTATAAACAATGTACAGCACGCATTAGGTTTATAATGAAATTTCATTCCACTTCAGAACTGTGTGCCCAAAGTGGAGAAACAAACAATCCTCAAGAGCAGCAGTGATCCCATGTACAGCACACAATCTGTTTAGGAGTAGGTGGCAGAAAAGAAGTGATTAAGTGATCTGCTTTATCAGGCAGCCAGAGTTAGAGGAAGCCAACACTGTTGTCCCATCTCGAGTCTGCAACTGCACTTTTTGATGGCCCTGATTTGGCCCGCTTTCTGCAGGCTGTGTGTCGGAGAAGGCTGCTCAGGCTGTCCAGGCTGCACCCCGTAGCATTTCTGAAGGCAGCCTGCTTGGTGCTGCGCCAGCCACCTGCAGCTGCCGCCTCCCAGGCAAGAGCTGCAGCATATCCTCTTGGCTGCAAGTTGGTACTTTTCTCCTGACCTTAAGTTGCGAAGCAACAGCTACATCTTGTGAATGAATGGTAAATACCCTTGGGGATGTTTCTGGCATCTGGGCCAAACTATTACTGCACTAGTCTAAATTATACCAACTTCTGCTATTCCTCAAGGTCAGGCTGCAAAGATTTGCATATCTGGACAAAGTGTTCCAAATACAGGGGATGAGAGAAAGAAAAGCATCACACAAACAAGCCTAATATCAGAAATGAGCAGATGATGATTTAAGCAACACAAACACAGTTACACATAAAAAATGGTGTTAAAAATGAGACAACACTACTAAGGCTGCAGAGTCATGCATTCAAAAGTTAGGAGATGCCAGAATTAAGGTCACCATTATAAACTTTTCACCCCTACTGTGTGTATGCATTATGACACAATCTTTAATTATCTATTCACATCCCATTTTTCCATAGGACCTGTGTCTCACTTGCTGCACTGGATGAGTGGTGTTCACTTAATGAGAAGCTATTTAATATTTTGGTTTACCCTTTCTGTGCAGTGTGTAGCCCCAGGCCTTACTTACTGCACACTATTGAAGCCTTGATATGAAAATGAAAGCATTCATTTCCTCATGGGCTTTTTTGTGACACTCATCACTGTACTTCCTAAAGGCTTTTCAAGCATTAATGTATTTATCTTCACAATAGCCTTCACAATAGGAGTATTATTGTCCATTATTGTCCACATTTTATACTGAGGCACAAAGGAATTAAAGTCAAAGTGTCCCTAATTTGAGATGTCTGAGGACATTATTATGAAAATTTATATTATTACCATCTTTTAGCTGAGCAGTTACCTAATTGGGGGAGGAGAGTCTAGCATATTATTTAATTAGGAGCAGACAGAGCCACATATTTACTTGATGTAATCTTATATATTATTATACCGACAGCCCTATTTCCCTTGTAGAATTCAAATGTTTGTAAAAGCAGTTTCTTCGCTTGTTTTGAGTGATGGCTATAACTGTGTCATATATTTAGCTCCATAAAAAAGGCTGGTTACTTTTTACGCTGATTTTAAAGGAGTACAGGGCAGTCCTATCTAGGTCGTGCTATGCACTACAGGACTCTTGCTACCCCTACGGATATTTTGTCAGCCCTTTCTCTTCTCCCCAGTGGTGATATATTCAGGTCCAGTTCTCATTGATTTCAATACCAGCCATGGGCACTTGTCACTTGAACAAATCTAAGCTCATGTGGGATGTGGAGGCAATCACACAGAAAATAAAAAAATGGCAAACAATTTATAACTGCTTGGGAATAGTTTGGTTTTAGAAATTCACTTAGTATCTCATAGACGTGTCATGGCAGAGTTGGCCAAATTCAGTTCCTCCTGGCAGCAGTGACCCCTGTAACAAGAGGTAAATATTTTCACATCTGCTGCTGTCTTTTGCATTTACACCCTTCTTCCCACACACCTTCCAGCTTGTGCAGAAGATGCAGAGTGCAGGAGAACTACAGGGCTCTCTGTCATTATATATTCCCACCTCACAATCATAAGTTAGATCCTCTTTAATGAAAAAGGGTCATGTCCTCTGGAACAAACAGTGTGTGATCATGTAACTAAGTAAGGATTGTACCATGCATACACACATGGTACAGATAACCTTAGCCTGACATCTCCTAGTTCATGAGTCTTCACCATTGAAACCTCCAGAGAGTTCCCTTAGTGCAGGACTTTCTGTGTGTATATATCCTTTAGTTTTTACAAAAAGATAGCCACCTCAAAATCAAAAGTCTGCCATATGAATCCGATGTGTCTTATCAGGGTACTGGAACTGTTAGCTCCCCTGCACGGATGTTTGCCATGTGAGCTACCTGCTAACAGCAGCGTGTGTTTTTCTTCCGATGAGCCACTTCAGAAGGAAGAGGGGACACGTACTTTGCCTCTGGGCTTCACATCTGCTTGTTAACAGCAGAGGGTGGTGATAATTGGAGTCATGGTGACCAGTCCAAGCTCCACAGCCAAAGAGGCACTGACTCTTTCTGACCATTTCCACAAACGTGGCTTTTTCCTTCCTGTCACTTCCAAACCCTCTCTCCCTGTCTCCCTCTCTGCCCCATCCCGGGTCCTCCTCATTCCTGGTTCTGTGACATATCTGATTACTTTTATCCAATTCCAGTTTTCAATCTTTGAGTCTCTCATTTCTAGTCTCCATATCCAGTGAATCCTAATCATCCACCCCGAGCCTGCTGTCTAAAGCAAAATCTCTCCTTTTCTCCCTTCCCTCTCTCCCCAGGTCAGTCCCTTTTTCCTTAGCCAGCCAGTCTCAACCTCCTGCTCCCATGCCCACCATCCTTTCTAACACTCCACCCTCTTGCCCTGATTCAAGTCTCTCCCCTCCTCCCACTCCTTTTGTGTAGCCTATTCTGACTTTCCTATCAAACCTTTCTCCCTCTGCTCTCATTCTCCTTCATAGCATGGCCCAGGTGGACACAGCCTTCATTTAACCGTGTGGCTGCACACAGACATGCCAAGCCTTCTGCTCGGCCTGTTAGAGAGGGCTGGTGGGGAGGGAGAAGGACAGGGCTTGGGCTGCTGCGTCGCTGCTAGACCCAGAGCTGGGAGCCCTCCTGCCCCCACCTTCCCTCAGCTCCAGGTGCCTGGCTCCATCTGCACGCAGAGTACTTGGGATCGGTAATTACAGGAAAGCTGGCTCTCCATCCCTCAGCTGCTGTGCGGGGTCAGCTCAGTCCCTGTTTGAGAGCAGCTCAGAGTCCTGCCAGCAGCAGCAATGGGGGTGGGAGGTAAAGGGGGAATGGAGGATGCTCTGTCTCTCTTCTGAGAGTGGCAGTTTCATAGTCTGATGAGCTCTAGGAGCTGAGAGACACTTTGGCATGCTGAGTGATGCACAGTTTGTGAAGATATTTGTTTCTGGACCTTTAGCTAAGTTCTTGCAAGTATGAAAATTACTGACTTTTCAAAGGTACCTTAAACTCTTCCAGTTTGGGGCAGATATTCACAGGGAAGCAAAAGGCACATCTCTGACACAACGTTACTCCCTTGCTAAACTTTACGTCTCTACTTCAAAGCATGAGTTATTTCTACAAAGCAAAGCAGCTTATTTTCTCTTTGGTCTCACTCTCAGAAGTGTTTGAGTGGTGCTAGTTGAAAATGTCAAAACCCTAAAACAGAAACATAGAACCAGACAGAAAAAAAAACAGCCTGAGGCAGACACCTGGCTTGGGCTGTGTTCAACCCAAGCAGTTAAATTTGGAAAAGTTATAAGCAAATGAAGTCAGTATATTGTACACAGGCACACTTGAACAGTAAGCAGCAGTGCTGTGATTTCTCTCTCTTCTGTATGGCACCTGCTACGGTGGTAACTGGGTGCCCTTGTGGTATGGGTTGTATGAATACCTCTAGTGCCTTTTCAATAGCAAAATAAACCTAAAAAGGCTCTCTTCTCATAATGCAAACAGTTTGTTGCATTTCTTTCTTTTGAACTTATAAAGCTACACCTAAAGTCTGAGAAGGGCGAAAATGACCAGGGTTTCCCATACGGAGTTTTCTCGCTCTGTCGCTCTGTGGTTGGGAGGGGTCTAGAAGGAAGAACAGCCTCTGCCCTCTTCACCTGCTGAATTTCAGATCGACAGAGGTGAGGCTCTTCCCAGCTCTACAGGACTCTGTTCCAGCATCCTGGTTCCATTTTTAGCCTTCACTAAGACAGTGGCTCCAACTTGACACAACTATTAATTTGCAGGCAAAATGCCTACTTCATACTGGCAATGCTCACAGCCTCAGCAGAGTTGTTAGATAGCCACTTCCATGTAATCATTTCTCAACCTCATTTTCATATTCATTTTTATATCAATAATACTCTTGCTTTTCCTTTACATAGTGCTCATATGTATAAGCAACTTTGAAAATGGAAAAGATCTGAAAAATAGAAATTTCTTTCCCCGTACAGAGCTGGTCAATAAATTTCCACAGTGTGTCCCAGTGCAAATATACACAGTTATGATGTTTCATCTATAAAGAATGCCTCAGTGAGTATTGCTGAAGGGACTACCTGTCAGGACAATATTATCTATCAAATGCAATTAAATAAAATTACTAATATAATTTATGGGGAAATTATAGATTTGTGTAACGTTGAAGTCAGAATGAGAACATTAACTCAGTTTTCCTTAGTGATCTAGTTCTAAAAGGTAACACATTCTAGTAGAAATCCTTGTGCAGGATCATACTCATAAAAGGATAAATTCAGAGATCAGATATGTGATAGGTAATTGACTTTATGTAACAGAAATCAGTGAAAGCTTTTGGTGGTGTTTTGAGGGAATTAGAATGTTGTCATTAGTGCCAATTAATAAGCAAGCCTTGAATATGTTGTCATTAGTGCCAATTAATTAGCAAGCCTTGAATAACTGTTTTCTGTCAAAGAAACTGTTTCATGGGGCTTTGCTTTTTTTTATTAACGTAAGGATTTCCATGTATCTAATAAGGATTCATAGAAAACAATTAAGACTTTAGAATTAGGTGTGAGACAGTATATACTGGAACTGGATATGTTTATCAAGAAGGAAACAGTACTGCTTGCTTCTTAAATGGTTGCTACAAAATATACAAGAGTGACATGAGTGATATTAACCTTGTATTTTGACTCAGCATTTAAAGCAAGAAGTTTGGCAGTCGACTGCAGGAAAACTCAGAGAAGTTGGGAAATGCAGATAAAATGAGAGGGAGAAAGGTCATGAACATTTTAAGAAGGAGCAGTAAATTCCTACCTATTTCATGAACTTGTTATTTTGAGTTTCTTATGAGACGTTTGGTCATTCTAGGTAATCAACCTTTATATTGATCAAGACTACTAGAAGATAGGGAAATGTTATGATGAGCTTTTTGTCCTCAAGCCTCATGGATGCCCCATGCTGTGTTACTATAGGAGCTTCTAATCTTCCACAATGCTCACCTGAGCCATAATTTAAAAAAATTCTGTTCTGGACAGTGTTTTTTGTAGCCCAGATCAGGGGAGTCTGTCTTTTGTGAATATCTGTGATTTGCAGTGGAAAGACTATGAGGTGGAGCTCTTAGATCCTTTCAGCATCTGCAAGGTCTAGCAGGGTCTTTGCCAAAGTACATTAGCAAATGTTATTCTATTAATAACTCGGCTTTTGAATTTTTGCTTGTAAAAGCCAGTGAAATTGCTTTTAGGCCAGACCAGAACATTTGGCCAACCTTTGCTGTCAGGCATGCTGATGCAGACCAATAGCCCAGTAGTCTTTAATTCCTAAATAGCACGTTGCTGTAATAATAACCTGTGGTTTGGTTCTAAATTGCTTTCCTGCATTATACCTCTCCACTTCTTATTATAGATTCTTTGAAATTGCAGTAATACTTGTTATAGTCTGGTTTGCTCATATTTCTTTCACACTTGCATGCTTTGCAGCCATGCTTTGTACATGCAAACTGGATAAACCTCAGTAAAAATGTACTGAGTCTGAGGAGACATGAAAGCAATAGTCTCTGTTTTCTTTTAAAAACATGGCAGCAAGTGTATTGCTCTCTGGGCTCTAAGTGGATTTACGTATTTAACAGCTGAAGTGCCCGGCCGATAGTCATCACATGGTAGGTAGCGCTGCTACAGACCAGCACGCCCCTAAATGTATTTTGTAGTGCATTTCTCATATACCTAAATTGCTACATTTAAGTGTGCAGTTTTTATCTATTCATTATTTTGGTAAATGTAGATTGCCCAGGACTCTCCAATGTATAATTGTATGTTTGAACGAGCACAGCAACTTCACTAGCAGATATTTGTTCTGTAGACATGCTAGGAGAATTATAATTGATGCCTTTTTTATCACTGAATGAAAAAAGATAAAAGTGCTGCTATAAACTGGAAGTTGAAATAAATTATGTAAAATACATAATTCGCATAATGACTGTCCCTTTATAAATGTTCGTATTAAGTAACCATATCATTTGGGATAATTCCTCCTTGAGGAACGCTGTGAAAGAACAGCTCATTCATTATCTTGACTTGGTGAATTGCTCTAAAACAGCTCCTCTGATGAGAAAATTGATTTAGCATTTCTTTAAACAATTGAAAATAATGCTTGAATTCTATATTTTCCTGTCCAGAAAGTTTCAGTAACTGTCTGCATTATATGGCTTTGACTGGTTAAACTGGAACTCCCCCTAAAACACACACATCTACCTTTCCTCTACATGCATATATACATGCAGAACCTTGCTTTAAAACCCCACTTGGTCTATTAATCACACTGAGAGAGTAATCACTCAGCTGCTGCAATGTAGCTCCCTTGATTCATTGATGCCAGTAATTAAGTTTTGGAGTCATACTTGGAAGTTTGGAAGCCACGCATTTATCTACAGTCAGCATACTGCATCTGCTTACTGCCCTCCTAACAGCGTCTCTGAGAGCAGGCAATATGTCATTTCCCAAAACTTTTGTCAGGAAAGTTCTTAAAATTAAGAATATGAACTACTGAATTAAGTCTACCACTTGTAGATGTTAAGGAGAAAGTTATGGGAGAAAATACAGTAAGGGGAAAAGCACGTAAATACTATTGTTAGCGGCAAAGATTACGGAGATGTAAGGTGATGTGGGTAGGTGAAAGAGAGCCAAATTTCTGACACAACAGATAGTGGAAGAGACCATCTTCCCCTCCAAAAAGAGGGGCTCATGGGGCACTTACAATTGACCCCAAAGAAAATTATCTGTGGAAGGAAATTAGCAAGTTGTCTTCCAAAAGTAGCACTGGGGGAAAAGGGATTTCTTGCAGATCAAAAGTAAAGACTGAATAGAAGGGTTGCAGGAGAGCATCCTTCCGAAGGGTCTGTTAGTTTGGATAAGCTTCTGCCAAGTGCTGTGTATACGGTTTCTTACCTACACTGAATTTCCAAACCTTTTGAGGTTGTCCACCCTGTCTCATCTGTAATCTTTTAAAATTGTAATTCAGCCTTTCCTTGTGATCAGCATAGTTGCTATATTTAGATTAAAATCTCACTAGGAGAACACTTTAATTCATTGCACGCCACCAGCCTCTGATTTTATCTTTGAGGTTCAAAAAGACACCTTAACAACATTCTCTCTGCTCCCAAGGATTTTGATGGGAACAGTTTTGAAATTCAAACCAAACTGTTGTGTTTGTCAAGACCAGGGTGAGTTTGTGCAATTAGAACTTGGTTCACTGTGTTTTTGACAAGTTCTCCCAGGAGGTTTCTAAGCATTGAAAACCTTTTAGGATGAAGTTCATGTTTTCTGCATGCGCTCAGCAAAGGCAGATATATTGCTCTGGTATAAAAAGCTGAAACTGCATTTTTCCTCTCTCACACTCAGGAAGTAAGCTTTTGCGTTGGGGTCAGAGAGGAGGCTGCAGAGAAGAGTTTTCTTCCCTCATTTTTATTCACACTGGAGGCTGTATTTTTGGGTTTATGGTTTTGTTCATTCTTTAAGGCATGTAATTGATGTATGCATAATATACAGAAAGTACTGGCAGCATTTCCCCAAGGGCTAAGAAGATGAATGGATTTTTGGAGAGGGGAGGGCAGATGGGAAGGGGAGAGCCTAAGTAAATAATTTCTGCAACTATTAAGTGACATACACTCACTGTAATAAGAGGATATTTCACGTCACTGAACTGTAGTGAATGACTAATGTAATGCTGTGGTCTATATGGAAGATACAGTATAATAATCCAAGCAGCACACTGGTTTTATGTAGCCTCTTATTATTACTGAAAATAATAAAACTAGTAGACCTGTACTTACATAGGGAGACTATTGTTTTCTTATTTTTCTCAAAGTCCCTTTAGTCAACTGATGTACAATACAAGGAAATAAGGGTATCTTATGGCAAAGATCTTATAGTGGTTCTTAGCAACTGGATTTTCCTATAATTTGGCTTCTGTGTGTTGATGAAGATGAGTGTGTTTGGTGTCTGATTCAGTAAATTGTTTTGTAATTAAAGAATGTCTTCTTTTAGAAATTGGGAAACTATTTAATATACTAGAATAATACAGTTAGAATTTAATACACTTATAAAAACACATTGCACATCACTTTGAGGCCTTGATCCAGTGCCGAGTTCCGTACTCACCAGAAATCATCTGAGATAGGACCACTACCGGTGTGAGAACCTCTCATGTTATCTTTCACAGTCTCTTGTGTTAAACTGGGGGGGCACCTTTGTGTTCATATCCCTTTTTCCTTATCTAGATGGTTGGTGAAGACCCAGTTGCTGTTCAGCATCTCAGTCTCTGAGGGGACACTGTAAGGCGTCCCCCTCTGGGCACCACAAGCTGCCGAGGACTCTGAGCTGGCAGTTTTAGTTGTCTGGTCAAACATAGTCTCCTGGGTCCGTTGTTACTGGATTTGGCAGTCTGTATCTCGTGCAGCGGACTGAGTCTGTATTTCACACCAGCACAGTTAAGAAGGCTCTTTCCTTTTGTTTTTCATGGATTTGTACTTTCCAGGAACTTTTCCAGTCCATTTCTATCAGAAGAGTGGGCCATTCCATTCAAATTCTGTTGAAACAGGTAATGGTTTGTACTGAATTTTAATTTCAGGGGGCGAAGGGAGATGCTCCCATTTGATGAGGATGCACCTCACCAGAGCAGCTCGGTGAGCGTTCTGCTGTTTGGCTTCCTGACCTGGTGAAGGAGTCAAGAGAAACTGTCTCATATGATTATTAAAATTATTATGATTCACAAAAAAGGTAGGTAGATCACGACAAACACAGAAAAGGTATTCAGAGGGCATTAGACCAGCCATCGTTGGCAGTTAGGGCTTAGGTATTCTGAAGAACTTCAGTGTGAGAAAGGACATGTGCTTTGTAGCATGTACTGACAAGCTGTGAGTGGCTCATCAGGCTTCTGGAGTGGGACTCAGCTGAAACAGCCCGAGTGCGATTCAGCTTGAATCTCAGGATCCCTAAATGTCGTGGCTACAAGGGAGCTAGCTGTATGCTAGTTCCCATCCTGGTGAATGGCAATCTAATCCACACAATAAATGTTAGAGACTGATTTGGCAGCATGTATAATGCAAATAAGAATGGACAAAATAAACGCCCATGTAACATATATCCATTTTCACTTGTGTTCTAGATTGTTGATGACAATTTGAAAACACATTCCAGAGATACCGATATGCAAGCAAAGCTGATTTTATTTTTACATGCGTACCTCCTAAGCTCTATGTGTTTCTTTATATCCTCTTTTGCTACCCAGATGTGTTTACATAATGGCTATGCAAACATAATGTATGCATTTCCTACTGCCACCCCAACTGATACCAAACAAGCCGCTGTTACTTCTGGAAGAGATGTGCCTAATGGCCACACCACAGCTTTTGAAGATAAAACTGGGGGTAGAGGGGGAGTGTGGAGGAGGAGCTCAGGAATGGAATATGTTGCCTTCAGGAAACGAAGGCAACTCATTTGCAAATACAGTATGCTGCCGCTGCTAATCCTATTAGCAGGCTAAAACTTGGGACACAGAAAATTATTTTAACTTCAACTAAAAAACAAGAGAAGGACTTGGGAAGACCAAATATATTCCATATTACTGTTGTCCCTGAAACAAAAAACTTAAGTGCAGATAGCCACATTTTGCGAAGTCAGCCTTTCTTCTTTCAACATTTGCACACAGTTCCCTTTTTCTTTCCTTATATATTAAAACTGCTATATTAATTAGCACAAGTTATGAGAAGGAAAATAATTTTGGAAAAGAGTTTTTACTGATTTTTTTAAAGGAAAGGGACTTTACACTGACTTGTTTGCAAACCCCACATTTAAATTTATGAGACACATTTCTCCCTGCGTTCCATATGCATCTGGTGTTTTTACTTTCTGTCATCTTTTTAAGCTCTATTAATTTTCTCAGTATCAGTCAAATGCAGCACATAATCCTGTTTTTTTCTTCAATAGACAATTAATATTACTGTTTCACTACCTTAATCACAGCAAGTTGAACCGTTTCACTACCTTAATCACAACAAACTGAACCCTGCACAAGCACGTGCAATTTACAGTTACAGCTAAACCAGAACAAGTTGGATGAAAGTTTCAAACTGAGACCATTGGTCCAAACCTGCCACTACAGATCATGCTTAATACCAAAGGGCAAGTTTATAGTTTGTTTGTAACCGGCCCCAAATTCTCTCAGAACAGGGATGTTAAAGCTCTTCAGAGCACGTATGATCTGAAGGCATCTTGTCCAGAACAGAACGGCTCCTCAGTCCTCCATTTCTAACGTTGAGGCAGCTGATTTACTTTCCATCTACAGTGAGCAACATATAGTAATCCCCTTGCTCCAGATACTCCTCGTTTCTATAACACCATTTTCATTATGTTGCAAAGCTCATAGCAAGGAAAATATCTGCTCAGGTATTTTACTGCAAATCTATCTTCTTGGGTTTAAGCAACACTAAAAAACACCATTAAGATTTGAATATCAGGCAACAAGGAAATTCATGTATGTGGGTATTTGGAAAGAGAAAGGGACAATATACTATTGTCGTGGTTTAACCTCAGTTGGCAGCTAAGCACCACGCAGCCACTCGCTCACTCCCCCCCAGTGGGATGGGGGAGAGAATCGGAAGGGTAAAAGTGAGAAAACTCGTGGGTTGAGATAAAGACAGTTTAATAGGTAAAGCAAAAGCCATGTGTGCAAGCAAAGCAGAACAAGGAATTCATTCACTCCTTCCCATGGGCAGGCAGGAGTTCAGCCATCTCCAGGAAAGCAGGGCTCCATCACGCGCAACGGTTACTTGGGAAGACAAACCCTATCTACTCTGAATGTCCCCCCCTTTCTTCTTCTTCCCCCAGCTTTATATACTGAGCATGACGTCACATGGTATGGAATATCCTTTTGGCCAGTTGGGGTCAGCTGTCCTGGCTGTGCCCGCTCCCAGCTTCTTGTGCACCTCCAGCCTTCTCAGTCGGTAGAGCATGGGAAGCTGAAAAGCCCTTGGCCAGTGTAAGCACTACCTAGCAACAACTAAAACATTGGTGCGTTATCAACTTTGTTCTCATCCTAAATCCAAAACACAGCACTGTACCAGCTACTTGGAAGGAAATTAACTCTATCCCTGCCGCAACCAGGACAACTATTTAATGCAGCTGAAATTAGCTGGAGACAGTTGCCTTAATGCAAAATTACTTCAGAACTCTAAGTAGAGTTTACTGTTCTCAAATAGGTACAAATGGCATTAGCAGTCTTTACAAATCCTGAAATGCTCCAGATTCCGTATTACTGTTCAGCTGCGATGTGGGTATATTTTCCACAATGCAATGGTATGTGTATTAGTGTGTATGTACTCATATTGTTGAAGACGATTACACAGCAATATATTTAAAAATTATTTTTATTCTCCAGATCATAGTCAGATATTTGGTCTTCTAGCGTACCAGAAAGATTGACTGCTCTGTTGTAAGCGATTTCCCTTGAGAACAAGCTGTAGTCTCAGTAAATCTGTAAATATAAGTATTGCATATTATTAGTGAATGTTCATTTCTCCTATTCACCACAGAAATGGCTTTCATAAAGTGTGTGGCTGAGGTAGTTAGACAAACCATTACGACTGACTTGCTGGTGGTTTAGGGAAGTTTCATGTAGGGAACAAGACACAGTTGCTTTGCAAGAGCTGATTTCTTTGTCTCTTACAGGTTCAATATTGCAATATTACCACTTTATTTAGCAGCTTATCAGACTCAATAATTAACTGGAAAAGCTCACACTGGTGTTTCTCATCCAGATGAATTACCTGATAGCTATTTAGCTCAACCAAGGTGTTGTGGTTTAACCCGGCAGGCAGCTAACCACCACACAGCCGTCCACTCACTCCCCCCACCGCAGTGGGATGGGGGAGAGAATCGGAAAAAAAAAAAAGTAAAATTCGTGGGTTGAGATAAAGACAATTTAATAGGACAGAAAAGGAAGGGAAAATAATAATAATAATAATAATGATGATGATGATGATAAAAGAATATACAAAATAAGTGATGCACAATGCAGTTGCTCACCACCCGCCGACCGATGCCCAGCCAGTGCCCGAGCAGCAGTCACCATCCCCGGCCAACTCCCCCCAGTTTATATACCGAGCATGACGTCACATGGTATGGAATATCCCTTTGGCCAGTTTGGGTCAGCTATCCTGGCTGTGCCCCCTCCCAGCTTCTTGCTGGCAGGGCATGAGAAGCTGAAAAGTCCTTGACTAGTGTAAGCACTACTTAGCAACAACTAAAACATTGGTGCGTTATCAACATTATTCTCATCCTAACTCCAAAACACAGCACTGTACCAGCTACTAGGAAGAAAATTACCTCTAGCCCAGCCGAAACCAGGACACAAGGTCAGACATGAGTGAGACAGTAAAGCAAGTGTAAAAGCTTACAAAAATTGGAGAAACTCAGAGACAAAATAGAAGAACATTTACTTTTGAGCAGCCTTTTTTTAATCAGCATTTTCAGCAGTTTTGAATAGCTCATCAACAGGCAAGAGTGAGTTACAAAGAAGAGGAACCTCACAGCATCTCTGAGATGTATGAGACCTCCCATTTGCCTGATGGAAAAACTGGTGGACTTGCTCCTAGGACATCCTGGGTGCGCACAGAGGCTGTGCTTAGTGATGTCTGCTGCACCTCTGGCATGGATAAAGTTGTTTCACCTTGCTCCTCTTTGACTCTCATGAGTAGCTAAAACTTAAAGGGTAGCTGTAAGAAAGAACAGTCCTTGCCCTCAGTGGGAAATGGTGATTACTGTTGTTCCTGATCACTACACATCTCAAGATGTGAGACCTTCTAGTGTCTGTCCTTCCTTGTGCACTGGCTTGTTTTCAAACACAATTTGTTCCTAATGTAACAGAAAGAACAGATAGCCATTAATTCTTCACACTACTAGCAATATTTGTCCTATCAAGGAACTAGCAACGGTCACTAAGGACCGGTGCAGTATTGTGCTAGATGATGCGCAAAGACAACCAAAATACAACTCCAGTCCTAGAGCATTCCATTGCTAAAGAAAAGCCAAGAGTTATGGCTAGTTAGACAGGTGGGTATAAGAAATAGTTACTTCATTGATCAGGATGACAGGTCATCCAGGATACCTAATGCATGACATCCTCATGTTTTCTCATAGCAAAGAAGAACTGTAAAGGAGAATGAGAAAGGAGAAAGCTCTGCAGCTGATAGGGAACCGCACAGGGGAAAGTTTCTTTAAATAGAGAAGATTCATAGCCTAATTTATAGACTGATTGAAGGAGCAGCTGTCATATAGACAGTCTGTACCTAGGGTAGTGAAAGATCTGAAGGGATTTGAATATGAAAGGAAGTGGCCTATATTTTATTTGATCAAAGAAAAGGATGACATGGTCAAAGAAACAGACTAGGAGAATGGTCTTTGCAGCAGCATTTCTGTATCGGTGGAGAACTGCAGTTGTGAAGGCCAGAGGGAAAGATGCCAAGTAACTGAACAGCAGATGATGAGAGCCTCGATAAAAATTTTAGCTGTGGGGTTTGATAGGAATTGTCATATCTGTGATATGTTATGCACAACAGATCTCCAGTATCAAGGCACTACCAGGTTGTGAGGAGTGAATAGAAGATGATACCCAAGCTACAGTCACAGGGGAGAGAGAGAGGGAGTGCCATCTATCACAAATCAGGCATCTGCCAGTGAGTATAGGCACGGATAAGGGTCTCTCAGTGAGATGCAAGTATTTCTTATTTTAGGTGGTCTGAAATTCTGAGATTACTTTGAGCTTGCTGTGAAAAAGCTAAACACCAATTCAGACGTTTCAGTTACAAGGGTCACTGTTTTGAGGACATGTGCATACACAGCTTTGTCTAGGCTCAGAATGCATTAATGTGTAAATTCAAAGTGCAGAGACCCAGGGCTTGTTTGGGACCTGGGTGGCCTGGGAATTGTTGCTTTTAAATAAGCAGAAATGGATAATAGGCTAAAGGATTCTGTAATTATTTTTTAATGGAAGGGGTCATTCAAGGCCAAGCGCACACATAAAAAGAGGCCGTACTGCTGCTGTAGCTCTCAGGGAGGGAGTTATTGCTGTCTTATTATAATTTTCTCAAATAAGGGAGAAAATGAGCAAGACTTGCAGTGGTGGTTCTAGAGAAAGGCCAGGAGCTTGAAGAAGCTAAGCAAAGACTGAGGAGGAGAAGAGCACAAAGATGATGGAGAAAGACAGCAAGGTTGTGGGTATGTCCATGCCTTACATTGCCATATATATAGTGCAGGGATAGCCTTTCTATACCCATGTCTGGTCCTGGAAGCTGTCTTCAGTCTTCTGTCTCAGCAGCTTGGAGCTCAGCTGAAGCAGTTATTCCACTGTTACAGTGGATTTTCCATATTTTGAATTCTTTAAATCAAGACTAAGAGAGAAAAGGTGTAGCTGTGTCTGCAATTAGGAACTTTGTGCCACAGTTCCTGATGGGGTTTTGTGATTTTTATTGCCAATAACAATCCAGGCAGGTGAAGCCAAAACAGAAGAGCAGATCAAATAAAACTTTCTGGACTTGAAAACTATGAATAAATTAGCACTGGTAGTACCAACATGAGGCAGGAGGTCTTTTGAAGAATAATGTGTCATCTTTCACTGTGGGAGCTAAGTAGCCCCACTGAAGCCATACAAATATACAGGCAGTAATGTTAAGAGTAGATGCATGTTTTTCGTTTAGTGAGGGCTAAAACCCACAATGTCTATCAAACTTTCTTCCTATTTAAATAAGGTATTGGCAAAGAACAGAAGGCCAGAAACTGAGCAGTAGATTTGATCTCACAGGCATGAGAGTGGGTTCTAGACATGGCTGCTGACTTCCCTTCTTGTGTATGTTTGAATGAAATATTAAAATGATGTTTGTACTTTAGCAGCTCACAGCTGCAAAGATCTCAGCTGCAGAGATCACTGCAAGTTGCAGCGCTGCAATGAAGTTAGAGAAAACCACAGAGGAATTGGGCCTTTGTCTCTGAATTCCAGCTGTTCATTTCTTACTTCAAACACTTGCAAAAATATATAGCCATTGCCTCTCATTAAATTTCCTCTAGCTGTCTGCCCGTCTGCCATGTTCTGAGAGTTGAAGCAACGCTATCTAAGAGATGCAAAGATACCTGAAAATGCAGAGTCTTCTACCTCGTAAGTTAAAAGGATTTTAATAAATAAAATAAAAATTGCTATAGGCAGTTTCTGGAACAAGCACATGTATACACATTCATATATGCATTTTCTCAGTTCCTTCCCTCTATTTGTTTATGTATTATTCTGAGGGGTTTAAAGTACAAATGTGTTCCTAGCATTAAATATAGCATATACCATCACTACTTAAAGCAAAAATATTCAGTGTGCGTTTGTCCTCTTTCATGATTATATCTGAACAGCGTTTATATTATTTTTAGTGTTATTTCGTATTTACTGTTTACCAAACACCCTGTGAGCTACATTCAGACAGGAGGAGAGCTGAAAGTGTGGCACATTCATTTGCCATTAATTGTTACTGGTTTTTAATCCCGGTCCCACCTTTTCTGTGGCTGTTTTCCCTGGGTGGAAAGGGGCTGGTGGCTGAGGGACGTGGGATCATGAGTGCATGAAGTGTGGGATGCAGTCTGCTGAGGGTTAGCGTTGCCCTCCCAGACAGCTTATGATCCTTACTGAAACCTGCCGGCACCTGGTCCTGGTCCTCTGGGCTTGGGAGACACGGCCCAGAGCCTGCAATAAAAAACACGAAGCAGCAAGGAGCAATCCTGCAGCCAGCTAGGGCACTGGGCAGCAAGCTAGGGCGCTGGGTGTGGCCACCGTCCCCCTGGGCTGCCTTGCCGGCAGCCGGCCAGCAGCCCCAGGGCAGCTGCGTGTCCTGGCTCGGGGTTAGGACAGGGCTTTCCCAGACAATGCCGTCTCCTCAGGTGATGGCAGACAAGGGCCAGATCGTATCAGAAAGTGTGGCTTTGATGCTCGTTACCATTACTAAAAATATCTTTACTTAAAGAGATACCAAATCAGTGCTGCCAGCTCCTCTGCAGGGTCTTAAACCAATACCTGGCATTGCAGCAGAGAGGGTGTGCATTTGTTTGGCGTGGGAAACTAGAAGCAAAGGGAAGAAAATCAAAATACTGTTATCTTCTCTACTGCAGCATCCAGTTTTGTCTGCGCTTCTGGGTTTAATGAGGTAGCTGATGGAAATCAGAGGTGCTCCCTTTGCCCATTGCAACACCAGGATGAACCCCTCAGTGATCTTAAATTCATCCTCTGGCTGCCCTTTCCTCATGACTAGAGTGAAATGAGGCAATAACCTCATTTGATTTGCACATCCCACAAAACTTGCCGGTGAGGTTAGAGACCTCTGTGCAGCTGATTTAAGCCTGCTGGTTCTGGGTTGGTTTTTTCTTCATAAACTGCGTAGAGGTATGTTGCTGACCCCGCAGGTTGGAAACCACTGAAGTAGATGAATATTAGAAATGTGATGCTGATGGATTTAAAGAAGAAACAATGTGCTCATGCAGTATGAGAGATACAAATATGAGCTAACAGGATCGTTGTATGGCTTTATTTTTCAAACTCTGCAAGTAGTATTGTATGTATTTAGAGATACATTCTAAATATGGTATTTTGGGCCCAGTTCCTAATGAGATCCCAGATATGGCAAAGTACAGGCACCTCAGCAATAAGGACTAAAGCTGATCAAGTGAACTTTGCATAATTATGAGCTGAGAAATTAAAGAACATAGCGTCTGTCACTCATGTCCCAGAGGTGGGCACAGACTGATAGCACAGACTGGTATCAGAGACCACGGAGAGAAAATGCCGTGTATGAATACATGATGCAGACCTGAGCTCTGTTCCAGGGAGGAAAGTGGTTAGATTTATGGGCTTGTACATTCACACTATTAGTGTACCTATTAACAAATGAGGTAGATTATTCCTACTAGGCACCTTGAATTTCTTGGAAAAATGGTATTCTGGATATTGCTGAAATTAAGTTGTCTTATGCTTGTCAGTAAGGAAAAAAACGATAACAGAGTCAGAAGATTTTGGACAACACTTTCTTAGAGTCTAGATAGCAAAATGGCCACCTTGTTGGGTTTCGATTTGAGAACCTGATATTGGCATTAACCAGAAAAGTTAATAGTCATTTGGTCTTCTCCTGCACAATAATAATACTACAGCTATGTGTCCGCAGGTGATAATGTCACTACATGGACAGTAAATGCTCGCACTTACCAAAGCTGGGAGCCAAATGAAGCCCTGAAGGCTATTTAATCACCTAAATTGAAGCTTCATTTTCCTAAGTGCTGTGGCTGTAGCATGGAAGCATGGAAGCATTCTGACTTTCATGGAAGTCAGTAGGTTTAACTCATTATTTTAGTTTCCTTTTTTTTAATATTGCTTTCAAATACATTTTATTGTGTTTTGTTTTATTTTCTTGTTGTTTTTTATATTTTATTTCTGTATTTCCAGTGGGACTGTTCTTAAAAAACAGATTTTATAATCATACTGATAAAGGTGTTATATTCAAAACGTTATTTAGGGGTGAAGAAGAAACACCTTATAGATAAAGCCAAGAATTTATTGTTAGTATCATTTAAATTTTAACACTGTAATCCAAGAATCATTATTAGAGATCTAATTATTACAGAAAATAATACTTCTGTGCAGAAAAACTTTCAGTAATATGTTATACGCACACTTCTTAGCTTCTACCACTTTTCCTGGTGTTTCATCCACCCTCTCCCTGCTCCTGGGGGTCCTGAAATGGGCAGTTTCAGTCTGGTGGGGGTTGGTGGGGGCATTACGGCATGTCATTGGCATCTGGAGTCCTTTGCTGCGAAGGATATGATCTTCATCGTGATGGTTTCTTTTTCCTCACTCTAGGATGTACGTGGGGGCATTTTTATGTTTGCTAACACACTTTTAGACCTTGCTGTTTCTTCACTGATCTGAAGCTCCACGTTACAGCCAGGTTTACTATGCACAGTGCCTTTCACGTATGTTAGATACTTCTTTGTTCTCCTTGTTACCCCTAAAAGCAGTTTTGTCCAGCCCCAGATCTGCATTTCTTTAGCTGAGCACTGGTGAGTTGTTTATAGCTGTGAGGTCTCCAGTGCCAGCCTGTGCCCATCTCTTTAGCAATGGCAATACCATATCACGGGGCTACAGGGTCACAGAGGTCATGATACAAGTCAGGCATGCTTCATACAGTATGGACTATATCTGTAGAAAATGTGAAATAATGTACATGTGAAAGGTAGCCGTAGTTTGGAGTGTCAAATATGTATTTTTCTAACGGGCTCTCTGCTCACCTGTCTGTTATAATGTAAACAGTAGCACACTGTTGTGGTTGGATCTCTCTGCTTTGCTTTTGTTTTATGAAATATTCTCCAGTCTCAGTAGTTGTTTGCTGAGACAAATAATACAGTAAATTGCACATCTGACAGAGCTGGCGTTCTAGTTACTCATTATCAGGTAGTATTCATACAGATCAGAAAAAATGCTGAACTTTTTTATAAAACTCAGATGCAAAGACACAGTCCAATACAAAATTCTGTACGGTGGAATTTTATCTGTAAATCAACAAAAGGCACAGTAGGAGCATTGGGGCAAGGCAAGAGCAGGAGGCCAGATTTATAGTCCCATGTTTACTTATTTCTAATGCAGAGTCCACAGCTCTCCATTCATTTATCTTCAGGAATATGTAATGTATTTCTTCCTATTTATTCCTGGGTGAGAGTATGTATGACTTAACATGAGACACCAGTCCAGAGGTGTATATTGGGATACTGTGAACTGAGCATCTACACCCATAAAATTTTTATCTTTGGGCACTTTTTGAATGTCTACCGCCTGCAAGGGCATGGTTGCAGATGCAGTGTAAGGGATTGTGCAGCTGGGCAGTTATTACCATACCTCGTGACCAGGAGTGCATGCGTTGCATTAGTGATAAGGCAAAAGGAGAGCATCCTTATTTCTCTTATCTTCTGCATCTGTAAATTGGCACTTTCTGTATCGCTGTGAACATTGAGAACCAGGTACAGAGGGTCAGGTTTTCTCCATGCTTGTACTCCTGTTAATCCATTTAACTCAGTATCACGAAGAGTTAGCACAAATCAGCTGCTGTTAGTGTTTGGGCCATGCTATTCCCTGCTGATAAAATTCTTCCATTTCCCTTCCACTGTAGAAAATGTTGGAGCACTTAGCAATTCTTGGAAGTTAAGTCATATATAGTGCTTTATCTTTCAGAGATGATTCTTAGTTTTGAATAATTTTTTTTCATTACCCTGGTAGGAAACTTTCCAGCCTTACAAAACTGAAAAAAAAAAAAAATGGAATTGGTTCCCTTGGGGCGATGGCTGTGCTGGAATGGTTTTCATGTGAAGGAAGCACAAGTCACTCACAGAGCTCCTCACATTTCAGATTCCTTTATCTTACTTTCAGGTGTTTGTTGCACTAACTTGTGGGATACAAATCCGGGGGTATGCATGGGAACAGGGCCAGTATGTTTTTAACAGCAGATCACCAACATTCTGCAGCGCACACAGTAACCACTCTGGCAGTAATTGTACTGATTCTAGCACTATTGCTAGACTTTCAGTTTTAGCTCTAATAAGCCATGCTATTAAACCCATTTTCAAGTGATTGATGGTGGGTGCAGATAACCAAGCAAAAAATTCCTTTAAATGCAGCTCCTCCTCAGCTGGGTTACCACATGCTACCAAAATATGCATAATGATAGGTAAGAGCTTCCACATTTCCAGCATTACCTTGTCAGCTGAAATACAGCAGTGGAGAAAACTGTGCTTGGATTGATTCAGGCAGATTATGCTGAAGGGCCTGCACTTGCAGGGAGTGTTTATTTAGATGTATTAAGGCCAAATACAGAAAACGCCCTATAAGTTGAACAAGTAGAATACAGATATGTGAAATGTTTGAAAGGGTCAGGCCTTCTTTGCCAATTTCTTACCTGTAAACTGTTTGCCAAATTAGTAACAGAAGTTGTACCTTGTATTGCAAGGTTGCTATATAGGTATTCATATGCTTAGGCTATTTTGTACTATCAGCTGGTACACAGGGTTCAATATTGTCATTCTGAAGTGAACATTTAAACACATAATTACATGGAGCTGAAGGAAAAATCATATTGTAATATTTAATATTGACAAGGTATTCTATTTCAAGTGGTTCGATCAAACTTAAAGTAAGAAAATCCAATAATAGGAGGCTTAAAAATAGAACCTTTCCCTTTTATTAATTTAAGCCATTTTAAAGGGCAAAAATATACCGTGAAAGCTTGTATTTAGGTTCTTACTTTTCTTTTTTTAACAGGACTGGGAATTTCCACATTTTATGGGTGATGTTGAAGTCAATCTTCCAGGCTTGCCATCTGCACACATGCAGTTCAAAGTACCTTATTTCCAAAAGATCTTCAAAGAGGAATATCACATACATATAACAGGTATGTAATAGTACAGATTGTGAGACAGTCACACAGTGAACTGCTTCTGTGTAATAAATGTATGCAAACATGTTTTTAATGACATACTTTGTGTGTGTGTCCCGGATCACTATTTTTCTATCTGTTTATCTGTCCATATCTGAATCATCCATATATAAACATTTCAGGGAAATGAGGAACCTGTATCTTACGCGTCAGCAAGACCTGCTGTTTTTCATAGGTTTCAGCAACTTCTTGTGACACTAAGTAATACCTAATAAGGCATTCATTTGCTGCTTCCCTTCAGCAGGCAGGTGTTCAGCCATCTCCAGAAAAGCAGGGCTCCATCACGCGTAACGGTTACCTGGGAAGACAAAACACCATCACTCCCAACATCCCCCCTCTTCCTTCTTCTTCCCCCAGCTTTATATGCTGAGCATGACGTCGTATGGTATGGGATATCCCTTTGGTCAGTTGGGGTCAGCTGTCCTG
>NW_008825108.1:13043188-13050629 GCF_000699105.1 Pygoscelis adeliae | reverse complement strand
AATAGCTAAACAGCAGTAACAGCTATAAATTCGATCTAGCACATTCCAATCAAACCTGTCGCTACCTCAAACCCGTCGTTATCTCAAACCCTTTGAGCCCCACACTGGGTGCCAAAAAGGACTGTTGTGGTTTAACCCCAGCTGGCAACTAAAGCCCCACACAGCCGCTCACTCACTCCCCCACAGTGGGATGGGGGAGAGAATCAGAAAGGTGAAAGTGAGAAAATTCGTGGGTTGAGATAAAGACAGTTTAATAGGGAAAGCAAAAGCTGCTTGTGCAAGCAAAGAAAAACAAGGAATTCATTCACTCTTTCCCATGGGCAGGCAGGTGTTCAGACATCCCCAGGAAAGCAGGGCTCCATCACGCATTAACCATGACTTGGGAAGACAAACGCCATCACTCCCAACGTGCCCCCCTTCCTTCTTCTTCCTCCAGCTTTATATGCTGAGCATGACGTCATATGGTGTGGAATATCCCTTTGGCCAGTTGGGGTCAGCTGTCCTGGCTGTGTCCCCTCCCAACTTCTTGTGCACCCCCATACTCACTGGTGGGGTGGTGTGAGAAGCAGAAAAGGCCTTGACTGTGTGTAAGCACTGCTCAGCAATAACGAAAACATCCCTGTATTATCAATGCTGTTTCCAGCACAAATCCAAAACACAGCCCCATACTAGCTACTATGAAGAAAATTAACTCTATCCCAGCCAAAACCAGTACCCTAATGTAGCTTCAGAGATCTTTTATCTAAAACTACTCTCCAGGGGAATTAGCAGCTTATTTCATTTTCAAATCTCTTATGCTTTCAGATGCCTTTGCTATGATTTATGCTAATATCTTTTCATAACTTCGGTCATTCTCATCTGGCAAAGGCCACTCATAACCATACTTCCATCAGTCATCTAACCAGAAGCAGACAGTTAAACGACCTCAAATAAAATAGAATTGCAGTTATTCAAATGGATGGTACATATAGATAAAAAGTACCTGATCCTTGCATACTGTGAGACAGTATTTTAATAACAGTAGGGAATGAAAAAGAGAAGAAGATTAAATAGCGATAAATATTTTGGTTTTACCTTCAAGCTATACAGAAGGAGAATAGCTCCCCTCTCTACATTGGGAAGAGTTGGATAATAATGGATAGCAAAAGAATGCAGGTGTGAATTGACAGGGGTCTTTAACTGCTAATATAAACAATCACAGCACATGATACTGTACAGGAATAAGATAGATGAGGGCATCCAATGACACAGCCATATGAAACTCCTGCAGAACAGGGACAAAAGGAGCATTCAGAAATGATACAAAGATAAGGCCGAGAGCTAGCAGGTGAGTCACAAGCTCACCAGGCAGCAAAAGCCAAGGGAAGAAAATGTGCCAAGGAGGAAAGAATGACAAACCCAGGACTCAGCCGAGAGAGGCTGAATGAGACCTCAGAAAAGGCATTTTCAGCAGAGACGGTAGAAATCCGAGTGATCAGATTAAAAACCAGAAAAGAAGAGAAAATGAGTGCAAAAGTTACCTGCTGGCGATTGAATGAGGGAAGGCAAATGGGCCAGTAGGAAGTACAGATGGAGGGGTGGAAAGGTTTTCAAAATTGGATGTAGGTGCCCTGCTGGAATACTGAGAGAGAACAGACAGCCAGCAAGACGAAAGAAGGGCTGGGGCATGTCTGAGTGAGACCGTTTGAGCCACTAGTGGTTTATGGAACAGGATGAAGTAAATGATCTCATGGTCAGTGGCTAGAAGGTGTAGGGTGAGAGAAGATGGGATGTGTACATGATGAACATATTTTTCTCTCCCAAGTGAGCAAAAAGGGAAAGGAGAGGAAAAAAAAGTATAAGCGTCAAACATTTGATGTGAATTATAGGTATGGTATTCAAGGATAGTGAAAAGATTTTTCTGCTTCTCAAGACTAGAGCATGAATTTGGAGGGGCTCAGTCCCACAAGGCTCCCAGATGCCCTGCAGTTATTCCATTGTATAAGGAGAAGTAGTGAAATGGGTGCACGGAGAAGCATGAACAATGACTGAGGCACGGTAGGGTGGGCTGCGCCATCAGATATAGAAACTCAGGATATAATTAATGTAGATGAAAAACAATGGATGGTAGAAGAGGGACTGAAGAGCAAAGAACAGTTTTGCATTGTAGAAGAGACAGGGGTATTGATGATAATCAGGGAAGAGCAAAGAAAAGGCAACAGCAAAGAACATAAATTAGGGATCAGAAATACAACTGTTAGCGGTGCTGCTGTTTGAAAACAGACCAACTGAGAGAAACCAGTATTTATGCATTGCACAGTCTTCTGCAGAGAGGACTGGAGGCCTTTCTGATTTTCTGGTGAGAAGGCGTTCTTCTAATGAGGATGAGCTAATGAATAGGGGCTGAGGAATATTTTTCCCTGCTCAGCATTAACAAGATCCATTTATTAGATTCACTAGACAAATCAATCCATTTGACTGCATGTCACGTACTCTGTCTACTGAGTGCCTGTTTTATCTCGGTGCTGCACCACCCTTTAGGAGATCTAATAAACAGCCATAACACATGGCACAAGAACCTCCCTTTGGGTACGTTTTGCTTGAACCATCTGTTCTTGCCATCAGTTCTTGTCTTAGGTTAGGGTATAAGTTGGATCATTTTCAAGCTCTAGTTATTGTGTGGATGTGTAGATACTTGTAATTTTCTACTCAAATCAAGGAGCTAATAAAAGAAAGAAAGAACTGGTTCAATATATATATAACAAGATGAACGTAATCCAACCTAAAATGAGGGTAGAGAGTGATGCACATGAATGCAACTGCAGCAGATGACATGGGGGTAGGACACTTCCTGCTGTATTTAAGCCCTGTTTAATACATGGGATCCAGAATTTTAAATTTAACCATAGGGCTTCTTTTTAGTAACAAGCAGGAAAAGAAGACTAAGGCCTGAATATCATTTATTTTAGTACTTACTATAGGGATAAAGTCAGGCTGTAAATCTATGACCTGTGCCTGGAAACCCTTTTCTCCCAAATAGCAAGGAGAAAGAAAGCATGGATGCAATAACCTTTGCCATCTTTTTCCTGGCAAATTTTAATCTTCATAAGTTCTTTTACAGGCTGTTTTGGTCACTGTTGATTGATATAAATAAGAGCAGCCCTAGGACTCCCCTGAGCCCTATTTGGTGCTGGGTTGCTCTAATGAGCAACAGTCCCACCAAGAAGCAGCTCTAAGTAAAGGGACATTCAGAGGAGTAAAGGACTTTAAACCACCTTTCTGTTGGTGTGTGCTTAATGGCTTCGTGGAAGTCCTGTACAGATAAAGGATTTCACAGTTACATGCTCTGTGTTGCCAACTCTCCTGATTTTATCACATCTTAAGACAGTTGCTTTTCTTTTTTCTTTTTCTTTTTTTTTTTTTGCTATTTTGTCTTAAAGTCTTAGCTCCTGAATTCAGTGACTACATGAGAATTTCAGCTTTCATAAAATAAAGCTCATGATTGCAGAGAAAAAAAATGAAATGTTGCTTCTGCATAACTCCTCGTCTAAAAAAGCAGAGAAACAAAACAGTACTAAGTGTATTATTTTTAACCCATCTTGGTACTTTAAACTAATAACATGCTTTTTTAGGCCTGACTTGTGATTTCTGAATGTCCTAAGTTGGCAGTAATATTGAATTAACATCTGCAGCCTGCAGCTGATATGCTTCAGTGTAATTTTGAATTTACTATGAAAAGCATATCTTATTTTTACTGGTAACTGAGTACCTCGTTTTGCTCAAATTTCTTTGCATCTAGGAACTCCTAGCAAGCATCTACTCAGTATTAAATATTTTTATCCTGTTTTGATAGCTGCTTTTA
The DNA here is from genome assembly GCF_000699105.1 of Pygoscelis adeliae. Lineage (NCBI taxonomy): Eukaryota > Metazoa > Chordata > Aves > Sphenisciformes > Spheniscidae > Pygoscelis > Pygoscelis adeliae. The sequence goes on along the minus strand of NW_008825108.1, from coordinate 13,046,788 downwards.
TCTATGAACATCAAAAATAACTTGAATTCCTGCATCTGCTTAACTCATCTGGATTGCTCTTGACAGATGGTTCGTTGCAAAGTGTGTGTTTTCCTTCTTGGGCTCTGTTTATGAAAATACATAGTCTATCCTAGTTTCTATAACACCCAGGGAAATTTGTAAAACTTAAAAGTAAATTTTGTTACTTCAGACTCCTTCATGGTTAAAAGGCATTAGGGGGCCTGGCTGGTGCCCTTTAATAGCAGCACTGGAGATCCAAGAGCATGTGCTGTCAAGTATGTGGATAAGTTTCAAATAGGAAATGTTAAGGTTTGGGTATCAAAACAGATGGGATGTTTTTCTGGCTGTTTATAAACGTGTTTCTGAGTCCTAATCTAGCCAGAGTGCCCTTCTGCCCAAAGGAGAAATCATCAGCTTCATGGCTGGCGAGTGCCTAGCATGGCTGGCTTGTAGAGTTAAACCAAAGGTGTGTCTAGATTCAGGCCAAGCATTGCCTACACAGGGAAGCCTGGTGGAGCCCGTGGGCAAAAATACAAAGGTTAGAGGTAAAAGCTGTACATGCACACAGATGTGAAAAAAAACTCAGAGGGTTTGTGGCTTAGTTCAGCTGTGAGTGGTCTGTATGCATGTATCTAGCTAATAACGCTAACATGACAGAAGATATGAAGAATGTTTTGAAGGTACCTGAATGTTTTACAGAGGTGTCTGAATGTTTTTAGACACAAATTGCAATTGAGATAAGAGTCTGAAGTCAACATTTCCTACACTAGCCTCTGGCTGCAGTTGTACAGCATGAGACTGCTTGAGTCTAGCCTTAATAAGTGGAATTTTTACATTTCCTCTTGACCTGAGGAGGGATGCTGAGGACTGGCTTCTATACGAGATCTCTTTTTTAGGACATGATTGTTCTGTTACAGAGTGGACATACAAAAATAAAAATGCTCCAGAATCAGCAGCTGGTTTGGAATATTTGGACCTGCGGGATCTGCCTCAGTTGCCCAGTAAATCAGTTGCATGTGGGATTGTGGACTGGTTGCTGAACCTCTCATACACCTTATCAGCCTCTAAAAATGAGCACTGCCCAAACATCTTGTTCAGCTGGTGAAAATAGGTGCCTTTCTGGAAAAAGAAAAAAGAAAAATCCATACCTCTTTCACCATGAGAAGGCCCCTGGCATTCATGTGCAGTGCACAGTGGTTCAGCTTCAGCAGAGAGGGAAAAGTGTTTCTAAGCAGAGTCCTGTATAGGCTGGTGTTCAGAGCATGGTCCTACAATGCAGGTCCAAACTGCCATAAGTGGGGATTGTTCTAGGGTCAAGTTTTCCCTTCTGGTGAGTGCCCTAGCCATGAGGATACAATCCTCCTCAACAGCCATGCTTTCTTAGAAAACAGGTATCGAGTTTTTATCCCCAAATAGTGGTTGTAGGCTACAATGCTTAGAAAAAGGTTTCACATTTTGCATCACAGCCTCACAAGGACACCCAGTGCATGCTCTTGGCTAGCTACATACCTCCAATTTTTCTTTTGCGGGATCTTTATTGCACCAAATTTCAATATTGCACCACGTTTCCAAATACACCAAACCAGATTCCTGGCTCTCCAAATGTCATGTGTAGCATGTAAGGATGTCAGCGCTGTGAAAGCCAGTTATCAAACATGTCTTTCTTTAGGTAGTACATAGCTGAATGACACAACCTGTTTTACTACCTGATTTTCTTCATTGTAACTTCATTGAAGAGTCTGGGTATAATTCTTTGCAGTTTGCTGAAATGATTAACTAGCCTTCCAGTCTTGAGAGCTGATCTTTACTACATCCTTCCATTTCAAATTGTGTCAATGAAAAATCGACCTGCTCCAAGAAGTGCTAAATGGTGCCCGGTGTAGGCCAGTATTCTTGGCCACACAGACCTCTCTGGAATAGAACCAGCCCTAGAGCAATAGTGGTACTGATCCTACAGATACTGGTTAAGAGGCAAATTAAATTACTTCATAGTGTGGGACTCCATTTTCCCTTACCACTTTTCATCTGTAATGAAATTTGAAACTTTGTAAAAGAAATTATATATATACTAAGAAAATTAATATCTATAGCTTCATAATATATTTATTCTGACTCTTTGCAGAACTATAAGCTTGAGCTTGTTTATGCGTAAGGTAAGAGGTCAAGAGTGACTTCTAATTTACCAAGCTTATTTCCTATATAAGCTTGATATATGACTTAAAGTTTGCTATAAAAAAAAATTATGCTAAAATTAAGTTGCAATAGATGAGCATATCATATACATAGATTATACATGTGTATAATGTTAAAGGTTGGTCAGTATAGTAAGTCTCAAAAAGTACTTGTCATGGGGAATTATCATCAAACAGATGTTTGTGAGTGGAGACTGTCAGGCCTCTTGGTTCAGTCCCCTTCAATACATTTATCGCTGATCTAGAAGGATTGCTTGGTAAACTGGGCTTATTTGGCTCTCATGCCTGCTAGTACGGCAGTAAAGTACATGTCTTGGAAGAGGGATAGACAGCACAGGACACTGTATTCTAGAAAGAGGCAAATACTTTCTGTAAGTAACCAAGACAGCGCTAACTCCCAGTCATTTTGTGTCTAAGGAGATTAACGCAGCCCTTGGCTACAGGGAATACTGAGTAGGAGTAGGAAGATGTCATTGTGTTCATATACGGTTATAGTGAGAGTGTTACTCATATACAGTGTTTGGTTCTGGTGACAACAGTTTTCAAAAGAAAAGGAAAAATCATAGAGCTTGTCGAGCATGACAGTGATGCAGAGGATGGAAAAATTGTCTAGAAATGAGAAATTTAAGGAGTTTTGAGAAAATCCACTGTAGAACAGAGGCAGGTCTCAGGCAACTAGCTGCCACTTAGACATACAGATTGTGATTCATCTTAGTTAACTGGGGTGTCTGCATCTAAGCTGTTTGTCTAAGCACCCTTTATAGTCCACACTGACCCAACGATCCCAACAGTGGAGCTTAAGGCTGTGCTCCTGCCTGCCTAACTCTGTCTAGGACCTGAGTGAGGGAGTTTCAAGTTCATGCTTTTTATGAAACAGGAATAATTGAAATGCATATCTCTCTTAGATCAGGTGACCACTCAAATTCTTAACATAAGAAGGGTGGAGCCTTTTTTAGACAGATCCATCTTAGAAGAGATTCACAATTTTGAAACCACAATGTAGGATAGATACCTCATGAAGCCTGAGATCAAGCACCTGGCTACCTCTATTCAGCATTTTTAGTGTTTTCTGCTAGCTGCTTAGTCAACTTCTTCAGCAGCAGCAGGCTGCCATCTCAAATCTTACTGCGTAGGTGGCTTGCTCTACACGTGTTGCATTTAGGACAATGTGGTCACTCGGGTGATTGCTGTGAAAGCCACTGGGTGCCATCATGCCTAAAGAGGAGGTAGGTCATAGCTCAGCATTGCAATGTCTAAGTTTCCTTTGTCAGTCATACCTGAAACCTACAATCAAGAAAACCGTAACAGTGCATTTTGGCCTTTATAAAGGCCATCTCAATAATGTCCCCATTTTATTATGCTTCGTATTTTGGTCTTTCAATTGTCTGTTTTCTCCCTACATATCTTT
>NW_008825108.1:13037577-13043168 GCF_000699105.1 Pygoscelis adeliae | reverse complement strand
AAAGAGCAATACTGGTCCTGCATGAGTTTTTCCCCTTCCTACCGTCCCTAGGGTATAGCAGATCTCTCTGGAAAGTCACCTGTCTTGGCTCTGCAGAAACACAAAGTACCACAGATAATATTTTGATGAAGCCAATAACAAAAGAAGTGGAAGGGGTTTTTGGATGGGCTTATGATGTGTTTTCCTGGGAAAAGAATATGGCTTAAGGAATTAACTTGGGGCAATGGAGCAAGGGGTTGCTTTCTGATTGAAACGGCGTTCTGGTTGAAACACAAAGTAATATTTGGTGACAAATTATTGTTTCAAAAAGTGTCAAAGTGAACAACCATAACAGAGAAAGGAAGTTTAGAATGCAGTAAATCATATTTTCTTTCAAACTGGCCATAGATAAACAGATAGTGGCTCTAATATTTGTTTCATTGTCATTTGTGTTTAGCCTATTTTCTTAAAGAAATGAGAATTATGTGGTCACGTTCTCTGTGTGGGTTGGTCTCACTCTTTCTCTATCCAACACTCAGCATCAAATAACTTTTGAACCCACGGCCAGTTTCAAAAACATTTTTCAGAGGGTGGGAATCTGAAAAACAGTGATGTTATCATTGTGTCCTAAGAAATGGTGGTTAGGTAAAGGAGAATCATCTAAGTTAGTGCCCAGCTGAGGAAAAAGCAGGGAGAAGTCAGCCATTATGTTCTGTTTGACAGCAGCCAATTGATCAGTGAGCATGTGTGTCCCAGCCAGCCCATCAACACGCAATATGCAAGATATATTCTGTCTCTGTCTGTTGAAAGACCATACGTGATGCGGAAGCTAGGGTTATTCTGATGCAGAGAAACACACAAAATCCAGGGCAAAAATCTGCAGGAAACAGCATCAAGCTGGATTGTATTGTTTGTAATTGTATTTCATATTTTAGCATCATTTTCGGTGTCTTGATGTTGATTTAAAAAACAAATATTATAAAATGTGGTGATAATCTTCTAAAACCATAATTTTCTTTAACAGGTCAATTATAATATTGATGAAAACCCAGAAAAAATGATAGAGGAGTTATTAAGGAATTATGTGAACAGGATTGGCTGCAAGGTCTTTTCAGTGCAGTTTGATTTCTGGATAGTGACAACACAAGAGAATGAACATTTTTGTTCATTTTCAGTCTAAGTATAATCTAGACTGAAGAGGACTATTAAACACAATTGCTGAAATACAAGGAGCTACCCTCCTTACCCTCCTGGAGCATTCTGGTTGTACAATTTGAACACACAGACTTTCAGGAACTGGAATCCATTTATTCTTTACAAGCCAATGGCATAAGTCATTTGATAGATACTCTGATACGTTCATTTTCTTTTTGACTTGAAACATACTTAAATATGATTCCAGCATAGAGCAATATCATTCATCACCAGCAGGAACAGTCCTCCACGAATGTCCTTTCACATAATGCTGACATGTAGATTTGCTGGGTTCTTGGGTGGTGCCAGTCATCACTGCACAGGTAAGATCTTAACATATGGCCCGCTAGAATGTAAGAGATACTTTGACTATGAAAGTAGTATCATCTGTTTTGTGTATTCATAGAATAATTTAGTGTAGAATTTAGAAGGGACACCTGGAGTTCATCTGTTCCAACACCCTACTCAAAGCAGGGCCAACTTTGCAATTGCATAAAGTTATCTTCAATGATTTTTGGGTGCCTGGAGGAAGCATGCAAAAGAGCAATTTTAAATAATAAAAGGAGAAAGGTTTCCTCCTCCAGTATTGCAGGAGCTTAATGTTAGACTATGAGTCACTCCTTGGAGGAGTTTCTCACTACACGGACTATAGGAAAAGCTAAGCTGACTAGCCTCCCAAGACTACAATCAGCCCTTGCTATTTCTCGAGGGTGGAATATCTCTAAATGACAGTTTATCCAGTTGCCCCCACCTGAATATGTCAGCGCACCATGGTTGGTATATCGAACAATATATGTATATAGTCTTAAAATTTATATCATTACCAACCCCAAAAACGTCAATCACTTCAGTCATTTCTGGCATATAAACATTTCTATCAAATATGGCCTTTTCACGGAAAATGTCTGTGTGAATATTTTTTAAGCCCTGGAATTAATGCTTTTTTAGGTTTATTGATCTATACCACATCACCTAGTGGTCTAATCAACAGGTCATCTACAAACTGCAATGTGAATTCAATTGATATACTGCTGTGCTTGCATTACAAAATTAATTTATTATGTGCCCAGACCTAATTGTGAAATACTAGGGGATATTCAGTGTAAACCTGACTATGGTGGAAATTTTATTACAACTTTGCTTTACAGATTAATAAAAAAAGGTTTTTTTTTCTCTGAGTAGCTTTTACATATGACTGCATTTGTACTGCTTCTAAATGGATATATCAGATGACAGAACTTTCATTTTTCCAAACAGGCAAATGGTTTAACTATGGAATTATCTTCCTTGTTTTAATCTTGGATCTGAATATGTGGAAGAACCAAATATTTTACAAACCTCATGAATATGGTCAATATATCGGTCCTGGACAGAAGATCTACACAGTGAAGGACTCAGAAAGCTTGAAAGACCTTAATAGAACTAAGTTATCTTGGGAATGGAGATCCAATAACACTAACCCATTGACCAACCGGACCTATGCTGAAGGAGACATGTTCTTGCACAGCAGATTCACAGGCTCTAGCCTTGATGTCAAATGCCTAGCTTTTATTCCAAGTTTGCTGGCTTTTGCTTTGTTTGGTTTCTTCATCTGGTTCTTTGGGCGATTTCAGAAAACTGACCAAGGCATGGAGAATTTAGACAAATCATACACAAGAATGAAACGGAAGTCACCGTCAGATGTGGGAATGACACGAGAAAATACACAGGTGTTAGTAGAAGAACCATTAGGTTTTCAAGAACCACATCTCGTATCCATAAAATCAGACTTAAGTGAAATAGTTTTTAATTCTTCCCTCCTAACTTCTGAAAACCTGAATGCACAACTGAATGAACAAGATAGCCCTTTACAGCCAGTACCAGAGTCCTCTGTCCCTAAGAGTAATCCTGTGACATAGAGGCAAATGCCCAGGAAAATCAGTTTAAATAAGCAGTTACTATAAGATTTCAGTTTTAGCTTTTGTAAGTTAAGATTTACATAGTGTTTAGACTAAGAAACTCAACCTATACCAAAAGGTGCTCAGCATGCTTTTTCTAGGAATTTTGGTTTTTATTTGTATTATAGTATGTGCCTACTGTATATTTAACATTCCTTTATAGATTGCTTCCCAAAATTTCACAAGCTATTTATTAACACATTACCTTAACTGTATAATAGTGTATTAGATGATTACTTGCAGGTATAAAATTCTACCGTGGTGGTGCCTTGAGACATTAAACTGTTTTTTAACTCAACACCAGATGTATAGCACAGTTCTTCTAATCTATTTTGCAAAGCTTTTTGTATATGGTTATTTCAAGTATCATTTGATGTCTTGACAGAGGAGATAAATATAGTTATTCCTAAAGAAGGGTTTCTGTTAGGACATCACAACTTGACTTTGTTATTTATTCATCTGTGAAGCCAGTGACTTTGATGACCGGACTGCAGAGAAGCATGTCGATTACCTTTTAATTTTTGCTGGCTAGCTGCCAAACACAAATACAGATTCATTATGTGGTAAACAGCAGAGTGATAATATAGCATGGGTCACTACTTGTGAAAATATTACTTTCTCCATCAGTAATAACAATTAGGTGATAATACCTAATTATATTTTTCCTAATTAAAGATAAACTGCTCCTTGATTAAAAGTTTTGCCCTTCACCTTTTAGAAACAAAGGTGAAAATACATGGTCAAAGCAACTCTTTTCATCATCACACCAAACCTATGCAACGTCAAAGAGCCAATGGAGTGATTACAGTAAAAGACGCAAAGCCCCTTAAATCCAGTACTTGTGCGGTTCGGTGCAGATATGGTCTGGGCATACATGAAACATACATAGAAACACACCACATATAGACAGCCTAACTTCTCCAAATACTGAAGAAATGTTTAGGGGTTTTAATTAAAATAGATTAACAATTGAATTCTATTGTACCCTTTTTTTCCTTCATTCATTATCTGTGAATAAGTGTAACCTGGAAGCAGAAACATAGAGAAACAGGGTTTTTTGCTTTTTTGAAGGGGACTTTGTAATGTGGATTCCTCTGCTGTATGATCAAACTGTATGCACTAGAGAAATTGCATATCTAAAACATCAGAAAGACTCTGATTTGCCTCTAATTTAGTTCTATAAATTGTTGTTACAAGTTACTAAATAATAAGTCATTTTTAAGTCTGAATTATTTCCCTGTCATTTACTGGTGTTGCTGTATTTTGTCTTTGTGACTTCTTTATCTTCGTTGTTTTGATCTATCTGCTTTTAAGTTTTCGGGATGCTGAATTTAGCATGCATAATAGAACTATGCATTTATTAACTGTCACTTGAAAGCCAATTTTAATAAACATCATTCAACAATTGTTTATTATGAGGCAGGAACATATTCTGTTAGTTTTGCAGTTTTTTTAAACATTTTACCCATGCATTGTCCTGTTTAAAATAATAAATATTTCTGACACTAAAAAAGACAGGCAGTATCACAGTGATGTCAAAATCAAATATTTTGCTTACGGAACATTTAATATTTCATCAGGAGAAAGTTCACTTTATAATCAGACTAAATTTTGATCCGTTAAAAATTATGACTAAAAATAAATCTATCAGCTTTTGCCTACTGCAGCCTATAAACTTCTTAAATTGACTTAAGGTATAGTCAAAGACAAGCCATTAGTTACTAATGGTAAAACACTGAGATCCTGTTTGTACTGTATGACATGACTATATTGATGTTTGACTTTCAAACAGCATTTGATTTCTTATGCAGTTACAGAAATAGCTGATTAATTTTGCAGATACATGCTTCTCTGTATGTTTTGGACACTGTAAACCCAAGTACTGAAAATCTCCCCTTAACTCATTTCTCCTTTTTGTGCATGGGAGTGGTTAAATCCATTAGTATGTAGGCAGAAAATGAAAGAATTACCTGAGCCTTACAGCCTGCATGATTACATGACTCTCAGAAAGCTGTTATTAAGCAACTGATCCGCAGCTGAAATAACTCTGTGACCTCACATTGAGTTAATGCTTTTAAGGTCATTATAAGCCTGCATGAAAGAGAGAAAAGCATCAAGTAATCCTAGATTTTGCATGAGTGTTTAAATTAATGGTCAAGCAGAGAGACTGCTTATAGCATGAATTCATAAGAAGTTAAAAGATTCAGTGTAGCCACTCACCATGGTCAACTCATCAATTTAATTAAAGGAGGAAGGGACTCCTCAGTTCTGTGGGAGTCTCATTTGTAAACACAGACACAGATGGGAGAAGAGAGGACTATTTCCACTCTCCTCTTCCAGTGTCTAGTTTGAGAAGCCTGAGTTAGGTGGCTAGGCATACCCTAAGCTCCTTCTGAAGCAGGCAGAGAGTTGCGAGCTGAACACCCTAAAGGTGATTCAGTACCAAACTTAGTCATTTATCTCTGCATTAGTAAGTAGCTC
>NW_008825108.1:13028851-13036872 GCF_000699105.1 Pygoscelis adeliae | reverse complement strand
TAAGTAGCTCAACTCAGCAGGATTGGGTTTATGGAGTGAAACAGCTCGTGCCGAGGACCCAGCACCCACAGTTTGTGCATTTCAGGGGTTTACTTCAGTTTAGCTCTCGTGCAGTCCTTACAAACTGAATGCACAATAGTGGCTGGAGTACATTTTGGACTAATCTCGTTCATGTGCAGAGACCATGCAATTTGAATTAGGGGAGAGTAAGTGGGCACAATCTAAACTGCATTCCTGAGCTGAGCTACTAATGCAGAGTCATCCTCAGTCTTCTCCTGAAGCAACTTGTCTTCCTCCGTGGACTGTAGAAGGGTCCATGGGAGACTGGGTGGCTAAGTAGGAGGCCTAAAATTGGTTACCCGAAATGGAAATATTCCTCCTCCAAGCACATTCATTGTTTTCAGATGTTGTTCATTATTAATATTCTGAAATGCCTTGCTAACTCAAAACACTCTGAAATGCTTTCTAGTCCAGTACCCATCACTGGGACCTTGATATGGATGGTTGACCTTTTCTTGAAAGCCTAACTATTACACAAATTTTTTAGTCTTTTTTTCTTTTCCTGAAGAAGTTGAAGAATCCGTAGAAGGGAAGGAACTTAAGGAAGGGTCAATTTTTTTCACACACTGCACAAGTCTCCGTTCTTCCCTCTATAATAAACCGTCTAGCAGCTGCCATCACTACAGGGCTGGCCTGTGTCTGCTTTGTCAGAGATCAGATTTGGTACAATAGTTCTTTTTTTACCATAGATACACTGTACAGTGATGGATGATAGATACTGCCTAAAATAGCATACGTAGAAGAGACATCTCTACGATAAGCACATAAGATTTATGAGCCCACAGGTGTCTATAAATTGCCTTAGCATCCTCAACAATTACCTTTGCTGAGATGGAAATGAAATGGAGCAAATAGAAGGTAAGAATGTTTGTAGAAAGTACCTTAAATATAATATTCATGCTTATGAAAGTGTATATGTATGTCTAAAATCCAATTGTATAAGGGGTGTGTGTGTATGCATGTTAGGAGCCTAGGGATTAGTTGATTCTGTTGGAGGAAACTGCTGAGTCAAGCAGATGCTTCACTACTGCCCTCTTTATTCTACATTGCTCCGTGAGTTAGTTACTCCAGGTTGCTTCATCTCCTCTGCTTCCACTTCTACTGCCTAGAAAGTACAAAACCAAAAAAGAACATTTAATTGCACTATCTGCTTCCCCAAATTATGTTTTTGTCTAATTTATGCAGAAAGTAAATTTGTTCTGTTTTAAAAGATTTCTGTCCTTTCCAGCTAGTATCACCATACTCTGGGCTACTGCACTGTATTACAGTATGTGTTAAATTATTGCTTTTCCTGCGGTGAATAGCTTCTGTCATGACAACCACCTGGAAACAAAGAACAGACACCTCTCAAAGACTGGAAAGGCAGCAATTCAGATACTAGACTGGCAAGCTCATTTTCCCACAAGTGAACAGGTTATGACTCACTAGTAAAAGATGTAACAGATTTTTAATACACTGCCCTTAATTTTAACAACCTTCTAGGAGGGGGTCAGTGGGAGAGGACTTTTTATCTCAGGCCATAAAGTTGAAGTAGCTACGGTCCTGCAAGCAGAGTGTTTCAGCTTTTTAGGTTGCACTTAAAAGTAACCAGCTTAAACTTTGAGCAGATTGCAAGAACCATAAAAATTAGACAGACCAAACTGTGAATAAGAACATAAAGTTGATTCACTTGTAGCTGCCTGGTGCAGGATATAGACAAAACACACATTTATCAGGTGTTAGAATAACCCTGTGCTTGTGATTATGGACAATGCCATGCAAAGATTCAAACTGTATTTATTAACAAACAATTGCAGTCCCTTTATCAACAGAGATGCCACTGCAAACACCAGACAGACCAGCTCTTCTACCATATGGTCTCTCTCCTGTCCATCTATTCTAAGTCACAAATGACAAAGGGGTTGTTCATTTCCCTGTGGACTCAAAACTGTCCTGTGGGGAGCCTGGGCTCCCTGAATGTGATGTGGCATGTCACTGCTATGCCTAATACACGAACTCCAAGTAGGACAACCAAGGACAGGCAAAAGGAGGAAGTCTGGTCTGTGAGTTGCACAGCCTTGAGGTGAAGAAGAATGGCTTTTGTGACCATTTCGGAGGAAATCAATATAAATGGAAGTCCTGTTTCACAGGAACATGAGGGGACAAATGGAGAGACAGCAAATCACTAGATATCCTTTCCATCCCCTTCACATATTCAAACAGAAGCAGCAAGTCCCTGTTCCCACATGCTCACAAACAATTCTCAGCTTCCAGATGACTTCTGGGTGAGTAGCTCTTCTGGGTGACTAGGTTTTAACACTGTCTTATTTCCCTCCTAACACTTCCTCTGCACAGGGGATGTCAGCGGCTTTTCACTGTTTGGGGGAAAGGGGTAGTTTTCTGAATGGGAAGTAGGGAAGAAACTTGTGAAGGAGAAACCCCATAAGGCTGGTACTCTCCACAGCAAACTCCTTATTGGAGAGAGGAAAAGCATGAATCCAGCTGCTTTGCAAAGAGGAGTGAAGTAGCATCAAATCCTTTCAGAAATATATGTTACAGCAGCAGCACAGTCGCAGAGATACTTCTAATCTCATGCTTCTCCTTTGATGTGTAGCAACTGGAGTCTGCAGAAGAGCAGCTTATCTGATTCCTGCAGGCAGGTTATAGACTCAGGTCTCATGCTGCTTTGTGACATCTGGAGCACTTCCCTGCATATTGAATTCCTTCTTCTCTTCCTTTTTTCTTCGCCCCCCCAAAAAAAAGTCTGTTTCATTCTTCTGTTTTTATTTCCAGTAAATTTTTATTGTTAGTGACCTAAGCCGCAAATCACCCACCAGAGGCCCATAATTGCTGTTATTGATGCAGTACCATCTGTACACAGGCTCTGCCCAGCCAAGGAGATTCTGCCAAAGCAGCAACAGGTACCTTTCCTAAGGGCCTGTCACAGTCTAGGGGCAGATCTAGTGCGAACTTGGTTCATTGCAATACTGTATGGTACATCCAGAAAGGTTTTGGGTCCTTCCAACCAGGTCCCTCCATGGAGCATTACGAAGGAATGTTTACAGAGTTATTTTTATGACTCGATGTATTTATTAAAGAAAACGCATAGCTGTGTAACTTCTTTAAAACAACCAGAGCCCTGTCTCTCCTTGCAAGTAACCTGCCTTGCTCTCAGCTACATTCAAAGGAGACATGAGCCACGTGAACATAATAGATGTTTTCCTCAAGTCTGCCTTCATTCTAGCTCTTCAGTTCCTGGGGAAAAGGGGCTTTCAGCCTGCTCATGCATAGACCCCCAGTGTGTCCTGCCTGGCATAGCTTCAAGGCTGGGGATTTTAAGAAAGAGCAGGCTCCTTTCTTCTCTTCAGACAGACAAGTACTGTTGGTGTGGCTGGCCATGGTGTAATTCTTAACTATTGTCAGGGAAATGAGAAAGACAAGCAGAAAGGCTTCATAATAGTCAAAATTGAAGTGCAATATTTGTTAGCATGTTTGCTCCCTCCTTTTTGCCATTTTTCAGAGAGGTAGTTTGAGATGGATCAGAACATTTTCTCAGTTATCAACTCATTTTTTTCATTGTTTCTTTTTCCCATGTTTCTTTCCCACTATTTAAATCTCTATGATTCTCAACCTCCCCTTCACTATCATAGGTTCATATCAGATGGGAAGGGGTCTCTAGCTGTCGTGGATGGAGTGAGACTGCACTTCACTCTTAAGAGAGAAGCAACAATACTTTATTGATAGAAAACAGTTAAAGCGTGAATTGACAAAGTTCAATGGTAAATGCGACAGTGAACAAGATTTGATGGCAAGGTACACTTGATTATTTACTGCATAGAGGACAGGGCCAGACAAAACTGTCAGGAAGACCCTCCCGTTGAGTTATGAGGTTCAGAAAGGACCCCCTTGCTTTCTAAACTTCTCAGAGAGGAGTTTAGGTGCGGCTGGATCCAATCCCAGTCCCAGACTTGGTCAACGATTTATGTCTGAAGGATTATATATGCGCAATCAATCCTCTATATCACTCAGCTAAGATTTCAAATTTTAGCATGCTATTAGTCACTTACCGAGTATCTGTTGCGGCAAGGAATCTCTCAACCTCGAGGAGTAACCTTGAGAGGCGTCCCTACTCAAGGGGAGATCCTGGCGTGCAGCCCGCTGCCGTGCAGGAGAGCTCAAAGGGCTCTTGGGCTGCTCACTATTTTTAGGGGTAAGATGATTGACTCAGTCATATTTACATACTGATAACTGTGGTTAGGTGGGCGTATTTCTCACAATAACCAAGGGCTATTGTGTTGTCATCTGGCTCCCGAATCCACTTCGTTAATGGACGAAGCTATCACCACCATCAGCATCCATTAACGCCTGCCCCTGGTAGTTATCGCTTAAGCAGGGTTACAGGAGATAAAGGTCAGGTTGGGTGGGGGAGCACACCGTCACACTAGCAAAGCTCTTGCACGAAAGAGGGTCAGCTCTGAGCTCAAACCAGGTTGCTCAGGGCTTTATCTTTGCAGGTCTTGAAAATATCCAAAGATGGAGACTGCACAACCTCCCTGGGCAACTTGTTCCAAAACCTTCTCAGTATTGCTGCATAAATGTTGTCACTGGTAGAAATCTCCAAAAGAGATTCCCAGTGGGAATGAGCAAACTATGTGCAAAGCAAGACAAGTGACACAGTGTGAAGCCAAAGCTACCAAGATGTGAGCATGGCTCTGTTGAGGTACACTCTGCTCTGTGGGAGTGAATCCACACCAGCTCTAACTAGATGCTACGCAGGCATAACTGAAAGCAGAAAATGGCATGCAAGCATTGAAGAAAATCAAGACAGTTTCTTTGTGATGTTGAAGTTAATTGTAATTATATTTCATACTGATGTAAATGGTATCTGTTTATTGCCTGGTACTGTATTTGCATATTGAAGAAGTCAGTTATCTCTTCAATTTGCAATCCTTGGCTCATGTAATCAATTACCCTGAGTGAATGTTTAAAATTACTTATGAAAGAGTTATACTTCATTGTATTTCATCTAGAAGAACCAGTAGCACACATTAATAGAATGGATTATTGCATTTTTGGAAAACCTGTTTGGAGTGGTCAGTATGAAACAAATTGAATAGCTGAACTTATGCATTGCTTGAGTCATTAATCTGTACAACCATACTGTGATCTTTATTAACTGAAAAAATCATTTAGATTAACTGAAAAAAAGACTTCTTTCTTCTCAGACTTCCATTCATATTGATTTTCCACTACTGACCTCGTGTATGTCTGCACACACAAGAGTGTTAGAACTGCTCTCAAAAAGGAAAAACAGATTAGGAACCAATGCTTGCATGTAATGTGGATGAAGGCTAGGCTGGTCAGGGGGTTGTTTTGTTTTAATTAAGGTTTAGCTAGTGCAACTAAGGAGCCCTTCCCTCCCAGCAAGTCTAGCAGAGGCAATCAGAAGAAAGCTGGCCCCATTCAAGTTCTTGTCTGGGAAGGTGGCAGATTACTTAAAAAAATGTGAAAGGGAGACTGACAACTTTGCAGAAAAGCAGGAAGTTTAAGCAGTAAGGGAGAGGATGAATGTACAAAGATCAAACAAATCAATACGATCTAATCCACATTTGTGTCTTAAAGCAGTAGCTTATCTGAAAAGCCTGTGTAATTTTAAAGGATAGAAAGACAAAGGCAGAGGAACTAGGCAATAAGAGACTATCTTATTCAAAAACAGCTTTTTAAAAAAGTATTGAAGGACTCTCCCTCCCTTTAAGTAGAGACAAATGTCGATAGTGACAGCTTCTGAGACACTGCATGTCTTGCTGACCTTTCCTTTGAGAGGTTTAAGGGGATATAAAAGGAATTGATGTGCTGGTGGCTACTAAGTCTTTTGGAGTACGAAACACATACTCAGACATGGTCACAGTTTCAGTATTTAATCATTCACAAAATAATTTGCCGAAAGCAGGTAGCTTGAGCCAACAGCAGCTAGAGTTAATGTATTCCAGAACTGCAGTGGCTCCAGCTGCTCCAGATGTTTGAGGACCTTTGTGAAGTTCATTCCCCATCGGCGGTGGCAGTCTTGCCAGATAACACTGCTGAGGATGCATGTGTGGCTTAACTTCTGTGTCATCCAGCGATAACACAAACCTGATCCCACAAGTACAGATAATTTCCAGTAATGATTGTTTCTATGTTTCCATGGTTACTGGAAAGAAAAAAATTTCTATTTTTGCTTCATGAAACTATGAAAAAATGGAACGTTTTCCAAAATCTGTGCAAGGTTAAAATTAAATTGTGAGCAGACAATATAGCCATTTCCCCTTCATGTGTGCCATCTCTTTACTCTCTTTCCACCTTTTCCATCACTTCTGACCTGCACAAATCCCACCAGCTCCACGGCAAAGTTACTCCTCAGAAATAATCCCAAAGAGGGCAGATTTTCTTTCCCATGGGGTCCTGGAGAGACTTCAGGCATTGTTCATTCAAAAAGAAAAAAAGAAAAAAAGAAAAAAAGAAAAAAGAATATTGATTCCAAGGCCTAAAGAGTTTGTTATTTATATAAACGCAGCTAGAGCAGATGTGGCAGAAGTCGACAGTAAACTCCTGCTCCATTTTCACAGCAAGACTGCCCACGAGGGCCAAAATAATTATTTGTTGAACCTATCAACTACAGGTAGGCTTAGTGTGCGGTATTTAATGAAGCCTCCATGGAAATGTGTGTTGTTGCACCTAAAAGAGTGGGGGTTTTCTTTCAGTTTTCAAGCCCAGGCAATACCTATATCACATGAGAGAGCACAGTGACAGGTCCTTAGTTAGCAACCAGTCTGTGCTAGCCGGTTTGTGAAATTCATGCAGGGCCATCCAAAGATACAAGCTCAGGTCCACATGAGCTATACAACTATTTTAGGCCACTGCACCTGAACAGTTAGCCCTGTTGCTCTGAAGAGTGTTATAAAGACACAGTTTAGTACTGGTCTTACTAGACTTCAAAGGCATCTAGTTTATTTGGGTGTATTTTAGTGCCTTGCAAAAGGCACATGAAGGAATAAACATGGATAGCCCAAATCTCCCTCCTGGTGTTTTGATGCCTCCAACTTCACATCATAAAAATATCCACCAACTCTTTGGAGAGGTGAACCAGGCAGTTGACAAGACCTTTCCTAGAGCCCTCTCTGCTCCATCTTCTGTGGTCTGCTGGAAAAATGTACTTTACTCAAACTACCCACTCATCATACTGCTCTTGTTATTATTTATACCACAGTAGCATGTAAGTGCCTTAGACAAGTAAGACTATAAAGATTGGAAAGGAACTGCTTGAAGAATTTGCAGTACAAAAAACATGCAAAAAGTAGAAAGGAATATTAAAATGCTAAGGCATGAAATCACTTACCCAAATTCACAGAAGTCAAGGATCCCACTGCTAGTCTATTTTATTAGGACTTTGGCCTTTCTAGTTTGTTGCTGTCAAATGCTTTATTTGCTTCATGAGATTTACACGCGTGCACACACAGACACACAGACACACGGACACTGCATGAAACATCCCAGGAACGGGATTAGGCATATTTCACCCTGGCATATATTCCATCTGGAGAAACGAATCTTTTGAAATCAGAAGGCAGTTTTGCTAGCATCAGCCACCCGTTGTCTCCTGCCTTGAAAATGCCTGCAGGGTGACCATAATGAGAAGTGGAAATACCTCACTTCTTCCTCAACTGCCTTCCTGAGTTTGCTGATCTCAGTCTGGTTTCAGACATTGTGAGTCAGGACAACAGACCTCAACACTGCTTCAAATCATAGGAAGTGTCATGCAAAGATACTTTGAAGATACAAAGCCTTTTAACCCCCCAAATATTGACATCCTATTGTTTCTTTGCAAATGTTATTTTTTCAAAAATGAAGTAGTTAAATTCCTTTTCATAGTTGTTGTGGTTTAACCCCAGCTAGCAACTAAGCACCACACAGCCGCTCACTCACTCCCCCCCGGTGGGATGGGG
>NW_008825108.1:13011343-13027671 GCF_000699105.1 Pygoscelis adeliae | reverse complement strand
GGCTGTGCCCCCTCCCAACTCCTTGTGCACCCCCAGCCTACTCACTGGTGGGGTGGTGTGAGAAGCAGAAAAGGCCTTGACTGTGTGTAAGCACTGCTCAGCAATAACGAAAACATCCCTGTATTATCAACGCTGTTTCCAGCACAAATCCAAAACACAGCCCCATACTAGCTACTATGAAGAAAATTAACTCTATCCCAGCCAAAACCAGCACAACAGTAAATGCAAGGACTGTCAGTGTTTATGTGATGGCAACTTCAGAATTTATACGGGGTTCTGTTTTTCCTTCAGCTGTATCGAGTGTCACTGAGAAGCAATGCTGGAAGTTCAAAGGACAAGCAGTGAAAAATATTCTTCTAACATGTTCCTGTCATGTATGCTGTGAGTGCATTAATTTTTGCTTGAACGATGAAAGAGGGAGACCTGTAAAACAACAATCTATTTGTAATGGGAGTCTGCCCGTAGCGTCCTGATATATGGTCTCGTTTGAGATGTGAAAGGGCCCTGCCAATGTCAGTGTGATAAATACTATTTTTGCAGACAAGATGAGGGGAAACATTAGCCCGGTGAGAGCGTGTGTGAGCAGCAGAACGTGACAAGTGCTGTGCTATGTCTCAGCCTGCGCAGAGCCAGGCTGTGGTGTTTTGCCAATCAAGGTCAATCTGTGCACACACAGGGAATGGTGAAAGGCAGGCGGTGGGAGAAATGCTGTGCTCCTTCGATGCATCATGCCGCACAGCACCGGCCACGTGCAGCTATGGAGATAGCTATGGACATGCAAAAACCCTGGGCTGGGGCTGCCTGGTAATCTGCTGCCGAAAGCATATGTAAGTCACCACTAACAGACCTGCTGCTGCAGTAATTTAAGTTGGTCAGTGTTATCTCATTTCTAAGCAGTCTCCAGAGGTGGGAGGAGAAGGCTGGGGCTCTCTGCGAGCTGGGGGGCCTGGCCGCAGAGCAGTGAGACGTCTCTCCCAACAGTGAGCGCCTGGCACCAGGAGAGGTGGCACCACCCCATGCCTTGGCCCCAGTCTGGTGATGGGGCAAGATGGTGGAGTGGGGCCGCACTCTGCATCATCTATCCCATTACTCTATGAGGCACAGACAGAAAAGTTTCTTTTGCCCATGCATTTCATCTGTGAAACCTCTGCCTCCTGCTGGTGTCGGCATACATCAGCGTGGGCGAGACACAGCATCCCCCAGCATGGGGCCCTCAGTGCAGCGGGAGCAGGATGCCAGCGCTGCTCCTTTGCTCCCAGCCTGGCTTGTGATGGCTATTTTGGTCTGGAGACCAGGAAAGGATTTTTCAATCGTGCCAAAGATGGTATGCCAGAAGGCAACGGTGCAAAAACACAGGAGGTGGGCTGGAGGTGGGGGGCGCTGAGATGCACACAGGTGTTTAGTGGGGCTGAGCCGCAGGGGTGAATGGTAGTTTCTTGGTCCTATAAGGGCTGATGGGTACAGGAACAGATGTTGGGGGGGGGGGTGCCCGGGGGCATCCACTGGCATCCACTGGTCTTGAGCTTATCTTCCCCACTCATCACCGCCCTTCCCATGGAACAAAATGTGGAGACATAGGGGTGCAGGACAGGAGGTGCTGTTTGCGTGCGGGTGTTAGTTGAGGCCACGGCTGTGTGGGTAGGTGAGTCCCACCATGTGACTGCTGCAAGAGCCCTGCTGTGGGATTGAGGTTGTGTCAAGGGGTGACGGAGGCCAGCTGCCCTGCACGTGCCCCCTGGAGAGCCTGGGGACACAGCGGGAGCTCGCAGGGGGCACAGGGCAGCCCTCCCTGGGTGACACCCACTGGGGCAAACCACAGCAACAGCAGCAGCCTGCCACAGGGCAAAGCTGCTCAGCTCACATGGCTTAAATCACATCAGGATCAGAGTGTTTTATTCAACAGCACCTAACCAACCAGCAATCAGTGGACTTTACATTCAGGTTCGATATCAGCAATACAGCAGATAAACCGCATTACTAGACACTTATCAAATGTTAGTAAACACCAATAAAATCCTAAACACCCTTCTAACCCCAAAACCTTCTGGTTACCCACACTGACACATACACATGTGTGTGGTTGCAGCATGGGCTACATGCACATCACATCCCCGGGACCAGCCACTTCTCTGGCCTGCCCAGGTCCCTCTGCTTGGCAGGATGACCGTCTGCTGTCTCAGCCTCTCCCCAGCACTGCACGACCCGCCAGCTCGCTGAGGGTGTGCTCTGCATGGAGCTGGCCCACAGTTTCACCTGTGAGTGAAAGTGGAGCAGAGCTGGTGGCTGATCTTTGCCTCTCATTGCAGGGGTGATGCTGGGTAATGGTTGCTTTCTCAGACTGCTGCCCTTCCCTCTGCCTCAGCAGCCACAGATCTTGCATGTCCCTTATCTGTCTGGCTGCCCTCCTCGCCGCAGGGGTCTTCCAAGCCCCTGGAGTCACCCAACCTGCCACGCTGAGAGCAGCTTCCGCAGGTCCCCTTGCGGCAAGCAGTCTGCCTTCTGCCGGGCATCTGGCTCATCTCCCAGGTGGCTTTCAAACAGCTTGTTCTGCACTCCCACCAGGGTCTGCGTGTTTGCCTCATACCTTTAGATAAGGCTGGGGTGGGCTGTTTTCCCATGGACTGGAGCATGGACATCCTGCGGGTCTGCGAAGTGTCCCCTTCTACCTAGGCTACTGCTGAGTCTCCTGCTCTTCCTTATCCAGTTGTCAGGTGTCAATTTAACAGAATTACAGGCTCCCCTTATGTGCCTTCCTGACCTTGGGCTTTGGCTAGCTTTACTCCACTTGTTTTGGGAATCACTGGTGCATCTCTGGAAAAGCAGGCTCCTCCTGTGAAAGCATACAGCTGGTGTGCATGGATTTTGCAGAAAAATCTTTTATTCCGTGGATCTGCTGGCAATTGCTCCTGGGTCAATCTCAGAAATGTCTGTGTGAAGGCTCACCCCCTTTGAGATGTCACCTTCATTTTCATGCAGAGTCATGGTGTTCTGCTCCACAGAGAAATGCTCCAGTGTGGCTCCTATGATGATGGACACCCTGTCCATGATGGTGGATGTGGTACAAGGAAGGCCAGAGGTGCCTACCAGCTCATATCTGAATGCCAAGATTTTATTTTCCATGAGAGTGCTGCTGACAGGCATGGGTTTCGGCAGAACCAGCACACTGGTAACTCTCACGGCCTCAAAGGGAGCCATGTCTGTCTGAGATTCCAACCTCGTCACTTCACTTGGTCTTCCAAGGAGCATTGCTCTCCCCTGCTGCTGAAGCCACTATACAGGACAATGCAGTGTACAGCAAAAATGACCTTTCTAACATACTTGCATGTCCTATTGGCAATATCTGTCATGAAGACAATGGTGTCATCAGGGCAAAATATGTTTTTCCTCCAGGGAAATCCAAAAGATCACAGAGCCATGACTGAAGCAGCAGAAATAAACCGCATCCTTCCTAGCTTCCACCACCAGTGGGGCCTGCATGGAGGGGGTGAGTGGAAAGGCAAAGCACAGTGACTTCTTGTTGCTGGACATGGGGTGATTCCCAAACACCACATGCATAAATTCCTAACACAACAGCTGAGGCTGCTCAACTCTCCCCACAAGCCCCACCATTAACCCAGAGGACAGTCTTCCTCGCTGCACCGAATGTGACATGGCTGAATTATCACAGTCCTCCTGAGCATCTGTGCAAAGAATTCATGTGTGCACATGTAAAAATTGTCACCTTTAGCTATCCATACCCAAATTTAGAGGGAGGCCACAAAATTATTAGAATCATCATGTACTAGCTGTCTTGATGACCTTTGATTTACTGTCTCAGTCTAGGTAGAGTTCGGTAAAAAAGACACCTCCTATTTGGTGATGTTTGCCCAAGGCTTAGACTCCGAAGGAAGAGAATCTCCCTTTTCCCTCATCCTGGATCTTAAAGCGCTCCCTACATGTCACTCTTGAAGTCTTGCAACGCACCTTGTATGCTAGAAAAGAGACATCTTGGTGCAAGCCCTAGGACAAAGATGGCAGAAGATATTGAAGTGTCATTTGAATGCTAAAAGAAGGAAGCTCAGAGCTAAAAGTTCGTGGACACTCAGTAGTAAGCAGTTAGAGCTCTGGATCAAATCAGGGTAGGTCTGTGTGTCTCCAACTCAGCGAGCTTGTTCCTCTTACTGTGTCTTCCACATGTCTTCTGTGGTCACCAGCAGTTCCTTGCAACAGTAAACATTACTATTTAGCTAAGACAATTTGGCAGCTGCAGCAAGTCCCTTGAACAAACTAGGAGATGCAGGCAATTTTGCCGGTGAATGTGGAGGGAATATTTGGAGGAAAGCTAAAGTGGAAGTTAGAAGTGTGGACCCCAGAATCCCGCCAGCCAGCCATCTGAAAGCCAAACAACACGCTGCTATCAGAAGCCCTTTAAACATTTAGGATGTTTGTACCTTACGGAAACCTTGATGTTTCTCCCAGAATCCAAGGTGTCCTTCCTATCTGGTATTGCACCCAAAGTGCCATAAAGGTATGGTATGGGGTAGACTGTGCATCACCTCTGCAGGTCAGCTGCTGGATGTATGGACCCCCATCAGTCGGCAGACTTGAGAACTGCTAATCTGCCTCATTTTAACACAAGGTCAGCAAATCTGCAGTTCCTCACAAAGTGTTTAGGATTTTCACTTATCAAAATGGAGTGCCACAGATTTTTAACTTTCCAAATAAGCACTAATAGGCTTTTGGGGAGAAAAGCAGTGTAATAACTCTCACTCCTCTTTTATTATTGTCTACAACACCTGTGCATATGATCTGAAACTTTTGTTTCACCTGTGCAAAAGACCCCCACTCACCAAAAAAAAAATATTTGACACCTTCTCTGCAAAACTGTGGGACAGTAAAATTATGATCCATTCCTTCAAATGCCTTTGCTTCTGTGCCATTTCCTCTTAATCAAGTTCAGTTTTCTGTGAGTGAGGTCCCACTGCCTGTAATGGAAAACTATCCCACCTATGCAAGGATAAGTTTGGTCTCTCCTCGCCAGATAAGACCAGCTCTTGACTCTTTTATTCATCTAAGACCTATTTCTTTTAAACACATGTATCTGCTGGCAGTTTATCATCCAGACTTAAGCTTTCCTTCCCCCTAGTAGCTTGTGTCAAAACTTCACTTTGAAAACAGTATTTGGGGATGTGAGACTGCTAGAATTTTGTCCTGCTGTCTGTGTCCTTTTGTGGATGAATTCAACAATGCCTCAAGTTTTAATAATCTAAACTGGATATTCTTGTTGGCAGAAAAGCCTGGATATTGTTTCTTCACAGCATGGGAGATTTACCAGATGGCATAACAGCATTTTCAATCAATCAGAGTTGTAGCTCTGAAGAAAAAAAAATGCCTAAAACAATCTGAAAGGGAGGAAACTAAAATTCATCAGCCTCTTAGATAACTGCAATATAAGAAAGTCATGTTCTGTATTTTGACACTTCGTAGAAATCTGATATTCCCAGGGCCTTATCTCACATGACGTCTTTAAGTTATTTTGGCAATGTTCTTGTTTTGGTAGAAGGAAGGACTTTGAACTGTAAGCAGATCTGCAATCTAACCTTCAAAGAAATCAGTGTTCCCCTCCTGGAATGATCTGCAGTTGGGCACTGGTGTGAGTGGTCTGTTTTGCAGCCCCAGCACAGTGTGGGGATTTACTGAAAGAGTTCAAATTTCTCAGTGCCTGCTGCAGGTATGGCCTGAGAGCCTAGCTTTGTGTGCAGGGCTGAAGTAGGCCTTGTGGTGCAAAAAAGCTTGCAGATACTTATTTCATTCTATGTACATCTTTAATCCCACTTTCTCTGGCTTGTTTTGCATCACTTCTAAAAAGACTTCTTTGAATTGGGCCCACTTGTAAGCTGTGCTTAGCTTTCCGCACAGGCCCTTGGACTCAAGAGGATGGTGGCCTTAAACAATGTCCCTGAATTCACCCTGGAAGCGAAGGTGCACTTGCTTTGCCTGGCTCCCCATGGCTGCTGGATGTGAGCCCCGTTGCACAGGAGCACATGCCCTCTATGTGGGCTCCAGGAATCTTGTTCCCCTGAAGCCATGCAACAGAATTAATTACACTGTAGAAAGTTTCCCAGAAGCTGCAGGGGTGGGAGAGTGCTCCCAAGAGTTAGCTCCCCGGAGGCACCTGGGGATACCACACGTCTTGGTGTTCAGCAGAACCTGAGAACTTCAGTCACACTGGAAAATTTAAGTCAATTCCAGATAATTTATTGTGTTACCTAATTCAAAAAGTGCTCCATCTTGTATTCACCAGCAAGGAAGATGATGGCTGCAGCTGTGGGGAAAGTGCAAAGAGGCTGCTGGTAGGAGTGACTTGAGGGGTGACCTTTCTATGAAGGACACAAGGGATTTCCTGGGGTATGACTGATGGTGCACAGCAGTGCTTGAAGAGTTTCAAACTGCCTGTAGTGTTTGCCCGGTAGTCTGGTTTGCTCCAACTGGGGGGTTTCTGCTGGTGATGAGGATGGTTATCCCTGGTAACACTGAAACTCATCTTTTTCTTTTCTGGATCTAATTATCCTAGAGTTGTTACCAGTCATATTCGATGACTGCCAGGAGTCAGTTCTTCCAGCAGTCTTTATCTCACAGAGAGACAATACTGAGTTTCTTGTGTGATGGCGGGGCTTTACCAGGATTAAAAAGAAGTATGTCAGCAGGCACCTGGATCCATGTATATACACTTCTTACAGAGACATCAGATGTGACCCAAGTAGGGCATGTGGTAAGATCAAATACCAGATAGTAACATGTTATCAAGAGCATATTAGCAGCTGAGTGTCAAAAGCTGACACAGGCAATCTGTTCAAACATACATCCCTTGTATGCCAACATCAGTGGGGGGCACAGAGTATTCAGGGTAAGAAGGGTCAGGTCTGTATCTTCTTTCATGTTTTAAAATGGCTTTCTTGGACTTGTTAGAACACTTCTACAGAGATGTAATCAATGCTGGAAAAGGAAGAAAAAGACTGAGTTACAGTTGTAAAAATCTGTTATTAAACTGCACTGCATTGGCAAGTCTTGACGGATGTGGATGCTCAACTCCTCTGAAAACAGAAATATATGTGTAGGTGACAGAATATGGATTCAAGTGTGTCTTTAAGCAACACCAATTTGAACTTTAGCCGAGAAGATCCAGAACTGAGGTGCTTTACAGGTACTTGTTCTTACAATGGCAAAAATAATTTATCCAACACTCAGCCTTTCTCCCTTTTTTCTGTCACGGCTGTAACATCTGGTAGCCTACAGGAAGAGTCAGCATGCTGCAGTATGTCAAGGCTAAGACTCTAATGCATGTGTAAAGGGAAAATGACCTTTGGACGAGGTAGAGCCTTCAAGTCTGAGAGGAAACGAAGCCTGACCACTGCAGGTCGTAGCTCAAAAGCACAGTTTCCATGCATTGGCACAGTCTAACTTCAGTACTAAACTAGTCTAGGGCAGCAACTACCTGTGATCTGCAGACTAAATTTTCAGGATTCCTAACAGACCCTAAGAAAGAGTAGCGGAGAAGGGGAGTGCACCTCCTAGGAGGCTTCCATTTGCTTTAAGCATCCCCTGGAATAGTTCACTGTTTTAGGTGGTCATTACATCCCACTGACTTTACTCCTTTTAATAAATCTGTAAATTTTAATAGTTAGTTCTGCATTTATGCATGTGCATGTTGGGGTGTATAATATCTGAAGGGAAGGTGCAAAGAAGGTGGAGCCAGGCTCTTTTCAGTGACAGGACAAGAGGTGACAGGCACAAACTGAAACACAGGAGGTTCCCTCTGAACATCAGGAAACACTTTTTCACTGTGAAACAGGTTGCACTGAGAGGTTGTGGAGTCTCCTTCCTTTGAGAAATTGAAAAGCCTGGGGAACCAGCCCAGGGTGGCCCTGCTTGAGCAGGGGGATTGGACCAGATGACCTCCAGAGGTGCCTTCCAACCTCAACCATTCTGTGATTCTGTGATTCTCACACTTTTGCAGGTGTTTTCAGTGTATGTCTCACATTTTTCTTGTCTCTCAGTAAAGATACAGCAGTAAATCCAATAATGCCATTACTATAGTTGCAAATATAACAAAGCCTGTATACCCAGTGGACACTTGCTGGCACGTAAGTCTAACAAGAACACTGAAGGTAAGCATTTTAGGTAACCAAAGAATGTTTCAGTGATGTGCTTGTGACTAAAGATTTCCTACCTGCTGCTAGGCAGGTTGTGATAGATTTCTGTGCAACAAATGCTCACTTCACAGATACAGCCACCAACTCGTGGGGGACTGCTCACACTCTCAAATACTGCTGATCATACCAGAATGCTACTGTTCATCACGAAGCCCTGGTTGCCATATGATGTAGTGAGAAGGAGTATGCCATGGGATAGAAACAGAGCACATGGACGTTGGCAAAAGGAAGACTTCCTGCCCAGATCCCACCTTCCCTAGCCCAATGCTAAGATGCTGTTCAGTTAACCAGTGCCTCGTTCCAGTGTTTTACCCTCTATGAGGAAATTCTTTGCTTTGGAGACATAGATAGCCTGATTGGTGCAAGCCATGCTCTTGTGATAGTCCAGTTCAGAATTATCCTCCTCAAGCCACCTCAGGTAGCCTCTTCCCATGAGCTCCACCTTCATCACAGGATCCACCAGGGTACTCCTGGGGTTCAGAACCAGTTGGCCATCTATACTGGAGCTGTCCAAATGCACCTCAATCTCAGGCAGCACCAGGTTAATTGCTGTCACCGTCGACATGAGGGAAGAGCAGGAGCTGTGTGCTGCTGGGGTCCAGAGGTTGGATTGCAAGGTCATCTTCTCCAACCCCACCCCATGACACTGGGGTTTGTGAGGTCACAGCATGGGGGACAGCTGCATGGTGCCCCACAGAGAGAGAGAGCTCAGCTGTCCAACCTATGCCAGAGGGGATCAGAGCCATTTATCTGATTATTAGCAGCACCTAACTAACCGGCAAGCATTCAACTACACATTTAGGATTGGTATTGGCATCGCAGCACATAAACCACAATTCAAGACACTTAGCAAATGTTAATAAACACCCAGAAATTTCTAAGCGCACTTTCCATGAGTAATCCCCAAAACTTCTAAGCATGCACACACACACATGCATGGTTAGGTGCACCCCCCTCCTCTGGGGTGTTGGTTCCCCAACTCATGCATCTCTCCTTGCGGAGACGTGGGCGCTCTGCATGCACCCTACCCACTAATCCATCCACTGGTGAGAACACACCCCACAAGCCCCCACCCCACAGCACTGTACCCCATCAGCATCAGTGTGCTGGCTGCACACAGGCTGCTCACATCATCTGGCAGTGGTGGGCTGCTTCTGGCCACGCCAGCCCTGGTTTTGGTGGCCGCTGCTTCCCCTGTCCCACTCCCGGGTCTCGTCTGCGGTCACAACTTCTCACACTTCCTTGAGATTTCTTTCCAGGCTGACTCTTTCTACTCTCATAAATCTCCTGGTAATCTCCTGTCTACTGTTTAATTCAGCTGATGGTTGTCTCAAGTAAACTTCACCATTCCTACTTTCCTCATGGTGTTACCAGTTTTGGGCAACCACCTTTCCAGAATGCACAGTTTTGTGTATTTGTGTTCACACCCCCTGTGCGCACTCACCTCACTACCACTTTAGCTATTGTTATCTGGGCATGCTATCAAGAGGGAGCTGTGCAAACTTCCCCACAGCAAACTACTAGCAGTGGGTAGTAGATGTGGCTGATATTGCCAACATAAGCGGTGGCGAGAAGACTACAGTATCCCTCAGTGGGATCTGAGGACAGCAGGGCAGGTGAGTGGCCACCACACCACCCCTCTGAGCAGCAAAGTCCTGCAGGCCTGGCTGAAGCCAGCAGGCTCTTGGTCACCAATGCAGGACGATTGGCAAGGTTTTATTGTAATGTAGGAGGCTTTGGTGAAAATGGCTAAAGGCTGACATGAAGCTCAGCCCATTTTGTCTCCTGAACTCCTCTTTGTCATATCAGAGCAATTCCACCTAGCTGGAGCTGCTGCAACTCAATTATAATATTAAGGGGAAAGACATATTCCTCCAAAAACACCCCAAAACACTGTAAGGGCTAATCTGAGATAGACCTCAGATGCTGTTGGACACTTGGACCGAATGGGTGTGCCATGCTCTGACCCACATAGATTTGGGAAAGGAAGAAAAAGGGTGCAGCACGGGAGATTAGAAAGACATCTTCAGCCAGGGGAGGAGGGATGAAAACAGCTACAGCAAAGGTTGCAGTGAGGATCACGTCTGTGGCTGATGCCAGCAGACATCTGTGAGCCACTGATGAGTTGTGAGCCCAGAGTGAAAGTGCTGGCACCTGCTCTGCAGAACCCAATTCCAGAGGCAATGTTCTCAGCTGCAGGTTGAGGATGAGGGCACATGCTGAGAAATGCTGAAAATTAACTGATCAAGATGGCCAACAGTTTAGAAAACAAGTCACAGCAGCACGTTGAACTTTAAGCCTTTCCTCCTCCATACTAATTAGTCACTTGTTCCAAAACTGTCAAGATTCTCCCTCACAGACTCTGTACCCTACCCTTGCTTAAGGTGTTTTCAGGTGTTTCTTTTTAAAGGAGAAAAAGCAGTGAATTAACATGCTGACTGCAAAATGTCACTCAGTCTCAATTCTTGGCTGCTGCATCTTGTTCTCTGAGCCTCTGCTTGCCTTGCCTTGTTAAAAAATAGGCTCTTTGGGAAAGGAACTTTTCAATGCCCTGGGTTGTAGTGAGAAGGAACAGTTTATCCACTGGGCACAGAATTACCAATAACAAAAATAACCTTTTTCTTATTTACACTTGGCAGTTTTCAGCAGTCATTGCCTTGTGCAGAAGTTGTGTGGTTATGGGTGTAAAAAATAGCTTATAGCTACTTGCATGAGCGATAATATATCATCAAGTAAAAAATTATAATTAGTGATAATATATTAATTGAATGCTAGATTCCCATGGTTTGGTGCTCAGGCACTGATTTATGCTTTACAAAAATAGCTTATAGCTATGATCTCCATGCTGCCATTACACCAAAACAATATTTCATCTCAATCTGTACATCCCCTGAGAATTTTAAGTGCAATCTGAGCATGCAATCAGCCAGAAAAAGAGGAAGCATTGCTTTAATGTCATGGTTTGTGCTCCTTCCTTAACTCCAATTTCTGTCTTGAAGTTAGACCAGCTAAAAGTGAGTTGTGCAAATGTTGTTTCTTTGCACTTCGTGACATCTCTGGCAAAATGATCTTTAAATTCCATTTGCAGAAGAACAGTACAGTATACTTTTAATAAAAGTAAGCTTCAAAAGGTACGGTAGGGAGCATTATATTCTGTCTTTGCCTATGTTGATATGTGATGTCATTGATTTTGAGCTTTAAATTCATATTAGCCAAAACAGAACCTTTCATCTGAATAAGTTACACTTCAGAAGTCACAAATGAAAGTGGATCCATACCTCACTATGTTTAATTTTGCAAACCAAAAGCTGGCTTGCATAGCTTTGTCTCATTCATTTAAGCAGCTTTATGCTGTCCCACTATGTTTCATAGTTTTGTCCAGGCACCAGGGAGGACTGTGTCATTGTTTGCTCCTGGTTTCATTCTCTGAGACTCACATGAACATCACCTTAGGTTTGAGCCACCTGGTTTCAGTTTAAAATTTTAAAGCTGAAAACTTAAGGGGAAATGAAGGGCTTACAGTGAGCTTACAGTGTTGCGCTGTGATAAAACACGTCGGTGTAGAGTTGTGTCGACGAGGCCCCAGAGTAACCAAACTCAGCCCAGGGGGGGCGGTTGTCACTCTGGGTCTGCACAAGGACTGGCTTCCCCAGAGACCTCGAGGTCTGAAGGAACTGGATGTGGCAAAGCAGAGGGAAGACCCAGGCTGAGCTCTTGGGTTTATCATAGAACTTGGACTGGTCTGAACTTTAAGAGGATTTAATATAAAAGTGTTGCACAGATCTCGTTTGTATTCTGCTGCTTTCCATGAGTGTATGAAGGGCCTGCATTTGCACACAAATTTCCTCTGTGAGTTGAGCTGCCTCTGTAGCTCTCCTGATGGTGACATGTGGAAAATGGAGTACCTACATTTGAATTTTAAATTTCTTGTATTACAGGGGAATTAGGCCGTACTGATAGTGTTTTCGATGCGCTAAATGCTAGCACTAACGTTCTTGATGCCAACTTCACAACCACCTCATAGGCAGTGACATAGCTATGAAGAAACTATCATGGAGGACTCTTTGTACACTCAGTCCCTGTTAATACAGAGGTTTAACAAGAGAGCGTGAATCAGGCAAAGGAATGCGCTTTCTTTTTGCCAAGCAGTGTCTCTCTACGGAAAAAAATAATGTGTAATAAGCACTGAGTGGGATGGCCAACCAGAGCTAAATGGATAATTCTTATTTGGCATTCCCCTACAATGAGTGATTCACTTGGCAATCACAAGGTCCAATTATCTTTTAATACTCTTTTTTGGATGCGAATATGATATATGGTGTGTAAAAGTAGAAAACCAATGCTTTCACTAATAATGTTTTTAATTTTATTAGTGAAAGCATTGCAAAATATAACCTTTTTCAGCTCTCTTCTAACTTGGAAGATTTTTTTTTTACCAATATCGGTATTCTCCCTAATCCTGGTATTAATAATTACCTGTTATTCTAATGTGTTCTATGAAATCCACAGAGCAGAAGAACATGCCATTTCTACTGCCAGTTGGTTCTCTACCAACTTGTTCTGCAACAGATATAAAGAGCTGTGCCATAGAGCCATACAGGGAAACTAATTTCATCAGAGGGTACGGAAATGTAGTCACCAGATTTTTGTAAGCCACAATCTCATGGCACCTTTTTTTGTAAGGATCAGCATAAGTCAGGCTGACCGTAAATTCAGAGCATCTCCTTTATTCCTTGGCTAATCTCAACATTTAGCGAGTACATGCAAAAGTAAAAACCACTTTAAGAATTTATAACTGTACTTGGCAATTGAAGGGGGGTAAGAAATACAGCAGAGCCAGCAAGACTTTAAAGCTCTACCATGATAGATCTTACCTGGGGAAAGTACTGCAAAGCTGTCAATAGCTGCTTGTAAACAGTAGAGCTTGAAATAGGGAAAACATGTTTTTTCCCTGTCAGAATGGCACAAAGCCTTGGCTGAAGCCCTTGCCTGGCCTATCCATCCGGCTGATGTGAGAAATGAGATATTGATTTTTCTTATACCATACGATCAGAAACTTAGAGGAGTCACAAAGCTAGCAAACAACACACAGTTTATTACACTCTAAGTGAGATGTTGGAAAACTTTTGCAACACACATCTTTCTGTTTACCAAATGCAACTTAATTCACGTTATTAACCAAAGAAATATAGAACACACACTGCTAGATTTGTTTCTAGTGAAAACTGATGTAGCTAGGAATTGGCTTACGTGCTGCAGCTTTCCATGTTACAGATGATTTGTTCACTAAAAAGAAATAATTCCTTTGTTAAAAATAAGCTGTAAGTCTGTGATTTTTCAGAATCACCCCATTAAATTAGAAACACAGTTGCTGCTCATTTCAAGGAAATGTGTGCATCCAAATCCATTCTGTATCTTTGAAATTATCAATGTAAGCACCCAGAATAATCTCTTATCTAGAAAATAGTATACAAGAGAAAATCAGAGTGGAAAATTTCATATATTATAATTAAGAAATTTCAAGGTAAAGTCAAGAGTACAAGAAATTAAGATTTCAAAATACAACATAAGATATTTTATTCTTTCTGCTCAAAGTCACTTACCTACAAGAGCCAAAATAGAGAAGTCCAAAGATCCAGAAACATTGGTGGGAACGAGAAAGACATGCTGTGGCTACAATATTTGGCATCAGTAGCAAGTTGGCATTATTTTATCCCTGCTAGAGAGACACAGTAGTTCAAAACTTTCTTAATACACCAAAAAGTTCCAGAGGGCTGCTGCATCCCATAGGAGGTCTTTTAATGAGAGACCAGCACTCACATCCTAAGCATCTGTTCTGCTGACTGCCATTACTTTAAATAGCCACTCCGCCTGTCTGCATTTAAATAAGCGAGTGGATAAATAGGCCTATTTTGATTTCAGAAAGTGTTACCAGTGAAATGGACAAAACACCAGCGGGATGGCCACAGTGAAAGGCACAAGCCCAGGAGGAGCTGCATGCCTCAAGCCCACAGACCTTGTTCATCTCACGCACTGCAGGCTGTGAGAGACTTTGTTAGGAGCACAGAGAAGAACGCGGTACTGTTCCTGATGAGTGGCTTTCTGGGGTTTCTTTCAAGGCCAGCCAGTTCAGAAGTGGTAATGTTCCTCAATATTCCCCCAGAAAGTGAACAGAAGCACAGAGTGAATCTGACTCTGCAATCATGAGAGGAGAAAAAACAAGCAAAACCCAAGCCCAGCAATTAACATAAACAACCCTCATAACGAAAGCAAAAGAAACAAGCCTGATCATCTATACAGGTATCTAACGTGAGGAAAACATAAAAGACAGAGTCCAACCCTTGACCAGCACTAGGCTGAGCCTGTGGAGTGTGTGCAACCCTGTTCTCTGTGCCCCAGAGGTTTTTGGTCAGGACTGTGTACCCCATGCGGGGGCCTGTGCTGCCTAACCAGGGTCTGTGGGTACCTCCTGGGCACATCATGCAAAGAGCTTCCCTCCCCTGCAATGTCATCAGAAAGTCCACAGTCCCTTCAAACCCTGTGCCTTTTCACGCTGGACCCTGCAGGTCCAGATTCGGTCTGTGCCCCGTGAAGGCAGGTGGGGACTCCCCATGCCTGTACGACCCTGGGAATATCCACCCATCTCTGCAGCGGTGGGCGTGGGGGATGAGGTGCCCCTTCTTAGCTGGATTGCAGTTGGGTTGTCTTTGTTGGAGGTAGGTCCTCCTGCCAAAGCCAAGGAGGAGTGAGGGCTTTCCCAGGAAAAAGGGGATAGAGTTGCTCCATTTTTTACCTGAAATACTGTGTCCAAAACACTCACTGCATTGATGAATAGCCCTTCCACTCTGTTTTGCTGTCCAGGAGAGTATAACTGTTTAGCTACAACCTGTTGGTTCCTGGAAAGCTTCACAGGACCTGACACCATCTTTGTTCTACTGAAGCATTTTCATTCTGCTCTAAATACTCATTACATCAATGAGACGTACATAAGAATTTCTTCTCCGGTTAATTTTCAGTGCCATTCCTTGTCAATACAGAGTTTGTCACAACTGACTTCCAACAAGAGTTCTTTGCTCCAGAATGCCCAATGGGATATAGCCATGATAACCATGTGAACTCCAACTGGAAGTCCCTCTGAGCCAACAGTCACCCAGTGTTCTCTTGGATAAGAGACGATAGGGAGTGTTGGGGTACATGACAAAAGCTGCACACACACACACACACACACAAAGAACACCGCAGCTGTGGGAACCCCAATACCCCCCTGTCCAGCTCCTCCTGGGGCCTCACAGGAGCCACCAGCCCATGAAAGGCTCATCCCCAGAGCCCTGAATGCATGAAGGCGGGGGGACCCCAATGCCCCAGTCAGGGACAGGAGACACCGCTCGTCCCAGGGCTTTCCCAGCCCCATGGACTGGGGGACACCCAGCACCAGGAGTCATCAGGGAGACTCTCTGGGTCACCCCACAGACTGGGGGCACTGCCCAAGGGTACAGGGCTTGCTCTGGGGTGCAGGGAAGAGCATTTTGGGACTGCATAGGACTTATTATGGGATATTTAGGGGAGGTAAGCGAAGGGAGGGATTACAGTGGCTTGAGGAGGAACAAGTGTGGGAAAACAGAGGGAGAAGGGGAGAAAAGGAGCTGGTCCTGAGCAAAGAGGCACTGGCCAGGATGCAGTCAGTCCTGACTTCTGACTAAACACCATGTCTAGTGATTTTCCAGGGTGCAGGGCTCTCTGGGCTGTGTGCCTGTGTGTATGGGGGAGCCTGAGTGCCAGCGGTGGACCAGGGGTGGGAGTCCCACATGCTCATGGTGCCAGCACGGGGCGTGATGAGGGTGCACTGCCAGTGCATGGCCCTGGCTAGCCCCAAGCCAGGCCAGCTGGTGAGTGGGGCATGTGGCCTGGGGGCCCAGGGGGAATGTCTCTGGGAGTGGGGCACCTGGAGGCATGATCTAGGGGCAGGGAGCTGTGGCAGGCTCCCCCCTCTCAGGCTGCTGGATTCAGCAAACCTCTAACAGGGAGGACTGACACCAGCCCTTGCTTTTGAGACCTGAGCAAAGACATTTTCTGAGCACATAGATCAGGTCAGGCATAACTGATGTTTGTTTTGGCTCCCACCAAGACTTCAGCAGG
>NW_008825108.1:13002224-13011220 GCF_000699105.1 Pygoscelis adeliae | reverse complement strand
TAGCTAGGTGCTGATTTGTCTAGCACATCTAGTCTGACACAAGTTAAACCCAGTCTATTTGTTTGGGATGTATGCACGTGTTTGCATGTGTCTCAGCTGTACATCCAAACAGCATATTAAAAAATATATCAGGATGGCACAGTTTCAAATGAACACTTCAAATAATAGTAAGAAAGCCAAATGCCTTACACCTCCCATGCCTTGTGGTCCAATGAAGGCATGCCAGGAAGATTTCTCGCTATTTAGGGAGCCTGTATTCCCCAGTCTGGTGTTGCCCACCACTATTGATTTGTGATGCTGTTTTTTTTCTCTTTTAGCTTTCAGATTCAGGCCTAGAAGTGTATTTGTTCAACTAGGTTTGGGGTCATAAATAACTGAAATGCACTAAGAAGGGGTAGTTTTGGTTGGCTGATTTATATAGTGAGGAGAGTAAAGTGGTTGTGACCTTCTGGCTCCATCTTTGACAAGCATGTAATTGGGAGACAAGAAAGAGGCTCAAAAGCATGCTACATGGAAAACGAGCCACTTTTGCTTATGAAGACATGAGGTGGTTCTTCTAAATTGCCTCTCATTCATGCAATGCATAGTCTATATATTTGTCTTTGAACAGCCCTATTGGCTTTTCAAGACATCCTGGATATTCCTCAGTGTCTTGTTTGGTTAGGTTTCGTTTTAGTGGTCAGAGAATATGAAAACAATACAAGCCTAATGAGTGAAATCGTTGTGCATACAGTGCCAGGAACCTCAGCAGATAAACCCCAGGAACACAGAAAAGCAAGAGCAGGGAAAGGAAAAGGGAGGCCCAAGCTGAGCCTTTGGTTTGTTTTTCTGTCCCACTAATGGCCCTCAAAGAAAGGCGAGAAGTCCTTCACACAAAAGTGAAGGGAATAAGTTCCTTGGGTTTAAATGTGGTGTGGAATCGGTTCCCTTCTTGGTCACTTGTGTTGGCTGTGTGCGTTCATGCCCTCTGTGGGGTTCACTGCCTTTAATTATTCCATGTCAATGTAAATCACTTGTGATCAGAAAGGGAGGACCATGTTCCTTACCTACCTGTTATCACCTAAACATGGGAGGGACTCTACTGTACCATAATACAAACCACTAGGATGCCACTGTTTCTGCTCATCTGCACTGATCTAATGCTTTCAAACAGTTTATTATTTATGGAGACAATTTTAGGTCTAGTGTAAAATACGTTGTTCTTTTTGAAAAATCAAACCACAGTATATTAAGCATGAATTGTATGGAATTTTTTATATTGTTATTTCTTGATGCATATGAGGAAATGCACTTTGCATCAAGCCTTGCAGCAATTAGTGTCAATTTTTTATTAATGCTTCCCTTGTAATTCTGTATTTATTTCTAGTGTAGATGGGGAATAAAATGGGAGCTCTCCAGTGACTAATATGACATTTTTGAATTTTCATGGATGTTACAAAAGACTGTGCGGTCCAGTGAATATAAAACTACTTAGTAAGTTAAAAATGACACTGAGATTATATCCCATGTGGATAATTTTTTTTATTAAAAATCATTCATTAAATGCTTGTTATTTTCCTGTAAAACAATATTTCCAAAAAGATTTAGCAGTCCATAAATTAAATGGGCAAGTTCATGATCAGCTGTCATTCTGTTATTTGATTATTTCTAAATCTGTGTGGGTTATGAGTGCTGACAACCTGTTACTACTGGCCCCTTGGGCTGTACTGTTCAGCTTTCTGTCTCCTAAGAGGCACTCACTAAAGGACATTTGAAAGCCCAGACTGCAGGGCTTGGAGGGCACATTGATGGTGGATCCTTCCCCTCGCCCACCCCATGCCTTGCAGTAACTGGACATCCAGGAATGCAGGTGTCATGGGCAAAAAAGAGACAGAGCTAAAGGCAGCATGGCTAGGCTCAAGGCTACGGCACTCAGCTAGGAGGATAGATGACTTTTTTAATCAGATTAAAAAAGAAGCATAGGGAAAAGGTGGGGATGGGACCAGAAGGGTGCAAGGGGTAATGGCTGGGTACTTGCTTCCTGGGCAAGTGAAGAAGGAAGCAGAGAAGGGACTTACACTCCAGGCTCCTCCATCCCAGAAGAGCGCTGAGACATGCCGCTGCGACGCAGCTCAGCTGAGTACAGCTTTTATTTAGGTGAGTAATTCTAGCTTGTCCCAAGGAGCCCTTAAAATCAAGCATTCACCTGATTCATTACTGCTCTCTGAAAATTTACAGTGTTGAAGCAAATATTTCAGAAAAAAATTTCTCAAGTTATGGTCATTTCTTCAGGCTAAACATTTCCTGATATATACCTTACAAATTCAGGCCATCATAAATGGTGTTCTTTAAAGATAGGCTTTAGTTTGACATATTATGTCATCGTCCCACATCAAAAACATTGCCAGTTCTAACAATACGCACTATCTGGTGAGCTTCTATATCTGTTTTCATTAAATACATTGAAAAAATGTTTGTTGCTTTAATGGAGTACATATGTAAAACTATAGCATAGGCCAAGTATGAAAGAAATACAGATTTGAGGAACTGCTACTGTGCAGAACTAAGGGTGAAAGTGATTAAGAAGAAGAAACTGTATTCAGAGTTAAAAAGCAGTTTTGCCCCAGAATAAGTATAAATGAGCTTTCTGCTGCTTCAGGGGCTTGGGGTTTTTTTCTGGGTTTGAAGGTATTATTCTGACCATAAAAGAGGGAGGGAAATTATACGCAGTCGTACAAATAGGATCAAAAATTTGTTCCATTTGAACTTTAGCCTGTGAACTAAATAGGATGCAGATTAGCTCAGGCTGCAAATCTGAGCAGAGTTAGGAAATGTCAACTATGTTAATGAGCACGCAGACGTTTATCAGGGAACCACTGTGAAAGTAATCTTCTTGCTAAGCCATTGAAGATACGCCAACAGGTTGCATCTGTAATTGGGAGCACCAAGGCACACAATCGCACAGACCGGACCCCTCTTTTCACAGCCACAGTGTTTCAGTCACATGTCTGCCAGTCTTTCTGGTTCTTTGTGTCTGTAATTTTTTGCATCACTGCCCCTAATTGTGCACCCTTTGAAAAGCTGCCCTGTATTGAATGGGTCCTTTCCTTTGCGACACTTCAAGGGACATAGCCAGGGCCTTCCTGACGTTACCAACCCCAGCTCCCTCTCGGAAACCAGAGTAGCTTTAAAACAGATTTGACTTTTTTTCTTTTTGCCTCGGACAAACAAAATAGACTAACTGTATTTCTAGTCGACATAATTTTCAGGTTTATATATATTTATAACCTCTTTGAACTTCATCCCTGCAGAGAAAGTGATGGAAGAACACGTCTACACCATGCCAGATACAATGTGTAAGTGCTCCAACCCCACCAAAAACCATGGGTTAATAGCACTCTTTCATTTAGCATGTGCATAAATATTTCAGGGCCTGGGTCCTAAAAGGGAAAATCTCTGCTGACTTCCCTGGGCCTTGGATCCACTCCCTGATGTCTGTTTGGTGTCTCCTTGGCCGGAGGTCATCTCCCCTCAAGACAGCAAGCTAATGGTTGGCAGCCTCTTTGCCAGCTCTCCTACTGCTGCGAGGTCTCCATGACAGGAGGTTTCTTTCAAAACTAGGTGCATTTAACCTGAACCAGTACTAAGGGTATGGCTAGACACCCACAAGCAGTGACAGTAACACAGGTTGACCACCTCCTGAAGACCTTCAGCCACAGCGCAGTAGCTGTCGTGTGTGTGCTCCTAACCCACTGTAAGGGGAGCTACAGAGGATTTAGTTGTGCAACGTGTCTAAAGCTCAGCACCAGAAGTTTTTCAGTCCAGGACACTTTTCCATCCTGGGGAAGTTTTCTAACAGCTGACCGATATCTGCACTATTCAGTCGGTGCCACCTCAAGATTTTCTGGTGTAGAGCAGTGCTTAGTAAATACACTATAAATTCACATCTAAGCTTTGCTCTGATCTTGCTCTCACTAAACCTGGGAAAAATTTATTATCTAATCCACTTGAAACCATCTGTATATTTATTTTTGTACATGAAAAGCATTTTGGTTACAGTGAAATCTATGCATCTCTATATTATTACAAATG
This sequence comes from Pygoscelis adeliae, assembly GCF_000699105.1. Lineage (NCBI taxonomy): Eukaryota > Metazoa > Chordata > Aves > Sphenisciformes > Spheniscidae > Pygoscelis > Pygoscelis adeliae. Next base: position 13,007,149 of record NW_008825108.1, on the reverse strand, counting down.
TCCATGTGTCAAGTTTTGATTCACACCATGCAGGCAATGGCTGCAGTTGACCTTGTACTGATTCATTGTTCAGAAATCCAGGTTTATACTTATAAACTTGATTAATGCAAAACTGCTGGAACACAGCTGAAGAACACAATAAAACATAGAAACTATTTCAAATACTAAATCAAACACAAGTTTGGCTTCACTATTATGCAACAAATTCAGCTCTCTGTAGGATTTGCCTCTGCTGACCAGGTGTACACAAGGATATATTTCATTTATGAACCTTAAATTCTAATAGCTCAAGAAAGCCAAATGCAACAGCTGAGAAGCTTTATGTGCAAATGGATATTACCCACAAGAAGCAATTCAAATACATGAAGCATGCAAAAATCATTTGAAAGCTGCACAAATGACGAAAACTTGCTACATAAGAAATAAAAAGATCACTTAAACAGGCTGTATAAATGTCTGAATATCTATAGCTTTGCTGGGAATTGATGAAGCATTTTAAATTTTGGTGTAAGGTGATCAGAAACTCAGACCTGTGAGCATGAGGGGTGCAAATTGGCCTTCTGGGCTGCAGATTTTGGAAGCTGCTTCTGTTAAAAAAAAAAAACAAACCTTGGATCCTGGTTTGCTTTAATTCTCATTCAGAAGAAAAACAAAGATAATTAGGATTTCAGTAACTGTTTTCTCAGTCTGGTTCAAGTCCCAAAGCAACAGGAAATACAGATGAGTCTGAACTGTGAAAATTGGGACTAAAGTAAGAACTTGACTCCAAGTTTATCCAAATTCAGTGACGTTAATTGTACATCTTCTTAGGAACATATAAAATGCACAGTGGGAATGTACAAATTTTAGTTTATGTAAAGGGATGTTTAACACTGGCTGAAACCTCTAAAGTAACATGAGTGACCTCTAGCCCAAGGAGTGATAAATTCCGTGTAAGAAAGTTTGAAGACGTGGCAGAATAAAATGATCTGTTATTGGAACCATCAGTGCCGTGCTGAGATAGGCCAGCACTGAAAGTGATCTGCAGGTGCTGATATTGGTGCCCATTGAGGAGGCGTAGGTGGGAGCAACACATCATTTCCTGAATGAAATACCAAGCAGGGGGTAATGTATTTGCAAAACCCACCCAGTGTGTTGCCCTTTCCCCACTCTATTTCCAGTCAGAGGAAGCTAACCCCATAGCTTTGTAGTGAAGGAGTTAATTTGATGTGACAGGGATGTTAAAAGCAAGTGCTCTTGCTGCTGAGGCTGGAGGGCACACGCTGCCCGGAGCACGCAGGGACAGGGTCTAGGTGCGATGTGTGTTTCTGCTGAGTTGTGCTGGTTTCAGTGGGATCACAGGCTCTGTGGGTTGCATCTCTCCTTCCTTTGAAGGCAGCAGCAGCTGAGCAGCCTCTCAAGTTTACCAGGTGAGGAAAGTGAATTATTTCTTCCTTGCCTGCTGTGTTCTTCACAGGAGCATCAGGGCCCATCAAACATAATTATTACCCAATGGAAACTTAAAATGGCAAAACCGACTAATTAAAAAAAGATCATTTAAGCAGTATCGATATTACCCCTCACCTTGCCACCGGTAATGCCTGCAAGGCCAAATTTTCACACCATCTGCATTAGCTGGGCTTTGACATCCATTTGTTACCAGTCCAACCCAGCTGGGCAGGGGAAGAAGGGCTGCCCGGTCCACGCCATGCAGGCACTGGCTGCAAAGCAGCATCCACAGGCATCTCCCCAGAAAGGTCCTGCAGAAGGAAAGCTGGCTGCAGGAGGGAGCGCTCTCTCAGTTGCCTGGGGTAACTTCTACAGAGCCATATGACTGCAAAACACCAAAGCAGTGAGAGGACTGCACTTTGAGGGATATTTCTGAGCACCCATATTTTGTCCGTGGCCAGTGTGGATGAGACAAACAAAGGATTTCTTTTGCCTTGGAAAGCAAATAAAGGGTCTGGTTTCATGCCTCTTCCTGGGGAAAAATATTTTTCAGACAATAAGAACCTTTTGTTCCTGACTTGAAGGCAGACCTTAGCCTTCCTGGGCTGTGGACTGCATGCGTTGGGGTGATATGGGAGTTCCCAAGACTGTCCCAGTCCTACCCCTGCATCCCTCTGCACTGACAAACCACTTGACTTGCAAATCCATGTACAGCAGCCAAAAGGGGAGGGTTTTGCCTTGCAAGGTTCCAAGAGGAACCAGTTTGAGCTGGGTGATTCTGGTCACAGCTCATGGAGGACTCAACTACGCATAGCTAATAAAATAGCAGAACTGCACACAGACACCTTTAGCTAGGGTGCTGCTCCCCCCACCCAACAGACTGGTGCCCGCAGCTTGCCTGGGGGCAGGATGCTCCGGCTGCAGCGCAGTGCCTGGCTTCGAAGTGGGCCAGTCCCAACCTTGGGAAAAAACTGTTTGTATTGTGATGGTCCTAAGCATTTTTTACATTTTTACCAAAGGCACTAGGAAAATAAACAGGAAAGGCTGTGGCCCGCTCAGTCAGATGGCATATTCAAAAGCAGCATCAGCTGAGGAGCTTCTTATAAGAAATAAGGTAGCCATGCAAATGACTGCATTCTTCTTCTTGTTGAGATCAGCGGTCATTAAAAGCGGGGAGAGGACTGAGTTAGCATCGGTGGGATTGCTGGCTGTTTTTCTGTTTTGTTCCCCTCTCCCCTCAATGAAATTGCCCTCCATCCCCACCACAAAATCGCACTTGAGTCAGTACTTTGTTTCTGCTGTTCTATTTAGAAGGATGCTTTAGCTGTGGTGATGCAGTTCTAGTTATTTTGGTTTTCAAATATGACTCAGTCCTAAAATAAGCCCTTAAACAATTTTATTTTATATTTCCAAGCAATACTGCTGATACACAAATGACATCCTGGGAGTTACATTTGAAGTCTAAAATGGTAAAATGAGATTACTGATAAAAACAATTGAGTTTGGCTCTCTTATGGATGAAACATTATGTGATAAATAGATTATTATGGTTTGTAGTAGCTAAAGTTTCATGTTATACAAATAATCTATGAACAGATTAGTAGAATATAGGGTTGCAAATCTCCTGTTATAGTAAACGATGCCTATTTGGCATTTTACAGACTGTGTAAACTCTGGCAATAAGAAAATACTGATTAGTGCAGACCTAGATGAGTAATTGATTTTAACAATTGATTTTTTATTTTTATCATTTTGCATTAGCACCATACTGACAAAAACAAAAAAGTGAAATACACTGACACATTAGCAGCTGTTCACATGGCTGATGAAGATGATCTCTGGCACAGAGATCTGAGATCTGAGAAATAGGGTTTGCAACACCGTCTTTTTCTTTTCAGGCCCTCTCTAAAACACTTTTTCTTACTTAAAAATCCAATGGTATGCTTTGTCTTTTCTCCCAGGACAGAGATTTAGCCACCATGGTAAAGCAACAAGAAGTTTTAAATTTTTTAATTAGAAATTAAAATAACAACAGAAGAGATGGCCAGGATTGTGAGTTGGAGAATACGGCTGTGACTTGGGCAGAAGATGCAACTGCAGTGGGCTTTACCAGTGTACTGCAGAAGAGACACTTCTCCACAGGTCACCCACTCAGGAGACGCCAGAGCTGCTCCAGTCTTTTTACTCGGATTTTCTTTATATAGTTGGCAAAAGCTATCTGGTGATATTTAACTTAAATTATTAACTGGTTTGGGGACAAGTTAAACTGCACTTGCCTGTAAGTAAGTTTCATCATTAAAAAATAACTAGCTGAGCCCTGCTTTAAAGCTGCTGCTATTTTTATCTGAGAAGTCAAGGGAGTCCCCGCCTGTTGAGAGGCCACGTGAGCTGAGCACCGTCACTGTGCTGCAGTGGGAGACTCCTCCACTTTGGAGGAGACCCACAGGTGCTGTCTGGCCCATGCAACCTACCCCACAGCTGAGCACTTCCCCACAGCGGGGACACAGGTGACCCATTCAAGGTGAGACTCACCGTGTCCGTGGAGGAAGAGATGCCACCCCATACACATCCTGCATTTGAAGTCAGCAGGATCCGAGATCTGGGCTCCGTGGCTCACAAGGTTCTGCTTCTCTGGGGTGCCCCGGGGTGAATCTGCTGTAGCCCAATGCAGTTAATGGCAAGACCGAAGGAGGGCAGTTTTACAGCACTCCCTGCATAAATATCCACTTTTAGACATCCTAGAAAAAAGCAATGGCTAGTATTTCAGCTATGACTTAATGAACGTATTTCACCAGTTGTGCTGTTAAGGGTAGAGCTCTCACAGAAGGCAAAGACGTCCTTAGCCATAGGGAGGACTGAGGCAGCCAGCCCCCTGTTCTTGTCCGTGGTAAATTATTTGTGAGTACCACAAATTTGCAGCTGCACAGTTAGCTCCCTTTTCAACAGTTTACAACACTGTTGCTTCTTGTCAACTTGTTTCACCATAGCATTGAATTCAGCATTGTAACTGAAGACACCTCTGCCTATATAACTGTAGGTCTATTAACTTAGGGCAATTACTCTGCAGAGAGGTGACAATTCCTCTGTGGAAGTTATTGAATTCTGGTACTGCAAACACTGCAAACAATGCATCAATAATGAAAGGCCAGTAAGAGAGCACAACGTACCTGCATTGTTCAGAAATATAATTTTTTTTTATGGACTATATCATCTGACAGATAATTTCAGCCTGGAAATTAGACATCAATTTTTAATAATATTTAAATTTACTTTTCAAGGAAAATTAAAAACATGAGCTACTAATTACTGGCTTGACTGAACAGAAGGGAGATGGGGAAGAGGGGGTGAAAGGGAATGAAAACGAGGGTCACCGAGATATCTCATTGGAGTTTGCTGACCTTTAGAAAAACTCCCAACTGATTAGTAACCTTGAACGTTGATAAATTAGATAATATTCACTCAACCCATTCTCATTTTTTATTTAGCAAAGAATTCCA
>NW_008825108.1:12994319-13002197 GCF_000699105.1 Pygoscelis adeliae | reverse complement strand
TAACACTAACTGTCTCTCCAAGGACTTGGTTCAAGCTTTAGCTATTATGCTGTCTCAATTCTTGGCTTTTTAGCCTGTTTCTTAGTGTATTGCACTGTGCTTCACAAACCTACAATAGCAGAAAGATCCTACAACACTCAGGTCAGGGTAGGCAACAAAAGGAAAGAGATGCTTGTTTTCCATCTATACACTGTTTTAGTTTTGATTAAAAGCTGGGATTAAACACCAGCATTACTTTGCCTTGGAGAAAGGATTGAGAAAAAATTCGGAGATAATTTTCCTTCCAGTTCTCATGTCTGTTATAGGTCTAAATCTGATGTCGGTGGATGCACTGAACCAGATTAAGGGCAGGGACACTTGCCTCACCCATAACTTATCTATCCATGCACCCAAAATGGGGATGCTTGCAACTGTTCTGTGGATATCTGCCCTTCTCTCTCCCAGCTCCACTGCTTTCCTTCAGAGCTTTCGACAGCCTCTGCCAGAGCCTGAGGAATTTGCTCTTGAATAATGTTCATTTTTTGTATCTTTCAAAAAAGAAGCCTGGTCTTCATGCATTTCCTATGTCTATCTTATACCTATTCTTGAATGAAATAGAAGTGCAATTCTTAAACGGTAACAACTTCTGCTAAACCTTCTCTCAGAAATAGGCATGCAGCTGCCACTGAAATCCACTGGAGATGTGCCTTTGCATCCGAGGGGAAAACATGACCTCTTGACAATTACTAGCAGACAAGAAAACACTGTACAGAAAGCAGCTTCTTTTTCAAGGAGCTAACAATCATCTTGAAAAACTTTGACTGCAGCTTGCCAGGAAGCGGACAATACAGTAAAACACTTGAGTACCTGTTATTTATGGACTAGGTGACAAAAAAGGTTTATTTGGTCTGAAAATCTTAGTTTTAGTGGTCCAATGTAGACCATCAATTCCGGGGGGGTTGCATTTTTTTCAGATTTTTAGTTTCTTGGTTCTGTTTGTATTATTTGCATTCGGTGACCTGGCATCTCTTGTAGTCCCTGCTCCATAAACATCCAGTACTCAGCAGACACTAGGGCTCAAGGGAATACCTACCAGATACACGCAGTTGCATGGCATTCCTTTGATCTCCAGCTGTACATGAAACACTGTGAAGTAGCATCTGTTTGCCGGTAAATAATTATGTTTTGTAAAAAACACATACATGGACTTCCCTTGTAACTTAATAATACACAGGGGTAATATTAATGGAAGTTTTGCCTGTCCAGGTTGCATGACAATCTACTGAACTGATAAGAGAGATGCTGAAGAGAAGCAAGGCACTTCGAAAAGAACATGACTACTGGAGCAGTATTTAAAGGATGCCGTCATCTTGGGCAGTTTCCTCCTCTCCTGTTTTGCCTCCACAGTTCGTGATGCATTCCTTAAAAATTCAGCCATTTCAGCCTGTAATTTGTAAGCACTGCTTTATTCTTTATTTCTCTTCCAGAATAACATAGCTTTGGTCATGTTTTATTTATTGTCCCAACAGTACAGTAGTGAAAATAGGGTTTGCATATTGAAGTGATCCCCATGCATTAAGACACTTTACACAAACAATCAAACCAGCTGTGGAGCTTACGGAAAGACAAACCAACCCAAGGCAGCTGGAGAGAGCAAGAATCTGGAGAAGATCCCCTGTAAATCTGAACAGATGCAAGTCACACACAAATGGTCTGTACCTACTCTGGGTGACAGCATCCCTCTGGCATGTAGGGTCTGATCGTTAGGCACATGAACTTTCTGTTCAATCCACTGTAGTGGCCCAGATGTATGAAGTTACTTATGTATTCCCAGAAGAATAACAAAGATAAGAAATGATAGGCATAAGGTTGTGCTGGGCAGAAGCTCCCATACATATAGAAGCCAGACCAGCGATACTCCACCTGTATTGCCCAGCTGCCTAGGCATGCTGGCAAAGAAGGAACAGTAACAACACGCATGAAAATGATATCCCTGAAAAGGAAAGACGGCACAAACAGAAACTTAAGGTAAGAGAAATATTTATTTAAATTTGCACAATAACGAGCTTATACTGAACAAATTCAATCAAGAAATAATAGTAAGTGCAGTAAAACAAGGAAATATTGATGATTTTTCCCATCAGAAAACATTAAGAAGCCATGCCTGTGCATCACGGTTTTTCTTTTTTGGGTTTTTTTGTTGGGTTTTTTGTTTGTTTTTACAATAACTTCTATCTTTTTTTTTTTTCAGCGCACATACTGTACATATCACATCTTAGCTGCTAGGTTCTTTATTCCTGAAGGCTTCATTCTTTTACTCAAACATCTGCTAAATTCTGCAGTGAGCAATCAAATACATTTGTGCAGATCCAAATACGATTAGGTAGAAATCTCTGCACCCGGTCAAGTGTTGGACTCTCAAAGCTTCGGAAGACCCTGTAAGAGCTCCTAGTTGATTTTGGATCTTGACATCGTTATGTATAGCATACAATGTGCCACTTTACACTAACCTAAATATTCTGCATAATGATGTCAGACAAATAGAAGATTTGGGCCTAACCTCACACAAAGGTTTACACATCTGAGCTTGTCGTGAGTCCCATAAATTTCACTCTGATTCAGGTAACTGAGTTCATCATGTATCTGCACTTTAGATGGACAAAAACAATCTAATTTTAGTTTTAATTTTGTACAATTTTTGGTCTAAAGGTCTTTTTTGTGAAGGAAAATTCTTTAACCAGAAACTGCTTGTGAGAGATGTTTGTTGGTGTCACAGTTCCTGAAGGCACTGTGGGTCCACTGAGCAACAGATGTGGCCATTCTAAAGGAAGGAAAAACAGAAAAAATTGAAACAATTAGCATTTTGTACAAACCAAGTCAATTTAACAAGCTCAGCCATTTGCAAACACCCATCAGATCTGAACGTACAGATTTGTAAAATACAAGACAACTACAGGTTTTGATCGGATTCATGACATTGTCGTCATGTCCTTCCTTTCCCCAAAGGAACAGGCTATTATGATTCCTCTAATTGCTTGGTTTGCTGTGGTCTGTATCCCAGAGCTACAACAGTCAAACTGAACGAAGCTGGGATCAGCAGAAGAAATGCTCCCGACATAAAGGTATGAGGCATCTGCTCAATTACAGAAAGCTGTTGAACAAGACAGGGCACTTGGGAGTTTTATTTGGATCAGGCAGAAGGAACTCTGGGTTTTATTTAGTCCTGAATGCTTCAAGTTAATACATCCTGGTTGTAACACCAGCAAACATTAATCCATAAAGTTTTTCCTGATAGTCCACACATTCTTCTGAGAATATTAGCAATTAAGGGAACAGATTGCCTATGACATCATTAAAGTACTGGAGAAATTGTTTTCTGCATCTCTACTACTTCTTTTCTTAAGTCTGATTCTTACAATGCAAATAAAAAGTGTGTATTATTTTTAAATAGGTACAGTCAGTTAACTAAACTGCCAGGACTGATTAAAGACTGAGGTCTGAATCATTCAAACATTTTCTTTCACTCCTTCTGTTACAGGAGGTTAGATGATCCTACTGTCCACCTTCTTTACTTGTGATTTGAAATGGGTCTGTGGCTAAGTCAGCTTTAGCTGATGCCCAGGTTTCTGAATTCTTAAAGGATTTGTGTAAACCTATTTTGCTATAGCTTGGTTAGAAAGCCTTAGACTGGAGCTTCGACCTTCCATGCAATGCTCTGCAGGAAAAAAGTGGGGTGACACAGGACGAATGAGATGGAGAACTACACAAATTGGGCACAGCATTAACCTGATCTGGAGGGAGCGGGCTTCTGCTTGCATGCAGAACTACAATATTAAAATGTTGCCAATATGAGCAGATAGTGTATTTCAAAAAGAAAACTGCTCTGTAAAGAGAATTGAGTAAGATTTGGCTTGCTGAGGGACAAAGTGGTACATCTTCGCTGTTATGTAGATTCACACCTGAGCCATATTAAATCTATGGGGTTTGGCAGAGTATCTGTTTTAATCTTACATATGTTCACAATACAGCAATGGATTTTATTAGTCTATGTATGTGTTTACACTGAATACAAATTAGTCGACACTTAAGGTTCAGTCTTTGCTTAAGAGAAAAGGGCAGATGGGAGCAGCACACAGGTGGCTATCAGCAGAACTGATACATTGCTTCTGCATTGCCATTGATTAGCAGTACAACAATGAGAACACATTTCCCATCGCTGAATCTCAAAAGAGCTTTAGAGAAGAATCACGCAAAACTTTGTTTTACAGATGGAGAAACCGAGGCACATAAACCTCAGCAACTTGCCCAAGCAAAAAGTAACTTCTAGCATTGGAGTTGGTGTATGCCACCAGCTATGGAGCCCAACAGTACGGGTTTATGCATGTAGGCCTGTTTCAACATCCCTTGGGCAGCAGCTGGCTTTCTAACCATTAGCCACTCTGTCAGATCACATCATTTTCTTCTAAACACCAATCCGTTCTGACATCAAGACAAATGCCTACGCTTACTTGGCACATACCACTTCTCTCGTAAAAGGACTATGCCTCGACAGCAGCAATTGCTGTTGCACATAGTATTGCATCAGGCGAAGTGGAGGAAGAAAGTGGTGCTTGACAGCTTCTGCTACATGACCAGTTACTCCCCATCCCTCCCAGAAGGAGGTGTTGAATTTAGATTATTTTTTATGAGCATCTTTTCAAAGTAGTTAATTGTACCATGTACTAGAGTTTGGGAAGTATCTTGCTTGGGAAGGACACAGAATAAAGACCAAAATCAACTGTGAATTTCAGTAATAATTAAAGATCTATGGATGAATCCTGCTGTCGCTCTCTCCTTGGCTACTGTGGAAACACTCTTTGTCATTCTTCAGTATGATGATGGATGATGGAAAATACAATTCACCTTACAGGTTTATTTCGAATGGAAAAACCTGTTTCAACCTCCTTTTCTTTTGCATCTTTAAAAAGAGATGCCAGAATTCACATAAGATGCCATTAATTTTTCTCTTCAGACAAACTTCTATCTTGACTACAAAAACTATTACAAAAACTATTAAATGTTCTAAACATTATGTTGATTCTACTATTAATTTTAAAGCAAGAAAGCTATGTAACCATGTAACTAGTCCTTTTATTCTCAAAACAATTATTATTCTCAAAAAGTAATTCAATCAGTTCTGATAACACTATAGTATCACAGAGAACAAATTTCTTGTGTGACGTCTAGTCTTACATACCTATTTGTTACTGTATACATTTCCAAGATAGCATGGAGCTATATAATAAAAACTGATCAAACTTGAATTGAGCTATCCTGGTGGAAAAACCAAGCCCATTAACTTGTCCACAGCACACCGCAGCACGGGCTATTGTCCTGCTTCTGACCTGCTAGCACATTAAACCATCCTTCTAGCACATGCAAGACTGAAGTTAACAAAGTTGAACACTTTACTGTAATCTCCACTGCTTTGAAACAAGTGTAGACACCAACTACCCACCGACCAGACTCAGTCCATTAATATTTATATGCCACAGAACAAGCTGGGAAAGGGGCATCTCAGCTTAATTTTTATGCTCTTTACCTTGCACTGGCAGAGGGTGCACTCTGTGCCGTGCTTAATCCAAGAAGATCCAGTGAAGCGAACGATGTTGGTTTCATCCAGACAGGTTTTAGTGATGTCATTGCGAATGGTGTCCGCTTGGCAGGGGTCAGTGACACAGCGCGGGCAGCACTCATGCTCGGGGAGGACGCTGAATTCACAGTCCACCTCCGGGCATTGCAAGGGCCAGCAGTCAACTTCGCCTTGCTGTTTACAAACATTACGAGAACAAGAGAAGATTATTAGCTCTTATTTTGTTTCATTACCTATTCATCTGACTCAGCATTATGATTCTTAGCTGGTTAATTTTATCCATCTGGTCCTAGTCAGAAGTCAGTGCAGAGAACACTGATATTCATTGCTTGTGGGAGATGCAGCAAGTTGGGTGCTTTTTCCTGCAGGCTATTCAGGATGTGTATTAGATCTAACTTATTTCAACACACTCTGCATCAAGTTGCAGCTGAAAATTCCCCATAAACTTCATGAAATACAGCATATGGATCTGTCCTTGTGAAGTCCTACTTCTGCAAGTGACAGAAGCCATAACATGATTGCACTGCAGAAGTGCTTCGAAATCTCCTGTTTCCCCTAGTTCTTACTTCTATTCGGACTGTTGGTTTGCCATAGAAAGCCCTCAAATATTCAGGTCCGGATGGGCTAGAGTTTATCTTTGCCACCATTACAAACGCATTGGCTGGACTAAGGGTGTCAAAGCTACCAGCAGCCCAATGCAGCTGGGAACACCAGTGCATTTTCAGTGAGAGGACCTCCACCCACTTACCATCCATTTTGGATGTTGCGATCAGAGTACCTGAACGTCCAAACTTAATCACACTTTCTGCATGATGGGTTCAGTACAGTCAGGGTATGAAAAGGTCAAAGCAAAGACATATGTTGGGCCAGAATATTCTTAGGGGAAGTTACTGTATGCCTGTACGCAAATCTAAAGCTATCTAATTATTCACGTCAGTTACTAGAAGTTGGGGTCAGCTTCCCTTCAACTCTGGACAAGGGCTGAAGTTTCAGATCTATCGGTCAAAGAAAAGACTTCACAGAAGTCATTAAGGCATATTTCTTTTGTAGCAGGTCCATCTCTGACCTCCAACTTAGCTCATTTGAAACACAGATTAAGCAGTCTGGATTTAAGGGGGTAAAGAGAATAGCATTTGGCCCTAGGAAAGAAGTTTATTCACAAAAACTGTATCTAAGGTTTTGATAATGATGAGTTTAATATCTCCAGAGCAAAAGCTGAAAAAATTCCCAGGGATTTGCCATAGCTCCAAATTTATTCCTCTTGTTGCAGAAAGCATTGCGAACTTACTCTTCTACGAAATTTTCACCTGGGCCAATTCTCCTTTTTTTGAATCACATGATGGTAAGAATGAAAGCAATCTTAAAACCAGTCACTGATCTTGATATTTCAATTTATTTTTTGTAGTGATGGACAGTACAAGGAGTAGACAATATGTTGTCACCCAAAAAACATCCCTGACAACTGAAACAAAAGCTTTAGTTACAGAAGCAGCATCTTGAAAAAAAAGAAACATCTATTGAGATCCCAAACTGTAGGTTGTTTTGTTTTGTTTTTAAGACATTTAATGAAGCACCTGGGAATCTGTTTCATTGGATTTTAGCAGCGGTAACACTGAAAGCACAATGTCTACAGAAATTGGTTTCTGGCTGTTATTCATGACACCCTGACAAGGGAAAGCTGCTAGATGGACTAGGCTTTACATTTGGACATAATCTGTGATAAAAGCTAGTTGTTTTTATCTTGGGATTTTTTCTGTCACGGAAACTTCCCGAGCGGCATTATGCAGAATCATTTTTGCTCAGACTCTGAAATACATGCCTAGGAAAAAGATCACAAGCTTTAAAAGATTTTTTTTCAAAACTCATTTCACTATTTTGAAAAATGCATCAAGTCTTATCATTTTTTCCGTTACTCAGAATGTCTGAATGAATAAACAAATTTTAGTCTACTGGCATCTTTGAAATTATTAACCATGATAATAAATACATATTTAGAATTTCCTTATACAGCTACATTGGTCTTTGAATGAGTGAACACGAGTGTTGCTTTGTAGGTGCCATAGCCAATTGACCTCCATTCTTTGCTAACACAATCTTCATGATTAAATAATTTCTATTATGTCTATTGTGTCAAAATGCATTTTTGACTGGAACTTGACAACATTGACAAATATCCATGAAAACCAGATTTCGATTATATACATACTCCAGAGGAAACTAAATGGATGCTAATGCATGAAAATTAACTATTCACCAATCAGAATATC
>NW_008825108.1:12987292-12994286 GCF_000699105.1 Pygoscelis adeliae | reverse complement strand
AGAGCCTTACCAAACAGCGACACTGCTGACAGTTCTGTATCCAGGAGTCACCGCTGTTGTAGGAAAGCTCCCCGCTCTGATGTAAACATTGACTGCTGAGCCTTGGGTCACATTCAGGACAGCAAAATAGGTCAACAGTGGGATTTTCACAGTCACAGACCATTCGCCGGCACATCACATATCCACTCTGTTGTTGGAAAACAGGCATAGAGCGATGGCAGAAATGTGACAACTCCAGCAGTACTTGTACCAAAATTTGATTTTTTGCCATGATTCTAAGCCACTAGCAGCTCACAAGTTTTTCCACTATACATCTTCGTCAAAATACAATTCAAACAGAGGCAGAAACCACAATACACACTCAGTAACTACCAAAAAGTTCCCCTGCTGTCTTATATACATCCTTCATACAACCAACCTTCAGACAGCTCTCACCTAAGTTGATGAAACCCAAGGGTGTCTTTCCCAAGGGTCAAATTTTAATAGATTGCACTAAGTTTATGTCATTCTCATACGATGATAGTTCAGTCTTGCTTTAAAGTTCCAGATCAGTCCCTCTCTTCTGTAATTATTCACTTAAGGAAGATGATAGGTAGTCTGAAATTAAATTCATGCCCATGAATCTTGAGCTGCTGAAATGCTCAGGACTTTGTCAGCAGTGTATTGGGCCTTCATTCTCCATCAGCATTTAGCTTGGGATCAAGGTTCCCACAGCAAACATTTGAGAAAGCTAAGCTGAATTACTCTGCAGATACAGAACCTACTGCTATTTATAGCCATCTGCTAGAGATACTGGTGTCAGTCACCAACGCCAATATGTGTCTAGACAGACAGTTCCTTTGCATGAAAATGCCGTTACTCCCACCCAGAAAACACAGGTGGCATGTCCCCAGAAAACACAGGTGGCATCTCTGCTAAGAAAATAGTACTATCATCCTTCTCCCAGTATCATATAATAAACCTCCCGTGGAAGTTCTGCTCGTGCAGATTGGAGAGAGAAGCTCTCCCTAAAACCGTATACAGTATGTAATTCCATTTTTCTGTAGCACCACACGCACACCTGAGAAGGCAGCTAAAACAGGAATTTCACTTGAATCACGACACTCTTCCCTTCATCCCTACCACCATCTTGCAGAGCCAGCTAGTTCTATTTCTACTGACCTGGCACGAGCAGACAGAGCATCTGTCATTCTCCAGCACCCAAATCTGACCATTGTGCTTGATTTTGTCTTCATGGATACAGTCTCCTGTGCAGTTCTTGCCATGGGGACATCGACAGTCATACCCACCATCCAGGTTAAAGCAAACAGTGTCATTGGCACAGCTATGCCTTCCAGTTCCACATTCATCAATGTCTGCAAAAACATGCCATGTAATGCTTTTAGACCACGTTCAATTAACAAAAATGTTCTTGCGGCAGTCAATATAAATGATTCTTGGCCATTAAAGCCTTCAGCTGAAAATTAATTTCCACTTCACCAGAACAGGGAGAAATAACTTACAAGTTCACAAAAAATATTTTTCATGTCATATCAACTTTTAAAACATGATATTTTGAGTTTTCCTACACGTCTTTTTCTAAGTGAATGCTATTGAGTAAGGTAGTTAGAATGAAGAAATCACAGGAAATGTAGGAACAAAAATAATTCTTAGCTCCCTAAAGAGCCTTAGTTTGTGGCAACCATTCGTAAGATATGTGCAGTTAAACAAGAAAAGCTGCAGAATCTTGTTTTTAAAACCTTTTGCTGGCTCTGTCTAGCACATTTGAGTTCACTTGCTGAGCAGTTAATGTGAAAGGTGACATCTGACCTGCAAGCTCATTTAAGCAAGCACACCATGCTTTAAGTTGCATCATTTATTAGGGTGTGCAAACTAGAATATTTTAATTATTCAAGTTGCAGTGACATCTATAGCCCTTCTGTCTAGCACAGAAAATAAAGAAAAATAATTAATGTCTTCAGTGAAAAAGGTAAATTACTTCAAAACAATCATATCTCAAAGAATTCAAGAGTACCTTTAAAGGCCTACTTCACCAAGGCACACACAATTATTTTGCAACGGCAAACCAGCAGCATACACTGCCTTCTACTTGAATAGTCTTTATTTAGCTTTTTCAGCTGTCCATATGGAGAAAAGTTATCTGGGAAAAAAGCTTTGAAAGGGCATGAAGTAAACAGCTATATGCAATAAAACGTGGAAAACACTAAAAGAGTTCAATTCTACATATAATTTCACAACAGTCTGGCCCAAGCTCTTAATTAGAGTTCATTAAAAAGTAGCATTGTGATATTTAACTGTCCAACAGATCAGTACAAGACAAAATAAGTAGTATGGTCATGAATGTATCTTTCACCATCAGCATAAAAACTTAATAAAACCCTCAGCTTTGGGTTCAACAATGGAAATGAAACCTCCAATTCACCTCAAGCACATTCCGTTTAAAGCAAAATAACTCAATTATCATTTCAATTCCAAGTGTGGCTGCAGTCAAAAAAAAAGTAAACAAGTTGCTAACATGAATATGAATTGGGATGAAAAACAGCAGGGAAATTATTAGAATTCCATTGTATAAATAAGCAGCATTGTGGGTTTCCTTCAAACATTGTGTGCAATAACAGCGGCACCATCTCAAAAAAAATTATTGCAAAATTACTAGGGCTTCTGGGAAGGATGAGGAAAATGTCATTTGAGAAGAACTGAAAAGAAATGGATTGTTCATCTCTAAAAGAACATCAGCAAGACAGGATATAACCAAAAAAAAAAGAATACTCCAGAGAAGACATGTTGAGAGCTTTTGTTCTCCACATTGCCTAACACACAAGACAGGGGACAGTGAAGGAAACTGAAAGACAAGAAATTTAAGTCTGATAAAAGGAAGTAATTTTTCATATAATGCATAAACAAACCATGACACTCACTGCCACAGAGTGGTAAAAGGGAAAAAAAATAGACTAGCCGAAAGTGTATAAAGCTAGCAAGAATATTCATAGAATCATAAAATGCTTTGGGTTGGAAGGGACCTTAAGAGACCATCTAGTTCCAACCCCCCTGCCATGGGCTGCTCAAATTCCATTTGCAATGCTAACAGATTTTGGAAGAGAGATTACATTTCATGCATTAGGGTCTACGGTGCCCTTATTTATGTATCAGATAATCCAGAACAAGCAAATAATCTCAGATAGATCTCCACACCTTCTACCTCGCTATCTTCTGAAGCATCTGGAGTCGGCCAGTGTTGCAATAGGGCAGAGGACAATTGGGATCGTGACCCTAATTCAGTGTGACTGTTCGCATGGCCCTGAGCAGCTGAAACGTCACAGGCACATCAGACAGGGAAACCCACCCGAGCAATAAGGATACATAATTCACGGAACAGATGGCCCTGTGGAGGCTGTGCAATCTCCAGCCTTGAAGCTTTTTAGACAAGTAGCTAACAGGAATGGTTTGAGTGATGCTGGTATGGGCAGAGCAGGGGGATGGAAGAGCTGCTCTCTCCTTCCTCTATTTTCTCTTAAACCCATACTGAAAGTAATACAATCTGGCAATTTAAAATTAAGATCTCCATATACTCAGTCTAACTGGTTTTAAGTTATGCAATAAAGAGAACAAACACAAATCCTATTTAAATATAATGATTAACAGCAGGATTCTCTTTATCATTGAAGTAATTTTTAATAAATGATTTTCCGACACTTGTGTTCATTTGTTTAAAACAAAGCTTTCACGTAGCTAGTGTCATAAATGAATAATAGCACTTCTCAACAACCTGGCCACTTAACTGAAAGCAGCCATACTTAATGAGGCACTTGGATGAAGTTCAGCTGTCATATAAATAAGAACAGTTTCCTTTAAACAACAAATGGTGACCCTATAAACACTAAGTCTGCATTTGGCACTTGCGTACAAATGTATTTCACCATTTTCCCATGAAGAAAAGGCTTCTGGGGTTTGTTTTTCAACACAGTAATGGTTAGTGCACTGTTACTGAAAATAATTGAGGTTTCATCATTGACTCTGGTATTGAGCAGAGCTTATCCAACATTGAGAACTTATGAAAAATCCCAACCTTGGTTTTTTCAGTTGTTTGATTCATGAAAATAAATATTCTGGATAGGGCAGTTTAAATATCCCCGGTCAAAGCAGGAGCTATTTAGGTTTTGATTCTAACCTAATCAGAAACAGCAGTTTGTTTATAATGCAGCAAGAGAAACACAAACTTTGCATGCATGAAATTCTCATCTGCATTATTCATCCACATCAAACTTCAGGCATTATCTACAAATAACTTGCACACCAATCATCCATACCAAGCAAAACTTTGTTCAGCTTTTTTACTTTGGATTTATAATGGATGGCGAATTATGTTACTGACAGTTTGTTTACAGCCATAACCAGCTCTCCAATTTCCATAACCATATGGACAGGGTACACTGGCCCCCTCATCTTTTGTGCCTGAAAGAGGGAGAGGGGAGGATTACAGGTTGCATATTTCCAGTATATCCAGCCACAGAGGCATGTTATTCTCTCTCCCATATTGGTTTAAAAAACAAAACCAAACCCAATAAACAATTCACTTCAGGCTATTTACAACACACTGCTTAGGAATCAAGCAGCTTGAATGTTATGACATTAGAACATTAAGTCTCAAAAGACTTGAAGGTTTGCCTCAGAAAAAAAACAGAAACAAAGTGTAACTAGTTATTGAGTGCCAAATTGAGGACCAGTTCTTATTTATCTACTCTACGCTAAAAATTGCAGGAGCTTTGATCTGCCACACTTTTAAGGGTTTCCCTTTTCTTACCATCATCCCTGGGTAAAACTTAATGTTGCAATGACAAAGGAGTACCGTGGATGAAGTAGTAGTACATGTTAAAGAAAGCTAGGAGTTAATTGTATCACAAGTAATTTCATGCCTACACAGGAAAAATATTGGACTAAAGCTATAAGAAATGGTGACAGTACCTGGAATAACTAAACTCCATTTGTAATATTTGACAGACTGCAAGGGCGGAAAACTCCAGAAATACAGGAATTTCAATTGCCCCACCAGGTTGTGACCCAAGGCTGTATTTAACAGATTTCCTGACTGTTTCTTGGAACAGACACCCAAAGAATCCCAAAGGGACAAAGCACCATTTGACTTGGCCCTGAGCAGTGTGCAGGCTCTGATTCAAAATGTCTCTACTGAACAACTACTCGGTATTGGTTACCAACAGTGACCACAATGTACGCAAGTTCAACATCCTTAAAGGAATTTAAAAGTCTGCAAAAAATCTCTGTGGTAGTGCTTTTATTTTCAAATCAAATGATGAAGTTTTAAAGATTAATTTAAAGATGAATTAAAACTAGTGGCCAAAAGGATAAAATGTTTTCGGATAGAAAGAAGATTGTTTAAAGATACTATATTATAGATTCAGAGTAAACGTATACTATGTTAATGAAAAAGACTTCAAAGGGGGGATACATTTCATATAATGTACTATTTTTATTTGAAAACTTCATGAGCTCCTTTGCATAATACACGCTGTCAAAGGAACTATGTGCCATGGAATAAAAGAGGTCATTGACTCACAGATTAATAGCAGGTTAATTAGTAAGTAATAAAAGGCAGGAATAAATGGTCAGGTTGTCACAATGAAGAGTTGTCCCAAGGAAGTTCCCCAAGAATCTGTACGAGAACATGTGCTGCCCAATATACTTAGTCATCTGGAGGAATGGATCAACAGTGAGATGAAAAAGGCTATTGATAAGGAAGTATTAAAAACAAAAAATTGACAGTGACATATAGAAGTATTTCATGATATTGACTTAGTAAACAATAGTATGTCAGATAAGATTCAATTGTAAGCTGCATGGGGAAATACTCATCAAAAAATCAAATGAATCTTTTAGATCTATTCTGGGAAGAGACCTTGGAGCTACTGTGGATAGCTCTAAATAATGACAGCTTAATAATATTTTGGGGAAAAAACCACAAATACAATATTGATAACGACAGATGAGAAAACTTGCAATAGAATCACAAGGAACATGAACAAGGCACAACTAGAAAATAACCTGTGTACACCTTGCTAGGTAGTGACAAAGGGCTCAGAGATGCATTCTGATGTAGCTGATGGAAAGTCACGACTTTCCCTCCTCTGATGAGCTATGCAGACTTAGGTGCAGGACGTTCACATAAAGCCAAAGAAGATCTCCCGTGGACGTGGTTTCCTAACAGAATCGTTCTGGTATCAGTTAGAGTGTCATCTACGTAAAGAAAAGATTAACATCTCCATCATTGAGAAATATGCTGTTGGAAGAGATGGGTTGGGAGGGTGGACAGTTCCTTTGCTCTGAAGCAACTGAAGTTTCTCAGTTACTTTAGCTCTGAGGAGTAGCACTAGCTCAGCAAGGTGACAACATGAGGACACCTGAATACTTTTTGCTTAAGGCAAAACAGGAGGAGTGCATTTGATAAGTAGCTTAATAAGCTCTTCTGAGCAGAAAGTTTGGTTTCTGTTCTCCTCTGTCCTAAGTAAATCTATTGACTGATGTAATCATTCTTCAAAGAGCAAGTGAATTGTGAATAATTTATTCGTGACTTCATGCAAGCCAGAGTGCTTAGCAGATGTGGAAGACGAAGAGCTGAGACTTCAGATGCCGGTAACACCAGCTTCACAGAAATGTTGTTTCCTGATACAGTAGATGTGTTCAAATTACTGTCTTACAAAATGTAGTGGTTGAGTTTCTGTTTTATTAGTCCTTTTATAACAGATGAGAAACTCTGTCAATCTTGTACTCTGCCCACACTCCAGAATATTTAAATACTAATGTGTCTCCATATCTGCCTTCTGTCTGGTGATGTTTAAGTTGCATTCCCAAACTAAATAATGAAGCCTTAATGCCTATATCTCTGTTTGGGATGAATGGGAAAAAAGTCACTTTATGGTTTTATTTGTTGACCTTTTGTGATCATGAATAAAGGCGAAAGGATTTCAATGGAGCTTTGTGA
>NW_008825108.1:12936797-12987255 GCF_000699105.1 Pygoscelis adeliae | reverse complement strand
GATTCTTTATTTCCTGTCTTCTTAAGTGCTATCAGTAACAAAGCTTCTGTTAAACATTACCAGCACTGTAGAAAGATCTAAGTGTAGGACTCCGAACCGACAGCAGTTTTTCAACTACAAGAAATTTCATGTACTAGTTAAAATACTGGATGTACTGGGAGATAAATTCAGACATCCTGACAGTCAGCAATTCCTCTGCCTTCCAGATCCAGAGACAGGGATGCTGAAGTGACCGTTTTGGGCTTTGTTCATTCATTAAGGCTGGGGAGCATCCTGAGGCTTGTAATATGCCTCCATCCCTCATTATCTTGGATTGTGGAAAATACTGTTCAAGTAGAGCCCCAGCCCTCTGTGTTGTCAGGCAGCATGCTCTATCACACAGAGAAGGAAGTGATTCTACTTCTGCAAGCAGGACGGCAGAAGAAGAACATAACAACATTTCAGAAGAACATACACGTACAAATAAACCCTTGCAACCACAAAGATCCTTTTTGAATTGGGCATTCTGGATCGATGCTTTCCAATCCTTCCATTTGCACCTGTCTCATTTAAAGAATGTGGTACCTGCTGAGAGTGAAGGTATGTTGATCTCATATTCTGTATCAACAACAGCTGGTACCTGCCAGATACTCTTGGTAAGTCCTAAGGGGCTGCATTAATTAGGTGAGCTATTCTTTGGACGTGGAAGTATGCAAAATGTCCAACAGCTGATGAGGTATAACCTGCACTATTCTGCTACAAACCAACACAGCTTCTCTCTTCAACTGATTTTGGAAGCTTTTAGACATTGCAGGGGACAAATTCAAAGGAATCAGGATCTTACACAGAACTGCAGAGCAAATATTAACTGGGCCTGAACATTCTTAATTTAGGATTTTGCCCTCAGTGGTTCCAGTTTTTTAATGCAATGAAGCTTGAGGTTGCAATATCTACTACCTTAGCCTAGCTCTCTTTTATGAAATGGCACATGAGAGACAACCTTCAAAGCACCAACAAGACTGTGTAAAGAAACTATAAAGAAAAGCTGTAGGGGGACAAAGAGGAAGGTACCAGGTAATATACCGTGCTGAATGCTATATTTACATATATATAAAATTTAAGACTTCCCAAACCCATGCAGTTCTCAAAGACTAAGCAGCTGATCTTTCACCACTTTTCTGGAAATAAGATGATGCATAACATAATTCCATTTCCAAGGGAAAAGCAGCAAGAGCTGCTAATAGGTTGAAGCCCTATAGCTGCATTTCCTATAATTTCTCTCGGTAATTGTTATAGAGACCACAGGTCTACCCAGGAGTATAAGGTGAAGCAAAACTAATAGCAAAGGAATCTCTTGGTCTTCCATTGCCTGTAGGTACAATAAAATGGGATTATGAATTTCTGCATTCAAGTACATTAGTCAAAATACTCAATAGTCTCGGTTGTCCCAAAGAAGCAGCAGCAGCCAAGGTCAATATATGTGTAAAACAGGCAATTCAGCAATTATTATTTCGTTATCAAGCACTGACAAAGTCTAATGCTACCAAGGAGTCCACCTCTAGCTAGGAATTTTCAGTACCATGTCCTAACGGGACCATTTCCTGCAAAAGGGGTAGGTGCAGTTTTGGTATTCTGTTAAAATAAGGTTTTTAAGGAAATGCTCCTGTGCTTCTGTGATCTTAACAGAGGTGTTTCCACCTGAATCTTTAAAACTGGAGCCTTTGCTGAAGGAAACAAGTTTCTGACTAACACTGATCACAGAAATGCTTTCTGTAGTACTATCAGCACACGTCCGGGGACACAGACGGACCCAAATTTGAGGCAGACCATATAGAACAATCAAGAAATAAAAGATTTGAACCCACGCTTCCTTGGCTTTTAAAGGTTTTCTCCACTGAAAGAGGGAACTTTCTTCAAAGCAACTAAAACTTACAAAAGATGAGCCAAAGACAAGCCTATTATGCACTCCATATAAACACTATTTTGAAGTAGTCCTCTTAGAAAGCAAAATGGACAAGCCCTCGAAGAACATTTCCTAATCCTCATGAGGTTTAAATTCTTTGTTCCCCCAAGAAAGAAATCAAGGCAGGCCCAGTTTCTCCTCGGTGTAATTCAGCACTGTTCCTTCTACACTTCTGCAAGCTGTAGCACTTGCACAAACCAGAAAGGTTCAGAGGACACTGGTCCCGGATGCAGCAAGAAGCTCATACAGCTGCAGGTGGGAAGTGGAGAACTGAGATTTGAAATCTGAGATTAGTATAGCCTGGAAGCTGCTCCCCCATTACAGTGAGTGTCTAAAAGGCCATCCACCAACAGCTCAATCTAATCACCTCTAACTAGGGGATACTGAAGAAGTGACAAAAGAAATCCATTTTCTTATGTCTTTAAACCTAGTAGGGGAATCTCTCACAGTGGAAAGGTCTGACAGCAGAGAAACCAATTGCTTTTGCGCTACTGCTACTGGAAGTTTAACTCTCCATACTGCAATGGATTTTAGGCTGTCTCTTCATGCCTTTTTAAGGTTTTATTTTCTGTCTGAGACACAATGTCACAGGCTTCATTCCAATAAAGTGATGTAGTAAGACTAATAAAATATCTAACCTTCCTCCCCATCTCAAGTTGCTATGCATTCCAAAATTTGGAGCTGCAATCAAGCAAACTGAAAGTGTTCCATGTTAGTGACTAGGGTTATCAGCAATGAAGATAGTTTCCTGGCATCTGTTATTTAATTCTAATTACTTGTTAACCTCTGTGTGTGTTTAATAAAGAGCTGCTGGCACTTTGTAGAAAAGGTCAGAACAGTCTAATAATTGCCACTTCTGCATACATGTAGCAATCCCCATATTTCTTTTTCCTTGGCTTTTCATTTGCTTAGAAATTGCTGCTTAATTGTTGCTTGTTTGCACCCATCTTAAGAGTCACTTTGTATTAGTTATATCTCTTAAGATAGCACGTGCCAAACCACTATCTCCAACCCACAAGACAAATGTTATATTGACATTGAAGATAAAACTTGGGGTATTGAGAATATTTCCATAAATGCCTGGCTAGAGTATTACCTGTGCCACGAGTGATAGAAGGACAATGTTATAATCAGAGGGATCACAACTTCTTTGCACCTTCTTGTCCTAACACCTGGCCAGCTAACACTGACATTTAGTTAGTTCTTGACAAAGAAAGCTCAACTTATGAAAGCAGTGGCTGATTCAAATCTCTGATTCCTCCTGGGAATACAGGCTTTCAGCAGTGGTGAAAATGTGTTGAAATAAAATATTGATGATGGGGATACCGAAAAGGTCATTCTCGCTCCTGAAGAACTGTCTGTGTGTCTGCCTTAGTGAAATTAATTCAATTGCTTCCCTTTGGGACCAATGCAGCCCACCAATGTGAGTTTAAACAGCAAGGTAGGAAAGCTTACACTGTGCAAACACTGAATATTTCAGCACTCAGAGACAGAAGGCTATCCCTTCTCCTAATTTTGCCCCAAGTATTCCATGGCAAAACAGACTCATTTGTTCTCTTATTTAAGAGCAGCAGCATGCAATATCTTAAGAGCTGAGTAACTTTCCACACTGAGAGATCTGCATCTGAAAATAACTGTGTTCTTACTAACCCGCTGTTCTCTCTAACATCATTCATGAACAAATAAAACCCCCATCTCCTTGCCCCCCTTTCACTGCACCTTGTCCCAGCCCTAAGCCCACTGAGCTTCCCTGTTTGTAAGGTTGTTCTCCAAATTGCAACTTTCTACAAGCAGTTAGCCTATGCACAGGAGAAGCACCGCAGTATTAACTCAGGTGTGGGTAAGGGTATCAGGGCTGCATCATCATTCTTTGCAATGGGAAATATTTTCATCACAGACTATTTCAGTGTACGAGGAATGAAGTGGAGGAACTGAGGTCTGGATTGAGGCCCATTTCTACATATAAAGAATCTGACATATAAACAGATTACTGTGGAGTGACAGATTACAGTGCATGCTATCAGCCCACGGGACATCACTTGTGCAAGGACCATGCACAGAAGCAGATGTAGGGCCAGAGAAACTATGTTTTAAGCACTGTGCCTTCACATATTATCTTGCAAATCATAGAAATGGCCACTAATGCTCCACCTATATGTTAGGAATATTCATATTTTATTTTCTTTTGCCTTTTGTTTATGACACTTATTTAGACTACAGTTGCTTTAGATCAAGGTTTAACTTTCGATACAGTGTCCAAGACAATACTTGACCAGTACAGTCAGATATACTAGACATTACTGTAATGCAAGTCATAACACTACCCCACCTTTTTTAGATACTGACCTTCACAGGATTCTCCATGTGGTGAAAACATCCCATTGTCATGGTAGCCATCTCTGCATTCGCAGTGGTACCAACCAGGCAGATTAATGCAGTTAGCATGGCTGTCGCACTGAACAAAGCCATCTGAGCATTCATCAATGTCTGTTTAATAAGAACAACAAAAAAGAAGGAGAAAATTCACACAGAGGAAATCGCTATATTCATCTGATGGAAGAACAAGGTCTCTGGTATTTCTGGGTTTCACAGAAGTATTTTGATTACCGACACTTGAATTTCCAGATTTATCCAGAGAAAAAGTTTTGAATCACTTCCATAAAAGGACTTTTGCTAACAGTGTTGGCCCTGCTAACAGTGGAGGTTCTGCTAATCCCACTTTACCATTTACATATTAACGACTCATTTTGTCACAATGCATGATAGGTAATCTGACATCTGTGTAAATTGCCCACAGCATGAAGAAAGGAATTGGATCCCAGTTCGAATAATGTTAACCCTTTGAGTAGTGCAGGCTGCCTGATAAACAAATATTGTTTCTAGGAGCATATCAAAATATTAAATACTCACTCTGGCCCTTGCTTATGCTCTTGGTGACACCGATTTTAGGTTAGTAGGGCTTCTCTACTTGACTACACCAGCACCTCTGACTCTCAGCATAACTAACTGCAGTCTCCTCTCTCACCATCAAAAAAAGCAGCTAGGATTCCCAACAAATGCTTAAACCCTAAAGGTGAAATGCAACACATTCGCCTCCTCTGATAATTCCTTTGGGATGTGTGTTTCTTAAAAGAACAACTTCCACTGACTAAACTTTACAGTAACAACTCACCGTAGAATAGATTTCTGGACGCACTCGCGAGATCCAAAATCCACCAAAGCACGTTCTGCAGACACCTGAAGTCATGGACTCAGCAGAGATGCAGAGAACTTTGTGACATGTTCATTCCCAGTGCCTTCAGTTACTCAGTAAGCCATATTAAGGAATAGGTCCCAGAGTATGAGTGCTGTTAACAGTTAGGCAATATCAGGACTATGGAGTCAAACGGGGATAAAAATGTGTCCTTCCTTACCAGATTCATCACGTTATCACTGTGTTTTATACCATACTCATATCTATTTGAGCAGCAAGCTGATCAAGAGGTGCCTGTGGAAATGGCACAGAGGGAGACATAACACGTGCAAACTGCCTTCAGAAACAAAAAGCTCTAACCTCCCCGCCCCCTGCCATGAGTTTGAATAATGAATAACCACTCAATGTACTGGCCATTCTGGCCAAACTAAAATAACAATTTAAGACTCAAACTCTTAAAAGTACCTCAGCAGTTGCTCTAGTATCCTCCACGATGCAGATATGAAGAAGAGGTGTGATGTGACCACTGAGATATATCTAAAATATGTCAAAATTCTCCTCACAGTCCCTGTTAGCTCCCATTTATGTCATCTGTTATTTTCATGGGAGAAAGCGTAAACTGGCTAAGAAAATCAATTGTGAGCTGCAGTAAGATAACAAATCTCTTTTCTGAGAATACTAATGTGTGCATAGATAGATACACTCGCTCTAGTCTCTTATGAAATCTATTCAAACACAAACTAAAAAAACCCAAGGCTTCCTTATCCATCGAAAACACTTTGTTCCACATTTGAAGGTAAGAAAATTATTAAGTACGTGGGGGACACCTGCAAAAACTATAAGGTATTGCTCAGTCACCCACATTTGGTTTTGAGTTGCATTTTTCTTATACATGCCAGGGGGGGTAGATGGGATGTGCTCTGGGTATTTTATTTACATGCCAAAAAACATCTCTTTGGAATAACCATACAACCATATCATGAGTGTATTGGTTGTTAAAAGCTTTACAGATTCTTGACGAAATTCCATTAGAAATTTTCATTATTACATCTCAATCTGATTTTCTATCAACAGTCTCTCTGACCGGGTGCGCCTGGTGTACATTACCAGTATTTATGATGAAGAAAATTACCAGTACGCCTGCTGGAATATTGCACCAAGCATACATTTTGCCGCTTTGTGTACCACAAATAAAGTTGTAAGTCTCTATTGGTTTAAAACACAGAATTTTCAGCTCCACTATGAATTCCAGGATAATCATCTAAGTAGTCCTGCTGCAGGACTGAGAAATGCCAAACCTTTACAACCTTCCGCTGTTCAGTGTGTCTCTCTCTAAATCAGTATAAACTCTGGCCTTTTTCTTGTGAGCAGCCAGGAGCCAGTGAGACCTCAGAGGTGCTTGAGAGATCAGAGGAAGATCAATGAAAATTATGTTACTGTAGTGAGAAAAGGTTGGTTTGCAGTCTGTGCCTTATCTACTGCTATTCACTCACATACCCGCAGATTACTTAAGAAAAAGGAAAGGAAAAGAAGGACTGCAATCTGGAAGTTCCCTTACCACTGGGGAATATGACGCCTGGGAGACAGCTTGCCTGGCAGAACAGTATCTAAGTGACCATGCTAAATGCTTGGGATCACCTGGTCAGTACAAGATAACTTGTTGGGCTTGGCCAAAGCTACAAGCCCTAGAGAATCAATGAAGCATGTAAACTCAGAGGCTGAAAGAGAAGAGCTGTTGTTCAGACTCGATATGAATCTTCATCCTTGTTACTTAATAACATCTAAGACACTGGATGGCATATATCTCTTCTTTGGGAAAGTGGAATGTATTTATTGGTGACGAGGCGGAGAAGAGAGTGTTATTTAGGCCAAAGTAACAGATATGAATTAAAGAAAGTCTGTGTTCCTCTCTTCAGAACAATTTATTTGTGACTCTGTAAGCCTTATAATTATAAGCACAGTATTGCAGGCACAGGCTGAGTGCATTCTGATGAACTCACCGATTATTCAGGAAAAACAAGCCTTGAATGTCACGTCAGTATTGGTAAACTGACAACAAAAGCAGCTTTTCTGTATTTATTTGCAAACTAGCTGACAAATCTACATCACAAGAAATATTACTTGGGATGAAATGCTTTTACAGATGCCAATAAACAAAGAAATACATTCTTCTGGTTTTGTTATGGTTGCATTCAAAGTTGAATGGAGTTATGTAAGAAAGCCTATCATAAAAAGCGTGGACAGAAGACACTGTTGGTCTTCAAGAAATGTCCTATTCTTGACAGATTGATTGCCTGAAACCATTGCACTGGAACACCATTGCTGTACCAATGCTGAATAATCCATTATTCCTTACATGATTTTCCAGCAAATAAAAGAAATCAAAAACAATTCTCCTCACCACTAACTTTTTAGGCAAATGACATTTTACAGCACGTGCCAGTGGGCTTCAGAATATAGATGTTCCTTATGCACAGCATTTTGTTCTAAATCTCGCAGCTAATGCTGATCGTTAATTCTAGTAGAGACTTGCTCTGTAATGGGACAAAATATAACTGTGACAACTTTGTTAAACAAGAAAATGCAGCGGAAATGTGTTTTGCTGAGCCAAAGCACTGATTTCATGGAAAATTTTCTTGACATTTGGATAAAAGGATTTCTATTTTCAAATGGGCATAGCATGGCTCAGGAAGTGCTGCAAAAGTATCTACAACTCAAATTATCTTATTAGTATGGGAAAAGCAGCCAGAAATAATTTTTCTCTATCCTATGGTGAAACATTCTCCTATGAATCATCTTGCAGCTGCTCAGTCAGAGGTGTGAGCTGACAGAAGAAAAACTGATTGAAGTTTTGCTTGGCCGGTGGCTATGGTATATCAGTGGGCTATATGGAACATTAACAGCACTAATGAAGTCCTGTTTGATGCTGTACTAGAAAGGCACGAAAAATGAAATTACTCTATAGAAGGAAGTTACTGAAAGGCTTTATATTTTCACTTATGAAAAAAATTAAACAAAATGTTTAAGTACAAGGAAAGGAGAGATGTATTTTTTTCAATAGCAGGTGATGACATTTTTAAGCAAACAGACAAAACAGACATCTTATTCTGAGTATGCAAGTCCACTCTTTAAAGGGCTATAAGCAGCTGCGGCGAAGTGGGGGGAGAAGAAGGGGCTAAAAAATAAAAAAAAAAGGACAGCATCCCCATGCAGGAAGTGAAATAGAGTCTCATATGTGTGATGGTCCAGAGCAAATGGCCTAATCCTGGCCCTGCTCCAATTTATGGCAGAACTCCCATTGACTATCACAGAGGTGGCATTTTCTCTATTTTGCTCTTTCCTTTTCAAATAAACAGCACGATTGCACATACCAAATCTGCCACCCCCCTGAGACAAGTGGCCAGGTTTCGAACAGAAAGTAATACTGAGACAGTCGCTGGAAGTAACCTTCACCCCACGCTGGAGAGCAGCTACACAGCTGTACCGTAGCACTTCAGCACCGCCTGCTCTGGCTGTGCTTCCACCCTATGGCATTTGCATGGCAGGAGATTTGCGATTTCAGCTCTTGAAACACTGGCTGGAGAACACGCACCTGTGAGACTGATGAACCTACAAAACACCAGGAACATGGGGACACTCTCTACCCTATGTAATTCATGGATGCGCTCACGGCAATACTGTACATACCCTATTGCCACAAAACAGGGTAATTGATTATGACACACTTGTGTTGCACATGATTTGGTTTTCAAATATTCAGGTTTTCTCCTGTGCGTTTTTCTTAAACTGAAATCAGTCAGCCTGGTTATTTCCGTATTTTGTTACCCATTTTTCAACTGAAAAAAACTTCCAATTTTTTTTTGCTAACTGAAGCCCCACTCTAATAAAATAGACACATAGTCACAGGCATTTGGAAAGTAAGTACTTTATATAACTAGCTCCCCTAGATGTGAAAAAAAAATTGCCCTCCCAAATCACCTTCTTTATACCTCAGAATCAGTCGCTTCCTGAACTGTGGCAACAGTTTCAGATATTATACCCCTTGCTCTTGGGGAGACTGAGAAAATTCTGCTCCCTGAAGAGTAAAATAAGATCATTAGCAAATTACCCACTGGTACACTAAGAAAAAAGGAAAGCTAGCTGTCTGATGAATATTATTAGAGAATTTCTGTATAATAAGAGCTTTTGAAGATTGAAAGTGGTATAAAATTGCCAATTTGAAAGATAGCAGTGCTCTTTCATCCAGCAATAGGACCAAGCTCCCTAATGTGGTCAAGCTACACTCAATGAAGAACCATGGCGGGGGGGGAGGGGGGGGGTTAATAGCAATTTATATTACTCATTTCAAGACTGAAATATTAATCATCAAATCCTCCTCTCAGAAAAACCTGTATGCCGCCATCAAGCACAAAGTTACAGAGATACATAGCACAACTTAGTCCGAAAAGCCTTTCTTTCATAAACTGCTTTATCCAGGTCAATACAAACCAAAGCCCCAGTAGCCCTCTCCTGCCAAGAAGGCAACACCACAGATTGGCAGCTGTGAATACTTAGAATTTAGTTATTTCCATCCTGGAAGTTTTTCTGGGACAGTATAATACATGGCACTTAGCTAAGACTGCCAATTAATAGAGACTCTCAATTGCAATAATCTGTCCCAGTGCTAATTGGGTTATTATGAGTGGATATATTTATAAAGATTAATGAGCAGCCAGCAACTTCCATAATGCTCAGTCACTACTGACTTAGGCTAAATCTGAGATCTCATTTCAAAGGCAACAGCCTTTCCAGCCTAATGCTAACCTCCAGAGCCACCCACATCCCAGCCCCATATACAGTATAAGTAAAGAGCAAACACTGAAAGAAAAATCATTTCAGAAACAGATCACTGAAGAAGCGGTTTAGGTGACTAGGAAGCTGTTTAGAAAGATAAATCTTCAATGTTTTTCTTCATGGGTACATTTGTAACAGTCAGACTCTGATATGCCTTTGCATATGTCAATACATTTTCACGGATGTTATGTCTGGTTTGGATATAAAAGACGATGTCCCAACTATTCAGATTTATGCTCAGATAACAGAATGTCCAGTAGGATTAAGATGACGTCTGGGTTATCTGATTTTAGTAAATATGTATGCAAGGGGGAAAAGGCCTTATTCAGTAGGACAAAATGAAAGTTCACTGTACTGCAGAACGTATCTGCTGTCAAAACTCAGTTTTGTGGAGTAGCTTTGAAAATGGTTCATTATCTCTACTGCAAGTTCTAGAGTCCCATCTCTTGCATTTAAGAAGAGAAAAGTGTTTGTATTGGTTTTCATGTGACAGCAGATTTCTAATATAATGATACTTAAGAAGACCCTGCTGTTCAATCAGACCTTTGACTTGAGATCTTATGCAAAAACCAGGTCCCAGTGGAGAAATGTAAGAGCCTGAAACTAGTTCAATATACTGGAACTATCTTGTTGTTAAAATATCAGCTTTTGGGATTTCCATCCCACTACATTCCCAAATACCATGTGCATATAAATATCATACAGAGGAATAAAAAAAACCAAGAATACAGAAGCTGAGACTGCTGAAATAATCCAGGAAGATATCAGTTATGCCAGAAAAGCAAAGTTGTTTGGAATGCCTTTTAAACCTGTTTTATAAAGTCTGATCAGCTCCTTTTTTCTAACAGTGCTGCTGATTCCCAAAGGAACTTTCTTCCTTGGTCAATAGAAGTCCTAGAGCCTGATTTTTTTTACAATCTCACTCTGATTTGTTCAGCTTCCAGTAACTCTTTAAAGATATGATACCATATCGTGAATACAAGGACATGCTTTTCACTGTATGGGTTCTCACACCAAAGTCCCCGTTAAACCATAGAATATTCTTGATTTTAACTGCATTTGCATCCCAACATTTCATTCAGTTACAAGTTTAAATCATGAAGGGCCAGATTACAGCTGGCCTGTGGGGCACAGCAGAGAGAAGAGTCACCCACAACTTTATCCTAGCATAACATAGTTCTGTGAGCAAAAGGACTTTCTCTACACAGCATTAGAAACATCAGTTATCTCACACACAGCCTTCAGAGAAGAGTGACGACCATGGCCTTTCCTCTCCCTGCTCCCCTGGATAATGAATTAGGCCCGTGTTGGAAAAAATGCATTTTGAATGCCTTTGGAGTTGCTGCTTCTATCTCCACATGTCCCAGATCTAGTAGAAATCCTGGCTGAGTCACCTTAAAACCATGATCTGGCTCAAAAGGCAGGAAACTAGAGCCGGGGTTATAAATGTCATGTTAAAAATTGCTTCAACAGGTTGAGTCAGTGCTGCAGATATGTTCTTCACTAAAAATTTCCAACTGTCATCTTGCATGAAAAAATAACTATTGTTAAAACAGGTCTTTTTTTTTTTTTTTTTTAAATCCTAGCAAGAGCATGATTGCATTTTTTAAAGTACCCTGTCCATGGAAAACTAATTTAGTTCCATTAATGAAAAGGAAGCAAAATGTGATTGAGGATGTAATACGGAATTATAGTTCATTAATTCTTCAAGTATGTAATTTTCCAGACTCCTGATCCCCCATTGATTTCTGCACACCCCCATAGGTCCTGCTAAATGCCAGCAAAAAGAAATTCAATCGTGTTGTTATTTCATGTGTGGCAGTGGCAGCACTCCAAAATTAGATAGAAATGTTATAAAAGGGAATTTTCCACTGACTGCTTCACCATGCAGCCCTGTTAACAATTCTTTGTTGTCAAAAATTGATCAATCACAGACCTCACCGATAACTGAAACTGTAACAGTCTTTCATTACACACCCAGTATCACCAAAGGATGTGATATTTGTAACAACTGAAGATGATAATTCAGAACAACTAATTAGCCATGATGAACTAGATGCATCCATGAATAGCGTAAAAAAAAAGAATATATTTTTCAACAAGATTCTGTGAAACCAATTGTACCAATCCCCATTGGAAAGACTAATTGAGAGGTATTGGGCCTCTATTTTCTAGTCGTTGACAAAGATGTGGTTTTGCTTTCACTTTGTCCATCATTCTCAGTACAGCACCTCATCTTAACTGTAACACATGCTTCTGTTTCCTTGTTAGCCCTGTCTTGAAAAAGTAATTATTTTCTTCAAGATAGCCAAAGCACTTTTATACCTTAAAATACACTGACAAACACATTTTAGATACCTACTATTGTTTGAAAGTATGTAGCTCCATTTGCACACATTAGAAATAGGACTACTACACTAGTGCTATCACTAAATGTGTCAGTTGTTGGGTAACAGTAGCCAGGTCCCAAGCAAAAGAGAATTAATTTGTCTGAAAAGAGAAGAGCTAGCTTGGCCAGCTGTTACCTCTTAGAATTCTAACGGGTGGGAAGGAAGGCTTTACTTGCACAGCATACTGACCGAAGATCTTGAGTTTCCTCCAGTAAGGAGTCAAGTCAGTCATAACCATGAGTTATGACTTTTACATATTTGAACCAAGGATGCAACCAGCACATTCTCAGCTTAGTTTGGGTTCAGCTTTGCAAAAAGTTGTTTCAGATCAGCTCTGGTATGAATTACAGTAAATTTCCTGTGATTCAGTTCAGAGGCTATTCAAGGAAAACAAAAGAACCCACAAAGCAACTCAAACAAAGTTTTGGCTAGGAATTGATTTGACACCCTGATTTGAACTTGGTCTTCTGCTATGGTCTTCTACCCTTTCATCAGGGTACCACTTACGCCCACATATTATACATGTGCTTAAGTTTAAACATTCTTGCCTACGTTTTCTTACCAGTGACTTATTACCGTGACTCTCAGTCCTTATACGAGTGACCACTAATTTACGTTGCTGCTCCTGAAGCGTAAAATCATGTAGACATTGTACAAAATTGCTGAAGCACAGAAAAGGAACAAACCACACTATTCCTTTGCTTGGGCTATAAACATATCATTGGCATATATCTGCAGAAACTGCAAACTCCCTCATGTTGACAGCAAGAGGAAGGGCTCCACAGGGATACGGGGCAATGATTGGCAGTGTTATAGATTTTAATTCCACTAATAGTTGAACGGCTCGTAATTCATAAAAGAGAGAGCTTACAGTGAGTGATGAAGGTCATCCCTATCTCCCCTATATAACAGAAGGAACTTCTATTATAATGCTGCCCAGCTGCCCTATTCACATTCTATTTATAGCCCACTGTATTTTAAGAACCTAATTGAAATTTTAGTTTTCATGTTTAGTAAAGGAGGTTCTTTCCCGTAGCAAATAATAGCTAAGTAGTGGATGCATTTTGATGTTTTTAACAAATAACAAAAAATGCCGTCTCCTCAAAGCTCTTTTGTAGCACTCTCCTTCCCTGGTTTCTCTTTATTTTTTAAGCTGCTATATATAGGATTGTAGTGTGGCAACAAGCTAAAGAAAATATAAAGAGAAAAAGATAAGTACTAGTATTTGGCTCTTCAGCAGAGAAAGAATCTTTTGTTATTTAAAACTGACAAGGACTCTGAGGGAGGAAAGAAATAATACGCACCTAAGAAACTGTGTCAGGCAAGGAAAATGAAGGGAGAAAAAGACACAGAAGGATGAAGCAGCAAAGCATCTTAAGCTACAAAACAGAAAGGATGAGGTAAGTAGGGTTCACGCCTAAATCCAGAACGTTCACCGAAGTCAATACAGGCATTTTTTGCTTAATTTCTGTCAAAGGTTTACTTTGTGAATAAATATAAGTAAAAATGTAAAGCAAAGTAAAACCTCCCAAGCTTCTGAAGTCACCAGCCCTTGTCTCACTGCTCATTTTTGAGCTTATTTTTCGTATCTGAGAAAAAATCAGCTGATAACAGGGATTAGGGTGACCTCCCTTCCAGACACTGCAGCCAAGCAAAAAGCATCTTATCCGCAGAACCCCGGCTTTCCTCTTGGCTTGCTGCAGATCTCATTTGTTTACTCTTATAGACAATTTTTAAACCTTTTTCTGCAATTTAATGAGCTAGCAATTTTAGAATATGCCTTTTTTGAAAGTCAAAGGAAAAGTATTTTCTTAGGTTTTATGAACTGACTGCACTTTCTACTTGGAAAAAATATGACATAAACCCCACCATGTCTTCTCTCAGATATTGATCTATTTGAACGGAGGAGCAAGGGGAGCAGAAATGAGATGACCTATATCTTATCTGGACTTTTGCCACTGCCTTCTTATGCAAACCTTGTCACCTACTCAGCTCTCCCCATGCGTCTTGATTTCTACATCTGTAAAATGGGGAGAAAGTGCTTCTTTTGGTAGCAGCTCTCTTTTTTTGTATGTAAGGAACTCTGGGTGAAGAATTTTAAGTAACAGCGCTAATTTGGTAAGTAGCACATGTGACGATGCCAAGGCATGGGGAACAGTAACACACCGAGGAACAGGAACTACAAAAGAGGCCAACACGTTTTGGGGAGAGGTGAGAGAAAGAGCATTGAGCTGTAGAGATGAAAGCTGCACCCCCTGCCTTTCCTCCCCCGCCTGCTTTATTTGGTAGCATAGACAGATCACAGAAGTCACAAGGACACTCACTGGTAAGTCTCGCATTATTTGTTTCAAACAGATCTCACAATGTAGACCACAAGTGTTGGTTTTTGTAAAAATACAAGTCTCCTGTACAGTTCTGCTGCACTCTAAGAATCTTTAATTTTTATGGATATTTGAAAGAGTGGTTGAATACAGCACCAGCATATGTAATTAACTTCATATTATTATATGTGTTCAGGGGAAGTATTTGGAGAGAGGGAGGAGCAGTAAGCTATTTTGCACACCAGCATGTTGAATTTCAGAATCTCACTTACAAACAGCTTATCTATATTATATATGCCATGTTTGCAACCCATCTGCTTGCTGCATATGTGTATTTTTCTCTAGCCTGAATTAGCACTTGGAGCATTGTTAAAACGGCGCATTCCTTGCAGGAAAGGCTCGTTCTCCAGGGGTTAGCTAAACTCCTCTCTAACTACAGTTTCTGAGACTGCCAATCGTGTTTTCTTTATCTGATTTGAATTTCCTTGTAATAGTAAATATGAAGATTTGGCTTTTACTGGCACACAGTTAGCTGAAATTTGATGGAATTATTAATTATAATAACAATTCAAATGACACTCATTAATTCTTTGCTGGATTTTTATCAGAATTGTGGAATAGGCAGTATTATTTCTCTTCTCAGCAACAGTCCTTTCTGAGTCTAAAGTTACACTTAGACTGTAAACATCACATGCCCAAGATTCATAAGCTTATTTATGACTAAAATCCTTCAAATCCATTAATTTTTTTTCCTGAGGGAAAAAAAGCCTCATGCAGAGGTTCTTGGAGAAGAGTTTCTGCAGAAACTCTGTGCTAGACTATCTTGTTCTTCTCTCTGAAAGGATCTTCCAAATTCTTTTGGGCTGGAGGAGGAAAAAGAAACTTTAGCCACTTTACACCCTTTATACAAACGAATGGAGAAATCTCAGACAAGTCAAAGGGGACAGAGATGTGATGGCAGCCTGGACAACCTGCATTTGTAAGCTAAATCCTACCAGATTATTGCTCAGACTCTACGTAGGATTTGTAGTTTACCACTTTCCCAACTGATTAAGATCCCCATCACATCTGGGTTGCTCCTCCTGCAGAATGTAATCATTTGTGAGCTTTCGTCTTGCGTTTGCATGAATTCTCCCCCTTCCTTCAATCTTCACCTCTTCATTTGAGTGTATTTGTTTTAGAGGGAGTGAGGGACATGCCCTTTGCAACCTACAATCCCTGGGAGCAAAGCTGCTACTACATCATGCATTCCGCACGTTGCTCTCTCCCTGCCTCCATGGGATGTCGGCATTAAAGAAAATGCCAGTTAAAAGAGAGGTACAGTCAGGAGAGAGTTAAAACCTTTGCCTCTACTTAGTTCCTGCCGGTGTTTGCTCTTGTCTGTCTGCCTATGTTCAGAAGAGCAACTGAAGCCCAATTAAAAAAGTGGAGATTGCGGTATTTGCCTCTTTAGTGCTCAGCGTTCCTTAAGATGTAATATATCAAATGCTTTGCAGTGACTTTAGACTTAGGCAAAGTCAACATATTTTTCATGAACTCATTTAAATAGCTCAGAAAAATACATCACGCATGAGATCCTTATTGGGGTAAAGCCTCTTTTGAAATCAACCCTATCTTGACTTTTTTCAAACCACAGTACACCTATTACTTCTAAAGGTACAAGCATTACTAGCAACTTGTTTTGTTTTTACGCATGTTGGACTGGGCAGCTATTCACCTAGAATACTAATTAGTTGTGGGGGAGGCAGATGATTTATGAATAAAGCTATGAAAGCATTGCATGTTATAGTTCCTTCAGCTAGACTCTAATGTAATAGGATTCCTGCCCACCCAAGGCCTGACTTCAGAAATATACTAAAGAGCGAGCATTACAACAGCATGCTTCACGGTCCTCGTTTTCCTTAGGGTTGGTCAGAGATACCAAAATGGTCTTGACCGTCAATGGCAAAGAGTCATTTTTGCATCCGCACAAATGGACATTTTACAATAACTCATTACAACTTGTTATCATTGTTCCTTAACAGAAATAAACAAGAGAACCTGGATCATATGCAAAGGCAGCTCATTAAAAGCACGTAGCCCTGTATGCCAAGAGAACTGTATGAATTTGTACCAGTTGAATACAAGGCCCAGTTTGGGTGAGCTGAAAGCATGAGGAGGAGACCAGTTAGGAAAACAGTTATTTTTATCAGGTTTGCCTAGAAATTAATCAGATGAGGAGTATGGCAAAAAATAAACACAAAATAGTCACTAATTTTGAATTACTGGAAGATGGTTCAAAAATATAATACTCTCTACTTTTAATACAATAGCTTTGGCTGACTGGCTACGGAAGACCATAATTAAGGAAAATAAAACATTACTTCAGCAGAACTCTATAGGACTTTCAGGACCAGCTTTTTAGTAATACCCATAAAGCTTCAAGCTGTGAGGTACATAAAAAAATCTCCCCCTGCCCCGCTCAGTCTTGGGGCGCTGAAAATGCACAAATATCAAGGCCATAATTTGCTTGCTTTCTTTTCCTCCTCTGTTTCAACAGATGTATCATATGAACAAAGCTCCTGACCAGAAGAGAAGCTGTGAAGATGATGGCTCCTAACCTCATGATTTTATGTAAAGCGTATCACAGGAGTGCAAGAATAAAAATATAGGATTCAAATTTACTTTTCACTCTCTGCTCTAGAGCAGTCAAACAAGATTTTTCAGAGACTTTCTAAGAATTTCAGATTTGACAGTATAAATTAGGCCTGTCTGCCTTGAACAGTCACTCTCTATTACTGAGGATATTTCTCCCTATTAATCACCAGTCAGAAGTAGATACAATTTATTGTGCCCTAAGCAGTACATCGGAAAACTATATTAACCAAACAAAACAATGCAGAAGCATGTAAGCAGTGCGGAGTTCCAACTTCCTAGAACTACTGTTCTCAAAAACTATGTATTTGAAATTGAGGCAAGCCAAAAGAAAAAAAAAAGAATGGATACACTTTCCAAGTACTGAAAGGACTTGGGGACACCACTAAGGTACTGCATTAGATGGTTCACTGGGGCACAGTTCAGTATTTGAATCGTTGCTCTTAGGCACTGTTTGCCTAGAGTAGCTCAGGAGGTGAAATTTAATAGCTTTCACCCTGGGCAACAGGAAAATGACATTAAGTTGACCATGCAAATTACTGTGTTGATTTTAGCTTACTCATTACTAGTGCTTGTTCAAATCTCAAAAGTCACCTTATATTTTGACATTAAAAAATTTTGCAACTACAAGAAGAGCAGAAATGTTGCCAATCAGATATACTGACTGATATACTGGTGTGGCTTTGTAAGGAAATAATTCATGTAGTCATTTCCTGCTAACTTCTCCTCAAGTCACCAAAAAAATTCTAAGTGAAGATGCTTGTTTCACATTGCATAATTGTAGTTCAGTAGGACTGCAAAACACAAATTATGTAGTTCAAAATTAATTACTAGGGTTCTGTATCAATGTATTGAAAAATTATCATAATGACATACTAGTCTTTTTTAAGTAGAATTAGTTGTTAGATTTAAAGAAGACATAGAAGTTGATGTTATAGGATGCTTCCCAAAATTTGTCCATCATTTTACTATCTGCTTTTCCTAAAGTAAGAGAGCACTTAAAATGGAAAACATGTAGAGTAAGATGCACCATCACTAAACACACTAGTTATATCCATTACCACGATAAACCAAGGCTAGCTCAAACAACACTGTTCTTGCCTCTGAAATCAGTAATCAATATGCAAAATAACCATCTTTGAGAAGGCCAAGACCATATTGCAGATCACTCATTACCCGGCCTGTGCAAGCCAGGTAGTGACTTTATACAGCAAAGATGCAAGTTATAAAGCAAGATGTTTCAGCATCCTCAGCAAAATCATCACATTATTTTTAGCAGCTAGGTCCTGTCTCTTTCTGCTGAAATGGAAACTACAGAAAATATTAAATAAATGCAGGTGCACACAGTAATTCAGAAGTGTTTTCATTTCAGAGATTCACCTTCTGCGAATAGAAAAAACAGTTAGCTATTTACTGTTACAAGTTTAAGTTGAAACACTTTAAACAGGATACTGAGAACTCTGTGCCTCCATCTACATTTGAGCTATGGCTGCAAAGGCCAAACTTCCCAACCCAATATGCTACATACCAAAATTTCCACAGGGCAAGAAGCCAGGAGACTTGCCAAGGAAACGGGGAGCACTTGGAATGACTCAAAGAGGAAAAATGGCAGTGACACCCTAGGGCTAGGGTCTGCATGCAACTAAGTCCAGCGACGAGCTGGGCACATCAGCTCCAGCATCTCTCCTCGCTCACCTCCTGCCACAGCCAGGGCTCTGGGTTACACAGGGACCCAACACCACAGCCTCAGCACAGCTGCGGGGTTAGAGCAGCATGCAGCCCAGCATGCAAGACGGATCTCAACTGCTTGCAAGCCACAATTTAGCTTCTTTGGGGTTTGTCCTGGCCGAGGTTTTTTTTTTTTTTTTTGCTTGCATCAAGGGAAAAGTTTTTAATAGCCTACGAACTTTGAAAATTACTGAAGATGAAATGCCAGACTCGAGTGACTCCAAAAGGCCTGACTTTCAGGATATGATGAATTCCTACTGCACACTGGGATCTATTAAAATGTTTTCCACTGCAAATCATGCTCAAGTACTATTTGTTTTCAAAAATTTTATCCAGGCTCTATAGATTAACTCAACATTTTCTTATTTCTGTGAATTGAAGTCAGCCCTTTAATGTAATTAAAACATTTCCTGCCGAAAGTATCCTCTAAGTCTCAAACTTGGGAGCCTCCCCCCAAAAACAGGAGCCTGAATTCTCAGGACACCAGGATCCAAGCAAGCCAGGTGGGCTGTGAAAACTAATGAACTATGGGAGGCATCCCTTCTTCCTACAGCTATTGCTCTGGACAGTCCATGTCTGTGCTGCCTTCATGTTCACTCCACCACTTTCCTCTTGCTCCCTTCTTTTGTTTCCTCCTTCATCAAAAAGCCCAGCAACCCCTTAAGGATTTCAGAGGATAAAATGGTTAACCCTCATATGCTTTCTGCTCAAGGAGTTTGTATGTTATACTCATTTATCCCAGTATGCAACCAGCTTCCCTTGGTTAGACTATGAACTGTTGAAGGGCACTCCTATTACTCTAGGTTTGTGCAGGACCTTGCATACTTGTACCACAAATTTGAGCCTTTTAGTATTATTGTTGTAAATCCCAATCTGACTATCAGTAATTTAAAACTTCATTGTAAAAATAAAACTGACCAAATGGCAGATTCCTGAGTTGTTGGGGAAGTTTTGACTGCGATACTTTCATAGCATACAGAGAGTTTTCATTAGACTCCGGCCAAGAATTTTTAAGAGTTCTGCCAAAAGTAATTCCAGTTCTTACAGATTTGGTTCAATGCTCTGTGGGCTTCAAATGCCATTTGTGTCACAGTTTTAGCTTCAGAGCCTACCTGGCCACAAGCTGATTGTGGTTGTTTTAGCTGAACACCAGGGATCAAGGGCTTATATGGAAGCCTTTCTCTTGTGATGCTAAAAGTACTAAAATACTCATTTTTGCAAAATCAGCAAAGTTAACAAGCTTTCTGGTTACTTTGACAAAGCCTTCTATTCCAATACCAGTAAAATTATTTTCTTAATAACTGGGGTATCAGAATTAAAAGATTTTCACAAGCCTCCTTTGGAACAGGAATAATAATAGTCTTCAATAATCTGAAGCCTACTATTATTATGGTCAGTGCACATGAACAAATTAATTTGGATTTGCTGAAAAGAGCAACAGACATGCATGTTAATTATTTAGCTTACCTAGAAAGTGGCACAAAACTCTAAAGAGATCTGGTCTATAACAATTATTTACCCAAATCACTTGTCTGGGTTGTATTTCAGTATTTTGAATTACAAATGTTAAGCACAAAGTTGCAAAAACTTGTTTTAGTGACACCAACATTTTTTTCCTTCCCCATGAAGTACTCGCAACACTTACGATATTTTTGTTTGAGCTTTCCATACATGGAAAAAAACAGGAAAAAATACAGAGCCAAATAATATATTTTCCTTTGCTTTGACTATTTCTGATACATGATCAGGTAAGAGAGGGTGATCTCACATAACTGATGTTCACCATTTTTTTTCATAAATTCAGTTACACGTTTAATTAAGCCAACTGTTAGTAATAATGTATGGCTGAATGAATGTAGAATCTGTAAGTTAAACTTTTTCTCAACAGTTCCTTTCAAAGGTGAC
This sequence comes from Pygoscelis adeliae, assembly GCF_000699105.1. NCBI lineage: Eukaryota > Metazoa > Chordata > Aves > Sphenisciformes > Spheniscidae > Pygoscelis > Pygoscelis adeliae. The sequence continues at coordinate 12,966,309 of NW_008825108.1, read as the reverse complement.
AGCTTTGTGTGCCAGTTTACTTTCAGCAGTTTGCCAAGGATTGTTTAATAACAGGTGGACATGATTCCTGCGATATCCAAGGAAAGTTCATTATCAGGAAATACAAGTTACAGCCAATCATCCATAAAAAGGCCGTATACTTCCAGCCAACCTGTTAACAAAAACTACATCAAAACACTACTAGTAGCAAAACTCTGCTATTTGATCTCATGCATAATTAAAAGGGGTCCAGGGGAATACTCAAAGCACAAGACGAGTGTGGGAACTCAAAAAAGAAGCTGACAAGCAGCAAAAATACAGAAATCTTGTATACGTGCGCTAGCAGATATGCATATATAGTAGGAGAACAAATCCACTCTTAAAGCTCTGTCATCAAATTAAAGGGGAGTTACAGTAACATCGAGCAGACCTAACAAAGTCATCCTGTGCTGGATTCTAAAATAAAACACTTTTCAAATACAATTTAAGATAGCATTTTAAAATGCCCATTGAAGAATTCATAATTTTGCAATCAAACAAGACAGTATTGTCAGGTATTTTGAAAAAGTTTAACAGGCACAAATATTTTTAGATTCTTTTGGTAGCCTCAGCTCTCTACACTGCAGAAGGCTGCTCTACTGGGTTAACTACTACTGTGCCTCGTAAAACTTGAAAATCTTTCAACACATATACCTCACCTCCCTAAGCCAATGAATGCATCCCCAACATTAACAATGCCTCAACCCACATCCTTTGGGAAGAGAAACGGGAATTCTCCCCCATCTCATTTTTATATCCTATTACCAATTAAAAAGAAGTGCTGGAGGTTGATACATCTGTACGTGATTCCTGCATCTGCTTCCTCATTCTACTGATTCATTTCCATGGGACAGAGGCCGTGATTAATCTAAAAGGCTTCCAACAGATCATTCTAGGGCATTACAATAGCTCTGTTAACTGCAAGGCACTCCACAGTGAATACCTCTTCTCATGGGAACATCTGACTAGCAGTATTAGTTGATTCTCCTTCTTATGTTTCTGAGAGAGAGGTGGCTCCTCAGAGAGACTGACACCCCAGAAGCACCCATTTGGAAGCAAAAAATTTTATGAAACCCATTACAGCGCTTAATTACACAGGGCTTCACTTCTCTTTGCAAAAGCTGCATTGAGTTTAGGAATCTGACATAGCCTTTCCATGGCAGCTGACAGGTGAAAAGAGTTACAGCTGTGCCCATTAACACAAGCAAGCTTCTGGTGCTAATCCACCAGAACTGGGAAAGCCGCTTTGAGTTCTGGGTGAACGGGTTTGCCCTGAAACCATGTTTCAATCTCAGGATAATTTTATCAGAAGACTTCTGACCTCTCCCATCAGAAGCAGGCTGTCTGCTTCCTACTCAGCGCTGCCCTATCAGTCACTGCCTCTGCTCCTCTCCACTCCGTTGGAAGCCTTGGAGGAGTTGTCAGTCCCATCACATGGAACAGTACATCTCCCCAGCCAACATGGGTACCAAGGAAACAGGCCAGGTTTTGCCACACAGTAGACAGCCTCATCAAAAATTTAGGGGGATGCTCTGGACATCAACAATCCCAGCTATTTCAGCTCTGGTTTATTCTTGTTCTTGGTCAATGACCTGTTCTACAACATGAGCCTGGCTCCATAGGAGGACCTAAGCATGGATAGCATCATCCCTCTCAGGCTTTGGGATGAAAATAGAGACACTGATCAAGTGTGCAGGAATGGAGTTTGGAAAGGACATGGGAAACGGTGAGGTACTCAATGCCTTCTACACCTTGGTCTTTACTGGTAAGATTTGCCTTCAGGAGTCCTAGGTCGCCAAGACCAGTGGGAAAGTCTGGAGCAAGAAAAATTTACCCTTGGTGGAGGAGGATCGATATCTAAATAAACTGGAAAAAACACAGGTCGATCACACCTGATGGGATGCACCCAGGAGTGCTGAGGGAGCTGGCTGATGTCTTTGCAAGGCCAATCTCAATTATTTTTGAAAGGTCAAGGTGACTGAGAGAAACTCCTGAGAACTGGAAGAAAGCAAATGTCCCTCTTATCTTTGAGAAGGGCAAGGATCCAGGGAACTACAGATCAGTCAGCCTCACCTCCATCCCTGGGAAGTTGATGGTATCCTCCTGGATACCATTTCCAAACATATTAAGGACAAGAAGGTGATTGGGAATAGCCAGCATTGATTTATGAAAAGGAAATCATGCCTGACCAATTTTATGGCCTTCTAAAATAAGATGACTAGGTTGGTGAATGGGAGGAGCGCAATGGATGTTGTTTATCTTGACTTTAGTAAGGCTTTTGATGCTCTCATAACATCCTCAGACAAGCTAAAAAGTGCAAGCTAAATAAATGGACACTGAGGTGGATTGAAAGCTTGCTGAATGGCTGGGCTCAGAGGGCTGTAATCAGCTGTACGTTGTCCAGTTGGAGGCTAGTCACTTAGCGGTGTACGCCTGGGTAACTACTGGGTACTGAGCCAGTGCTATTTAATATCCAGACAATAAGGCAGAGTGCACCCTCAGCACATTTGCAGATGATACAAAATTTGGAGGAGGGGTTGCTACACCAGGTAGGAAATGCCAAGTCCTACAACTATTAAGGAACAACCCCAGGCACCAGTACAGGTTGGGGACTGGCCAGTGGGAAAGCAGCTTTGCAGAAGAAGATCTGGAGGTCCTGGTGGACACCAGGTTGAACATGAGCCAGCAATGTGCCCTCGCAGCAAAGAAGGCCAACAGCCTCCTGGGCTGCGTTAGGAGGAACATTGCCAGCAGGTCAAGGGAAGTGATCCTTCCCCTCTACTTCATGCTGTTGAGATCACATCTGGGGTGCTGGGTCCAGTGCTGGACTCCCCAGTACAAGAGAGACATGGAGCAAATCCAGTGCAGTGCTGTGAAGATGATTAAGGGACCAGAGCATCTGTTGTACAAGGAGAGGCTGATAGAGCCGAGATGTTCAGCCTGGAAATGAAAAGGTTGAGGAGGATCTTATCAATGCGTATAAATACCTGACGGTGTTGGGGAAAGCCAGACACTTCTCGGTCATGCCCAGGAAAGGGACCAGGGGGATGGGAAATTGCATTTGAATGTAACGAAAAGAAATTTTTTTTACTGTGAGGGTGATTGAACACTTCTGGGGATTGGTTGCCCAGAGACCTCGTGGAGTCTCCAACCCTGAAAACACTCCAAATCCAACTGGGCACAGTCCTGAGAAACCAGCTCTATTTGACCCTGCTGTGAGCAAGGGGATTAGACAAGATGATCTCCAGAGGTCCCTTACAACCTCACCCTTTCTATGATTCTGAGAAATTATTTAAACAGAGCTATTAAACCACCTTTTACAGAAGAAAACAGTAAGAACTGGTGATTGTATTTTTCTAGGTTATTGCTGGGGTGTGGATTCAATAGCAAGCAGCTGCTGACAATTTCTATGTAACTATATGTTTTATTTTAAGTTAAAAATGCCAAGATTCTTCAATAAGCAGTTTTTAAATATACGTAGCATAAACAGAAATAAGTAACATGCGATTTAAAAATAGATTTGGCATCTTTACATCAATCCTCCTCCTTCCTTGTATGTGATCGCAACTAAAGATGTCTGCCTAGAAAAGATTACATCACCTTTGTAGATAAAGTGACTGCTCAAAAAGGGAAGCTTCCAGCATAAATTATTTGTAGCATGAATGTCTTGAATCACTTCAAGCGTAACGAGAAGTACCTTCAGGAAACTGTTGCGTTCACTGGGAGCCAATATGTACTGTCTGAAGCTCAGGTTTTCTTTTATGGCTGTATACAGCACCATTTTTCTGACGATGCAGTCTCACAAATGAACCAGCTTTTGCTCTTTATCGACAGGATAGCTCTTCCATATGCCACTCCGACGGTATTTCAAACTGTATGTTTCAAAGCCGTGCGCAAGTAGATTACAATCCTACTCTTGCATATTAATATCCAAATGAGGTGACCAGACCTGTACCCCTGTGGCTGATCTCTAGCATTACTTACTTCAACAGTAAGAAAAAAATATGACGTCCAGTGGAGGTCCACCAGGACAGAGGAGCTTCTCCTTGCAAAGCTGACCTATGAAACTGGTTTGGGGCTGGCAAACTGGCTCCAAATCATAACAACAGTATCACTAGCTCTGAGATATCAGTGAAAACTACCATACTAACCTTATGTTAAATATTGAGATCATATATTCAGAAAGGCATTCAGATCTGGTCCAAGTCTCTGCCTGCCCTCCTATATGTTTCCTGAAGGGCAGGAAGGACAGGCAGTTAGGCCAGCAGTCCAGCAGCTTTCGAAGGATATTTGGGATAGGATATAAACTAACTTAAGTTAGCTTAAGGTGCCTGAACTTTCTGAATTGGGAACAGTGTCCCTGGGTTCTCCTCTAAAGAAGGGAACAGAGACAGGACTTCCAGGGGCAATTCAGAAAAGCCAGTAAGATCCCTCTTTGATAGTGGCTATTAATATCGACTATACAAGGAGACTAAAGCAAATATGCTTCTAGTCTACACACTTCAGACTAGGAGTATAAAGCTGGAAAAGATGAATGTGAGCCTTGAAACTATACAAGTTATATGTAGTTGATAACAGCAGAATGCTGCAAGGAGCATATAAGACAAATATTACTAAAACAAAGTAATTGTTTTAATACTTAAGCATTATCTTAGCACACAAACTGTTCCAAGCAAAAACACAACACTGTTACACCGAAGAGACCTTGATATCCTGTACCACATTATCTGCAGTCTGTGAAACAGTGAGGAATACTTGAAAACTTGCTCTTTTGACATTTTTCTAGAAATAGATGAACAATCAGGATACTGCTTTTCACACAGCATCCCTCTTGTCAACTGTGGTAATATGTGCTCAAATACAGAAGAATGAAAACAATCACATTTCTCACCTCTCAAATGGACCAGATAATACAGAATTCAGAACAGTCTGTGTTCTTCATTAAACTGGACATGTTTACAAGTCAGATGAAAGCAATACTTGCTCAAATGACCTCCTCTCCTCTGTTTGGAAGATTTATTGAAGGCAATATAGGACAGCAACAATAGTCAATCATAGGTGGCAGACTGCCCTTTTATTAGGCATACTGAAGCCAATTAATCTAAGCGAGCTTTCTCCCTTTACCTCCTGGAAGCATGTATGGTTAGAATGCATTTAAAAATTCTGCAGCAATAAATAAAGGTGCTGAAACTATTCATTTGAACTTTGAGAAATTATTTACAGGCACTTGAGATGCTAAGTATTAACATTCTACATACTCTGCTGGGCCATGCCATTTGACTAGATCCAAGAGTTAAAAAATAAAGTTCTAAAACAAGACTTTGTGGTACTGCCATCCTCAGGAGTAGCAGGAAGAGAAAGGAATGCCTGCGAAAGGAGGTAAAAGCAGTAGGAACACCGAAACCTGCCTTAACACTGAGTCAGAAGACTGAGTTAATCGGAAGTCTTCAAATAAGGTTGCAAGGGAAGGTGGGCTACCGAACCAGTCACACATTTACAGCACAGAAGTAATCAATTATTGGAATTTACTTCTAGATGTCAGATTACCTGCCATGTATAGGAGATACCAAAGGCCATTTGAGGTGAAACGCAAGTCTATAATAATCTTATTAATTATGAAACATCAAAACCCAAGATGTCTTAATTCATGTTCTCATTTTTGCAGTCCATGTGCTTCTAATTAGAACTGCTGTAATATATTCGCTTGGGAGGTATATAAGAAAAGTGAGTAACTTTTTAGTAGCAGCTTCCTCTTTCAGGGCACAGACTTAAATAATCCTTTATTCTTGGATTACCTCAAACATCCTCCTTGGATAACCTTCATCGTAAATTCAATTATAATCTTACCAGTTTCACAGCTGGGCCCAGTGAAGCCTTGTGGGCAGGCACACACATTGGAAGCAATACAGGCTCCTCCGTTCCTACACCCGTCTTTGCAAAAGGCTGCAAAATGCAAAATCACAATATAAGGTTAAGAAAGAATTAACATAACTACACTCAGCAGCCACGCAGGTGGCCACAGGCCGCTGGCAGGCTGGCACAAAACGCTGTCCCTGTGGCATGGAGTGCAGAGGCTGCCTTCTCCTAAAGATAGAGGTCACGAAGAGATGGTTTATGGCCCCCCTGCCTCACTGGCCAGATGGGCTGACAAGCTACAGAAGGAGATTAGAGTAAATCATCTGAAGACAACAGCTCACATATGTGCTTCTTCACATGCACTGGGAAGCAGTGAAAAGCAGCATCTTCCCCAGGAACAGACACTTCCTAGGGCAGTGCTGGTCTTCTCTGCTGCCCAAATAAAGGCCTGGGCATAATAGGCACAAATGAACACTAAATTGTCTGGCTACCTTATTCCTTGATTAAGCAGTTAGATTGAAACAATAAAAATAGTTTTTTTCTCAAGTGATTCTGAAGAACTTAAAAACTTTTACCATTTACAGTTTGAAGTCAATCCCTGGATTTGTTCTTTGGCACACTGCAATCTGAGAAGCCATGCTCACACATCTAGGTGCGGCATTCTCCAGATACAGTTGTGAATATGCGTATGCATTAAAGAGTCCCTTCTGCAGACACAGAAATGCAACCAGCTCTGATAGAAAACATGGCAGCTGTTAATTGCTCTGATTGTATCCGCAGTATAGAATCAGAAATGTTCTGGTCACAAGAAACTGTAGGTGAAACTAGGCAGATGGAGGTTATCACCAACATAAAGAGTTGCTCCAGGGCACTGGTCTAGCCCTGCGCTTGTACCCGGCCACCGGAGATGCCAGGCTTTGGGTTGCAGCTGCTCTGTGCAAGCACCACTGATGAGGTCTTAAGGCTCTCTGAGAGAGAACATGAGTGTTATCAATTCGAGCTTTCCAGCTCTCAGTTTCCAGGCACCGGCCTTGTGGTGTGAGAGCCCTGGCACTGAGTGAGACATCTAAGCTTCCTGGTGCAGGATGACACGGTGCACGGGAGCACAGCTGGCAGCACAGTGTGTGAAAAGCTGCCAAAGCCATGGGGACAAGAGGTGCATCCAGGTCTCTCTGAAGGACACTGGCATCCAAGCCAGGGCTGCAGAGAAGTACATTTCTCAGATTGGGATACACAGGCTCAGAGCCTTCTCCTGCATACTGTCTTTTCAGTACTGAAAAGGGAGGGAGGGAGGGATGCACTTTTCTTTCACAGTGGGGCCAGGTGCCCTCTGAAATGTCAGACCTGCAGTCAGAGCTCTTATTCAGGGAACAGAAGAGCCAAACGTGGTGCTCTAGGGTTATGCACCTTCTCTTAGACCCCAAAAAATCTCAATTACTCTTCTGGAAGCTGACACGCCTCCAGCAGAAGGACTGGGGAATAATCCCAAGCACAGCACAGGAGTGAGCTGCGCAGACAGGGCTCTCTTCTGAGAGGAGCAGCTCTGGGTTTGAACCCCCTCAGGCTAAAACTTTTTTCCCATTCCCCAGAGGAGGAAATACACCCCAGCATAAAAGGGTGTATTTGCTGACATCTCTCCCTCTACCCATGTGTTTGACTGGAAGTGGACTAGGCTGCCGTGTTTTACAAAGAGCTCGTTTATGTTAGGAATATTTAGAAAAAACATACTGTGATTCAGGTGAAGGAATAACTAGTGCTAAGATCTTAATCAGGCTTAGCAATTAAAGAAATTCTGGGTTGCTTTCTTGATAATACACAGCAGCAGAATGTATCTATGGGATATTACCAATGTTAATTCCGGCCCCTGATGTTCTGACACCTAACAGACCAAGAGGACTGAGGCACGATTTCAAGGAATGCTGAGTATGCTATTGATGCAGCTAGACCACTTCTCACGTATGAGCCAGTTCCTCTACAGCTACTCTGCTTTTATTTTCAAGCATCCTCTAAATCCTATGCTCGGAGCCTGAGGACTTCCAAGGATTTGGGCCCAAGTACCAAGTATTATCTCCTCTGATGTGAAATGCAACACAAATAAAAGCAGCGTTTGTATCTCTGGGAAAGCATCTTTCTAAGACTAGTAATATAACTTCTAATATTTACCAGAGAACATTTACCAGAATGTTAGAAAACAAGGCACCACTTCATGTGTAGCAAAGGTTTTGTGCATGCATGTCTATTGCTTTTCTCATTTACGATAAAAAGACAGCATACCAAACAACTTTCAGTTCATCCAAGCAAAAAAGCAAGTGATTGACTGTGGACAATGTAGATCTGACAATGTTTTCACAGCTGTAACTTTGTTGGTAACTGTGGGCTTTCTTGAATGGTCTAGCAGTATAGGAACTGTTAACTTGAGACAGAAATGAAACATAATTACTTCAAATTTTAGAGCATACTAACTTATGTATGCATCACCCTCAAATTACTGTGAACGCTGCCAAATGCAAAGTCAGTGTATACCTGCCCGTGAAGATCTTCTTATAGGTGCAGGACCTAAATGCCTAGCCTAGCATTTTGCCTGTCTTCTTCAAGGTACGTGAACAGATTTGCATCAACTATGACAAAGCATCTCATCCCGTTCAAAGACTGCCATACCCTCGGGTTTTCAGCAGCTTACCTTTGCAGATGGTACCATTTCCCATGTAACCCGGCTTGCAGACACAGTTGTGCCCACCCACGGTGTTGAAACAGAGAGCGTTTTCATCACAGTTGTGCTGGTTTGTTATACATTCATCATGCTCTGAAAAGGGAAGCAAGAATGGGATGGTCCTGAATTTTTAAAACACAACAAAATAAAAGCTTTGTATAGGTTTCCACATTAAAAAGAGATACACACAGTAGTAGTTACTGGTGATAGGGCTATGTGAACATGTAACCGTAAGATAGCCAGGTTATATATTTTTAGCACATACCAGTATGTGATAACTGTGCTGCAGCATAACTCCTGTTTCATTAACAGGGAGCCACCATCATTATACTTTCCGTGTGGGCTACAGTGTTCTCATAAACATTTGCCAAAGAGCTGGCTAACATATTGAAAATCCATATGCTAGTTCTACTGTATAATTTATTCATGCAGGTTTATCTCATGCGGGATTCATAGGGTTTCCTTCAGAAAGCTGACTCATGGTGCGAGACACATGCTCCAAACTGCAAAAGATACGGTTAGCAGAAGGCAGGACTTCAAAACGTAGCCCGTGTTTTCCTTCCCTTCAGTGCGTATGCAGCACTTTATTTAGATGAAGTAAGCAACCCGAAAACAAAGGTCTGCCTGCTGTTCACGAGACTTTCAGCATGGTGTGTCCTAGCACCGGAGTGCGATGGATGAGACTCCTCAGTCTGGTGACTAGACTTAGACATATTGGGAAATACACCTTTTGGGAATAAATGAAAAGTCTGGATAATATGATTCTGTGTTAACCTGCAATGCACTGTTTAATCTGAAACAAAAAAGTGTTGTATAAGTGTTCAGGTTACTGAGCATTTTAATGTTTTAGTTTGTGATTTTTAAGAAATGGAAAATGCAATTTCAACACAAGATGCTCTAAAGTGTCATTTCAAAATGCCACATGAAATGCTCTAGTATTTTCAAAATGCAATATCTTAGTCTGCAGGCATCAAAATGAAATGTTCCCGTCTTCTGGATATATTCCTTGCACTTTCTTTAAATCAACAGTATTCATCTATCCATAAATAATTTCAGACCTCTGAGATTTTAGTTTCAGGAAAAAGGACTGTTTGGGGAACATAAAGGCACCTAATTTTAATCAGCACACATGGACTAACCTGCATGTGAGGTTTTCGTAGCCATCATTGTGCCCAGGTTTTAGCAAATTTTATTAGTGCAGCTTATGCCAGTTCTGGCTATCTGACAGAAGTCTTAAATCTGGAATTGGATGCTCTCTCTTCCCCAGTTTTGGGTATGTCACACTGCTCTGAATCTTCCCCTTTATAAATAAAGAGCTGAAGTCTGCACATACCCCACAGAGTTGTCAGGAAAATTAATTTCTTAACATTTGCACATCACTATGGAAATGTTCAACTTGCTATTTCAACACTGGCCATAAACTGTAGGAGTATAAAACTGGCAGAATGGCACATCTCTAATCCATCAGTAGATGTAAATTGTCCTCTAGTCATGGCAAGTACCTGTTGTTTAAAAAGGGGGAAAAATTCACCACAATGTAACTAATCAATTTTAAACGCTACACGGTTTAGATTTATTTATTTTTGGTGGGTTTGTTGTTGTTCTTGTTGTTGACTGTTTATTTGTTTGGTTTTTAATAACAGTAACCTAATATCCCTCTTCTGAACAAGGATTTATGTGTCTTTCTCATCACCAACAACGCTTTTCTCAACCCTCAGCACCGAGGCACCAGCACTTACTGAGCTAAGTCCCTCGCTGAATGCAGCAGAGCATGGGCTGCAGGCCTCTACCCTGAAGCATGAGATTTAATTACTTTGCTCTCATCATGAATAACTAACATTGTTATTGTTCACCAAATGATCCAGCCCCTCTAAAATCCAGTTACAATATTTGACTCCGACCTCCTAACATAGTGAAATCTCTTGTGCTGGCTGAAACAATATTTATGCTAAATCAGTCCATAAAATAAAAGAGAAGAAAAGTAATGACCATGCAAATTAGGTAAAAAGTGTTATCTGTACTGTAATAATATCCTGGCTTTCTTAGTTTGTGTTAATATCACGATTTTATTTAAATATGGTATGCTATTTAAATATTAAATGTGTTATTTTCTCATTTTTAAAGGTTCTGTATAACATTCAACAGGAAAATAACTATGGAAATGTGCGAAATATTATGCACTCAGCAGGCCAAAATATCTTGCAAAGCCATTATCTTGGTATCTCAGGAGGTAGGGTCTATACAACGATACATCACACTGGTAAACTCAGCTCAAATCACTGAATTTGACAAATTAAGTATCATCCTCAGTGAGGAAGTGTAGCCATCCACCTCACGCCTTAGGAATGCAAAAGCATCCCTGGCACGTACGGCAGCACTTTACTATGGATAAGAGTACATTAGAGGAAAGCAGGTGATCACAGACTGTCACGCTAAGAGGAACGGCTCTACGCGCATGGCTGGAGCAGCTCTGAAAGCCCATCGAGGCACCCACAGGCACGGCAAGCGCTGTGGCCTCTATGCCAAGCAAACTTGCTATTGGTATTCCAGTACAACAAGGTCTTAACCATACTTAAAACACCATCTTGCCATACCAGGGCCTTGAAGACCATGTGTACAGATGTATGTCCTTCATACAAAAAGATGACCGTCACACTTGAGTGTGCCTTCCTAACATTTACTCTCTGGGCTAAGAAAAACTACTGAGTCTTTTAAGATGGATTTTTCTTAAAGCATACAGTACCAATAAAATTAGCATTCTGTCAGCTAAGTAAGGGAGCTTGGATTCAAAGATAGTATGCCTGGTTTCCTGCTCTTGCTGTAAGAAACTTCAGTGTTTCATATACTCCTGTAAGAAAGTTCATGGAGGATGCTTGCTAATGTTTCAGGAGGGTCCAGCACATAACCAGAACTGTACCAAAACAGCCAGCACTTCTGCTTCTGTGGTTATCTGCTCGAACTTCAGGTCTATTTTTATATAAATCAAATATTAGCAACTCATGAAAAATTCATGGGTCTGATAAATGATTCTTGGATTGAAGTTTACATGTCATTTTTTAGGAGGAAAATGTCTCAGAGTAAGAGGAAATTTCGTGATTCAATTTAAGGAGCAGAGGTTTTAAAATGATAGGAATGGAAAAAATCAGCAAAAAAAGAATCAGGATGTTTTACAATCCATCTAGATTTGTTGCTCTGTATCATCTGAGCTTAGCTTCAATAACACACTTAAAACCATTTAAACATAGTACTTCTTCATATTCCTTCTTACAGCGGCACCTAACAGATCGGTCAGCCTACACTTCAGGACTGGCTCTTTCATGGACTGATTACAAATGGTTAAACTAGACCTGAAAAAATGCTGTACATAAAGCATCTTTCTACATTCCCTCTTCCAGCACATGGCACGCTATCTACACCATTTAAAGAGACCATCAGAAACAGCTTCTTCCAGAATTCTCTATTAATAACAAGGCAGACTGTCCAGCTTTATTAAAGACAGAAATACTTATTCGTAATAAAAAGGGTGGTGCTCTGTTAATAATTCTTCATTAATTCATGCTTATCACTTTGGTTTCTTTTTTAAATCAAACACTTGGAAAGTCACCTTAAATAAGGAGGACATTGCAGAGACTGAGTTCAGCGATCTTAAATATCAAACCAGGAACTGTAGAAGCAGACAGGACTGTGCATTATAGAGAACCAAAAAAGCAATTTATAAAAGAATCATTTAAAGAGAACCATTAATACGGTTTTTAAGGTCAAAAACCAGTATAGAAACATTATTTGCATTGTTTAGAAATTTCAGTACTGCCCAAATGTATTTCTGATGCTGCAAGAAACAACACTGAGGCCATTTATTTCAAGCATCTTTAGAAATCGTGTGACACATTTAATGGAAGTCCTGTACCTATTTCACTGCACACCATAATGATGATGGGGACAGGCCAGGTACAACAGTATTACAGAGGCAAGGAAATAAAAATTACTTTTGCAAAGAGATTTTAATGATTAACACACCTGAATTTGCATAAACATATTCTATAAAGACCGAATGCACTGGTTTCAATGATTACTTCTAAAGCTTTATTATCTAATATATCTACATTCCATTTTGCACTGTTCAGGACTCTATGCTCAACAGCGTTAAAATTCATAAAATCTCTGTCCTAAGTAAGAATCAACCAAAGTTGTGAATACAGTATTTGTGTCGACTAAAGTATCTCTGGAATGAGGTCTTTCTAGATAGAAAAAAAATTTCAACTCTAAACTTTGCCATTGCTTCACAGTAATAACAATAGCAACAGTAAGTGCGTCTGAATGTTCCATCAAATAGTCCTTATGACACAGATGACTTAAGAGATGCAAAAAATTATATGACAAAGCAATTAATTCACTTACGCGCATTTGGGTGTGCAGCAAATAGATTATACACACACACACAAATACGTATACATATATGTCACACAAATACATATACGTGTATGTACATACAGATATACACATACAGTAAAGGTGATGTACTTTATTTTACTTTGGTTCACTTTGAAATAGTACTCTAGAATATTCCATATGGTTTGCTTGATGAAAATGTTGCTACTTCAGGATATCTAGGGTGAAGTACTGCATCCTAGTACTTTACCTAGTACATCCTAGAGACTGCTGGCATAAAGTGATCAGGACCCACTAGATCCTGTGATGTATGACAATGCAATGACAGCTGGGGGATCTGTCTTACCAAGTTCATTATCTGTGCAGAGATTCTTGCAGAGCTTAGTAAAATTTAACATACTCTCTACAAGGTGTGTCACCTACCTCCTCCTCCTTTTGTTTTCCTAGCTCTATGCAACATCAGTCCCTATCCTTCCTACTGTGTATTTCTTGATTAATAATAAACAAAAAATCTGTAGAGCATTTCCTACTTGCGTACTGCAAGCCTTCCCAATATTTGCCTTGCGCATCCAAATTCTGCAAATGTCTAAGAAAACAAATAAACAAACAGAATCCAATCTAGCAGCAAAAAGGGATGATGAATGAGTTGCATCACTTATTTATGGGTAAAGAATATTATGCTGGCAGTTTTCCTGAACCATCCGTTACCAACATTGGAAAATAAGAGCTGAGATCACACTTAAGGCACAGAAATGCATAGAAGTTCCCAAATATATAAATAAAATACACCCCTCCAATTGTAATCTTGTAACACCATGCAACAGATATTCATTTCTGAATGAGGAACTTGTGGACCAGGATCAAATTAAAATAATTTAAATAAAGAGAATATATTAGGTATTTTGTCCTTTTGATGCCTCTGAAATCTTGAACTCAAATTACTTTTGGCCTCCTGTCTCCTTCCCATTGATTTGGTATAGATCTACAGAGCCTTGGTGACCAGCTGGCAATCTGACACAACAGTGACAACAGTCGCAGCAGTGACAACAGATAAGAGTTACTTGAAATATCAATAGCCGACACACTTAAATGCCCACTTACAGTTTATCTTAATTACAAGCTTTTTTCCCTCATATAGTTCATGTACAAGACAAAAATTAGTAGTAATTATATGGGTAGTTTGGAAGACTTATTCCATTAACATCATTTGGGAAATGACAGACGGTTAATTTCTTTAAGGCTTCACATTAACTAGTTTAAACTCTAATTAGCAGGGTTACTTAAATGCTCAGTATGCACACTGTTTTCAAAGAGTAAATTTATTGATGATTATGCTATGTTTTCCATATATTTATGTTAAATTTTTGTATTGATATTGCCCAACTCAAGTATGCCGCAATTCATTTTTCTATAGATACTCCCTAATTCAAATGCAAAATGGAACCCATGCTTTAATTACGCATAGAGTTACCATCACACAGTTTACCCTTAGTTAATGCTGAAGTCATTAATCATTAATTAATGACCACCAGCAACTGCCCTCAGTTCAAAGCTGGGGATATGAAAAGCCAGGTCTCCCTACAATAGTCTATTCACTACTAATAACAGTAATCCTGTTATTTGATTGATTTTCACCTTCATCCACTCCCATATATCCATGCTGCTCTTGGTCCTCATTTTCTAACTCTTTCTTCAGGGCAGCCATAAGCAACAATTTCTGTAGACCTATGTCCAGGAATTTTCCTAATTTTTTCTCTTAATTATGTTGATAATAAAAATAGCTCTGGCATGTGCATGTTCTATTTTCAAGGTCTGTTCAGAGACCATCCTGCTTTCTGAAATGCTGTTTCTGTCTGTAATTACTTAGTCCATTGTTGTTCTTCAGGGAAAAACAGCTGCCATCATCTCATCCAGATGTCTACTTCTCTCTTTTATCTATTAGCTTATTTACTTATTCTATATTTGGTTTTAATACGATAAAAAAGGGAAAAAAAGAAAACTGTAACGAAACCTTAGGAAGAAAATCCACCTGGGGATACGGCCAAAATCCAGTGCTCCTTTTCATATCCATGATGAGAAAGCTCCAGGACTGTATCATAGTTATACTACTAGGAAGATATAACAGGGAGCCTATATTAATGGCAATTATTGACGAAGGATTAAAAGCAGCTGAAAAACACTTGCTCGAGAGATGGCATTACTCAGAACATACACCCATTCTCCTTGTGTCTGCCTGTGAGGCTAGGAGGGCTTTGGAGAAAGCTCCTAGGTGGCTGTGGCTCTGATGAGACTCAAGGCAGGCATGGACTGAGCTGGACTTTTGGAACTGGTATAATTTGTTTCACAAAAAGAGAAATCTTGACACCGAATGTGATGATGAAATCCACCCCTAAAATACCTCCCACTTCCAATCATGAAGTTCTTTTCTCTCTAGGAGAACCAAAATTTTTAACGTGTGCCCTGTTCTTTACCAATGTGGAGAACACAAGAAAGATCCTCAGACCAAAAAAACCCTAGAGAAATACTGCATATTTATAGGCAAATATAACTTCAAAAAATATGGGACATCCTAAATCTAGTAAACACTAGTTTTTTGAAAACATATTCTAAGACTATTTTCAATTTTATATTTATTTCACAACAGACTTACATGTAAAGAAAATTTTCACACACCAAAGCCTGCAAAAGGCATATACTTTTTTTCCTACCCTCTTACTTTTACTTTTTTCTTTGCACAAAATCTCTTTTCTTTACTTTTTGGTTATTCCTGTTCTGGGTTTTCCCCCAAGATTGAAGGAATACATAACTCTTAGCTATAAGTCCCTTTGAATTGTCCACTAGTAATCCCAAATTCTGTAACTCTAATAATGGATTTTATGGCTCTATGCAGGGTATACTCTCCCCCAGGACTCAGCTTGAAAAGCCTAACACGAGTTGAATGTCGACCAGTCCACCCTTCCTGTGGTATCTGCACACCAAGAAGTCCATGCCAAGATCTCCTGGTACTCACGGAAGGCAAAGATATTCTTGGTCTCAGCCACAACAGGCAAGTTGATGGGTGAAATGCATATTTCAAGGCAGGCCTACAATTACTTCCTCCATCATCCTCCACAACTCTTGAGCAAGTCATTTAAACCTTCTTAAACACACCTAAGTTTCACCATCTTCAAAATGTGTGTTATAATTGTAATTTCTGATTTCATGGAACATGACATATTTTTGCAAAATACTCACACTCCTCTTGTGGAGGCTTCCATTGTAATATTAATCAGTGTTACTTCATGTAACATCCTGTCAATTTTTACACTTTTCAACTAGTTAGGCAGAGGAAATATACTGAAGAATATTTAGTATGATAGCTAAAGTTAGATAAGCTTTAATTTATCTCCACTTTCCTTAATGTCTGCCACTTTCTATATTCCTTCTTGAACAGAAAAGTTTAAGGGAAGGATTTTCTAAAGCACTTAGCATAGGCCTAACTGTTTCCCCTAAAGGAAAACCTGTAACTCCCACTGATTTCAATGGCAGGACTGTAATGCAAATGCAAAATAATTTTGAAAATCCCACCTTAAGAGATTTCACTCTAGACATAAGCTCTGTGACCTTGTCACCCACTTCTTTCTTGCCTTAATTCAAACTGATCTCTTAATATCTTGTCTCTTCTGCCATTGACATTTTAAAATAAGGTTTCTATCTTTTAAAAGGTATTTCATCATGTAGACTTTCTCCATAAATTCATTTCATTTTTTTTTATCTAGCCAGATGCATTATTTGTTTCTAGGTAAATCTTTTTAAATTCCAACTTGTATTGTACAGGAAACCTCCCAGGCACTTATGATAAACTGATGCTTTCAAAATCTTCTATTATGTTGTCAAAAGTGACAATAATAGCAAATTCTGCATCTATAGTAGTGTTCTCTACTTTTTTGCTAGTAGAATAGCCAGACTAGGGCTGTAAATACTCTACTCCCATTTCCTCAGCCAACTGAAAAATGTTTATTTTACTGCTTCTCCTAATGCCAAGCCTTTTAATTTACTGTTTCCTTACTAAAAGGCTCCATGTTATACAAGTCTGCCACCAGCAACAGATACATGTATTGGATACTTAGCCTCCATCCTACACATATTTCTGTTACACAAAGAAAGCAGAAAAGAGGCTCTCCGACTGCTGAGGCTCCTAACTTACGGCCTGTTCTCATATTTCACTACTAACAACTTACAGACCGTCTACATAACAGAGGGCTCCACAAAAATGCCTTTGAGCAACACCGTTTTTCAGCACGGAGATAAGAGAAGGATGGATATACAACAGGATGGGAGAAACATGTCTCAGCAATCAAATACCGGCCAAAGTTGGTTTAATAAATTACAGACGTACTCAAGGCTCTCTGGAGACAGCTGGTGCCCCTCTTCTATTCTTTTTGGGATAGCATCGTGACCAGAGTTTGCCAACTCATTGTTCTGGGTGCTCCTGGGGAAATTACAGCTACAACATACAGCACCATTATCAAGGACAGTGCTTGCCAGGTCAAGAAAATGAGAGACATCACAGTGGTGGATGAAATGCTGCTGTTGCTTTGATTCTGCTCTTGTCCACAGGAATCTGGAGCAATTTACCTAACCGTAAGTATCAGGGAACAAATGGTTTTTCTGTCCTCTTATGCAGCAGGGAGATTTCTTAATGCATGAGATGGTTTCTCTTATTTCCCTGGCAGTACTGTGACACAGGCACTCAGATGACTCATCGGATATCAAGTAGGACAGTACTATTTTTGATAAAACAACTGTAGTGCTTGAGCTCTATGGGGAGAGGAGGCTTTCCTTCACTGTTGCTCATCTGATTTTGAAGAGGGTTCTCTACTTGAAAACAGGGACAAAGATATGCTTCAGTGATGGTAAAGCAGAACAATATTGATGCTTTGCCCTCAGGTCAGCCTTGATACCATCTCTAGTGAGGCTCTCGATTTTCCCTGATAGTTTACGGAGGCGCACCAAAATAGCACAGCAAATGTATTCTTCACAAACACTGCACCTAAGCTGCCTTCCCTGGAAACAAAAGCACTTGGGGAGAATGGTACAGCCAGTCCTCACCATAGCTCTTCCCTGACATTATGCTAACACACATACCCAGCCTTGGAAGCCAGGAAGTGCTCCTGGCTTCTGCAGTTCAGACATAGCCCTTGATGCCAGCAGATACCCTGCAGAGCTGTCTGCACTGCTTCTAACAAAAAATGGCACAGCATAGTAATGGAGATTCAATGAAACTAGCTTTCATCTTTCATCTTCCTTTCCCCCCCTGCAACGGTATGAAACTTGACACTGGCTAATTTAGTTGTTTCAGGGGTAGATTTTCTAGCTCACACCATGCTTTTGTTGCCACAGTTCAACTGCTAGTGCCAAACAAGCTTACAAATAATTATTTCAGTACTTACATATATGGATACTTATCTGCATTTTATATTGATAAATAAATATTTGCATAAGCACATCTTAGCAAACTTTACATATTTGAAGAATTCTGCCATCAAATCTGCTCTCCTATTTAAGAACACCATGAGTTGCTCTAATAAGCAGAACCACGGATGACATTAAGTCTTCAGTATTGTTCAGGTCTCAAACACTCAAAATATGAATTTAGAATCAAACCACAGAGTTAAGAAAAAAGCAAACCTTGACCAGATATTCCATTTTCCTAATACTACTGTCATCCCAGGATGACTTCACCTTTGTAATCCTCTTTCCTTTACATGTCTCCTCTTTGGAAAAGTTAGGATTTAAGCTGAGATGCTGTGAACAACTTTGGAGGACTTCAAACTAAGATGAAGCCCACCCCATGGAAGGTGTACTAAGTGAATAAACGTGGGGTATTTAAAGCAGATTGGAATATCCATTCAGGCTACCACCAACCACAATCTCTATTTACCTCCCAAACATTAAAATGATGTAGACAGAAGTTAAGTTGAATTCTACATCCATTTCCACCTTCTGAAGAGCTAGGAACAAGGTAATAAATTCTTTTTACCAAGCACATGGACACTCCAAACATTAAAAACACAGAAAAATAATTAAAACAGATTACTCCTGATGGACCCCCACCCTTCCAGAAATCAATCCTCTTATCATGAAAAGAACTGGTCATTTATGCCCACTTTGAACAGTGTGAAACCTTTATCTTCTTTTTTTTAAATGCACTGTCATTAAAAGATTCTGCTACAGGTTTCCAAACCCTGAACATCAAAGTTAACACTGTGTGACAGCTGGTATGTTCCAAACTCATCACATTTAGTGGTCTGTAACAGAGTAAATGACACAATTACCTGCTGTAATTACTGTTGCTAACAATATATTTTCCCTGGTGATTGGTCTGTGTGACTCACAGATGCTTATCTTTGTCAGCCCAGTCCAAATCTCCATTTCCATGTGACTTGGACATTAACTTAGAAAGTATTTACAAATTAGTTCCAATATCTGCCAAGACAGATATTTGGGATAGTATAAATTAATCTTTTATTGCATGGTTAAACAGTCTACCACTCTAATATTATTTTGCATTAGAAAGTAAGTATTCACAAGGAAATTCTCTTCCCCATTTAAATCAAAAGCTCATTTCTTTTATTAATATATTGGAAGGGAAGCACACTGAAACAGGTAAATAAAACGAAGGAATAAAATGCAAATAAATAAGTACATTGACATTTTCACAAAATGCTCATTCCCAAAGCAAAACATGAGGTAAAAAAATTAAGTGATAAAACATTAACATGCTTAATTCTCATTGCCTTCTTGTGACAATTTTAAAGAACACTTACAGAAGACAACAGTGACTTCTGATCTAGAGCAACGTGAGTTACAGGCTAATCAAGCTAGCTGAATGCAAGCATTTCCCTGGAATACCTTTCACTTTTAAAATATAAAATACATAAAACTCCTTGCACCATTTCTCCTAAGAATACACTTAAGATGATGTGAAAAGATTGCAGCATATAATGACAGTAGGAAACAGATACAGTCTTTTTAAGATTATTTGGAAGCTTGTCAGAAAGAAAAAATACTCCTACAAAAACTCCTACAAACCATTTAGGTAGAGCAGCCTCCTATTTTACTGCTAAGCTTGTTGACAGAGCTCTTAAATCTCAAAAGAAACATTGAGATTTTCAAGGGTTTTTGTTATTTGATGGGAAGGGCCTCAATTTTTGCACATCCGACCACATACATTGTAAAGGGGACTGATTTCAAGAAAGTAAATTGATTACCATTTCTGAAACAATTTCTGTTTTCAGTTTTCTAGTTCAGTCTTGAAGATGCCTCAAAACCACTAGTGTTTTCTTAAAAAAAAAAAAAAAAAAAAAAGACAAGACAGAACAGTTCTGTATATTGAGAATATCCTCAGGAAAAATATCAAATATCTTTTACAGACACAGTACTTTCAGAAACACTGCCTCACCATACGTATCTTCACTAGCAAAAGTGAAATATCACCCAAGAACCTTAGGATTATGCTGTACAGGAGCACAGCATAGACAGCGACGCTTCCCTTTGTATCAACATGACTTTTCAAATTAATGGTGATTATTTGGCCAGTCTTCCTTGGGCCATCGGCAGAACAAAACCTTAAGGATGGGTTCCAACATATTTTCTCAGTAGGTGGTATTTGTTCCTTCTTCTTGGCCCACTCTTTCTGACCACCACAGAGAGGTCCTGCCAATCACCCCTTTGTTCGTTTACGTGAACTGGAAAACATAGACTGAGCAAATTCTGGAACTGAAACTAGTTTTAGAGAGAATTAGAAGGGCAGAAAAAGTGCCAGTTTAGCTTCCACACTATGTGTTCATGCAGGACAAGCCACAGCCTGCCTGCAGGATCAGTAGCACATTTCAGTGTGAATCAGAAGTTACATGCAGAACTAAAAATATAAGCCTTTCTTTGGGATTACGCATAGGAACACAGACACCAGATGAGTCAGTGAAGTGGATAAACCCAATATGTTTACTTTGTGCACCAACACATTTCAGGGTAGATTTCAGCATAATTCTACATGCAATGAAGGACTAGCAAGTACGCAACTCCTGCTGTGGTCAAGCGGTTTGTACCACAAGCAAGGCCACTACTCAAGCACACAGCTGAGAAGAGAGGGTTGTAACCCAAAAGGCTATTTCTGAATTATTCTGGCTGCAGAAGTTAATTTCTAATTTGAAGAAGCAGATTGATGCAGCGAAGTACATCTGTTTTTGTAAGTCAAGAATCATCAGTCCAAAAGACTGACAAAAGGGAGTAATATTGATAAAGATTTATCGCAGAGACAAACCTAGGAAGGATTTGTCAAAGAAGATGACAAATACTAAATTATAATGACTGACAGTATAAAACATGAGTTAAGGAAACAGTCTGCCGCTTAGCATAAAGCAGGTTAATCCCTTATAAACATTACATGAAAAACAAAGGACACTTATAAGTTGTTTCAGGAGTCACTCATCACCGGACATGCCATGTAGCATGCAGTGGGATTCAAATTATAAAGAATTAAAAGTTTCCATGCTCACAGATTGTCTGAACAGAAATAATTCAGGGATACATATCTGTCCAAACAGGAAACTTCCATATTCGTTTAAAGAAAAAACTTGCAGCTATAATATTGAAAGAAAAGGCTTCTGAAGCCCTGGACAAAATTAAAAAATCTTATGTCTCCTCTTACGAGTCTTGACAGACAGTTATGTTTCTTACTTTCTGCCTTTTCTTACAACTGTGTTATCTTAAGATTGGAAATGTTTTTCAACAGTAGAATGCCAACAGACTGACAGACATTATAACCATATACTGCCAGCTGTACCTACTACCCTCAAAACCTGGATAATTTATATTATGGCTATAGTCACCTTGATTTTATTGTGAATGTGTAGAAAACTGCTGACTTCAATATAGCCTGACCACATAACCTTAAACAACCCCGCTGTTCCTTTTTTAAAAACTGTCTTGCTTCATACAGTAGCGCCAGTCTCTCACTGACCTTGGCTGGAGTCCCTCTGAGAACAGGCTACGCTCTCCCGGCATGAGGCAATCACCAGCTGGCTCAGACATGATAGATGTGAGCTATCCAACTTCCTTCACTTCTGGCTTGCTCAATGAGACAGCAGCAGATTCCCATCTCCTGAGCCAGAAAGATCTTTACTTCAAAGAAACTGTCCTCAAGGCTACCTACTGTGTTTCCTGACCTTTGCAGTCTATCTTTCACAGTCTGTGATCATCCATAGAAAGATGGGCCAGGGGAGGTCCAGCTGTGAGAGGATGTCATGTTGAGGTTAATTAATACCAGCCATCCTCTCGCTACCATCATCCTAATTCCCACAGTCCACAACTACCATCCAGTACTGGGATGAACAGATGAAGACGTTTTGACCAGACAATACCCCATGTACTCTTCAGTCTCTTGTATTTAAATTCTTCTAAAGAAAACCCCACTGCAGCTGTTTGGTTGCTGGTAATTCTGGGTGCAATTCAGCTCTAGATTAAGGTATCTAAATTCGGGTGTCTACATGTGTGTTACTGTGCAGGATTCCCCTGTATAAACACACACCTAGCTAAAAAGTGACATCTAGCCTGGCACCTCCTGGGTATCCAAAGACATCAGCAAAGGTTGTCAGATGTAACACAAGGCTCTGCAGGAAGACTGTAACAGCAGTTGGAGACCAAGTAGGACACCCTACAGCACCTAAAAAGGCACTAGACCGATAATTGGGCAATCAGATCTTGCTATAAACTTCTAAGTTCCCATTTCAGTCAGTGCAACCTGGAGAACTCAACAAGTGTGAAATAGATACCTAACACGGGATTGAGTTGCCCACACGTAAGGGGCTTGAACGCATGGAGAGGGGCAACTTATTCTGCTTGCATCCAGCTGTCACTCAGAAGAGTGCAAGACCTACATGGCCTAATCCCATGATGACAGCTACCTAGATCATCTCAAATAGCAGCAGGAACCTCTAAGTAGACAACTGAGTTGGGTCCAGCTGAATCCTTGACCTCTGTTGATTAAAACGTGAGCTTAGATGAAGACATCTACATTGGGGTGTCTTAATTGCAAACTGAATTCCACCTCCTGTGTCAACGTCAGTAAAATTCTAACATGAAAAGTCAATGTAATTAGCTATGGAAATGAATAATTCATTCAGTGCTGTATGGTTTGTTAGATTGTCTATTTTTACAATACACTGTTAATTTCGCTATCCCCCTACATTTCTAATTTCCAATCATATTGTACTGACACAGCATGTAACTGCATTGTAGAAACTGTCAAGGGACTCTGGGTGCTTGGAAGCTGCAGGGGGGTTCAGAACACTGAGAAATGGGATGTACACTGGATGTCGGTCGTAATACTGTGAGATAAATATTAAGCAATGTTAATGTTTGAAAATATTGTAATTTCAGAATTTTTACATGAATGAAAGATCTCACTCTTTTCTGAGTTACTGTTTCAGATTGAGTATATTCTCAAGTCGACACCTGTACCTCCTTGTATATATTGAAAACTTCCGCATCACCCTAAGAATGCAAAATATATTCTTTGTAAAACAAAATAATCAATTCCGATGTCTGCTTCTGCAGACAGATTTTAAACAGTATACAGAAGCTGTAGGAATGCAAAATAGTTACAGAATTGCTTTTGATATAATACCTTTACCATCCTCTATTCCTAAGGCCAACAGGGAATCCAGCTCTCTAACACACTGGGGTGTGTATATCTATACATACGTACACACACCCCAAATATACCAAATATATATATATATTTGGTAAAAGAATGATTTCTGTAAAGGAATTAAGTATCCAATACTGAAGATCACACATTTGTGTGTTTGTCAAGGGAACACATTCTCTATTTATCAACTCAAATCATATCCTACTGAAGACCCTTTAAAAATTTGTTGGATTTGAGCAGCTGAGAAATCAATCCTGCTATAATTGCATAGCCAGATGAACAGTTGTTATGAACTGGGTCAGTAACCAAGGAGGAAATGGGACCTAAAAAGTATCCTCTAGGAAGGAAAAAAAAGGTCTCATTCCAAGTTAAAACAGCCTCCAAACTAAGTTGTCAATGATAACCCCATTCAATCCAAATAAAGCATAAATGAGCTCCATTGTATAAGACATAGCAGATATATAAAAATTACTTGTGTTGTTATCTTAGTAATGTGGTCGCATAGCAACAAGCTCAGTCTGAATGATCATTCCTTTATTAGCTTTGTGAATTATCTTACAGCTGGAAAGCGGATATTGGAGAAAATTTATCCTGAAAGAGGATTGAGAGCTTCATGTAGGCTGACATACTATAAAGCAGAATGGAAACTGGGCCAAGTAATGGAAATCAGAATCAAACAGGTTTTGAGTTAAAAATGCTCTGTGCGTACAAGCTGACTTCTAGAGTGTTTATTACTAACAGCAACCCTGACAGTACAGCTGGACACCATCGCCTCAGTGGAGTTTGGATTACACTGTGTGATAATGCATGTGCATGCACGTTACTTCTAATATAACTGGGAGGGGCGGGTGTCACCAAAATCAGAGATGGAAAAGACAGATGGTTCATCTTGCCCACATCATTATAAATCCAGAACTGCATGTTTTCTTTGGTGCTTTGCTGACTACAACGTTTCCTTACTCAAGCCATAGTATGTTACTATCACCTGTTACAACAAGCCCCTGTCAGGATCCTTTGTTTATTGCCCTGTCCCTTGCACCATACTGCGCAATTATTCTGACTTTATTTAAGCGCAGTCAACGAGCTCAGCTGTTGTACAAGCTGCAGAACTTGAGGAAAACTTGAAATGTTGCTGAATTCATCAAAATAAGTGAAGGGAAATAGACAGGAAGAAATTAGCTTTTATTGTCATCATGTCTCACGTTACTGTATTTTCAAGTAACAAAGCTGGTATACTACAAGCATATGACTAATCTGAGGTCACGGACTTTTTTTTTTAACTTTGCAGCAGTGAAGGGTAAAGGGTATACAGCAGTGCTGAATAAAGTTGCATCTTGTGGCCATATTTAGTCACTTATTAAAAGGTGGCCTCGTTTACCAATGTACCAAGCACTATCAGCTCTTATTATCTTCAGGATGACTTGTGGATGCTCTTGTGTGTCTGAAAAAGCAGGCCAATTTTATACTGTTAATTAACTGAGGACAAGCATGCAGCTTTAAACACAGAAGCTGGATGACTTCATTCAACTCTGGATTACATCAGTCTTACAGTAGCTTTTCTCAATGGAAAGCCAGGCAACTATACCACTCTTACAAGAGGTTGGTGGAGGTACTAAAACATAGCCCACATTCCTCGCATGTAAGCTAGATTTTATTCTTCATTTTAAATAAGGAGAGGCATTCCCTTTCAGTTCTCAGAACTCATTTGTGGGAACTGAAATGTACAGGTGGAACAAAAATAACTAGTAATACATGATATTGTAAAATACCCACACTTCAGAGCTACTTGGAGTCTATCTCCTACCAATGTATGCTGGTGCAAACCCACTTCCAGCCCCACATCAGAACCCATCAATGAACTTTTCCTGAATATCTGGAAGGAATGTATTGCAAGTCTGGAATTTTACCTGGCCTGTGCCCTAGGGATTAAAGATGGATTTTACCTTCAGCATCCTCACAAGCAATTCAACAAAACTTTTTCTCAAGTATCCTTGCCATTAAACGTTACTTCTGCTGCACAGTATAGGAAAAAGAGGACATTTCTCAGACTGTTGATGTCCCAAACAATTGATGGATTTACAAGTCAAAAATAAACCAGCGAATTCCGCACAGAAGCCCACAGGCAGATGCACTTTTATGAACTTGAGTTTCTAGATGCCAAGACGAATCATTCATTCGAAGTGTGTCAGAGTACTACAGTAATAAAAAAAAACATGACAGGCAGTCTATTCCCCCCTCAAAAATAGCTGTATCTTGCAAGAAGCAGAGGGTAACAACTGGGCAGCCAGCAAAACCCCTGATAATCTGGAGATCTGAATCATAAACAGTATTTGAGCTGTGTTATTTCAACAAAATCACAGGTCCCTGTAACTGACATTTCAAGTTCAGCCAGATACCAGACTGATGGTTCCCATAGTGGGGGCATCGGTGCTGGGGGAGATAAGGATTGGCTCCATTAGCATTGCAAAGACGCTGCCTCTGTTTCCTCATAAGCATCCTCAGAAGACTTACACTGTGAGCAAAGCGTTAATGAAGGAAAGGGAGGCAACACCCAACCTTCGGCTATTCACTATACCAAAAAAAACGCCAGATGTGTTTATTTCCTGGCTGATAGGATAGTGAAATCTGGGCACTGGCAGACTTTTTTATCAGATGTACAAAACTAATACTGAGACTTCCAAAGATGGGGAGAGAAGAGAAGCCTCTAAAGGTAACTGCAATTTCTACTGAGGACTATGACTATACCTTTAACACTTCATGTTGAAAAGCAGTGGAGGAAATTTGCCAGTTCTAAAAGAAAACAGTCTCCCACTCTCTGAAGAATATCATTAGCCTGTCATCTCCTGACCCAGCACCAGCATGGAAACAGAAGTATTCCAGAGATGTTTCTTTAAAATCCTTTTTCATACACACACACACACACACACTCTCAAAAACCCCACCATGTATCAATGCTAAGCAAAATACCAAACCAGCAGGTATCTTTCTGAAGTGGGGACATCACCAGTGGCATTAGCTGAAATCCAAGCAGATGTGTAAGGTTGTTTATAAGCCACAGCTTATATTCTCTACAAGAATGGAACCAAACAGGAGGGCTTAGGAAGAACACAACTTTTATTACTATGGGCAAAGCAAATGTCAAACAAATCACAATGGTGTGGCCTGTCAGAAAACCAAAGTGAGAAAACATTAATGGCTGCATGGGAAAAAAAGCACAAAGATAGGTGAAATAGTATCAGATGCATGAGCACTGAACAGCCTAAATGTGATGATCTGTTTTCTATACATTATGACGAGGTGCATTTGTTTCAAAGTCATCCCACGATATCATTAAAAACCAGAGTATATGCATCAGACATAAAAAATTAATGTCAAAAACTACTGGCCACTGATCTGCAGTGGTTGCAGGCCTTTCCCCTACATTTTCCCCTTTACTATTGACACCCCTCAAGTAATTATTAATTAGTATTGTTGTTATCATAATTCCTACTTTTTCCACATTCATCATCATTATGCAGCTAAATGTGTCGTCTTCTCCTTAAATCTTCCCCATATGTCAAGTCAATCTCCCCAGAACCCTAATTATTTTAATGTTGGTCTTGGAATTCCTTTCCAATTTGCAACAGATTTGTGATTTAATTTGATTTGAAAAATATGCAGAGCTTCCAGTATTCCAAAAAATTAACATTTCAGGTGTCACTCAACTTGCTACTGCCATGCTTCTTGGCAATTTATGTGGGAACAATTATTAGACTTCAGTTTACTGTGAGAGGCTATTGAAAAAAAATAATTTAAATGCTGTTGAATGCATAGACAGGGTTTTGGGAAAAATGTTGTTAGAAAAATCTCCAAGATTCATAAAGGCTTAGATATGCTGGGGTGGAGGGGAGGAGGCCTAGCGAGGTCCAGCTGGATACACCCAGTTAAAGCCCAGCAAGTCCAACACATCTTTCATTGCTTTGAGTAGGTCTTCCATATGGCCAAGTCAAAATGCCCAAAGACCAAAGCCATCCATCTATTCTATCCATTCCTTTCATTTCTGAAGAAGTACTTCATCCCTTCCATCTATTTAGACCCTGCAACCATGCCTCACTGAAGAACAATAAACCCTGCAAATGTTCCCACCGGAGTCATGGTATGTTATATAAAAATCCTTCATAATTTTCTTTAGAAGTCAGAAAACAAACCCAGGAACACAAACGTGACGGTACCAGGCTGTAATGCACAATATCAGCCTCACCGACTTAGAATCTCCACCTATTCTGCCACCTCCTTTGGCTTCTAAGCTATTTCTTTCTAAAAGCTAGCAGCAGCAAAAAATCAGCATGACTTCACAAGTGAAAATGAAAAGGAAAAACAAAATTGTCTGGAATGGATTTAGCAAAATGGTTATGCAAAAAAGTTACCAGGTCTGCAGGCATTTAAAACACGGACGTGAGCACCTAGCTCCGCACGTGGGAGCAGTCCCACACAGCTCAGCGCTGTTGCGGGAATGGACATGGCTGCTCACGTGGCCAGACCACGCTTGGAAGAAGTAGGCCACGATTTGCAACATGCCTGATATGCTTTTAATAATTAATCAGTTAAGAATTCACAGGTATTTCCTGCCAAAGTACAGCGCAATTGTAAAACCTCACTGGTGTGAGGGTACCAAGTTGTAGATCACTCACTTCTCCACTCACTTCTCCCTCTCTTAAAAAAAAAAAAGAAAAAAGAAAACAAAAGAAACATGTAACAGATAATTTACTAAACCCCATAGATGACAGCATGTACAAACATTAATTCAAAGAGTCTGGTTTATATACTAACACAGTCCATACTTCATACGTCTGCCTTACATTTGGTCATTTATCGTCTTACTCAGACCACACGTACAGGGAGAGTCAACTGAAGATAACGTCCTAGGGTACCCATGGAGAGCCCCAATGCCTCCCTCTGCAGTACCACTAGAGTGTGAAACACGAAACAGCCCCCTGGGAGGAATTCTCTGGGAGGGTAACATCAGCTGCGTTACCTTCCCCACATCACCTCGGTGACTCCCACCCACAGGAGAGGCTGAGCTCACCACCAGCACTTCCATCAGAGTCACTTCCCCCTTTTATGCTGACTGGAAAGCAAAAAAAATAACAGAAGGTGGCCCATGAGACTGCACAAAAACAGAGCCTTAAACATCACCTGGGGCTCAGAAAAGCCATGGCTTCTCCAGGCCATGGCATGCATCTTCCTCTGCCTTAATACGATGTAGGAAGGACGCACTAAATCTCACAGGGTCTCCTTTCTTCTGTTCCTTTTTTGATGGGTTACTTTGATAGGTGAGTGGTCCCACGGCAGGAAACTGAAGACATCTGTTCAGGCTAAACATGATTAACCATCCATTGTGGCTAGTCAGAACTCTTCACTGTTAAAGCCAAGTGTGAAAAAGAGAGAGCTCTCATCTCTGATTTCCTAACTTCCCCCTTTTCCATTTAAAAAAAAAATAAATGGTGCAGGAAAGAATATGTGTTGCGCTGTTCAGAGCACTGCTACCAGCTGCGGATTACACAGCAGCCTGAAAGACTAGAGGTGGCACTGGCTGCATCCTTGTTTCTAGAAGGAAAACTTTCTTTGTTCCAGGCAAGAAAACAGCCCGTGCATTTTTGTAATCCCAGGCAGAGTAAGGATCTAAGTGTTACTGTTCCAGAAAAATACTAAGGCGTTCAGATTTAATCATATCTAACAGTGACGACGGACCATACCACTACATATATAAAATTACCCCAGCAAAGACTCATGCCATTTTCTGCCTTCCTTCCCCCAGCACACCACCATTATATTTCAGGTTCTGTGAAGCAAAGTGGAAGGGGAAT
>NW_008825108.1:12929035-12936771 GCF_000699105.1 Pygoscelis adeliae | reverse complement strand
CTAGGGCGTATTTTTTATGCCTTTAATTTGCAGTTTGTGCACCCATTTGGAATACGGGTGCAGCTTAGGACTCATCTCCCCTTCTCATAGCTATGATTGATTTCTGAACATAAAATCAGTCACGAACAACAGACTTCTGTGTAAATATGGTCGTGACTAACTCAATCTAACCCTGCAAATCTTGCTTCCAAGATGAATACAAATAACAAAATCTGAAATTGATGTCTTCATTACATCCTTTGTTGTGAAAATCAAAATGTAAGTCAGACCTATTGTAAAACTTGCAATAAACATGCCAGGAAGAAAGAGACTGGAGCTGTTTTGGAAGCAGCTATATGCTGTCTAAATCAGCCTTTTGCGCCCAGGACTCTGACAGAGATAGATAGCACAGATTTCTTTTCAAATGTCTCATACAGGAGAAAAACCCTTCAATGTCACTGATTTTATGTCTCTCTTCTATTTTGATCAATGACTGCTAAATTATATATGTGTGCATAAAATGGAACAATAAGGCCCTTTACGTTAGCCTGCCAGCAAACTGCGTGGACATCACTCACATCATAACCTACCTAATCAAGGTTCAGGTATAATTTTTCAACATCTCCTTCCTGTGCTTCAGCTATCCTGTGCAAACAATGACATATTAATGCCAAGCTACAGAACATTTTCTTCCTGCTTAGTAACATTCCCAAGGATGTGCTACCAGAGCTTCTGGTCCAGCTTACAGTAAGTCAGCTATTTTACACACAGCTATGGTTCCACAACTGGATTTGATTACGCAGCATTACAAGGAACAGAGCGACCTGAAATATACTTTAAAAATTTAACATTTTGTAACACCCAGGGTCAGTTGTCGCTTGTTTGCCCTATTCTTGTTATTCCTTAACTGGATTAAAAATCTGCCTCCTCTTCAGTTTCATTGATATTTTAGCCGGCAAGTTAAACCCAATGAGGCAAATAAAGACTTGCCAAAAACTTTAAATTCTGCAGAAGACAAAAGAGGGTTGAATAAATAAATTTAGTTGAAACATTGGCAAAAACCAAAGTGCGACGGACTCTCTGTAGACGAGTACTGAGAGATCTGAACAGAATTGTGTACTATACAACCGCACCAATGTAAGTCCTGGAGCCTGGGCCTTTGGTAGTTTTTCTAGTATGCTTGCAGTAGCAAGTTGCCCCTAAGATACTCAGGATTGCTTTTGCACACAAGAGATGTCTGTGTGAGGCTTCTGCAGCATGGCTCTTGTGAGTAGTTGGCAACAGGCATCTTTATAATACCCTTCTGCAGTAGCTGAGAACTGATGCTATCAAAGCTGATGCCTCCAGCTATCTCAAGGAAAAAAGAAAGGAGCAATGCAGAAATTATGCCACACAATGCCCACTTTTTGCATAAATTACATAAAACAGAGTCTATCCAATGGTATGAATGTAAAGGTATTTTGCATATGAGTGTTTGAATTGGTTTTAAAATAGCATTCCTTTTACAGACCTCTTTCCCACTTTTCATTTTTGCCAGATGTAAACACCAGGTTTTTGTACAGACTATGGAATACATGAACTATTCTGTGCAGCTTCTACAATAAATCTGATTATTAGAACAAAAAAGAAATACAGAAAACCCAGAAAATTCTCTTAAGGAGAGTGCACAGCCTTACTTTCACAGATACACCAAGTTAAATAGGGTACTCTTCACAAAACCTTTCAAAAATATCTCCTTAATTTGCAGAGCTCTGTCTCTTTGGTCTATCATGATTGCTTTTCTCCTTACTATCCTGCTTTTCTGCCAGATAAAAAGGTTTGGTTTATGCCCTTAACTTCAAGAACTAGCACCGTCATGACAAGAAAATTGAGCTGCAGTGAATGGGCCATGAGCTCGTGATGCACAGTGAGGTGTGCTGGGCATGGACAAGTTGGTATCTGGATTCTCAAAGTGCAAAGATTTCTACTTGCTGCTTTCTACAATCATAAAAGGCAGATTAAATTGATGGACTTAAATAGAGCAAATGCAAGGGTGGCTGAGACAGGTTGAGATCCCTAACACACTTTACTGCTTTGATTCTCTAAACAAAATGTATTTGGAAAATACTTTTCCTTCTCAAGTCCTAGATATCATTTGTTTAGCTGAATGTCATTAAGGCTCCACTTACATTAAAAACAAACAAACAAAAAAAGACAATAAAGGGAAGGATAATGAGTTCTTCTTGTTAACTACTTGCTTTAAAATACCGCAGTGTGCTGTAAGAGAAAATCATGCTTATGAAAAGTCAGCTATACCCAATAGCTGACTTGAAGCAAAACAGACTAGACTAAACCTGTTGGTCTGTCTGCAGGACAGCAAAGTACTGTCATTAGCATCGTAAACTCCTTCCCACTGTTATTTTGCACTGATCTATTATTAACATACACATCTTTCATCAATGTCCTGTAAACAAGGTCAGTGTTTCTACTACACCGAGCTTTTGCTGGTTCTCAGAACACAGCAAGTTTCTTCAGGAGAGACAACGCTAAGCAATCTAGTCGTTTCAAACTTCCACAGGCTCCATGGTAAAGCCACAGCAACACAGCCTCCCTAGTTGTGTTTACTTTACCTCTTAGATTTATATCTGGGCAAATGGGTGCACAGGAAAGTCTCCGAAATCAGGAGCTTTAGTAGATGGCAAAACCAGCAAAGAGCAAAGAATATGCTGAGGGGTGAAAAACCTAGAGCAGTCTCATGTACAAATATGTACACTTGCCACCTGCTTTAATACAGTGCTATAATGTAAATGCTCTCAATGTCACTCATATAGACTAAAACAAGCACAAAATGCCATTTACTGATCAAAGCACATTACTTTAAATGTACCCTGTATTTCCTTCAATTTTTAAAAGATAATTAACCTTTCACTCACTAGTTGTTTGGTGGAAACGTCATGCAAGAGTCTCATAAGTTTACATACTTCAGTAACTGACCGGTGCCTCCACTGGAGGTGCTCACACTAGTTGTGGAACGAGAAAAAAAATACAGTTATTTTGTGACATATGCATTTAATGATGCTAGGTTGCCATTCGTGGAAATTCTACCACCCAACAGGCACTGCATCCTCGTGGTTGCCTCTCAGTATCCAAAATGGACTAGAATTTAACTCCAGAAAAACTCCAGGTCCCAAATGACAGCTAGTGGCTTTGCTCAGACATACAGAAAGTCACTGCATGACCTACACTTCATCTGGCCTCGTGAGTCCTAAGATTTGAAATCTTACAAAACTATTTCATCTACTTTGCTTCCTTTTGCATTAACTTTTCCCAGCTTGATCAAGAGAAAGGTGGAAAAGAAATCATTCATTTTGTCACGCATCAGGCTGATTTAACAGGAAACTATTATTTACAAATGTGGAGCCAAACTCAGTTTGGAATGTGAGATCTGTAATGGATTTCCAGCAAGTTTTACACCTGTTTGACTCTCCAGAGCTCTTGAACTACACTGAATTTCACAACTGTACGTTTCAGCAAATATGAGGAATGCAATGTGCAGAGTACCGAGAAATACCTTTATTATATTTATAGGCACCGAATGCCCCCATGAAGTTGTTTGTGATGGTCTACCATTTTGAGAGTTCAATCAGAACAGCAAGTTAAGGGAAGCAAAGCAGAAAAATATCACAGTGATTTAGATAAAGTCAGTCCTAAAATAATCCCAACATTCACATTCGGTAGGTAGTGAAACAATTGCTTTACTCAGCTGAGAGTGTGGAAACGTGAGAGAGTGATCAGAAACATGCTGGTTGTTTCAGAAAGGACCTGCTGCAAGCAGCCTATAACTTGGTCCTTCAAGAACTGAGCTTACTGCAGTAAAATAGTGCTTGCCAGTGTATGTGAGAGGAATGTCAAGTACAGGTAAGACAGTACACACAAAAATCACATGTACGTGGTTTCAAATCCATGTCCCTGAGTCTGTGCATGTTTGGGCAAGCAAATTATGCCAGTTTATGAAGAAGCTGTTTCTGTACCAAGACATATCATTGATGAGCAAAAATGCCAACACATAATGGACAGAATTAAATTAATTTAGAAATTAACTTCACAATGCTGTCTCCACATTCTGAATACTCTCATCCATTTATAGGTAGTTTTACTGTTAGATAATATGAACTCCAAAAAAGTTTTACTGAACAAGTATATCCTCTTATAGAAAGAGGTAGTGCGTTCCCCTATGCACACAAAATAGTGGTACTATTTTGTTCACACATGTTTTTCTTCACTGAGAGAATGTGCCACATCTTTGAATCATATTTGCTTTATCTGTTTAGCAGGAAAAAACACATTCCTCCCAGGAACACTTACAGTCAGCCTGGCTCTGATACAGAAGGCTGTTTTAAATGTTGAGTGTTCATTCCATAACCCTAAAATCCTTGAAATAAAAGAAGACTAGAAGACAGAAAGTACGAACCCAACACCTCCTCTAGAGCACCCACTGGCAGTAGAGCAAAAAGGGAAGATACGGAGATAAGACTGACCATGTTGTCCCATGGCTCAAGGCAGGCAGAGCTCCTGCCCTCTGAAATCAGGATTCAGCGGGGGGACCTCCCCAGTGCAGGAGAATTCAAAATGAGGGAACAGCCACTTTTAATACGCAGCAAATTTAACTCCATCAGAAGTTTGCAGAAGAGTCATCATACTTCAAGTGAAGTCGTGCTGGTATGCCACATAGAAACCGAGTAACCCATAGCACTAGTTTTGCTCTCTTATTTTTCCCTTCAGCCTCCTCCCTTCACCTTTTCTATCAGCGCCCAAAGCCATGCAGACCTATAAGACTGCCTTACAATTTCAGGCAAACGATACAACACACACATAATCTGTAAAATGCACTAGCTTTTCTGCACTGTATCCTTGTAATTATTTTGGTGTTTATTCTGTTCAACATTTCATGTAGACATTCTGTGACTCTAACAAAGATTAACTTTAGAAGAATCATATCATGTTCCTAAATACCATCATCCTGTTATTTCCTTTCATGAATATACAGCTCTTACCTGTACATGAATAATCATCAATGCGTATATATCCTGTTTTGCAGATGCACATAAAGGATCCTGGTGTATTTACGCACATGGTATTCTCACGACAGTAGTGCCGTCCTTCAGCACACTCATCAATATCTGTGAATAAGGCAAAGAGGAACACGAGTAAAATTCAGCGGCGTTCTTTACAATCTCTCAATACATCGCTATTCACTTCCACCAGTAGTGGGTTAGATGAAGAAGTTACTTGAGCAGCAATGCATTTTGGAAAGATTTTTGGTTTTCTCCTTTAAAACAACTGCTTGAGGTGTTCAAACAAGAGAAGCAGCATGAACTTTCTGTGAACAGCTGTTAGTGGAGTTACAAAGAAGATTACACTGGCTTACATCTTTCCTTTTGAAGTCCCTATGATGTTATTCCTATGATTTAAATAAGAGCAAAAAAAATAACTGGGGTCCCATACAGCAGACCAACTGCCTCAGCACTGCAATGTCATCCATCACTGTACCTGTATAGTCACTGCAGTCACCAGTATATAAACACACTACTATATGCATACTGTACACCTTTGATCTAACAGGTATTGTTTTTTGGGAGGGAACTGTAAGGAACATGATAAGATCTGAAAAGACACCGGAAATTAAGTTTCTCTTAGAACTGTAACGTGGCAATCGGTAATTTTAATATATATAAACACATATATCTATATCTATACATATCTACAAACATATGTATATATATACATATACACACACCATATCTGAAAGGAACCTGAAAGAATCTCATTTATATAAAGACCTTCTCTGATAGAAAAAATTGCAACTTTGTAAAATACTTGTTGGGGTGGAATACCTGCTGCAATATTAAGTCTTAGAGCAAACTCCAGACATAAATCACTGTAGGAATGGACTTCAAAACATGATTAGTACTCCCTTGGGCTGCAAAATTAGACGTATTTCTTGTAGCAGGTTATACTACAGTGGTAAGACAGAAAAAGAACCACAAATAACAAAAAAACCTTCTGCACACTATTATTATGCTGCAAAGAAGAAAAGCTATATTAATTTGGAAGTGATTAGTAGCATGCTGTTCCTGTAATACTGATGATAAAGACAGCATTACTGAGGTGCTCTGTACATCTAGTTATACTGCCATGCAATGTGCCACTGAACATTGCTACAACAGTATGTTAAAAAACAAAGGGGTGGATTGGGGGCTTGTTTTTTTTGCTGCTCATCAGTTTTGATTTCCTTCCTGTTTTCAATGATGTTTACATCTTCCAGAGTTGAAAATAAAATCTCTCGATGGAAAACAACATTGTGTTCCAGAGTCTGATGATGATTCAAAACAATAGACTGGATATATAAACTCAAATCAGGGTTGACTTCTTAATGCTGTGATGCTAAATGTCAACAGTGTTAACTCCTGTGCTTTACTCCCGTTTAGGTCGTATGCTTATCTCCCAATTCTTCCTCCTCTTCCCAGTGTCTTTGAATCAATAGCTACTTACCAACTGGACTCATTGCCTGTTTTTTTTTCCCCCCTTTACATTCCCAGAAGAAAATTTGCCTTCCAGTACAAAACAATGTGACACACAGAATATTAGCGATTCTGTAGTCATTTCCTAGTTTCATTCAGTTTTGAAAAAAACTTCTATTTTCCCCAGTTTCTCTGCCCAGTGGAACTGTTCTGCTGGATTCTGCTGGAGAAGCTGGGGGCAGTTGGCTACAAATCATGAAGGTGTCGACTGCAAATGCTCAGGTTGGTGAGCCCAGCCTGCTTTGGACAAATTAAGTTCCTAAGAGTTTCACAGCCAGTATACGTCAGCTGGTTTCCTTCCCTTCCTTTCCCTGTAAGATCTGCAGGCATGGAAGAATCATAGTTCTATTAGGGTGTTGGTTTGGAAAAGCTAATTTTGTAATTTTCATGGACATACATATATTCATGAATAAATGTGTATTTACAGTGAGCATAGTGAGGCTCAAAACGCATTTTGTGAAAGTCACCTAAGAAAGCAAAAAAAAAGTGAAGCTATCACAGGACTACCGCAGAGGCAGCTGGTTTTGCACGGAAAGTGGAAAATGGCACGTATCTCCTGACGTACAGATGTTCTGCAGAAACATAAATGTGCAGTTCACAAAACCAGCCAGCAGTTACAACATATGCCTCAGCTACTACCACAAATGATGCAACTTGTGTCTTTCATAGTTCCAGTTCACAACTCCGTATTAAATTAATGGTGTTGATTTGTATTTAAATAACAACATCAGTCTTCGAGTAGAGGCCTTATGCTCTTGGCGTCAACAGACTGCCTAGGAGCTGGCTTTGGCACCCTCAGAAAATTCTACTTAAAGATCCAAAGCCTCAAAAATATTAAATACAACTTTCTGAAAACTATATTAATGATTGCTTTGGCAGGTAAATAGCCACAGGAGACCCAAAACACTAACGGTTTTCATTTTGCAGTGAAAAACTTAAAGCCAGAGCTACTTTGATTCAAACCTCCTAATTCAGAAGTGTTCTAAATAAAAGCTTTCATTTTGCCAACATACCACATATTGAGGTTTTGCAAAATGTTTTATTTATAATTGCCTCTATTTCAAAACCTTGCTTGTTCAATTGTTACCAAAAAAAAAACCAACCCACAATTGATCAGGTTAACTTTGGTCTGAAGTGTTTCATTTGAACAAATCCAATTTTTTTTTTTTCCAAACTGATTTGCCAAGATACTGTCCA
>NW_008825108.1:12922672-12928977 GCF_000699105.1 Pygoscelis adeliae | reverse complement strand
TACAGAATGCAAAGGAAATAAAGTCATTATTATTGCTACTATCACATTATTATATTACATTGGCACCTAAAGACCCTAATCAAGTGTCAAAACTCCATTGCTCTACACCATGGACACACAGCTGATAAGAAGCTGCTTTTACAAACAGCTTGCAACTTTAGCACTGAATTACATCACCACTGGACACAAAAGTTAATTAATACAAAAAGGATAAAGTAACAGTCAAATGACAAGTAGTCACACGGAGACAGACCACAGTAAAAACATGTGATCCCATTCCCCCTTTAGCACTGCAACATTAGGGTAAGGTAGGACAGACCAAGGAAGACTGAACTGGGGCAGGGAAAGACCCTAACTGTTCTCTTCCAAAACTACCAAAATAAAAGCCTCTTCATCCTGCTTACTGGTTGAAACACTGGTGTAGCCTTTTATTCACCTTTAGACACAAATGCACTAAGTACAACAGAAAACCTGATGCATTTCAATATCTAAGAAAGCCTACAACATTTATCTTAATTTTCCCCTGCCAAAAAGCCTAGTTAGCATATTAATGCACAGTAATGTCTTACTGTTTAGCCAGTAAGATGCTGAAGTCAGTCAGTTCAATAGGATGAATGCACCACTCCAATGGCTCTACACACTCAACAATAAAGACTTGTGTGCTTGAATTCTGTGATGTGATACTGAGCCACCAGCTGTGATGTACTGACAACAGTGTAGTCATGGAGATCATCAACCTGCTCTGTTCCCAGTGGAACAGATAAAAGAGGCATCTCTGGGAAAATTGGTTAGTGCAAAAGTGTTTGGAATCTGCACTTCAGTGATTATTTATACTTGCAAAAACATCAAAACAAAAAAAAGCCCTTCTTTATCCCCCCCAAGCACTCAAACAAAATTTATGCAAAATATATAACCCCGGAAAAGTTTCCCTGTATCCCTTCCTCCTGTACCCTAATGAGTTTGCTTCCCCAGAGTGAAATTCCCAGTTATGTTTTACAATCCCATTAATAAGAAGAGAACTTGACCTGCAATCTATAAATCGTTGACCAAAGCCTCACACTAACAAACAAAGCCTCTCCTTAGGCCTCACTATCCATCATTGCCTTTATACACCACAAAAGCCCGCCAGAACAAATGAGTCTGGTACTAAGTCAGTAAAACTGGGCTGTAAAGAGAGGAGGCTATTTCCAGAACTGAGGATCCTTTATGGATAGCGTCCTGCCTCCAGCCATTTCCTTTAAAACTCAATGGCATCTAGCATCAGTGATCTCCCTGGTCACACTTACAAAGGCATATGGCAGACAGGGACATGCTCTTGCAGGATTTTTGCAAAAAATAATATTAAGTACCTAGGAAGAGAGCAAACAGGAGCATAAAAAGCTTTATTTATAACAAATTATTTCATAAGTGCATCAAAAATTACCCTGAATACAAGAGCAGAGTAGGTAAGACCTACAGTTTAAAAACAAAACAAACACACACACAAACACACAAACCTTTCTTTGTGTTAAAGAAAGGTTCTGTCTTCACAGCCCATAAATATGAAGCCCCACATTTACCTGCTGAAGATGGTAATGCTTTTCTACCTCGCCCACACAACTTCGTCAGCAAATCTCCATCCTGACCTGAAGGCTCCACTGCTAAGAGCAAGGGCATCATTTACCCACCATTCCTGCGAATTCTCTGCTGAGAATCCCAAGGATGGATGCCAGTAACGATGGTCACCATAAAGGGCCTTCAGGTCCTTATTTTTGTCACTACTGACCTGACTCATACAGAAATAGACAAACTGGGAAAGACTGAGACTTTCTCATCTGGTCCCTAACCTAGAAAAAGGGCATCACAAGATCAGCAGATGTTACTCACCAGTTAAGGGACTACAAAAGAGGAGAATGAAGAGTGACTGATCGCAGCAACCAATACCATTGAAAAAGGTAAACATGGCTTTAAAACCAACACAACCTGTCCTGCATCCTGGACAGGGTCACAGAGGAAAAAAACGTTTTGTCCTTTTTCTTTCTCTTTATCTTCCCTCCAGCGACAATAGCCCTTCTTTTCTCACCTTCTACCTCTGACATCAAGCTTCTCTGCCGTTTTCCTCCCTCCCTCACTTTCTACCTCAGTAAGTTCGGTCCTGTCTCCAGATCTTGCTCACCTTGTCTCTCCTCCTGTCTTCAGCCCATCCCCTCACCAGCTCCTCCTTCTTAAAAGAAAAAGGATAGACCATAACTTCCATAACTTTGAAGCAAGCTCCCACCAGCTTACCCATCTGTGAAAGTATTGGTTTTTTTCCTTTCACCACCAAACACACTAACTCATCCTCAAACTCTTCCTTCCAACTTGCTCAAGTGTTTAGTACATTAAAACTTCCCAGTCCATTACTCCAATAAAAATGCTCTTAGTAGGGTCTCTCCCACTTCCCTGACCATATTTCCAAGCTCCTATTCTCTCCAGGCTCCCTTCACTTTCAGCTACAACCTGGTTTCAGCATCTCCTGTGCTTTGGTTTTCACAACACTGTGCTCCTGTGTGTCTCTTCTTGCATATACCCCTTCTCACCCCCTAAAAGGACAAAATATCTCGGGGCTCTGGCACAGCCCTTGCTCCTTCTCCTCCCACTACTCTTTCCAGCCTCTCCATCACCAGGCAAGCCAACAGTTTAACTACTACTGTTACTTCAGTCAGTCAGTCACAAACCGACCACCACACTTTTGTTTTGCTTTGCTCTACCAAACCCAGTGCAGCAGTTTTTCCAACTGACATATTCCACAAAGGATGTTAACATCAATCAAAATTGTGTATTTTCTCTCAGTCTCCCATGTTATTTACCCCAGCTGACTGCACCACCGTAGTTGTCATCACTCTTACCCTCTGTAGGTAATCTTTGACTTTTTCTTCTCCTTATATATATAGCCTTGTGCCTTTGGTGTTACCAACAGGCAGTAAAAGGTTTAGCTCCAACAGCAAAATTACCAAGTGGTCGTGCATATATGATCTACCGCTGAAACTGTTTTTTTTGTTGTTGTTGGGTTTTTTTATTATTTTTATTTTTGCCTACCTTTCTGCAGTTGTGCGTCTCTCCTCCCCCAAAAGAGAAAAGCACTAAAACCTGAGGCATCACAATATAACAAACCTCGTGAACCAACTACAAGAACGTACCCCATGTATTGAGTTACATACAAAAATAACCTCAAGCATACACAAAGACCAAGAATAAAAAATAAAAATAACTTTCCATCATCCCCAGCATGCTGCTCCCAGCAAAGAACCAGGGCCACTGACAACTCACTGTAGCAATGCATAGGGAGGCTAAGAGGAAATGGGCAGTGACTCGTGTCTATTGATTTTTATTGAATTATTAATGGACCTTAAGAGAAACTGGGCGAGTTGGATTATAAGTGTTAGCACTGTTGTAATTGAACTAATAAGAGGTTGTTATATGTTGACTAGCCTGCTAAAGCATCAATTAGACTAAAAATAAATTCTAATTATTGGATCCTCACACAAGGTGTATTCTTTCCTCACCCATAATTAAACTACATAGATAACACATACACACATTGTACACATCTCGGTGCTTTTCCCTTCACGTTATTTTAAATCCATGATCTTTGTGTAAGTTTGTGATTTCTCTGTCCATCTCCTGCAGCCTGAGGGGGGGCTATTAGGACAGAAAATACTCTTAAAATAAAGGCAAAGTCACTCAAGGTCTACATTCCTTGACAGAAGCTCTATACAGCTTTGAAAGGACACAATACAACATTACAGCATTTCAGAAATATCATTTTTAACAGTACAAAGACTTGTTTTTATTTCAACTTGCCCCAGTTTTTGGAAAGGAAGACAGACTGTTCAGATAAAACTGTCCTTGTTAAACATGCAGTAGGAGATATTGTTCAACAGCTACCCATGCAAGTGAGACTCTTGGAAGAAAATGAAATCTTCATCTCAGTCTCATGAAAACATCACTGGACTCCACATAAATTATGTAGTTTAAAATATATATATCACAGGAAATTTTTGAAAACAAATATTGTCTGCCATCATGTAATGTTTTACTTGGCAAACTGTATCTTCTTACTATTTAATATCTTATAATTAATTCATATGGTAGTGTATACATGATAAAACAAGTAATTATATATAGTTATCTGTCAGACATGAAAGCATCCCGGGGGGGCTTTCCTTAGGCACCAAATAACTAGTCTGATGTAGCTGTGTACTGAGAATAAATAGGATGTTGTATATGATTAATTAGTGAATTCCAAATACCAGAACAACTTACTGAGGCTCCAGTTCATGATCCATCCCCCTTCAGCACTGCACTCGGTTAGAAATAGGTCTTTAAATTTGAATTGCAAAATAATTTTTTTTTTTTAAAGTATAACAGCTTCTCATAATTTTGAACTGTGAATGTCAAGAATTTAGAAATACTTGCCACTGTTGGTGGTTTTATTTTCCCCTATTTTAAAAGGGGAATAAGGAGCGTTAATATTCTTATACAGAAACTAAAAATATATATCAGATTCTCTTCAGGAAGAGACAGCACAGATTGTACTGCACGTGTGTATTTTAAAACTCCTCATGGGAAAACAGATGCACATGTAACAGGATAGTACCTATAAGCTGTGATAAGGCCCCTGTGGGTGGGTTAGACTATATTTGGGAGTCTGAGGAAGAGATAGACTGGTGGAACTATGCTCTGCCCTCCCCAAGACAGAAACAGGAACACCCACCAGAAAAAAAACAAGATCAAGGGGATCCTGTATCCTTCCCCCACCAGGCCAAAGGCAGTAGCTTAAAGGAAAGGAGTGAATCAAGCAAGTCCATGCTCAAGATGGCATGCGAACCCCCTCCTTGCCCACCTCGCCTTCCCATGTGCCTCTGTACAACAGGTATGAGGCTCTGGAGGTGGAAAGCCAGTCAATGGATGATGTGGATGATAGTCCATCTACACCAGAGGTGTTGCCAAGGTCGGAAAGGCCTACCTCCTCTATCACGACCACCTCCATGAGGAAAGATGGTTTATAGTTGTAGGTGACTCCCTTCTGAGGGGAAGAGAGGGTCCAATATACCAGACAGACCCTCCTCTTAAGGAAGTCTGCTGCCTCCCTGGAGCCTGGGTTAAGGACATCACTAGGAAACTTCCTAGACTGGTACAGCCCTTGGACTATTACCCATTACTGCTCTTCCACGAGTGGCGATGAAGCTGCAACACGTAGTTCAAGGGCAATCAAAAGAGACTTCAGGGCCTTGGGATGGTTGGTAAGGGAATCTGGAGCACAGACTACTTTTTCCTCTCTCCTTCCAGTTGCAGGCAGCGATATTGGAAGAAACAGACAGGCCCAGTCTATTAATACATGGCTCCATGGCTGGTGTCACCGCCACAATTTTGGGTTTTTCAATAATGGGATAGCCTACACAGCACCAGGCCTGCTGGCATCGGATGGGATTCACCTTTCTCAGAGGGGGAAGAAGGTCTTTGCTCATGAGCTAGCAGGGCTCATTGACAGAGCTTTAAACTAGGCTTGAAGTGGAAGGGGGATAATATCAGGCTTGCCCATGACAAGTTGTGGGATGACACACCAAGGTTAGAGGGATGGGGTGCTAGCAAGGGCCCTCAGCCTGTTGCTCTGAGATGTGCTGGGTACACTGCAGCACACTTGGAAGTCTTACAGAGCCAAGAGGGAAACACCAGTGAAATACCTCAAACAAATTAAGGGGTGTTCCTCTAAGAAGGATACAGCCAACCAACAGCCCAGCTGAAGTGCCTCTACTCCAATGCACGCAGCATGGGCAACAAACAGGAGGAGTTGGAAGCCACCATGC
Source organism: Pygoscelis adeliae (assembly GCF_000699105.1). Taxonomy (NCBI): domain Eukaryota; kingdom Metazoa; phylum Chordata; class Aves; order Sphenisciformes; family Spheniscidae; genus Pygoscelis; species Pygoscelis adeliae. The sequence goes on along the minus strand of NW_008825108.1, from coordinate 12,923,149 downwards.
TGCTAGAAAGCTATGAGCTGGTTGCCATTACTGAAACTTGGTGGGACAAATCCCATGACTGGAGCACAGCTATCGAAGGCTACAGGCTGTTCAGAAAGGACAGGTGTGGAAGGAGAGGTGGAGGGATTGCTCTCTACATCAAGAAATGGATAGATTGTGAAGAGCTGTCTCTGAAGAATAGCCACGAGCAGGTTGAAAGCTTTTGGGTAAGAATTAGAGACTGAGGCAACAAAGGGAACCTTGTGGTTGGCGTCCATTACAGGCCGCCTGATCAAGGGGAGCCTATTGTTGAAACCTTCTTACTCCAGCTACAGGCGGCATTGCGCTTGCAGGCTCTTATGCTGCTGGGGGACTTCAACCACCCTGACATCTGCTGGAAAAGTAGCACGGCAAGCTGTAGGCAATCCAGGAGACTCCTGGAATGTATTGAGGATAACTTCTTAACCCAGGTAATAGACAGCCCTACCAGAGGGGATG
>NW_008825108.1:12906643-12920604 GCF_000699105.1 Pygoscelis adeliae | reverse complement strand
CAGCCCAGAAGGCCAATCGTATCCTGGGCTGCATCAGAAGAAGCATGGCCAGCAGGTCGAGGGAGGTGATTCTGCCCCTCTCCTTTGCTTTGGTGAGACCCCACCTGGAGTACTGTGTCCAGCTCTGGAGTCCTCAGCACAGGAAAGACATGGACCTGTTGAAGCAGGTCCAGAGGAGGGCCACAAAAATGATCAGGGGGATGGAACACCTCTCCTATGAGGAAAGGCTGAGAGAGCTGGGGTTGTTCAGCATGGAGAAGAGAAGGCTCCAGGGAGACCTTACTGCGGCCTTTCAGTACTTAAAGGGGGCTTATAAGAAAGATGGGGACAGACTTTTTAGCAAGGCCTGTTGCGACAGGACAAGGGGGAATGGCTTTAAACTAAAGGGGGGTAGATTTAGACTAGATAAAAGGAAGACTTTTTTTTACGCTGAGGGTGGTGAAACACTGGCACAGGTTGCCCAGAGAGGTGGTGGATAACCCATCTCTGGAAACATTCAAGGCCAGGGTGGACGGGGCTCTGAGCAACCTGATCTAGTTGAAGATGTCCCTGTTCATTGCAGGGGGGTTGGACCTTTAAAGGCCCCTTCCAACCCAAACTATTCTATGATTCTATTTGGGGTTTGGTTAGGGTCTAAAGCATGCAGCACATTCCTGCAAGCTATCCAGTAGATTACTGCCTGTTCTACAGAAACAAGTGGCGATATCACAACTCAGCTGTCTCTCAAATGATGCCACACTAGTTAGAGTACCATAACAGGTACAATCACTGTGGCTGCTATTGCTCTGCACTCTTCATAAAAGAGTATTTATTTTAAATTCAGTTTGGTTTAATGCCAGGCATTTCTGTGTCTTTGTCACAGCTCTTGGGGATCCAGCCTCTATGTATCGTTAAGACATGTCACACTTTTAGACTGAGGTTTTAAAAGTTACATAAGAAAACCAACCAGCTGGCTGTGGGTACTTTTCAGCACAGTGACAGCATCTAATTCTTTCAGTAGTCACCTCCCAGCTACTAGTGAAAACTGGAGAGAAAGGAAAACAAGAACAAAATGAAGGCTTTAGTTTCTTTTCTCTTTTGCATTGAGGTTGCAGATTTAAGCGATTTGTATGAAAACTTACACCTTAATTTCTTATTTAAAACCAAAATGCAACATGTGCTTTTATTGCTGGTGGAAAAGGGCTGCTCTCGGTACAATAAAGCATCTCCTTACCAGACACTGCTAACACAGAAGACTTTAAAAGAGTTTCCAAGAGGTTCCCTTTATATGATTAGTTTCAGCTTTTTTTTAATCATAATAACATCACTGTAAGTCCTGGCTATGGGTGGATGATAGAATCAGTCTGAATATCCTTCCTGTAGAAGTAATTAAAATCAAATAACACTGAATCACATCCTGCAATTTGTACATGTACAAACCATTCCACTGCTACAGTTGGTGAGACTGTCTGTACCCCAGTATGCACCACACTTTATGAACTGGTGTCAGGGATACTACTTGCACACTTTAACTTAGGAAATTTACTTTATTATCTTCCTGAGTAAGAGCCATGGCAGACAAGAAGGATTTGGCCCGCTCTAACACATTAGAACTGGCCTGATAATTCTTCATATTTAGATTTCTCAGTAACATAATGATGGAAATAAGATGACAATGCCTTTGCTGAGAAAAAATTTTAATAATTGATAATATATTAATACTGTTTTATATTAATGTTTAATATTAATATTAATAATGTTTAATTACTTTTTAATAGAGATTTGGAAATAACATTCTGCCCTCCTGGAGTGAAAGTTTTTCTTTCTGCTTGGTTAGTTTTCCAACCCAACCCAAAATGACAAGGTAATGACTCAAACATTGCCAGCTGATGGAGACGGAAATCTTTATTTCTTAGCTATATGTGATACTATTGCCACATCTCACTTACAAAAAAAAATTTATGTATGAAGAGAGAAGCTTGGGTAACCTTCCCAGTTTCTCAAAACTGACAGTACTGCAGAGCTCCTAAGTAAGACTATCACCAAAGAATACGGTGCATACCGTGAAGACAGCGAAGCTAGCAAATAGCTCAATACTGGTTATGGAAGACCTAGAGGACCTAATAGAATATATTTTAATACACTGGGGTTTATCTCCGTTACAGAGGTCTCCATCTTACTTACGCTCTTCTCAATATTACACTTGCCAAAAGAAAAAATGTGTTGTTGACTACTGCACTTGGCCAATAGATGCAACACATATCCTACTGCAATTTGATTATTACTTTTTATCTTTTGTAAGATTTCTTCTCTTCACTGCAATCAGTAGAAATCAGGCTCATTCTGAAAATGTACTTTATTTTCGTAATCCAGTACTTAAAAACAACAAGATTAACAGTAAGATTAACAACACACTGTACTAATTAGGTAAGTGAAGAAGCGTAATGTTTCTCTTGTTGCGGAAGAGGGTTGAATAATGCATTAGTATTTTTACACAAACACAGGGATTAATTAGTAAATCTTTCCAAGCAGAATGAGAACATACAGCTCTGAGCTAAGGGAAACCTGATGAGGTCCAACCAAGTGGCGCTTCTGACGTGCTTCAGACATCTACTCTGGAAAGAGACAATTCATCCTCTAAGACTGCTTACTTCCCTCCACTGACGACAACTCAAATCAAGCCAGCTAATTCAAAAATAGATTTCTAAACTGAAGACCTTCTCCCCTCAAGGGACAATCATCAGTCAAGCTGATGCAATTCTCAAATGTAGACAAAGTCACTCAGTCTTTGGTCTCATTTCAGCTGCTGCACTTGAAACTGGGACAAACATGGCAACAGCAGAGAAACTAGGAGAGTTACTGAGGGAAAAGGATAAATTAGAATAAAAATGGAAAATTATTTCACAAAAAATTGTTTAATAATATTAAATTATCCCAAATTGTTAAGATAAGTTAGCTAGGTTGTGTACTGTGCAACTAGTACAACTAAATTCCCAAATATCAGAAAATAAACATTATGGTCCACATACCCATAAGGTAAATTTGTGATGTGTGGAGGGCTGACCCTCATCAGCAATTCAGCACCCACCAGCCACTCGCTCGCTACCCCCTCCCAGTGGGATGGGGGAGAGAATAAAAAGAGCAAAAGTGAGAAAAACTCATGGGTTGAGATGAAGACCGTTTAATAAGTGAAGGGGAAAAAGGGGAAAAAAAAAGTGACTCAAAGGCAGTCACTCTCCAGCTCCCACCAGCAGACTGATGCCCAGCCAGCCTTTGAGCAACAGCCACCTTAGAAAGAGTACCCCCATTTTTACTGCTGAGCACGATGTCATATGGTCTGGGATATCCCTTTGGTCAGTTGGGCTCAGCTGCCCCGGCTGTGTCAACCTCCCAGTCTGTTGCCCAGCCCCAGCCTACTGGCTGAGGGGGAAGTGAGAAGCAGAGATGGCCTTGACACTGTGCAAGCACTGTTCAGCAATAGCTAAAACATCCCTCTGTTATCAACACTGTTCTAGTCACAAATCTAAAACACAGCGCCATACAGGCAGCTACAAAGAAAATTAACTACATCCCGGCCAAAATCAGTACATGATGTAAAACAGCCTCTGCATCAGGCAAAATCCTCTTGATAAAGAAGCAAATAACCTGTTTTTCTCAGGTCATGTTCAGTTCTGGTGCTTACAAAAGATTACTGCATTCTCCTGTCTCCTTTCTTGAGCCTACTCTCCTCTCTATTTAATCGGCAATCCTTGGCAACACTTCTGAAGTGAAATCAGAGTTTGCACAGAGATAGTTGAGCACTATTATTAAATCAGAAAATCAGACTTCAAGCAATCCTTCCCAGTGCAGTCTCCAAAGGGTACAAGTAACACCTCCTCCCCAGACACATCTTTTGAGGACCGCCAAAAGTGCATGACACAGTGCATGAAAACAGCTTAGGTTCAAGGATCTGAGAAGAACACCTAAAGTTGCCACCAGCAGACTATTTGCAAACCCATTGTGTTTGAAACATGGGTATATTTCACTCCTCTAGATGCATCAGAATATCTTGATAGCCAAGAGTCACAAACTTTATCCTTAAAATCTTTTTCAGCATAACTCCACCACCACAAAGGTAGTGGGCATTGAACCCTATTTGAGATATATCCCGGAGTGCAATCATTACTTTGAGAGCACTGCAGGTGTTGCTTTGGGAAAAACTAATTACACTTCATCAGAACATCTGTTTTTGTAAAACGTTGATGTTAGGTAGGCTATACACCAAGGATGCTATATTCAAAAGCACCTATACCTGGACAGCACAGCACAATCCATACCCAACCTGCCCACAAGGTATCTCAAACTGCATAATAACCTGAGGCAGAAAATAGATTTCAGAGTACTCGGAATAAGGCTTACAGCAAGTAAATGAAGAAATCCCAATTCTTTAAGTATTGCTTTACACAGTCCTCCAAGGGAAAGCTAAATGTGACATAAATATTAACAAATATTATTATTATAGAACAGAAAGGTGTCCACCATAACAGCATCTAGAAACATCACACAGCTTTGGAAAAGCGCCAGTTCTTTCTAGGACAGAAGCCAAACTCTTCCATCATTCAGATGAAATTTATGCATCTTTTCCAGACCCACACTGAAACCAGCTTTGAATATTTTTATTTTTGTTCTTCTACCTTAAGGAGAAGTTCTGCCAATGGGAGCATCATTACTTCTGTTTATTATTTGAATTCTGACAGTGCTGAGGCACAAATCAGGATTGTATTTAGTGAAGTTTGGCTCTAACACAGAATCAACGACATCCATTTTTGTATCATATCTGAAGTTTGTGAAGTACAAACATAGAAACAGCTACCATACCCGTGGGCTCCAGCCATTACAAAAAGCCTTCTCTGAAAGGCTTTGTGTTAACCCAACATTTCTACACTTGGCATTGCTCGTAGTTAAAGCCACAATAATGGCACAGTGAGGAAAGGGTATGTGCTGAGTGAGAAAGGGAGGTTGGGACCATTTCCGCCTTTCAAGATGAGGGACAGGACTCTGAAAAGACTTGGTGTTACACTATTGCTATTGTGCCCTTGCTATTACATTGTTTAATATTAAGGTAAGAGTCTCTTTCCAGAAATAAAAACCCCAGTGCTCAAAGAGACATTTGGGTTGGAAAAAGGGATACAAAACTAAGAGCACAACTCTGAAGAAACATGGGTATGTCCCCTGTCCCTCCTCTTCCACAAAAACAATCCTAAAGTTTCAATCTGTCACCTTATTTCCCCTCCTTCCAGCATATGACCTGCACACTCAGTCAGGGATGGCCAGCCAAGGCCAGTTCTGGACTGGTGTACCAAGCATGCATAGTTCAAGTGTAGTGCCTACACTGCAGCTGCAGTACATAACTAGCAGCAAAGCTAGTCTGTTTTGCCTGCTGAGTTAGCTTCACCCTTGGCTGGGAGAACCTCATCTGGCAGGGCCCCAATCTCATGAGCTTTGCTCACGTGGGCACATCTTCCTGATGGGACTTGCTCCCGCTATCTTCAATGTGAGCAAGTGTTCCTGGATCAGGCCCTAAATCATACACATTTTTAAGACAGAATTTAATGCATCCTATCACAGTAATACAATTATTATTTTTATGTAAAAAGTGTCCCAACCTTCTATTCACTTATGCAAGTTTTTTGAAAGTACTTAAGCAGATTGATAATTACCACCCAGAAACAATGTCATTTGCCCATACAGAAGCTATCGGGCCAAGAAATCTTCTCAAAAAATCATCATGCTGAATTCAGGTACTGCACAAACTGGTAAATCCACTTACAATACAAATGCATGTCACACATATGATAATCTACTGTGTCCTCATCTAAACGTTTCACCACCAATGCTGATCAAAAAGCTGCTCTTGTTTTTTGCTTCTGACATGCCTGGCAAGTTCTACACATAGCAACAGACTCTAATTTGAGTGATGTGGAGATCACTAAGAGATCATAACTTGTTTTTCTGCTTTCATTCAGCAGAATAACAATAGAGCCGCAGAAAAAACCTTCTTAAAGCACCTGATTTCACCATAACTCCATTGCTCCAGTGACCCCCTCAAAAAGGAAATGGCTGATGAGTTCCCAGAAATGCAGATCCACAGCCTAAGCCTCAGCGTAATCTCCAGAGACTATGGGATAAAAAGTGGCTGATGCTGCAACACAGAACAAGCTATACAGCAGGTCCTGATGTCAGATGCCTGCTAGGACACGATGAGGGGCAAGGGATTTGTTTCTGCATGATTTTTAGTTCTACTTCTCAAAACAGGCTTCCATCAGAAGGCTTACCGTAAATATTAAGCAGAGAGGTATGCAAAGCTGAATTAATTATATGCTCCTTTCCCCAAAACAGTCATGAATTCTCACATCTAAATCTACAGATGAGCATTCCCACTGACGTTAATGCAGCTACTAACTCAAGTAAGCTGCAGGCATTAACTTTTGCAGAGTTCAGCCAAAGGAACAGTCTCAAAAGGCCTTGATTCATCCCATTTAATTGTGCATCACCAAAGAACAATCCAGGTATTAGGTGGGACTGCAGAGTACCTTAGACTCCACTCACACATGCTTAACTTTCAATTTAGTAGGCTAAATCTGAACCGAACTGCTTATTAGTCAAAGGCCATCCTGCTGCCAACACTTAAGCTTTATGGTAAGAATGATCTGACAGTACACTGGTATTACATGTTTGCAGAATCGGGGTTTTCATGAGGAAGAGCAACAGTTAGCACAACAGCTAAGAGATTGTGCAGAGGACTTTGGCTCTCGCTGCTGGAGTGGGGATGGGTTTTTTTCACAGGATTACGCTAGACTGTAAAGACAGAAATTACAGAGGCTTCTCTTCTGATTGAGTAGCTTGTTGCTCCCTGATACCAGAAGAGCAGCTCAAATAATAAATCATTACTCAGCATAATTAATACTAGTATCTACTCTATAGCATTTACTTACTTCCTGGGGAGAGAGAATGGGAACAGGCAGCAGTGAAAAGAGAAACTAAATGTTATACTAATATGCTATTCAAATGGTAGACTTTTAGGTTGCCTGAATATCTGAATACCATGAAAAGGAAGGAAAGCTTTCCTATGGAATCATGTTTCTAATTCAAGACCTCAGCCATACTAACTTGCAACTTCGACACTGATCAGAATTTTTATATTTTTAAAGAACTTAATTGGAGAGATAACTATTTTAGTTGATTAATATGCTGCATATCTAATTCATTGCATTTAATAGGCCTATCCCTTTGACAACTCATGAATCAATACATTCTTCCCACAGTAATTTATACTGCGGAGATAAGCACCTTTACAAAGTATTACCTTCACAGTAGGCGTTGTCCTCCCGAAGGGCTCGGAAGCCATCTCGGCAGCTACAGACAGCTCTGTCATCTAGGTTTCGGCAGACAGAATGCTCCATACAGTTATGTCCTTCAGTGCAAAAGTCATGGCCTGTACAGAAACAAATATGATTGAGGGTTAAAAAGAATCCAGGGATTATAAAACATCCCTGTCAAAGACAGTTCTATCTTTTTTTCAATTAGGTCAAAGAATACCTTTCTATTGTCCATGAGATACTGAAAAATAAATTGTACCAAGCATGAAACAGATGAAAGGAGTGGTAAAGGCCACAAGAACAGACTGTCTCTAGGTCTTCGATTCAATTTCAGGTTATGGCATTGATCTAAGGCAGCTGGATAGGAGGCTTGCTTAAATCCCCCTACTGTCTCCTTGTCATTGTTAAGTACTTTTACAGGACACTTTATAATTATATATTTTTCTTCATTTTCTTTTTTTTTTTGTTTGGACATTTATAAAAGACCTCAGTAGCTTAGACACTCAGTAGCTCATTTACTAGTGGTATTACTTTTTTCCCTAGCACTTTTTGTTCCCAGGTGTATTTATAAAATCCTTCCACATTTAACCAAAAGTCTTTGATTAACATTGACTTGTTTTGCTTTTCTCTTCCCCTTATCTCTTCCTTTGAAGCTCCACTGACTGAATACTCTTCCCTGCTTCCACCATCCTTTCCATTTCAGAGAAATTTATTAGCCTTTTAGCCATCCCTATTTCCTATTTTCCTATTTTTTCCCTTAAATTTTTCCTGAGTGTGACTGTTTTCCATTGCATCTTAATTACAAATTTTTAAGATTCTGAAATTCTCTTCCAGGCTGGAAAATTTAGATTGAACCTTTCAACTCAGTAAGTTTTTTTAAATTCCTTCTGTTTGCTCTCATGAAATCTAACGCTGCTATGCTGCTGAACACCATTAAATCATCCTTTATTATGCTGAATTCAAGCTGGGTGTAGTAACTGACTTAAAGCTTCCACAGTTTCCACATCTGTCTACAAAGGTACGGAGCTTGTCTCCTTCATTGCTTTCTCAATAATTTCATTTGTTTAAAGTTTTCTTCTTTAACTGAAGCATTAGAATTGATCAAGCAGCAGTACTTCACTTGTATTTTCCAATAACTATTTTCTTGTCTCAAAATCTCCCACAGGAGAACTCGGGAATGTAGGTCAGGCTCAGGGGACCAGGACTGGTGTAACAGCAACAGCTCCAGAATGCAACCTGGAATCGGACTGCAACACAGGCCTCTTACAAAATAACAAGTATTTAATGGCAGTAAAGATTATTATTTTCATCACTCCACCTGGCTTCTGCTTCATATTTTGCTATGAAAGAGCTTCTGACCCTAACTTCACAGAAGTTAAGTTAAATGAGCACTTCAAGCAGGACAATGGCAGAGTCTGCTTGAAGGTCAGGTCAGAGAGGTGTTTTGCACCTGGGCAGCTCATGAACATTGTGAAGCAACACAAACCAAGTAAAAGAAGACAAGAGAAACAGAAGAGCCCATAAAGGCAGAATGTTTTAGTACTGAGACCCAGTGACATGGTCGTGACGCAAACATCACAGTCTTACTATGGTATGAGAGGCAAATGTTTTTCTTTCTCTCTTTCCTGCTGTGGATTGTCTCCCTGTAACCTAGAGATACGTTTAGGTAATGTTACTTAAATATTATAATTGACCGTAGCTACCACAGTGCTGTCATCTAACATAGGACATTAAGAAGCAAAAAGCTCTACACTTTTACTAGCATTAGAGGGTCTTCAATACTCATTGAAGAATTGTATGTGTCAGACAGCAGAATTGTGTGTGTCAAGAGCAACCTCTGGCCATGGCGACATCTACTCTTTGCCTTTTTGTTGTCTTCCTCATTGAAGCCTGAGTTAATGACAAAGCAATAGTCATTTTTTTATTTCCTGGCCTGGATTCGCTGTACCAGACTTCAGCATTAAATGACTAAGAATGTACATGTTATCCAGAGAGGGTGACAGCTTTTTTACTGATTTTTTTTTTCTTAAGATTCTTAACACTCACCTATCAGCTGTATTAATAAACAAAATACATGCTGCTGAGTAATGGCATACAGCAGCTTCTTGTTTAAAGAATAAGCTCCATAGCTCATGAGAGGCCAAGCTAGCGTGGTTCAGGTTGGATTGAATATGTTCAGAAAGCACTCATCTGACATATATTAAAATTTTCTATCTATACCAGGCACATGAAACACAGAATTCTTTTCTCTAAGCCACTGAAGATTTTATAGAAAATTATCATTAAAAAATCCTTTTTGACTGTGATAGACTTCAAGAACTATCATCTTTTCTTAAGTTCTCTTCTTCTACTTTCTTATCTCTCTGCTTGATGTCATTAATCATATCCTTCATGTTTGCACCGAGTAGCACAGAAACAAGTATAGCCGCACTCTTTTTTTCACTGAAGTATACCTAAAATCAGCCCAAGAGTCTAACATCTTCTTTCATGCCCAGTATCAATTTATCATTATTTAGCTATAGAAGAAACAGACGTAGCCACTTGAAGATGCAATTGCTCATAGCTTTGAAGATACCAGTATTAGTCCAGATCAAAAGAGTGGGCTCAAGACACAAAGCACTTCATGTACCCCTCCCCTGGTAAGGATCAGTCTGGGTCTAACACACAAAGGTACGTAGCATGCAAAAATATACCCCAAAGCTTCTGCTTCTAGATGCAGACTACAACCCCAAACAGGTAAACAAGTTACTCCAGTCTTCAAACAACTGCATAGTATGAACAGTTCTCTAAAAGAGATATCTCAAAGCATCTCAGAAAGATGCTGGGCAACACAGACATTTCCCCAATTTCATTTTGTTTGGACACAGGATTAGGTGAAGGGTAGAAAACCACTAATTATGTATATGATTTCTTTGACTTTACACCCACCTTTGTCTAGAATGAAAAACAAGTGCCATTAAACGTTTCACAGATTTTACACTATTAGACATTTTACAAACAAATTTCAGATGTCATGATGCAAATGTTACCTATTCAGCTCCCCAAGATGTATAGTGATTATCATGCGTAGGAGCGTCCTATTCAAAATTATAAGAAAAAAGTCTATATAACCTCTAAGAATGGAAAATTACACTGAGCTTATATATATCCAGCTATTACCTTACCTTTACAGATTTTGCAGCAACTGTGAGATAAGGGGATCTGTTGAGATTCTGGGCAGTTCAAAGCTGTACAACTGTCTTTTGGAATACGCTGCATTTTGTGGCCCTGTTAAATTGAGGTAAATGATTAATATTGTGAGAGAAGAAATAAAGATAAATTATAACTCTAGTGGAGTTTTCGCATTATAATGTATAAACAAAAACTGCCTATGCCAAACTCCAGGTACCTTTGAAAACCATTTGAAAGGACAACAAAAGCATCAGGAACTCCCCCATACTCAAACCTTTTCAAGCAAGCAAAAGTGTGGCAACAGCTCTCATTCTTCTCTTGTCTTAGCTGTCAAGCAACTTGCCTCAGAAGTTTCCCTTAAAACTATGCCTGGAAGAGTAACAATTTTTTCTCAAAAACTGGGGCAGCAGATTCCAGAATCAAGGGTCCTCATGATGAATACTCTAAAGCAGCTTGTTATTTATACAGCAAGTAAAACCAAACTTGAACATCTCTGATCTTAACGCTGTGGAAGTAATACTGAAGGAAACTGGCACTGATTCCCTATTAGGAAAGAGAGGGGTTTCTCAGCTAAGTTTGGATCAGGTGTCTGGACATGTCCAATGCCAAGATGGTAACTGAGTATCTTCAGGCACTTAGTGCAGGTCACACGCAATCATTGCAGTATGACCACATGAAATGCTTGCCTTAGCAATCCGGCTACTGCAGATGTACCACCTTTAGGCTCCCTTGGGCCCTAATTAATGTGTCTTGCAGTGCTCTAGTCATGATATGGCAAAGACAGAAAGCAAGGCAAACAACATCATGTTCCTCAGAGGCATCTGCCTTAAAATCAACAATCTGGTTAAAATATGAGCTCACTGAACTCAGGACCCTGTATTTCTGCATGCAAGAAAAGTGCCTAAAATCCTGCATATGCCATTGCATGTATTATTCTAACGGATCTAGCATTTAATTTTCAATCCTCTTTAAGCATGAAATATAAAGATGAAACATGAACGCAATGGCTCATATCAAAATTACCACTCAAAGTTTACCTTAAGCAATCTTGACAGAGAAACCAACCCTAACCTGATAATACAGTAAAGCAAACCAGCCATGGATGTCTTGTATACCAGGACAAGCAAAACCCAGAAATCCCACAAAATAAAGAAAAAAAACCCTTCGACAGAAATAATATCAGAGTACTCTGTATTGCATTTCATTCTTTTACAAATTCTAATTTGGAAGAGAATTTTTCATTCACTTGTTTTATAATATTCAAACAGAAAAGCACATGCCTACAGCAGGCACAACTGCAGCAGCCAAACAAAACAAAAAATGTTTAGAATTACATGCAGACAAAAAGAAATTCCCTACATTGCCTTGATAACATCATTATAAGCCTTTAAGGATGAAAACAGTACTTGTGCCATTCCTATTAAGGCTCTCTTGTGCTGAAGTCATTAATTATATCATTTTATGAGAACTCTAATAGTAATAAAATAGTGCCCACATACAACTTCCGAACTGACCAACACAGTTTACAGTATGTGGATTTTCTGCTCTGAATTATCATTCACAAGGCTGTTCAGCAGAAACTATACGTACTTCAGTCCTTGAAAAAGCAGCATTTGAATCAGCCGAAGTTGCTGCTTAGTATTTTTACCAGGACAGTCAGGTAGCCCACCAGCAAACAGGTATAATCAACAAAATACAGACTAGCACAGCCAACAGAGGCATTTTGTTCATACAGTATCACACTTGCCAGCTGCAAGAAACACCAGGCAACATCGCATAACTTTTGACAGTTGTTAATTATATCCATTGAGTAATCATAGAATTCATGTCCCAGGTGTCATGTTGAAAACATGAGCTCACAGTCCTGAAAAGCATACGACTGAATCCAAAATTATTTCTGGTCAGCTTCATCTTTCCTTTCTCAAAAGGGTTTCAAAGCACCTACTCCAGGAATTAAGCTCACAAAGATTAAAATCAACAGCAGTAAGACAACGGTCCTTAGTTCTACTTTGTAAAACACACTTTTCCACAACTGTCTGAAAAAGTTTTGAGGTTTCCAGAAACTGGTCTGATAGATAGCTGCAGCATGGCCAGGGGAGTTGCTCCCCTCTCTTTCTCTGCCCTAGAAACGTGCACTCAGGTTTTCAACTCCAAGCCACAGCATACAGCTCTCTAACTGGAGGGAATTCCTCCCCATCCCTCCCCCGGAGAGGCAACACGGGACCCACTGCAGCCGTACCTGGGGTATATTTTGCCCTTAAAGTGCATTTGTGCCCTGAAGAGCAACTCTGTTCATGCAGCAGGACAAGACTGACTCAGCGTCAGGCGTGTTCTGTTTACAAATAAAACAATGACCCTACCCCATTTCCATCACTAGAAATACCAGACACCTGGTGTGCCAGCTCTCTTCCTTCTTTTTCATCTAGCTTTTCCTCTAAGAATTATCCTGAATTCCAAATTATGCCCCCATCGCGTTCATGCATCTCTCGTACCTGAGCACATAATTCTGAGCACTAACATTGCACATGTGCCAATGGAAACATAAGGTAGTCTGCTGGTTTTTTATTACTGATGATGGAGATGATACCTAAGGAGGAAAGAATGCAGCTTGATTGTCAAGCTGCGTAATCAAAGCTTGTAGCTATGCAAAGTAAATTTATTTGCAAAATCTGATGTGGAACTCAGTAAGACAAAATAAACACAGGACCCCTTAGATGCCTTTTCTGTTGCCACTTCCTAAGGTAGACCTGTCTGTATTTCAACAGTTTCTTTCAGTGGGACTTTGATATTTCTAACATGCAAGAATTTTTTTTTTTCCATTCTTACCTTGCACTCAAACAGAACACAGTCCCCTGAACTTGAATACACAGTTTCTCTTTGTCCTTCAAAGTAGGTTCTGCCATCAAATACGCACACCGCTTCAGAAGAAAATATAAAAAAAAACACAAAACACCACAATGATTTTGTAAAAAAGTGTTAGTACTCTGCTTATAGAACTGAAACATTTTCTTAAAGATAACAGCATTTCAAAATGAAAAGATTGAATCACCTGCAACAATATTCTAAACCCACCTGTAGGAGTCTGGATATCACAAGAAAAAAAAAATCAGAGGAGAAAAAAAACCACAAAAGAACCAGAAAAGCATACATAAGTAGAAGGTGAAGGATGTTGAAGCAATATGGAGTACTGATGGCTACTGAGAGGGCAGAAAGGACGTGTCTCAGGTCACGCCAAGGGAGGTATGACTGCCTGCAACACAGCTCAGGGGCGAAAAGGAAAACGGAGCTGTGAGAGCAGTGCGAATGGCATTAATAGATAATCAGTTTCTTGAAGAGGAATGTTGTATGACAGAGGGTGATCACTGAAGCCGCATATTTATTTGTTATCACAGCCCTTTGATGTTTCATCACCCCCCACAGGTATTTATGTATTTGTATCTTGATTATCCAGTT
>NW_008825108.1:12901524-12906626 GCF_000699105.1 Pygoscelis adeliae | reverse complement strand
TAGAGTATGACTTTTATTGTACAGGAACTGACCTTCAGTGACTGCCTTTTTTTTCCCCAACAGAAGGAGGATCAAGTCTCTGATGATCAAATGACAGAATGACCCTCCCAAGGCTCGGTGTTTGTTATACCACGACCTGGCCCGGTGCCACTCCTGCGCCCTGCCAGTACCGGGTTTTACAGCAGCATGCTGACACAGCTCATACTGAATAGCTCACTAAAGTTCTTATTCGGTATTTAAGGGTTACATAAAATATCTTCACAGCAAACTGTTTTCCTTTTTTTTTAAATGGGTCCATTACTGCAATTACATTATGCAAAGTATAAAGGCTAAGTAATGTAACTGCTAGATATAGAAAATTGGATGTCTGTCTCTGTTGCTTAGGACACAGTCAAGACTCATCAAGTAAGCATAATCATGAAATAACAGGAGTAGGTTACCACTATCAAGTTCCAGATTACGTTAGAGGCCTAATTTGCTAATCATTGATTTGGAGATGTAAATCAATTATACTACAATTCAGTCACAGAGAGATTTATCTGTTCTGTTTAAGTAGACTACAGTTTGTAGGCAATTTTAAAATATCTAAAAGTACAAGAGTTTTTATTACGTGACCTATTTAACTACCATTACTGCTGTTACTTTCAATTCTCCTTTACTTTTTTTTTTTAACTTGCAGCTCCTTGATTTTACAAACTACTTTGTCAGCATGTAAAGTCAACTCTTGGAACGGATGTTGAAAAAGAAGTGATGGGCATAGTGACAAAAAAAGTTTTTTTCAAATTCCAAAATATGAGTTATAATATCTTATAAAGTATCTTGTGTGATATACGCCTGCACAGCACTTTCAAGAAGTAACATCACAGCACGTTGCAACACCCCAAATCCCATGAATGGCAGAGTTTGCAGTCAGACTTAATAAAAGAAGTACAGAAAAGAGCCACAGGATAGAGTACAGGGGAGGGTCCTGGGACTAACAGAAGGAGAAAGTTTGTACAACATCCACAAAGGAAGGTCACAAAGAGTCAAAAAAGCTCAATACATGCCTCTTTCCTCTCCCAGAAAACAAGCTCTTCTAGAAGGAAGTGTGTGAAAAAAAATCTATATAAATCTTTACTGAGGACTAGCAGATCTTGAATCCAGGCAGGACAAGGCAATCATCCAGTCATATATATCACCTCCTACATATTACAGGCCATGACACTAAACTGAACTACTCACATATTAAGCCCTTTCCCTTGCCCCACGCATTTCAAGCTTCAAAGAACTACACGTGACAGGAAAAGATGAAGTATAGCAATGCCTGAGGACCACACAATGGCAATGGACTGATAACTTAACATATCCCCATGTTTCCAACAGGCAGACTATGCCTGTTCACAGGAAAGGCAAAAGACATCAAGATCACTGTCATTCTATCTTGGAAAAAAACAATCTCCTGAAGCAAAAATACTCATAACATATGAATAAGACCATCCAGGCATCTTATAAAAAAGTATCCATACTTTCATAGTATGGATACTATCATGGATCATAGTCCACTGAATCCAGTCTCCTTATCAACGATAACAAACCTCTGATTCTTCAGAGACACTTAGAAAATAATGTACATATAGAAAAAACATCAAAGGAACACATCCAGCCTAGTGTGAAATCAGGACGTTATTTCTTGATTCCACCAACAGCCCTCTGAAGTCTTGGCATATGAAATTATCATAATGCAGTGATGTAGTATCACAAACACTTGCTTTCCACAAGAAAATCAACTCTTCTCCATAAAGCCTTGAAAAAAAGAAAAACTTAAAAATTCTGGGTCTGTGAGAGATCACTCTGCCCAGACAGCCCTTGCCCCTTCATAGACTCAAAGATTGTTTCTCAAAGGCTAGAAAGTGGCAGCAGAGGGCATGTTTCAAGACACTTGCTTGTGTGGGTCCCAGAAATTTCAAGCAGTGCTGACTTACCCACCTCCACACCTTCCTATGTCACCACAACACCTGGCCATCATGCAGCCAAGAAAATTACATCTCATTCATTGAATTCCCCTAAATAAACATTTCCAACTAAACAATCCAACATTGGATTTTGCTGTGGTTTTGTCAGCAAGGTTATAAAGCCCCCAGGTATGAGGGACCTGCCTATACAGAGTGACCAAACTATGTTTAAGAAAAGAGAAAACCCAAGAAACAATAAATGCCCAATTGAAAAACTAAATTGAAACTAAATTGAAAACCTGTTAACCTGAACAATCTGAACACAAGGCCAAGCACGTCTTCTTATGGACTGCTGCTCTCACTGACCACATTCAAAAGGGACATTTCTTCTTGAAATCATCAAAATCAACTTTACCTGGATTACTTCTATCCTACTAACGATCTCTAAAACCTGAAGGATTCCACCATACTGGATAGTTCCTTCCATTAAAAAGCAGCAAGAACTAAGGTACACTCTGAAGCTCTAATTCATAGCACTATCACCTAGTTTTTCTCTTCTCACCTACGCTAAACTAGCCAAATGAGCTTACAAAAAACACATGGGCACTTCATCTACACCTGTACCACTGGCTCCACATATATTTAATAAGACAGATACCAGTGGGTTTAGTGATGGTCCAAGTTAGCCAGTGCACACTGTCTTTTCTTCTCCAATCCTCCCATAAATGCTTCTGTCTCCTCCTGTTCTCTTATCAGCCTGCTCTTCTTCCACTGCCCACAGAGGAGGCATCCTGCCAGACAACAAAGGGCTGATTTTCATCAAGCTACCTGAAGGCTTCTTAAAACTTTACTCTAAGGCTGTCTGGTTAGGTGAGCATTGAGCACACTTGGAAATAAGACAAAGCTAACTTTCTTCTGCCCCACTTTCCTCCTAAGACAACAGGACCCACATCCCAGGCAATGTGGAACAGAACGTTTCTCCTGCCTAATGCCAGCAACTGTCACAGCCAGTACATGTCCCATGATGGTGGTGTTTCATGTCTTTATTTTCCTTCAGAAATAAAGATATTTCAACAACATGAACATCTGGACTAGAACTGTGTAATTAGAAAGTCCGGTGAAGATTTAATTTCTGCTTGGCTAGATGCTTCCCAGGATACTGTGATTAGTTTGTGATTGGTATCTCTCTGGGGAAACAATCTCCCTAAGTCCTTTCATTCGACAGACTGAATCACAGTCAAGAAATTACCTGATGATTAGTTGTTCCAGTACTTGATAGTTATTGCCTGTGTAGGATTTCATCTACAGCTGAATTACATCAACCATTTCCTCTTGCCATCAAACCTCCATATGCCTCCTGGTACCTAAACCAATGTATATTATTCAAAGCATGGTTTTCTAAGAAGATGAAACAGGAAGTCTATAAAACCTACTAGGAAGTTTGACTACTCTTGATATATCTGTATACAGAAAGTGATCAAATGTTACACTGACAGGCATCAGTACATGGTCTAAATAATTATTAGCAAGGTCTGCTTATATCCCCACCACTAATTTACGCAGGTGTAATGATAATACAACTATTCACTATCGTACCATTTAACACGTTGTGGTAACATGGCATCTTCTCCACATTCATCCAGCAAAAGGAATCTTTCAGGAGCCCACTGGCTGTTGTGTTCGCTCAGTTTGTCAAACCATCACTTCTCTTTCACAACTCCTTTTTTCTTCCTACTGGCCTCCAAATGACACTTTCCTTCTGCATTTCTTAAAATGTCCATGCAAAATCCATGACCCAGCTAACTCCTGCCTTCCGTTCACTGAGTTCACAGGATGTCATTTAGTACATTTTCTCACTTCTTTATTTATCACCTTCACTATCTAGATTATGTATGCCTTTCTCTGAGGAACACATGTACACTTCCCCGTGGTATCTCAGCTGATTTTGATTCAGACTTATCACCAAGTGAAAGCAGAATGTTTAGGACATTGGTGAACTCCTCAAACGACTTCATTTTCTTGTATTCGTAATTGCCCAATGAGTGCCAGATGTGACTTGAAGTTTTGTGAAATTTGTCAGTAATTCTGAATGTAACTTTAAATCTGGTAATTAATTCTATGTTGCTGCATTCTTTCCTCACATATGCTGATTTGGGGGGAGGGGAAACACCCAAAATTAGCATACAAAAAAACCCCCTGTCTTGTTCATCTAATTTTCCAACCTCCTCCTTGGAATCTCCTTGATTACATTTTCCACTGTTCAGAGATCAAGGCTTTGGCATTGTGTAAGTCCCATTAATCCTACTTTGCAAGCTTACATAGTGCAAAACCTCTATGTGGCTTTATCCTTAGACATACACACAGAGATAATGGTCACCTTTCATGAATTTCTCTTTCTTGACTGCCACACCATTACTAGGCACTGCTTTCACCCCTTTCTCATTTATCTTTGCAGGGATTCGGGCGTTACTTCTTCTTTGCTCATTTTGTGGAGAGCACAAGTTCCTCTGTTACAGCAGTCAGTGAGACTGGAGACTTGCTTCATTTGATGCCGTCTCCCTCAACAATTTAAAATTATTCCAGATTTCAAGCTGGAAAATATATTGCTAATTTTTCTGGTCAATCACGGTTGAAAGGCTGCATGTATATGCTTCAGCTTCCTCAGCTGAAAAAAGGAAATCCGATTTGAAGTTTCCTAATGA
Source organism: Pygoscelis adeliae (assembly GCF_000699105.1). Classification (NCBI taxonomy): domain Eukaryota; kingdom Metazoa; phylum Chordata; class Aves; order Sphenisciformes; family Spheniscidae; genus Pygoscelis; species Pygoscelis adeliae. Next base: position 12,901,993 of record NW_008825108.1, on the reverse strand, counting down.
TAAGGAATCAATTACTGTTTGTATCTTATTTCTTGTTAGCCGGAAAAGCTAAATGTCTCTATTACACTGAAAACATAAAGTCGTTGTTCTACAGTACTTTTATGATCATTTAAGAGCATCTGTGGTGTGAGCCACCTCCAACAACACTAACGGGCTGTTTAGTCACATTGGCAAGGAGTCAATCTAAAATTATAAATTCTTTCACCTACTTCTCATGTTTCCTGTATTTCCATCAACTACTATGGGGAAATGACATAATACATTTATCCCATGTGTTCTTGCTGGGAAGTATTCTGTAGAATTCATCTGTGCCCTAGAATGAGGGCTCCTTGAGGCATCCTTAAAGACTGAAAAAGCAATCATCTCAACACTGAAAAAGCACATCAAAATGTGACTAAAAACTCTGTTGATAGCAGTTCAACTGAGGCAAATAGACCTGACAGATGAAGTAAAACTTTTAAAGTAGGCT
>NW_008825108.1:12889087-12901512 GCF_000699105.1 Pygoscelis adeliae | reverse complement strand
AAAGAGTTCGCAACCAATCAAAGCCCATGGACGTCACATAGTACAAAGTGAGCGTGTGGCTGTCTCCAGCTAAGCAAAGATCCAATCTGGACAATGTGTTTGATGTCATCTTCTCTTAAAAGTGGCATTATTGCTACCCACACTGCAACTTCAGCTCGGTTAAATATGACAGCCAAAATATTTCTACAGACAGACATGCACAACTTTGGCTTTAGAGCAATGGACCATATTCTGCTTGTCAAACAGAACTGGAATATTTTGGACTCTAAACATAGGATTTTGAAAACTTGGGCATGACTAATGCAATCAACACGCCCATCCGTTTTATGCTGAATTAACTATGTTGGCCATCTGATACTCAAACAACTTTCACAGCAAAATGTCAAACAATAAAATCAAATGCCAAGACAAAAGCCTTAGAGGGTATCAAGAGAAGAAAAGCAATTAAGGTGAATATTAATTATATGACCACTGTATTACAATTATAGTAAAGGTTTATAAAAAGCAGAACAGTCTGCAACACCACAAGAACTCCAATGCGAACATTACATGCCTGCTTAATCTTCATAAAAGTGGGATTAGACATTATCTGATGGACTCCTTATGTAAACTATTCGCAATAGTAGTGACATAGTTGTATCTTAGTAAAGGTACAAATAGATATTTTATCAAATGCTGACAGCTACTAATGACAGGGAAATTTCTGCTTCAGTTCCACCTTCTCAGCTGAACTGCTGGGCTAACTGTAAAAGGTGCTCTTCTGAAAACTTTGTTAAGAGAAAAATGGTGCAATGTAGAAAAATAAATATACACCTCCCTAAAACACCTTATACTTCATGACATGCTTAAACGTGCACATACACCCATCAGAAAGCCTCAAGTCACAGGGATCCATACGCAAGATTAGGACTGAGAGTTGGAAATTTCTGAAAGTAATGAAGAACTGCTAAAGACCTGCACACTTTTGAGTCACTATTTTAAATCTATGAGAGGTAAACAGTTATCACCCATCAGCATTAATGTGCTGTATAAAAAGCAGGTTGCATTCTCCATTGCCATGTCGTAAGTTAAGACCACCCATGGACACGACAAGGGAGGACGCCTACTCCTGCAACAGCCCTTACATGGGGTAACTGTTACTCTACTCCACAGAGACTTCAAACGAGGGGGGGGGGGATAAAGCATTTTGGGACACTACTCCCATTTTTGCCCAGATTTGCCATGAAAAAATAGTGTGCACCAATTATGCATAACTTTCAAAGACACATTTTTGCATATGACTAGTGAGATGGTTGCTTTCTGCAGCCTTGTGGACACAAATCACATGAACATATTCAGTAAAAGGCAAGTACCTCTGACTGGCAGCACCTTCCGAGATTTTGACAGTGTTTCATTTCACAGCATTAAAAAACATCCTATGCAAACATCAAAACTACTCAGATCACCACAGAATTGTAAATCTGGCATTGATTTGGGTGAAAATAACTTGGAAGCGACATTTCCATGCTCCCAAGCCATAGAGGTTCCAAACAGCTTCTGCTACAAAAATTTGCCACATTATTTAAGCACCCACAGACTACACCCATATCTGAATGGCTATCAGGGACCCTGCTGATGCCGTTCTCAACCAGACTCTCGTTGGCCCAGAACAATTTCCACAGACACTTTAGCTAGAAGTTCTGCACCATGACTTTGCTGCACGCACCTCCCTGGCAAAGGCACAACTTCTTGTGACCTGGCATTATGTAGCTCCATTTCATTGTATTTACTTTCCCCCCAAACCCAACTGCTTTCACTTCCCCTACAAATGGCAGCCCCTTGTTAACTTGGCTATTACAGTAATAATCACGTATGCCTTATTTGCATAATGGCACAGGCCAGTCTAATGTGTTTAGTTGTCTCCAGGAGTGGATTAGTGCACAGATGGAGCACCACATCTATAGCTGTTGTTAGATCTCAGTTCTTTCAAAGCACCTGCATCTAGGTCCATAGAGGAACTGAACAGGGTTTCACGCTCCCAACTCTTCCTCCACCCATTTTCGTTCCCGCATGAGGAATCTGCCCATCCTCCCGTCCCTCTTCTGAGACCCATCATCTTCCTCCCTCACTTCAGCCGGAATGACAGGATTAGTTGGCATAATCACGAACACCCCAGAGAACTCCACTTAATGTTCTTAAGCTAAGTCCTTAGCGTTAGTTCAGCAAGAGGTTTTTAACACAGACAGCAAGGTAAACATGTTTTTGGAAATCTTGATTAAAGTCAGTTATGCAAATCGGCTTTCCAAATTTGTTATATAGTCACTTTCAACATTCATTATCAAATAGCATTTAATCAAAAACTAATCTAAAAAAATCAGGTGCTACCAATAGAGTTGGAAATTTTCAAAAGACAACTTTAAATAGAAACCTATGTACACCTAACATCACGCTCCTGTTTCTCAAGGCTGCTAGAAGTTACTAATATCCATTGTGCATTCCCAAACAATACAGTACTTCATGTCTAAAGTCAGTTCAGGATTTGAAATAATTAAAAATGTAAAAGTAGGTGGAGCAGCTGTTCACAGATTCTGCTTTGTCGTAGCTAATTTCTCCAGAGTGCATCTGTTGATGCTTCAAACCAGTCACAGAAAAACAGTAAGCTGGAGTTCATAGTAACTGTTAATGGGACTATTCCTTTTTTGTTTGGGAACTACATCAATGAGGGAAAGCCTTAGAGTCACTGATAATACAAATATATAAATATATTATATCTATGATAACACTCCTATTGTCTTCAGGGGGACCTTTCCAGACATTAGACTCAGATTTCACATGCTTGTGCAACCAGGTGTGTTTGCCTATATGGGGCTGTAGTGTATGCCAGTCTCTAGGAGAGCTGCAATACATTCATTTTATCGATATATCAGCCAACTCACTTTTTTTCCTTTTCCTTTGTCTACCACTACCTTTGTATGGGAACCAATAATATGAAAGTACAGTTTAAAAAAAAATTTCCTTTTTAATTATCACCCATTAGCGTCAAACCTGCATAAGGCAAAGTACAATTCTGCAGTTTCAATGGCACAGAAAAGAAATAGGTACATCTTTAAATGTAATTCATTTCATCACCAAGAAATTACTGGAATGGGTTAATAGCATTAAGACAAAATGCTTAATGAATTTTATGAAACCTGTTCTCAGTGTTTTTCATTTTTTTCAAGCTCTTGAAAACCTGAGAGAAAAATACCAGTTTGCATTGACAAATTCTTGAATTTGTTTTCAATGTATTATTAGCAAAGACCTTGTTTTCATTAGCTGCAGAGATCTAGTATGGATATTCAGTAGAATTATAAAGGAACAGTGGACTTATGATGATCAAACTTGACAGATAAGAAATTTGGGGTGTTGCCCTGGCAAGAACAAGTACTGTCTTTCCTGTGCAGCAATCTAGTTTTGTTAGAGAACTTTATCAGGATTGAGAAAATGAATCTGCCTGTGATCACATCACCTCAATACATGGGGAATACTTCAGTATTTCCACGAGAAATGTGAGGAGCAAATAACCATAATGCTAGAAATGTGCTTTGAAGACGTAAGAGAACTTTATTACAATACTGAATTATATTGAAAAGTCAAATTAGTTTCTCCTTCCCCCTCCCTCTAAATTCTGTTGTTCTAAGAGCTAAAACAATGGGAGTAAATATCTTGAGAGAAAGAAAAATTTTGCCCTCAAATCTTGAATAAATATCAGTAATTCAGTATGTAGTTTTCCTGAAGGACACAAGTCTGACTATGAAAACAAGGCATAGCCTACAGAGCCAACAGCCCCAGGTCAGAGCTCACGAACGTCTAGCCAGAAGTGCAGAGACACACCTGAGGGAGAAGCCTGACAGGACGACGACTCATTTATTTTAGTTTTCCCTTACTCTCCCCACATCTTTGGCTCTATATCCAGTGTCTTATCTCTTCTCTTACACTTAAATTGTCAAATCCTGCAGAACAGAGGACTGTCTTGTGTGTACAGTAACTAGACTGATGGCTCTTCATAACAGCAGGGTTTTAAAAGTACCTAAATACAAATAATTAATAGTGATAACAAGTACAGCTACTTAAATAAATTTGCTCACTGCATCTACCTACTTCCAAGTCAATCGTGGTCTGCTAAGAGCTGCACTCTAAATAGCAGCATCCAGTTTGTTTTGCAGTATGACCTTCAAGCTTTTTTTGAGGGGGGGGAGGGGGGAACGCAAAGGCCTGTCATTCTCCAAGGGAGAGAGTTTCTTCTGTTCCACAAAACATTTTATTTCAACAACCACCTTGGTATTTTATTTAACAGACATTGATATCTGTCCACATATGTTTAGAAGAGGTTAGACTTCAGAACATGGAATTTTATTGAAAGAACGAAGGACAAGGCTCTTGCTGTCTATGATCAATTGTCAGCAAGAAAGAAGAATGATTGGGACTTGCTTTAAACAGTACTGGTAAATAGTTGCCCAGATGATGAAAGACTGTTGCAAGGTACACACAGACCAGTTTTCAGAGTACAGCAGAAGCCAAGGTAAGGATTTTTAATCTGTTTGCCCACACTGTAAGAATCAACCTGTTACTTCCATTGAGTTTTCACGGGACTCAAGATGTCACACTGGAAACAGGAGCAAAGGTGCAAATGTGTGAATCAAGATGGTTGAACTGATGTGTGAAAATGAGGATGTGATTCCTTTATTCATTTATATGTCTATTTTAATTTTCTATTTTTTTAAATGTATTTACTTATTCCCACATTTCTTCATAGCAACTCTGCAATAAAATACTGCAAAATTAGTGAAATGAAAAATTTGTGGTTAGGTGCTTAAACCATACTACCAACTCTATACATAGAGAGCCACAGAAGATCAGGGACAAGATTCAAGCATTCTGAAGTCATATTCTACTACTATTAAGAAGCCTGTCTGAGAACTTCACAACAACCATATGCAAGATTGTTATCCCTTCTATGCTATACTCAGATCCGATTTCTCATTTAGGTGCCTTGAGTATCTAACAAAGCTGCTGGATACGGCACGATGGAAGTATCTACAAAACAAACTCCCTCCTCACAAGCCTGTAAAACGTGCCTAGAGAGGATGCTGCACTTTGGTGAATATGAACATAACCTGAAGAAGCGTCTTAACGAAACAATAACTGAATTTACATCTCTTTGTCAAGGTAATAATGATATAGGGAGAATCATGCCAGTTCATCTTCTCTACCTTCAAAGTATTTTAAGTACTCCCTCACTAGAAATAACAGATATGTTAAAATCTGCTATTTCCAGATGAGTTAAGCATATTTTCTTGCTTCGCTTTCAGGATAGCAAAAAAAAAAAAACAAACGATAATTGAAACCAGGCATTTTCTGCCCCAATTTATTACATCAAACAATGATGTCACTTTAATACCATTCTAACACTACTATATATAAGTATATACTGGCCATCAGAAATAAGCAAGATAAAAAAGCTCTTCTTCACCATAATAGCTTTTGACAATGCAAAACAACAAACCTAATAACATCTTCAAATTTTATTCACCTGTTAGGGGAAAAAATCTAGATATTAAATAATTTTAAGGGATTTTAACCAAAGGTCATCAATTATAAATAAAAAGAAATCTGGGAAACCAGTCAAAATTATACTTGAAAAAAGTTTACATAAACTTTTTCCAAGGGCAACCAGGGGATTATCAGAATTTTCATTTCCAAGCAGAAAGTTACAGAAATCATTTCAACAAGTAGTAGGAAAAAAACACTAGTCAGCTACTCCGTACAGGAAGGCTTAGGATGGTCAACTACCCTCCCAAACAAATGGACAGAGCTTTCTTCTTAGTGGAAACTGGTACCAAATAAAACCCCCCCAAAAAGGCAAAAATTCGTAAAAACTCTATATTGGCAAAGATGCAGAACAGTGATACAAAAACATGAGAATCACTGTAGATACAGCGCTGTATCTGTATCTCACTGTACTGTAGGTACAGTGAAGAAAGCAAGTAGCAGAAACTCTTCAAATAAAGAGGACTGCAATGATTGTTTTGAAAGGAACAGATGAGGAAAGTATGAGAAAGGACTGTTACACCATATCTGCTGAGATTTCAATTTTAAAGTTGTCTCTCACATGGGACAAAGTGGCCATTATTTGAAGTCGAATATATTTTATGAGCTGACAGATGTAGAAACAGTGATCAATAACAGCCTGGAGGTCTATACATCACACTTCAGATATCTGCAAGTGATGGCTAAGAGAATTAACCAAGCAGTAGAAGGCTTTATTCACTACACGTTTCCACTAAAAAAAGTCAACCTTCTGCAGTCCAAAAGACTGAAAGCCACTGGTTTAAATCATTATCTTTACAAAAAGACAAATAAAGGACAACAGTATACATCGTTTTATATTAATCTCACTGAATCAACTTCACTCATATTTTACCATCCCTTCCTCAGACTGCCAGGGAAATAAGATCACATTATTGACGGTTTTGTGTTTATTTATTGGGTTTCAGCATTCACAACCTTCCCATTTTTTCACATGGCATAGGCACTGTCAGAAAACCGTACGTGTGCCGTCTTTTACACTCCCATGGCTCCTACCCGTGTCTCCCCTAGGCCAGCTTTCCACCCAGATGACCCTTGTCAATGTGGCAATCCTGTTATGAATAAGAGTATGTCGGGTGCAAACTGGTCTTTGAAAACTGCATGGGGCTCAACAAGCCATGAGTCTCGTTTGGTTGGTTGGTTTTTGGTATTTTGCCCTATCCAGCTCCATGAAGTGCTCTCTGACTCCAACGTGTTACTCTTCTGTGACGCTGTCCAAAACCTGCAGTTTGGGGGTTTTCAGCTAACGCCAAGTTCTGCTCTTTTCAGAACACATGCCCGTTAAAGATCATTGTTACTGGTACTACAGAAATTTGCAAGAACTACAGAGGAAAAGCTCCACGCAGAAACTAGAATATCAGCTACAAGCTGCTGATTTGGCAATGTGCTCCTGGTTATGGCACCAAAAAAAAAACCCATAACCCAAAAAAACCCAAAACCAAAACAACAACAACAACAAACCCCACGCTCCAATGATGCAGGTGCAGAGTGACATTAGCACATCACTGGTGAGAACAAACATATTGAATCAACGCATAGCCATGTGAACACCCACATATCCTAGGTGATTTCTGTAATTATAAATAGAACCAGAATTTTTTTTATTATTTCATAGCCACCTGACTAAGCAAATTCTGGTGAAATCAGCATTACTAAAATCAGGGTAGTAACTTATTAGAGACTGGAACGCTGCCAATCTGTCCACTCCCAGCTGTCTGAAAGCCAAAATATTCATATCTAACATATGTTAATGTTTTATTTGCACTGGAAATAGATTAAAATAATAATATGCTGCAGGTACTTTATATTTTGTGAAATATAACTCCCTGGTAAGAACATAATGAAAAAGGAGTGGAAAAGAATAGGTTCTTTTCCCAGACAGCCTCAACAAAATAGGTTATAAGAAGAGCAGGGGAGAGCACAGCATGGCCTACAGCAAAATTTCCCATGTAAAAAAATATTTTTAATTCTCTACCAACAAAATTACCAATATTATGGTTCCAATTTCTTCTTTAGTGCAGATTGCTACACATTCAGTGTAATGTATTTTAATGAATAAGGATTTTCTTAAGCATACTTTATTTTATAATTCATTCCTCAGGCACACAGTAAGACTAAAACTAGATGACTTTACCATTAACTGGAACTCTCCTCATCTACTGATACATTGCCTCCAGATCTAGAGTCTTCCAGTGGAGTTCCATAATGCATGGGGTCCAGAATAGCTAAAAAGCCACTCGCCTAGGAGGGAGCCACACTTTGATGCATGAAAAGTCTGACGGAGGCACAGTGCACTGACTCCCCCAGTCCTCCTCTGCTAACGCGGAGCAACGAAATTCAAAGGACGTGGGGAAGGAGGAAAGGAAACTTAGAAGCAAAATATTCTGAGAATTCCAATTACTGTAAGCTGTATTTCAGTTTGCTGTAAACCGTATTTTAATTTACACGGAACAACAGACGTACGAGGAGTTTCCTGCTCAGAAGGGAACTGCGAGTGAAAAGACTCGGCGTTTCCCTTCTGATGGAGATATACTGCCCAGCTTACAAAGAACAAAGGTCACTGGAGACCACAAGCTCTGCACCGAAAAGCCCCTGACAATTCTGCCATTGGATATATAACAGATATAAACTGAATATATTGCTATGGTATACGAATAGTTTGAAAATTTCTATAGCTTTACCATGGAAAATATAGCAGAGACTGAGCAGCCAGGGTCAAGGGTGAGATTGGCCCTGCCTACCAAAGCCAAGGGCAGTCTTTCCACTGTCTTCAGCTGGCTTTGAGTTCAACATAGGAAAGGCCCCGAAACATTCTTAGAGTGTCTCAATGCTCAGCTTCCTGAGATGTTATGCTTCCCGGAGAAGAGAAGGCTCTGAGGAGACCCAATGTGTGCAAATGCCTGATGGAAGGAAACGAAGAAGAGGGAGCCACGCTGTCCTCAGTGGTGCCCAGTGACAGGACAAGAGACAACGGGCATGAATTAAAACACATGAAATTCCATTTGGACACAAGAAAGCACTTTTCTACTGTGAGGGTGACCGAGCACTGGCACAGGTTGCCCAGGGAGGTTGTGGAGTCTCCATCGGTGTAGATATTCAAAAGCCGTCTGGACACAGTCCTGGGCAACCAGCTCTAGGTGGCCCTGCTTGAGCTGGGTGGCTTGGACCAGATGACCTCCAGAGATCCCTTCCAATCTCAACCATTCTGTGAGACTCTGAGATTGTAGGAGCTATCTGGATTCACAAATGATACATGCATCAATTATGCTTTTCCGCTATAGCTCTGTAAATCTAAAATAGCTCCACTGATTTTATTGACCTACATGAGTTCAAGGATACAGTTTTTTCCCTTCAAAAATATTTCTTTAGAAAAATTACTTGTGTCCTATTTCTAAATGTATAAAAATAATGCCTTTCTTTTGAAGACACAGAGTTGCCAAAGTAATAAAATGGTGTAAACAGGCAGTAAAGTACAGTGTAATTCATCTCTGTAGTACAAGTGTGTATATAATGCTTTTTATCTGTCATTATAATGTGATACTATCATTGTATGTGATACAAAAGCCTGAGAAACAAGGTTGATGTGAATCATTTCAGCATAGAAAATCCAGAAAGTGGAGGCTAAATGGACACTGTTCTGCTAAATGCTAAATAAAATTTGGAAGTTCTGCATGCTGACTACAGGAGATTATAATAAATAACGTGGCTCTAGGAAATAATCCAGTGCTGGCTATATTCCAGATATCTTTTACTACTATTCTGAAGTAGGCTAATTTATCTGATTTTTCACCTTAAAAAAAAAAATCTCAAAATAACAGAATTTATGCTCTATTTGCACTTGTATTTTTAAAAAGCCACATATAAATATTTATAATCAAAAAGCAACTAACCTTTTGCATTTGCCAGAATGTTGCTTCTCCTTTATATTCTAAAGTGTGCATTTTTTAAAAAAGCTATGATAAATGACTAATCATTGCCTCACTGCTAAAAACTGCCTCTTCTTCCTCCAGTACTGATGCCTGCTCTGTCACCCTGAGCCTGCTGGCTGCCCCGCAGCCCTCAGACCCATGCCGTGTCCCAGCCAGCCTGCTGGAGCTGCTCTTTGGTTTCCAGACTGCCCCTTCTTCTGCTTTACTGCAAGGATAAGATGGCCTGTTCAGTCAGCGCTCACTAATCCTGTTGTTCAATACTTTCTCTGAGCTGCAGCCTCTTCTCTGTGCCACACTGAATGTAGGAGAAGCTCCTCTGGCACTTGGGCGAACGAAGCGGGGGCTGGCATGCCATGCTGCCACCGACACACGTCACCTAAGGCAAGATGATGCCACTCCTTCAGCCCGGAATAAAGGTGGCAATTTTGTGAAAAGATGAAACTTAGTGAGCACCACAGGCTTAAGTCCATAATGCTTCAATCCACCTGGATAAATGATGAATTTCAGAGGAAGCTTAATATTCCTTAAGTTTCTTGATAAAAACTTTGCACTCTTGCTGACGGTCAATTGCTGTGCAAATGAGAAGCAGATGGGCTTTCACAGCTCCTTCTCTCTATGTCAGTAGGGCTACAAGTGCTGAAGCTTGCAGAAGGGTGTATAGCTTTGGGGAAAAATCAATGCATCATGAAGAGCAAAAGGGAGAATCCTCTCAATTTTAATTATAAAATGAAAAGTTTCTGTAAGCTAGCAAGACAGATCACTGCATCAGAAAGTCATGCATAAGAGCTACCATGTCCATATTTGTGTTATTTTGTTCAAAAATCCTTCCCAAGTTATATAACCCCTCTATATGCTCTCTCTCCACACCTGCTAGCAACAGAAGTGTGAGCTGATCCAATGCAGCCCTATGCTTCTCACAGTTGCTTAAAATACTTGTGTTAGAGTGTGGATTTGGCTACAATGCACCAGAAAACCAACAAATGTCCTGTTTCAGAAAAAAAACCAAGTGCATGGAAGAATCACAGCCTGCAGATTGAAACATAACGACTCAGACTTTAACCTCCACTGAAATCTGTTGGGATAGATTTAAATAGTTTGGGATTAGGTCTATAAGTATCTGCAATGTCACTGGGAGGAGGACGGTGATGAGAAGAGAGCAGTTTCTTCCTGGAGATCAGTCTTTGATGATGGGAATTATTACTGCACCAGATACTGGTAAAAATATCACTTTGGGCCTTAAAAAAAATGAAAATCAGCTAATTTGTTAAAAATACACTGGCTCCATTTAAAAAATTGCATATATCACGTGGCTATTGGAAATGATGCTTTAGTGTTAATACACCAACTAATAAAAAAGTTACCATAAAAAGATTTGCTGACCAAGTAGCAATTGTCTCAGCTACTAAGACATTGGCAGTCCTTCCACAATTCACTTAAAATAAATGAACTTGTCCTTGTACTTCTTAAGCCAAGTCTGTGGTCTAAAGCAATACTTTATAGGGTCAGTAGGGGAGCTTAATCTCTCCCTGATTTGTATCAGTGCCTATCACCACACAATGCATTTGTCTCTGCAGAGGAGAAAAGAATTTAATGATCCCTTGCACATACCTTCTTGGATAGGTTTAAAATTGCATTGGGAATAGAAAAGAAAGTCATCTCTGCTTTCCAGCTCCAAACAATTCTCTACAGGAAGCTCCCATTGATCTAAGATATACGCTCTGGTAACTTGACTGAATTTTGTGTTAAATAGCTTGTCTGTAGCTGACACATATATCCAACACATTGGCCAATTTATGTGCCTTGGAAGATCATTGTTTCTTTTAGCACATTACGGCCAATAGAAAACACAATGATAATTTGCATGCACTGCCATTCCTTATGCTAGGAGCATCAACCTTCACACAAGACAAAACAGAACAAGTTGCCTGAATGTCCTCAAACAAAGGTACAGAGTTAGGGGAGAAGGTCAGGGTTTGTTACTATGGGGTTTTTTTTTTTGGCTTACAAGAACCACCAAAGTCAAAGCAGTATCGGTTAAAAAAAAAAAAAAAATCACAACATTCCTTACTAAGTGTTCTTCCCTGAACTAAATATTTAAGAAAAAACATGAAGAGTCAGTTGTGCTGAAATTCCTGAAGTGTTGAAAATGTCATCAAATGAGATACAAAAAAGCTGCACAATCCAATATTTAAATGCTGGGCTGGGCTGAAATTCATTTCCTAAATATAAGGAAGAAATTTTTTACAGTGAGGGTGGTGAAACACTGGAACAGGTTACCCAGGGAGGTTGTAGATGCCCCATCCCCGAAAACATTCAAGGTCAGGTTGGACAGGGCTCTGAGCAACCTGATCTAGTTGAAAAGGTCCCTGCTCATTGCAAAAGGGTTGAACTAGATGACCTTTAAAGGTCCCTTCCAATCCAAACCATTCTATGCTTCTATGATTCTATGTTCTGTCTTGAAACAAATAGCAAACTCAGCTAAAGAACAGTATATTAGGCATCACTTTTTCTCAGCATTTATGATTGATTGTTCAATACTAAGGACAGTGGCTCCTTGAGCAACACACCCTAATTAGCTGCTTTCCCAATTATAAGCCATCTGTGTTTGCTCTACATAATCTAGTCAGATGCCACATCCCCTGATATTGTTCTAAGAATTGAGAACAAAAAAGTTATTCTCAGAACCTATCCAAATGGAAGAACACAGCTTTGACCCCTCGAGCAAGAACTGTGGTCAATGAGCACGCTGACCTCAATCAACTCAGACCTTGAGCTGAAGACACCAAGAAGACAGGGTACAGCTGGCACACATATATGAACTCAGTGACAACTCAGCATTTCCACCAAACTGGCCTGGAGAATAAGTGAGGGTCCTGCAGTCTCCATTGC
>NW_008825108.1:12848912-12889076 GCF_000699105.1 Pygoscelis adeliae | reverse complement strand
CTCTTTCACTGGAATTTAACTACCTTGTCAATGGGACTCCAATTTACATTCTCCATCCTTTGGAGAATGGATTTTGGAACTCCATTCCAGGGAGTTGGCCACTTAAAAAGTTGTTTAATTTTTTTAAATGGCACTTTAAATAACCTAGATGAAATTAGGAATAATTTTTCAAAAGACATTTTTATTTTTTGATCTAATAATTTTCCTGGTAGTTTGTCAAGAGAGTTATATGTGTGCATGTTAGTTACAAATTGATTTATGTACTGGCATCAAATTAACAGAACTGGAAGCTAAAAGGCTTTTGATAATATTAAGAATATCAAAGAGGCAATATCAGAGTAAACTTCACAGTATGCTGTACGAGAACTGTATCTTAATTGGAAGGAGAAGTAGTAATGCTGTATGACAAGCTCAGTGTCCATATGCTCGTTCACATTTCTTGACCTGTGTCAAGACTCCCAAGAAAAACAACTTCGTAAGAAGCCTTATGATGTGAGCGTTTCCCCATTAACATCTCGATGGAGATTCCCAACTCAATTCACAGGCGGTATGTTACAAAAACATACTGCAGAGGATCAGGGTTTCAAACTGTGCCAACATGGTCAAAGAGTCAAATAGAGGTGTGAACTCCACACATCTCACATCCCTGACTTACCAATTCCCTGAGCCATCTAATACACATGGAAATTCTGTGTAGCTGCTTAAAAAAAAAGAAGTATTTGAATTCTCATTTCCTCTCAATTAGAATTAATCTACTTGAGTAAGTTAATAAGGTTTCATAAAATGGGATGGTTTGTGTAACTTCTAACACAATTAAATATTAATAAACTCCTGTGGGAGCAAGATCAATGGAGTACAAAACATCTTCCTGAATTTTATCTTACAACATTTCATTTTAACCAGTTATATATTTCTCTATGCTCTGTAAGAAGTTTTATACAGCAGTAGAAGAGTGACAAAACCACACAGAAAAATCTCAACATCTACAGAATAAAGAAGTGTGTGCATCTCATGCTCAATTTCAAGCATGGATTCCACTGTGGCCTAAAATAAATAACTATCACATACGCGATACATGTCCATAATCAACCTGAAATATTATATATAGTCCATCTAGACAGTGATTAACCTAAAATTCCCCTTCTCTGGCCCTATTTGCAACAAAACCAAAATGCTATAAAACCAAAAGGTAATCACCTATCTTAAATGACAATATTAAATTACCTGTATCCAGTTTCTTATATAATTCTGCCTGACCTTTTGTGAAAGAACATTTCTAGGTGTCTGGTTTTTGCTGGTCTCTTGGGTCTAGTATGAGTTTTCCCTTAATTACAGAAGAAGAATCATAAATCTGAACCTCCATTTCTAGCACGACAGCATAAGGTTGAAAATACATTCTTTTTGAGATAGAGGTGTTAGAAACACTGGTCAAAACAAACACCAGGCAATCATTCTTGAATTTCTAGCAATTTGGTGTAAAAGATAGACTATAAATAATTTTTAAATTTTTAAATTTTTTTAATGTTTACATTTTTTAAAGTTTTAAATAACTTCTTTTTAAACATTGATATGAAATATCTATGTTTAAAAAACAAAAAAAACCACAACTACAATAAAAAAAAAACCTGCAACTGAAAAATGAAAACGTTCTGGTTATCAATTTCTCAAAATATTTCAAGGAAGTCTAAATTCCTTCATTCCTTAACCCAAATATTTCATTCCCTGACCAGTTCTTTCACTGACATGTTTACAGGAAGGTTTATTTTCTTTACAGATTTCAAAATATTCATTAGAAGGAAGCACTGCAGTAAAACTTACATTGACATTCTTTGCAGCACTTGCCATCCACATACGCCAGGGCAGAGTTAAGCGGGCAGTCAGAGAGGGGGCAAATCAAAGCCTCGCACTGCACAGTACCGTTCTAGAAGAACAAAAGGTGCTTAACTGGTAGTTATATTTAGCAAGAGCAGAGATGTTCTCAAACACAGGAATTTAAAATCTATTTTTAAATGCAATGAACTCCCTAACAATACCCAAAAAGACATTTTAACGTGGTTCTTTTAATAACTACAAGAACAGAAACTATACCTTTAGAATATCATCCATGCAATCTTTCAGACATGCATGATGTGTTCTTTGAGATGATAATGATCTAAGATTTTTTTAGAGACAAATCTATTTGGAGGTAAAACATTCTGCCAATCAGCTGCAAACTGACAGATTAGTGTGAAATAACAACCTCACAGAACAATACCTTCTGATTTTTACATAAGAGGCAATACGTTTATAAAGGGTAATAATATCATAGCTGCAAGAAAAACCTGAGACAAAAATACATAATGCATTTAACACTAAATTCAAAGCATTTTAAATAGCTATCAGCCAGGTTTAATACCATGGACTGTCGTCTTCTTGTCAACCACAAAACTCTAAAAGCAAAACTAACATCCCTCCAGAAATATAAAGATCAAAATAAGACAAAGGTGCTTTGTCTCAAGCACCTTTCTCCTTAAGACTAGGCTTAAGGAGAACCATTTAGCAAATTATAGATAGCAGCAAATCAATCTAAGGTGCAGTACAGACAACAACAGCCTTTTCATTGTTTTCTAATGGCCTTCGGACTAGGTATTTAATTACTTCAAATGGAATTAATGAGTTTTAAATGAACGGACAATAACAAATATGCCATGGTTTGGTACCTGAAAGGATACTTGCAATTGCTTCTGGAGTTGTGATACCTTTGGGAATCTTCCATCCACCTAACAAATCTTCTTCATTTGTGATATAACAGAGCATGCATATGACCCTGACATTTTACTCTTTATTACTTATTGAATGTAACCAAAGGCAACTAAAGGGAATCAGGCACAAGGGATGTATTAAATCGTTTGCTAAGAAAAAGGCTGTGTTTATAGTGACAAAAAGCAGGGAATTAATTATCCAGAGAAACCATTTGCAATTCAGTGCATGGGCATAACATGACAGCTAAGTATATTGCATAGCATCTGCCTTTGGTGATATGAAATATAGGAGAGCTACACATGCTGGCACTGCTGAAACAATAGGAAAATGTATTTATTAATACTATTCCTTAGATTTAGAACAGGTTTTCTAGCACTTTGTTGTTACTACCTAGCATACACCTGGAAGTTTTCTCATTATTTGCCTCAATAAAACTGTAATCACAGGAAGCACTAGAGTTCCCGAGTCTCCACTCAAACTGTAGCCATACCGTGCAAGTGCAGTTCTTACAGCCATCTGTCCAGGATTCAAACTCTCTGTAAGTCGTGCCTTTCATTGTGCAGGTCCTTTCACAGTAGCACTGATCCAACTTGTTCATCCTCTGCTCAGCTTGGGACAACTGAAAAAAGTTCACAAAAAAGTTTTGAATTTGTAAGTGGTTTCCACATTAGTATAAACATGATTGAAACTGTCCCCCTTATCATCAAGCATGCAGATGAGAGAATACACGTAGGAAAATGTGTCAAAGATAATAAAACAATTATTGTCAAATACAATATGATTAAACCATCAGTCATTCGGAGATGGAAATTCAGAAGCAAGACACAATGCATTTCAGCTTTCTCTAAACATCAGGGAGATCATGAAACAAAGTGAGTAGGTCAAGATGGGTATGGCCCCTGATTTCTCATCTTTGTATGTAGGAACTGACCAAGAATCTTGCTCTACGTAAACTACTTGCAGATATTAGGTTATGCACAAGAGACCTGAATCTGAGTAGAGAGGCAAAATTGGAGGTAAAGCTCAAAACCAACATGTTAGCAATTGTTTCTCCACTTCAATCAAGGCATTGTTAACATTTGTGTACCAAATCAGCCAGGTAACAGCATTCCTGTAGACATCTAAAGAACTGACATTTAAAACCAGAAGACTAGTCTATGTTCACCGGCAGACATGAATGCTTTTGGTCTGATACTCTAGGGAAAAAAAAGAAGAAAATGCTGCTTTGGATTCTTAATTCCTTGTTTTGCATATATTTTGTCTGAACACGCCTTTGGCAGCTCAGGTCTAGAAAAGTCTTGGACCAGTAAGTCTTGCTGCAATAAGCACTATAAGCACAGCAACCTATTTCATTCTAGGTTTATTGACTTGTTAGCCTAATAGACAGAGCCTGAATATCTATGAGCCCTTTCCTTGCTCAGGGATTTGGATTCTGTTTACTATTAAAAAATACGATTCTATAAAAATATTAAAACACAAGAAAGCTCTCTGAACTGGGAATTTGTATGTATAGACACTAGGCACAGATAAATAAATACAAACATATGAACATACCATGCAGGGATGTTCCACACACACCCATGTGCACATCCCCACATATGCACAAATAATCTAAAAAGACAGCAATTAAAGCCTTAGACTCCTCGTTTCTCCCATGCCATGACTCCTAGTAAACATTACCTTAGCTGATGTTTTGGCTAAAATGTCTTGCAGTTCCATAATTTTCTGCACAAGTCCATGGAAGTCGTTACAAGTTGGGCATGCTAGAAAAACAAAGTATGTATATTAATTAAAAAAAACCCAGGTATTCACAATAGGTTCAATCATGTCAAAGTTGACAACCAATACACTGAAACTCAAGGTTTTAAGAAAGCTTGTAGGACAGAAAGTACGTACAAAGCACACCTTTCATTTTATGGTATAAGAATTAATAGACTTACTGCGATTAAGATCTGGGCATTGAGAAATAAATCCTTGAGGCATGACAAGTAATTGCACATCTTGCATTATGCCCTATGTGTAAGTGGAGAGGAAAAAAAAAAGGACACATTATTTTTACCTGTCAAAATTATGTTTTCCATTCACCACGTAAAACATTAAAGCCCACACAGAAAAACTGCCTGATAAAAACAAAACTTATGAATACACAGCTTCTTGCCTGGCACCAATGTAGTGATAGAAGAATAAAGAGAAAGTAAACTAGATAGATGTACAAATACAGACATACTGAATCATTTTTAAAGACATAAGATTAAATGTCAAGATGTAATTATGTGGCAAGAGTTTGGTTGTTTAGAATTCATTGTTATTTTCAGTTAGCCATTGCAGAAAAGCTTGAAAATGACCTTTAAAAGTAATTTGAAAAACAGCTGCAGTTTCAGTTACTTTGAAACACTCTTAAATAAAATGCAAATTTTTCACTAAGCTGTAACTGTCAAATAGAAGTAAAGATTAAAGAAACTTGAGTCAGGAAAAACACATTCATGCAAACCCTTTATGATATCAATGGAGATCTTTTCATAAAGCATGCAGAATACCAAGAAACTACATGTCTGTTACACAGTCACATGTTGGCAAGAACTTAGGGGAAGGGGAAGTTTAGTGTGCAATTCAACTATGCCATCTGGAAAGGGCCAGTTTCACCCAGAAGAATAGATCCCATGCTTGCAGGCAGAATTTACATGCATCCTTAGTCATTAAGATATAATTAGCAGCCACTTTGCTGGTCTCCAAAAGCAAAGGCCAAATAACAATTTCAAAGTGAGCCATCCTATCATATTCGCTCCAGATGTCCCTTTCATCCATGACTCCCTCCCTGCATCTCCAAAACTCCTTCTTAGGAGGAAAAGCAAAATAATTACAACATGCGTCAGCATGCTTATGAAGAGAATGTTTCACGAAACTAAGAACACAATGCAAACTAAATGCAAAAGTTCACATTTCATCCACATACACAGGGCATTCAATACAGATGTTGCAAAGTCAAAGAACCAGAATTTTGACCTCAAGTGAATGACGCAGGGTGACTTAGCAACCTAAGTGACCTACAGAGAAGAGTAGGTGTCACTGGAGGGCAACTAAGAGGGTACTTAAGTGCCATGCCTATCTTTCTCCCTTAACAACTACGCTATGATCTAGGACAACTGGACACTCCCCCACGCTGCACGAGGAGCTGCAGCGATTAGCTAACAGTGAAAAAATAGGTGTGCCTGAGACAGAGCTCCACATCAGGACCTCCCACAGCACGTGTTCTGGAAGTCAGGAGCAAAGAGCTCTACACCAAAAAGCTCACTGCATTAATTTCTCCTCCCTTCCTTCCTCAGCGTCATCAACTTCAAATTCATGTCAACCCAAGATACGGCATTTTCATGAAAAGGAGGAATGGCAGGTCCTCAAATAGTTGGAGGAGCTTTATTTATCATACATCAGCTGTGATACGAGCTGACTCTGCCACTCGCCAGGAATTCAGGTTCCTTCTCATTCTCCCAAAGTAACAACAGGGAGCTGTGACATCTAGCCTACCCAGGCTCCCAGATCAGGACCTCCTGACACTACATGAGAGGCTTTGCACAGGCTCCTAAAGAACCTAGTGGTTCAAATTAACACACTGCTGGATGCTAGGTACCGAGAGAAGTTACACGGTACCAGAAATCAGATAGCCAGAACTGCTCTCTCAGACTTCAGACCCTGAAGTGAAACAGGTACAAATATATCCCAGTGTGAATATGCCTACTGGCACATTGGTTTAGTGCAGCAATATTAGGTTCAAAATCAAACAGCCAAAAAAAATCTTTTTCAGAGTGACTAATGATTTTGAGTACCTTGACCCATCTGGACAATCCATTTAATCCACTCAAAGCAGCCTGATTTTCGGAAATAGCTAAGCACCTGGACCTCTCAAAATCAGATCAGTAGGAGTTGTCCTACAGTGAGTGTCTAAAAATATAGGCTCTCCAAAACACTAAGAAGTGTTGAAAGTCCTCATCTCTAAACTGATGAATCTCCTGTACAACAGTGTCATTTTCATTTTCAGATGCAGTTTGACCATTGGTACTATATTATGCTGGAGAAATCACTTAGCACAGTATATTTTGGCTATATTGATGCTCTCTTAACAGCTATCCATTTTTGTATTTCTGTTAAGCTGGTTTACATTTGTAACTGAGGCAAAATTCTCCACGTATTTTGTTTAATTTTATCTTTCTTGAAAAGAAAGAAACAAAAAAAAATACAGTTCGCTACTGGAGCATTTATTTTTCTACACCTAATGAGCTTCTTCGTAGTGACTATGATTTGGCAAAAAGAAGAACATAATCAAGTCAAAAACTGAGAAGGCACAAAAAAATAAAGGAATATTTTAAAAAAGTATTAATTATAAGCATGTAGAATAAATGAAGTGTATCTGAGATCAGTTTAAGCAATGCATTAATATTTTCTGATTTTATTCTTGGAATCAACTGTTTATTTAAGCCAGAAATATAATTTTGCAGCTTGTTTAGCAGACATCCTTTTAGCCTTCTGAAGGAAAAGGAAACACATATTGAACTGAAAAATAAAAACGAAGTCATGCTTCAGTTTTCAAATCTGAGTGCCCCACTGGACTTCATACACAACAAGGATATAAACTAGCATTTAAGTATAGCAAACAGTATTTCAACACCCAAAAACTGATTTTAGCACAAAAGCACAGAACTTGCTGTGAAAACCATAGTCGAAGTGTTTTATGCTGAAAAAAGATTTAGCAGGCTGTATTTTAAAAAGTGATTGGGTCTGTGATCAACATCATCAATTCTGTTTTGCAGCTCAAGTAAAAAGATGCCTACCGGGTGGAAAATGGGACTGCAGTGTGGAAGGCATCCACAGAGATGCCATCATTTGTTAAAGCAGCTCCAGAGAAGACTGAGGCCAAACCACAGATAGTGGCTTTGACCAATGAGTGCTACCTAATGGACTCAGAGGAATCAAAATTTACACTCCAGTTCAACACAGCGTTTACTTTTTCAATCTTGCTATACACCAGGTGCTTGCTATATATACATGTTACAGCAGAAGCAGTAAGAAAAAGCACATACAAATATTCTTCCTCTGGGGGAAAAAACATTCCCTTCATTGATGCTAGTCATCTCATTCATTTCTGAGCCAAGATACTGTGATGAAATCTAAATCCTACCGAGAACTCCAATGAACTTGGAGTTCTGTAGTGTTCTGTGACACACAAAAAATGCATCCAGCTATGAAACAGACAATAATCTGACCATTTATTTCCTGAAATTCTGTTGCATTTGGCCATTTACCTTTCCCTGTCTTGGGCTGCTGTTGGCTGTGTCATTTAGCGCATCTGGCTCTGCAACTTTATTTAGTGAAGTCCAGTTTGATGGAAACACAGCTCACTGCATCAGATATGCTGATACACAACACACCACGGCCCTAAGAACTGTGTTATGATTACAGAAGCACAGACTGGTTGAGGTTGCAAGGCACCTCCTGAGATCACCTACTCCAACTCCCCTGCTCAAGCAGGATCAGCCACAGCAGGTTGCCCAGGACTGTGTCTGAATGGCTTTTGAGTATCTCCATAGTAGTCTTACTCTGACCAACCTCACAGTAGAACTGTTTTCTTATGTTCAGATGGAATTTCAGGTGTTTCAGTTTTTGCCCATTGCTTCTTGGTCTGTCAGTGGGCATTACTGAGAAGAGTCTGGATCCCTCATCTTCATTCCCCCCACACATTCAGGTATTTATACACATTGATGAGATTTCCCCTGAGCCTTCTCTTCTCTAGGCTGAACAATCCCAGCTCGCTCAGCCTCTTCTCGTATGAAAGATGCTCCAGTCCCTCAATCATTTTTATTTAAGTTCACTCTTTTCCTTTCAGGGAATGCATACCTTAAAATAACCATGTGCATTATTCCTCTGTCCCAGCCAAAAGGTTGTACCCAAAGGTAAGTCCATGAAGGGCTTCTCCACAACTCTTTCATAAATTCTGGAAAGGAAGGGAAAAATAAAGTCCCAAGTTGTTATCATTCCATTTACTCAGAGCTGGAATGTTCCAAATGTGACAACTTCTTATGAAACAACACTCTTTACTTACTTATTGCAGTCCACATGTAAAATCAAGTGAGAGGCACTGATTGCTAAGGAAAGCCTGTGCCATTTATCATCTGCCAAAATGTATGGGAATACTTCTGTGTGGGAGCGATGACTGCCTGAACGATAATGCAACCTGATTTCATTTCGATGACCACTGCTTTCCAGCTCCAGGTACCTGTACCATAAATGCACCATCATGTCATGAACCATTCTTACTAGCACAGCAACATTTTACATAACACAACTTCTCGTTATCATGCAGGAACTATTTAAAAGAGGGGGAAAGACAAGCAAGGAGATACAAAGACAAAAGTAGACACTATCCAGATTTGCACTGCATCCTTCTTCTCAATAACACATAATAGCAGGTTCCAACTTTCATGTAAGTACACAAGATCCCAAGCCAATTATTTTTTTTCCTCTAGCAACACTATTTTCCATAACATGATCTGATTGGAAATATAATTACCCTATTATGAATATTTGCCTCATAACCTGAAAGCACAGTAAGGATACTCTGAAGGCATGAATGCACAAAAGACAACACCAAGTTTTGCAATAGGGACATCGTTAGCCATTACCAGCCAGGGAAGTAAGCAAGAACTGAGACTGGACACTGCTTTGTTTGCTTTCGGATGTACTGTTAACATCTCCTTTCATTTTTCATAATGCAATTTCTCCAAAGAAAGACAAAATCAAGAAGTGCTAACTCTTCAGGACAATTTACATATGTGTACATATTTACTTTGTTAAATAAGTATGTGTATTTGCGGGGTGTGTGTATATACATACACATGTATGTATATGTATGCACATATATGTACGTATGTATATACATGGTAAAAAAACAGCATTGCAGCTGTACCAACGTAAATGCACCATACACCAGATTTGCAGATTGCAAACACAAGCTTTGCTGGTGAAATTCCAGCAGATCAATTTAAAAAGCACCCCATAACCAAACTTCGTACTTAGTCAGACAGGCCTGTTTCTTGCCTATCGGACCTCTTCTGGGAACAAGCTTGACACACCATTTGTCTTCTAAGTACTAAGTTTCTCATTTTAAAGTCCCCCCCTAAAATGCTTTTTAAAACAGGAAAGAAAAACAGAAATGGAGATTCTCTAATAATCATATGCAACCTACACCTAAAGAGCAAGGAAAATAATATAGTATGTGGGAAGACACACAACAACTGGGAGAATGGACAATTCATTTTTATCTATTTTTGCTGTTACATCTGCAACTAGGCATGACAGTGGTTTGTAATCTGAGTGTACCCATGTTTTAGGGTGATGTCGTTTATTTTAACAGGCTATCTATATTAAAGAACAGACAAGACAATGATTGCAGTTTTCAAGAGTGAAGATGAGACCAAGTCAAAACCATCCTGTACAATCATTATCCCTAGGAGGAGGTTGGGCTCACTGCACGTCTCCTTCCTTCAGGGTGTTTCATGGTGGAACATTCCACTTTTCCATATTTGCTTAACTGCCTGGACTTACACAGCTCTGGCTCAGTCTCGTGAGCTTCAGAAGACAGGACAAGCCTCAGCACAGAGGCTTCTCGTGCTGTCTGTGAGGCTGTAACAAAGCACACACTTGGGTACACACTTTCCAAAGGTTTGGAAGAGTCTTTGAGGAAGTAAGCTAAGCATTAACAAATACATCTGGATTTTAAAAACTCATTTCTAGTGACAAAAATACTCTAAACTTCTCTGTATGCTCAGGATTTCTAATCTTTTGAGAGAGAAAAGAGGGTGATCTTGTTTCCTGAAGGACTTACTCCCAAAGGAAACAATAACTGCATTGTACTGCAGTCTCCTCCTAACCAAGAAACTCAATATTGAAAAGTTCCAGGGGAACCTCATCAGCTGAATCACTGGTTTCTTGTCCACACCATCCCAGCCCAACCCACCCATCACAGGGAGAGCATCAGCCAAAGAATTCGCATTGCTAACATCACTACTGCTTCTCCCAACAGCTCCAAGGCACTTGTCTATGCTGTGAAAAACAAAAGGCTCTAAGTAAAAAATAAACCGCAATGAGAAACACAGTACAACAGGAGAACCTGCTTCCCCCTTTACTAATGTCCATGACCTCTGTGGTTGTTTAATCAATACCAGCCTACCTGATTTTAACCCCCCAAAAACCACACACGCTTTGGTCAAATGGATTTAACTTAGTAGAGAGATGATACGTGCTTAGGTTTACTATGTTTGACATACGGAGAAGAAAATATCAACCTGAAAAAAGGTTGTTACATCTCCGCAGATCACTCTGTGCACGCACAATCATTGCAAAGGCAACAGCCAAGGCCACCGTAAGATCAGTCACTCTACTTGGAAACCAGCCAGACAGCGATCCCTTATTTACTGACTAAGGCTGAGCCTATTTTCATAAGAGGAAGAAATTTGTCTCAAATGCCCCAGAGGAATTTGAGACAGAAGAAAAGCAATGTTTTCTCTGCTGCCCAGCACTGATCCATCATAACTGCTGGATAAGAGTTGAGAGTCAGCAGATCTGCTCAGCTGCGGAGCTGCTACCACCCGTCCCAGCGAAGGGCACGAGCCTGAGCAGGACCTGCTCTTCAGGCTGCGACAGACCAGCACAGCGGAGACTGTGGGAGTAGAAGTCAGGACGTACAGCAAAAAGCTGGAGATTTAGGAGATGAAACACCAGGTGGTCCTGGTGTATGCAGTAGCAGTCTTTGCGAGAGGGAATGCCAAGTCTTTGGTGGCTCACTCGCTCATTTGGCATCCCTGCTCACATAGCAAACACACTGTAGCTGCCCACTCTTACTCCAGGCAACTAATAAAAATCGACTTCGATTTACAGCATGTAGACAAATATTTTAGAAGCTAAAGGCAAGATATCATGTCTGCTGCTTATGAATTTATTACAGGGTGGGGGTTTTTTTAAACTTTTACTAGTCACATTTATAGGTATAGTGTTAAAAGAGTTCTTCATGGCTCGTTGATCTACACTAAGAAGAAAAGGAAAATCAATAAAATTAAAGAGGAGTATGTACTTAAGAAAAAAATTAAAATCCTTATCTCCATTACTTATAAAAATCTTTATCTGAAGATTTTTGATACAAAAGTTCTGGCTTTTTTGTTAGGTATAATTACATAAAACATTAAAAAAAAAAAAAAGATCCTACTCAGTAGACCCTATTCATTGCAAACTACGGCTACAATAGCAGTAAGCAATTCTGCTGGATGTAGATTATGAAGATGTAAAAGCAATTCACGCCACACAGCCACCACATTCAGCAACGCGTTATTTGCTATTTTCCATGGTATGATGACTGGGCAGTCAGGAGTGTGAGCCTTATTTTTCTATTTCGAAGTAACACTTAAAGTGTTCTGAAACATTAACTAGTTTTTACCGCTTGGTGCATCCCCTAGAACAATATGGCATCAAAATATACCCAGATGGGTTCTAAATGCCAAGTGGCAACTGCACTATATCTGTAAAAACCTAGTCCCCACCTCTCACTTACACTACTGCTTGGCCTTACTGGCTTTGCCCTTTTCCCTGACTACCTAGAGCTATACCTAGGCAAGAGATGACTGGCAGTTTTGACAGGGAGTGATAAAGAAAGAAAATCGTCTTTACTTTTCTGGATAAGTTGGTAGCACTTAGTGCAAGTGCACAGTGGGCAGGAAAGCCACCAATTCAGTTTCTGTCCCTTTCTTTTGCTGAATACAGTTTTAGAGCCAGACAAGAATTTTCTGACATAGGATATTTTTGTTCAAAAGTGATGATCCATTCATTAAAACCAAATCTTTTGATAGAAACAAATATTCTCGCAGCTAGGCTTGTGGGGTCCAGGATGAAATGCTTGTTAAAATGAGAGACAGAGAGAGCAAATCTAAGACTCTCTGAAAGACCTTCTCAAATACTCTTTAATGCCGCAGTTATTACCCATTTGAAAGCAGAGATCCCAAGTGAAGAGAGGTCAAAATCAGAAGAGGGTATTTCCCATATCAAAACAGAGTGCACAAACAATGGGACAGTAAAACCAGTCTCCCAGGTCAACCTGATTTGGCTCTTCCATTACGCAGAATTCATCAGTGAAAAAGAGTAAGTCAGGTACAAGAGCAATCTAAATTCAGTAAGTTGATTTCAAGTTCTATGCCTATACTAATAAATAAAGCCAGCAAGGCCCATTCCCTTGCCCTGAAGACAAATATTAACAGTGGTGCTCCACTACAACTCACACCCATACGGGTGCTCTCTCCCGCTTTTTTCCTGAAATGGGTGGTTTTTTCCATGCTGCCTGTTGGGAACAGTCCCTGGCTAACGCTACTCCACAAACCCTGCCATCATCTGCAAGGGTGCTAACTGCAGGAAACAAAAGCATGCCAAGGAAGATGCTAACAATTATGCAGAATGGACAACAGCAGGCCAGTGCTCCAGCCTGGGCCCTGTTTGGTTTACTAGCCTAGCCCTGGCCAGGCACTGCCAACAAAGGTTTTTACTGCATCAAGTGGGGAAAACAAAAGAGAATGACACTCCTCAGGACACTTGTCTCAGATGGAAAAGAACCAAGTTCAAGTCCCTGCTCCAAATCAGGCAAAGCAGAGATTAATGGTGTGAGAAAAATGCCTCTGAAGTACCACAGCCAGCGAGCTACTGATCATTCTGGCATTTATATCTCTTCTGCTGTTTATTTTCTTCTACCACAAAAAAGGTCAACCATTTCAGCTTTGTTCTAGCACAACGACTGCTCATTGCACTGGATAGCTATGGAGGACATCTGGAGAGGAGGAAGGTGCATTCCTGATGTGCACAGGGGACGGAGCCCCATGCTGGGACATGCAGCGAGGAACACCCTCCACATCAGGATGTTCATGGGAGAGAACAGCCAGGCGACAGATGACTGGAAGGGCAGAGAGACACCATGTCTGTACCCGACTCAAACTAGTAAAGCATGTGGGAGAAAAATATGTGTCAATAAGATCTTGTTTCTATCAACATCTTGCAGCCCCTCATCTGACTTCAATGGGGCTGCTGTGATCTGGAAGACTTCGCTGGCTTTGAAGGCAAGAACTTGCCTCTCACCTGAGAGATCTCTCTGCTCACCTCCCAGACTTTAAGCTCAGCTATGCCCCTAAATCAGGATAGCAAAATCTTGCCTTCCCCACCTGCAGAGTCTGCATAGCTTCTGCTGAGCTTAGCACTATGATCCAAGAGCGCTGGTCATGACAGGAGCAAGATATCCTGGACCCTCTAATGTTACTGCTGATGACAAGGCAAGGCTTCCAGCCAGCCTTCCCGCAGCACTTGTGGGAGCTCAGCAGGAGCCAGAAGCAAGAGCTGAGGTCCCACCAAGCTCCCGGAAGCACTCCAAGAAGAGCTATTCACCCAAAAGGTTCTGGCTTGGCCTTGCAAAAATTCAAACCTGGTATTATGGCACATTGTCCATGTTGTCCCTGTTCGAGCTGGGAATGTGAAATCAAATTCCCAAACCAGGAAATACTTTTTGAAACCCAATTCTTGCCTTTGAGCAATTGCTCTCATGCCTCCCATCTCTCTCACTAACCCCATTTATCAATACATTTATTCCCATTTTGTTCTCACTATCACACAGCCCTGCTAATACCAATCTTGCCTATCTGAAGCTTCCTTTTCTGCTAAAAATCAAGGAGGGAAGAAACTTTCCCAGATCAAACACTGTAAAAACAAATGGCATAAACCATCTGTCTCACTCTCTTTCTTGACAAAGTTTCTCTACGGAGAGAAAGAGGACCACAAATACAATAAACAACTTTCAGATATATATATTAGTAAAAGCAAAAACCAGTTTCAGCCTAACTCTTCCCATTTCTTACCCTAACAGAATCCAGATTTCTTTGTTATTTATTTGTTATTAGAAACACTTTCAAGCAATACTAGAAGAATAACGATATCTGTCAAAACTCATATTTCAACTATTTCAGTGGTGGTTTTCAGTGTCATAGGCAGGGACGAATCTTTTGTCCCTTATTCAGGTAGGTCTGCCACTAGTCTCAACTCAAACTCCGGGCTCATATGAGCATTTTGTAACAAGTTCTCAACCAAATCACCCTGGATCAGTCGGCACTGCGATGATTTACATCAGAAGACAGGTTAACCCAACTTGATTTAACAGAAGTTGGTGGTTCCACCAGGAAGGTGGTTTTAAGGTAGGTGCATTACAAGAATTTACATCCTATTGGCAATTTTTTTTTCTTTTTTTCTTTTGTTTTGGTCACAAAGTGTAAACTAAACTGAAGCAAAAAAATCCAGGCAATAGTGACAAGGCATCATCAATTTAATAGGATCCCTTATAACCAACACTTAAAGAAACAGGTCACTCCCAACGTTATGAAGACATTAAACTGAGTATAACACAAAATGGCTGCTTTACAAATATTTCCCTCCAACCACACACTCAGGGATAGAAGTTAATCTCCCAAACCAACAGAAACAAGGAACCTTTCTCTTTTGCGGCAGAGGCAAGAGCCCAGCCAAACAGTCAGTGGAGAGAAGCCTTTGTCCCACAGAATCTTCTCACGCACTAGAAAAGCAGTGAATCAATGTAAGAAAAGACCTTTTTTTTGACACCTTTGATGAAACATTCAAACTGCATCAAAAGAAAAGGCGGCTGACACCAGAGGAGATTTAAATCGCTAGAGGAAGTCAATTCAAAAGCAATTGATTGTTACAAACAAATTTAAGAAGGTTCGTAATTATTGTCAGAATAGTAAGAAACAGCAACTAAGATTTACTACCAAAAAAAAAAAATACAGAACATTACAACTCTCCACTCTGCCAGCAAAGAATAGCACAAAGTGGTTTAAAAAGCAGAAACAAGCTACTACTACTTTTGGCACAGGGAAGAGCCACATACAGCTTTAATGCTTGAAAATGAATCCCATGTTATTCTTACCTAATATCTACTCTGCAAGTTATTGATGGGGAGGGGGATAGCACCCCTCAAACAAAACCAACATAACTCTCCAGCATTGGCTTAAGTTGTAAATATTTAAAGTTATTCTCAGTGTAATGTGTTTGCAGCAGATTTTGTGGTGTTGGAGAGAAGAGGAGACTTCACACTGCAGTCCAGAAATACAGATACTCATACATCAAAAGCAGGGAGCATACGGTTCCACCTCTATTTTAATACAATGGTCAAATGGTAGAACAAAAGTCATGCATTGGGAGTTCACCGCTGACAACTTATCTCCTCGTACAGCTAAATCTGTAAGAAAGAGAAATTGTCGCAGATAATTTCCTCTTAGACACCAAAAGAGGTCTGAAACTGCTGTACAGTACAGCCCATTTGACAGCAGATAATCACAAGACACCAACAGCTGTGAAAACAAACGCTAAGTAAGGCAGAAATGGAATAAATTAGTAGAGATACACAATTAAGTGTAAGGAATGCCTGTCCACAATATTATATTGATTTCAGTGCTCCATTTCAGGATATAAAAAGCATTAACCGAAGGAAAGAATGCTTAAACTACAATCCAGCGACTTTATCCTTTATGGGTCCTAATACACAGTATCTCAAGAGATATGAATGTAACGTTAGTTGCATAAAGCCACCTAACCATGAAGAGAGGAAAAAGCTTTATTACATCACTCCACTGCTGCCAATTAAATGAAAATATATGAGACCTAACATATATTATAACACCATCGCAGATTAGAATTAGATGATTAAAATCATCTCTCTGCTTGATTCTTCCATCAAGAGGAAGCTGAGCCAAATTCAGAAGTGAAATGAGGAGCATAATACAGCTTGAACTGAAGGCTGAGAGCAAGTACACAGCAATCAGCGTTTAACAATGCTTCCACTCAGACTTAAGGCATCACTTCATTAACATCATTCAAAATATTTACCTTGTTATCGTAAAGTACAATGCATTTTAGGCAGGGCACTCCATGTGCTCAAGGTGATCCTCCTAAGTTAAGAAAACGTTTGTAACTTCTACCTTTCAGATATATGCCATACATAAATCTGTATTCAGCTGCCCGAATCGTTCATCTGAATGATTACTGATGTGCAATTTGGATTCCCTGACACCAAAAGAGTTTTCTTGAAAGTATCACTTCCAAGCTGTACCCAAAACTACCACTGCCTGAACTCCTTGGCTGCTCTAGTCAGTGGGGAAAAAAGCAATCTCTGTGGAAGAGTATGAGCAAATCAAAAAGGGATAGTTACAGGT
The DNA here is from genome assembly GCF_000699105.1 of Pygoscelis adeliae. NCBI lineage: Eukaryota > Metazoa > Chordata > Aves > Sphenisciformes > Spheniscidae > Pygoscelis > Pygoscelis adeliae. The sequence continues at coordinate 12,872,043 of NW_008825108.1, read as the reverse complement.
ATCGTTTCAGATTCTTTCACTTCAAGATCAATTTTTAAAGATTTGAATATATTAAATACTAGAGAAAAGCATAATCATTATAAAAGGGGAAGACAGCTTTGATATTAACTAGGAAAAGAAAAATAAAAGCGTGTAATAGAGAGAAAAAGATTACTATATCTGCAGAAAATCCTTTCAGGAGCTACTTTTTGTGGTGACAGCAACAGCCCAGCCTCAGCGAATGTCCAAGCCTCAGATTTACATGGAGAACTTCTGCATCTATCTGATAGCCCAGGGACAGCATTCACCACATGATGTTAGAGGGGAAACTTTGGGAGAGCAGTCCTGTCAACTTCTTAAGACTCAAAGCCTTAAGTAGTTGCATGACTGTGTCTCAGTGGAAGTATTCATCTTTTATGTTCCTCAAAAGAGAACCAGCAAAAAAGAAAAAAAAAAAAAATCCATAAAACTAGACAACACAGACTGAATCAGTAAACTCTGAATCATGTAAACTATTTTAAATATATAGTTTTAAAGAAAATTATAACATTAAAAAAGTAACTGCAATTTAGGAAATGTCCTCAATTGTTGTAAATTAGCATATTTGCACCGAAGTCCCTAGACCTATGCAAAGACAGGATGAGTTTTTACTCTATTTTCAAAAACACCTAAAATATTTCCCAAGCCACTGAATAAGTGAACATACCTTTTTCCACTTTTTCAACAAACATTTTGATTTTCTTGTACCCTAGAAATTCTTTTCATCTAGAACCCTTAGTTGTTAAGAAACTTCTGTAAAATAAAACTTATGCAAAGTTACTTGTGTGATGACTGATTATATCCTTCAGCTACTGCCACCTCCAGCCTTCCTCACCACCATTCCACTCCTCACTGCAGAAAAGTAAGAGCTAGTACTGACTTCTGTAAATTAAGAATATAGCCAGGTGTGATTCTACCCCACAAGGCAGCAGTTCAATACTAGCACAACTTTTTTGACATCAGAGGAGCTACAAGGCTAAAGCTGGTGCAAAGGAGTGGAGTCAGGTCTGGTGTTGCTACTTCTCCTACCAACTATGATGACTGCTGTGACAGAGAGTTCGCAAGAAGTTGTTTAGGAACTAAAGGACTGTTACAGACAAGTCCCTGGTCAGAAGTGGGCAAGGTCAGAGAGATAGAAATCCAGCACTGAAGAAGCAGTTATTTAATGTAACCCATCCAAATGCTTCCTTTTAACTTCTACATTCTCTTGTCTTTATTGTCATTCGTCACAAAAGAAAATGAAAACCATAAGAAATATTATATGAGACTCAGAGATGGTAGCCTAATTCCAGTATTATCCACACCTACGTCAGCCCTCATTTTAGCACAATTAAATTGAACAAACACTACTATGGCACACAGACATCCTTCCGTACATCCTAGCACAGAATAGACCAGAATGTGTTTATTAAAAGCTTAAGGGCACATCTAATTTAATAGCCACAAGTTCTTTCTGGCCATACTTTTGTTGAGACTGATTTTACATCTGCTGAAGATAATGACTATTTTCCCTGACTGTAAGGGGATCAGATTAGGCCTAACGTTTTTAAAACAAATTCTTCAAGTTTCTTTTTAAATAGATTACCTAATATTCTCCCAAAGAAAGTGATGAAATATTCACAAGTAGATTGCTCTTTCGCTGCTTCATCCAAAGCTGACCTGATGAGTGACTCTATTTGCCTAAATAACCAGAAGGCTTTTTTCCTTCCTCTTTAATTGTCCAAAGGCTTACAAGGAGACACCAAAACCAAACTTAAAGCATACATCCCTGTAGAAAAATTGTAAACACTAGGCATCACTTAAGAGGACATAGTAAGATAAAGAGGTCACACTGGCTAAAATGGTGGTAGGAGTTTTTTTCAGCAAGGCGTGAACTGGGTATTATCTTCATTTTTCATACCTCTAACATTGTAACATTGGAATAAGAGTACTAGAAGTTTCCACAGTTGAGAAAAAGGGCCTCAAAAATTCTCAGCAATGCCACTAAGTTATGCATCCACAGTTAAAATACCTACACACATAATGCAAACCTTCTGATTTCAGCTAGAAACCTTGACAAATGCTTTCCATTGCAGTTAGACAGTTCCGATTCCAATATGCAGACAAAAAGAAGATGTAACAATATGTTACATGAAAATGTAACAATAAAACCTGCAAATATTTAAGGTATGAGAGAAATTTCTTGAAAAAGTATAAATGTTATCAATATATTGTTAAAAATCTAATCACCCATCCCTAAAAATATACCAGTATAAAATAATAGGATTGTCGGCGTCCTGTTTGTCACCCTTTTACAACCATATTTTATATGGGCATAGGCAGATGACATGGATGAACCAGATCCAAATGAGATAAGCAGCATTATGTTTGTATGGCCACGCGACCTGGACGCCAGCACTGCTCTAACCTTTCCTTTTCTTTGTTATGGCTGGATAGAATCAATTTAATGCATTCTTGTTCCCATAAGACCAACAGCAGCTCTACTTGCCTAGCCTTATTCACTTCAAGAATTAATTATTTTCCCAAACAGTATCTCAAATTCTTCTGCAACCCCTCAATGAAAGTTCATTACACGTTATTTTTTGTACTTTTATCACTCTTTATGTTCACTAAGTGGCAGTGTTTTCTCCCACCTGGCCACTCACCAAGTTAATGTTTGTTAAGTTTTGCTCAGTTATACACTACACATTTTTTTGATCTTCTATAGCATGTCTCTTTCTTCATGCCATTCCTGAGGCCAGGAAAGGTTTTCTAGCAAACATTGCCTCCCTTCAGAAAGGCTATGCTTATTCTCTTTTCCAGAGTCTGAGAGTTTCACATTGGTGACCTTTTTGCCCACCTTTGCAACTATTTTGGCACATGAAAGTTTCATCTCTCATTTTGAAATTGCAAATATAGTTGCGTTAGCCCTATCAGTAGCCCAACCAATCCATGTTCTTCCTACAAATGTAGAAACAAGCTTTGTCAGGGCACAGTTGGCCCTGCAGACCTACTGTCTTATTTGAGACAGAATAAACTTTTCCATCTGGTATGATTTGCACATATGGTGGTACACTCTGTGTTCGAAACTCAATAATCACAGCTGCCCAGTGCTGTCCCTTGCACAGTGCTCACTCCTGCAGATGAGAAGTAGGTAACAGTTAACAGAGAAGCCCCTTGGCTCTTCTATAATATAACATCAGTAAATGTCATCCAGGAGGCATTCAAACACCCCCTTGCAACATTTAAAGATGCTTTTATAAACTTAGTATAATGATCCTTGAGAATGTTCTCCCTTTTTTTCTTCTTCTTCTTGGTTTTTTTTGTTGTTGTTTTGTGTTTTTTTTAAATAGGTGAATTGCAGAAGATGGGGCCTCTAGGAAATAGAATAAAAGTAGAATTGGACAATCTTCCAGCACAAAATAATTGACACCATGCCTGCTAATGAAAACTTGTACACTCGTGAAAAAGAAACAGATATTTTGCTTTGCCTGAACACCTCTCTTTACCTTATCTTTTTTTTCTCTATTTTGTAGTGCGACTATCAAGAAAGAATTATGGGATTGTACACAGGAAAATAAAAAGGACTATGAACCTAAAGCAGAGATCATCTGCTGCTTGTGCTAATGACTGCTTAGAAAGTGCACATTTCAAAACTCCTTTTTATTCTGTCACAGAATCATAGGGCAGTTATCTTTAATAGCCATTACTCAGACAGATATATAAAGAATATCTTATTTCTCTAGCAGTTGTTATCCTATCAAAAGAATAATCCTTAAATACTCTATGTCATTCACATAGTTTTTTCAAGGCTGACAACATTTTGAGTAAAGTACTCTGCCATTCATGGGAGGTGTAAGCCCATAACTGGAGGATTTTTTTGCTTTTTTTAAACTGCTTGCAATGTTAAAAACCAACTGGTGAAGAGGTGGACATACCGGGCCAGGCTTTGTGAATCAGTGTAGCTATACTGACATGACAGTTTTACACCAGCTGAGCATCTGGTCCTTATGGTTATGAACAACAAGAGAGAACTGGCTTTTCAAGCCCTTCGTGGCAAGAGACATTTAAAGAGTAACAGCTGTTCCACTTTCCCTTGGCTGATTTGGACTTGTGATTTTTTATGAATCTGCACAATATGCCTACCCAAACACTATAAACATTTGCAAATGACCTGCTACACAACAATTTTGCCCTAATTTATGTTCAAATTTTGACTGCATAAATACATCTACTTTCATTAACTAGCATACAGGTAGCAGTACTTACCTGTGATCTAAATGATGAATAGAGAGAATAACCCCTGAATTCAAATGGGCTTGTTTTAAGGTCACCAGGATTGTGAATTCATATTTATTTCTTAACTTCTGAAAAAAGATTTCAGCTGTTTCTGGAGATGCCTTTACACTTCTTGAAGCATCTAAAAAAAAAAACAAACCGTAACAGAAAAACTCTCAGTATAAAATCTTGTTTTACTTTACATCCTCAACAAAACTACAAGCTACTTCTGAGGAGCACAACTGAACAGACGGGCAAAAGCAGGGACCAAAGTATTTTAAACACCGGCTTTTACATGCAATGTGAGCCATCTCAAGGAAAGAATACATTTTCTAGGACACCCATTCTATTCGGGCGTGGGGGGGTGTGTTTTGTTTTTACGACAGGGTCATAACTCTTCTACTTTCTCCATGGATGGCCAGATGGTACCTTTAATATCTCATCCAAAATATGGACTCACTAGCAGTGAAGCACAGAGTGACAACACTGGATATGAGCCTAAGCTGTGAAGCGCGACCTGAGTAACTTTTTAATGACTTCTACAAAAATGTTATGCTTAATAGCTATGCACAATTAATGTAAAAAAAAAAAAAAAAAACCCACCACAAAGAGCAGCATCTCTTTAGGGACAATTTACTCAGCTTTAAGTAATAGTTATAAATAAACTTGAAAACTCACCATCTTTAAAAATATATTGTTGCTAATTAATCACTATATACTCCAGTTGTGCAGTATGTTGCTGCTGCTTCTTTCACAGGATGTCGTGAACATTTGTTAGAGTAATTGCACACACACAATGAAGATTTTGCTTTTAAAAACCTACACACAATCAAGACTGAAGCAATGTTTCTGCTGAATTTGCATGGAACATGCACAGAAAATAAAAAGGCCCAACCCTAAGCCCTCTAGAGAGATAATTTACAAAATAAGATGTCAAATGCTAGAAAAACAATTCCCAAGGTTTTCCATAATACATTATACTAGAAAAAAATTAATATATATTTTTAATGCACCAAATCAATTCATTAGTGTGTGTAATCAACTGTGTAAGAACTAAATCATTTCACAAGCTTCTTGTCATTGCAATTTGACCATCCTGCTCTAATTCCGGGACACTAATTCAGGGACAGCAACAGCAGCAGAGAGCTAACTGCAATAGAAACTGTGATTTCTTTTGACAGCGCTGGAGCTGATCTCTCAAGTAAGCTTACACTGCTGTTTTTAAAAACATTCTTTAAGCTGCACCTATGAAGATGCTACTCTGTATTAACAGCAAACAGTTTATTGTGGTTTATGGACCAGGAATATTTTGTAATATGTGTTTAAGAAATGCAACAACCTGTACAACCCTGAAGTCCTAACCAAGCTCCTGCACAGTGTCACACCAGGCTGAATTTGATTAATTTTTTACAAAGGGGAATCCAAAAGACCAAAAAAAAGGGGGGGGGGGGAAAGAAAGAAAAGATAATTTAAAGCTTTTTTTTGGTGAAACTTTACGTCTTTTCTACTGTGGATTGTGTAACTCCCTCACTGTAGCAAAATTCCATAGTATTTCAATGGAATTGTTAATAAATCATAAGGCAACTCAAATACAATTACATCAAAGCGTTCATTTTTAGCCAAGGGACACTACCAGAGTGGAATGACATAGGTTTGCATGCTGGAAGATAGTTTAACTGCATTAACAATTTCTAGCAACATAAACAATCTACTCCCAAGAGACAGAGGAAGGACACACAAGGAACATATTCTCTAATCACGATCACAGGATCCTCACGCACTGCAGCTCTCAGCAGCAGCTTTCCTATCAAGAAACAGAAGAACACAGGAAAATACAGATGTGGAACTCACTTCAAAGCCTATAGAGTCCAATTCCTAGATGCAAAGCACATCCTCCAACCCTGTCTGCCATGGAGCTGGGTTTCTCATCTTACAAAGCCCAGCCAGCACCTTCTATTGCAGGTTCATTATCATTAGAGCATCTACAGAATCTGCTTTTGGGCCCACAAACGTATTATGTTTACACTGAAACAAAAACAATCTCATTTTGACTAACGACAGATGATCTGGCAAAGTATAATCAAACTATATTTGTGCGCTTGTGTGCGTTGTCAAAAGAGTGTTTGCCCTGAGGGGCAGAGCTCCCCTGCCTGAAGGGCTTGCAGCCTCAGAAGCCGCAGTTAGGATGAGCAGTGCAACTTTAAATAAAAGTGGGAGAACAAAACCCAGAGCAAGCTGAGACCACTGGAATGTGGGAAGTCATCTTGCTTACATATTAATAATTGTTACTACTTTGTAACAACACTCTTGTCCCTCCAACCGCCTTTTATGCTTCTTTTATACTTTCTTGGTAGAGATATTTCACTTTGCCTTCAGTAGACGATGAGATATAGAAACCAAGCCTATAGAGTATACACCATTAACACCCCATGCTTTTTCAGCTACGGTAATTCAAGCTGATTCCCCCTCACCTGAAACATTGAAGGAGTTGCTAGGGGAAAAGGGAAGGGTGGAGAAAAAGGGCTATGAAGGTGATTGCCACATCATCATCGCTCACCTCCCTGCCATTTATACAGGGCTGATAAAGCACACATCCACCTGAATGGGATAGTGAAGAAGCTGCATAGATCCTTCATCCAATAGCTTCTGTGTCTGGTCACTTCAGTCTCACTCTGATTTAGAGAGTGAGCACACAGGAATCTATCGAGGCATTTAGGTACTGAACAGATACTATCAATTTCTATGGATGTATATTGGAGTTGGACACACAATATTTATGGTTTAATATGGCAGCAGGAAAAGACAGGAGGTATACATATCAAATGTGAATTTGATGGGAAGACAGGAGATAGGAAGAGGGTTGGAGGGAAAAAACGTCAAGCAAGACTAAAAAGAGAAAGTCATGTCAGAATTGTGGGAAATAGCAGAATTGCAGAAATTGGCTGTTCTTGTTCTGTTCCCGTTGACTCCAATGGATTTCTTTCAGGTTCCCTCAAGATAATGAAATGGTACCAAGAAGGAAGATGAGAAATGCAGAACAACTACCTTTTTCCAAGAGTCCAGATTTTCCCTGTGCAGCTCTGAACCCTGGAAGATGCTAGAGTGCCTCTCTGTCCCAGTTGCCCTCTGGTTTATCCCTCCACATTGTTCCTAGTTTTAACTACTATCACACCCTACCAGTGGAAATCATAAATGCTCTATGCTGGAAGTGGAAAATAGTCCACGAAGACTATGCTTACTTAACAAAAATAAAATCCACAACTTTTCAATTAGAAAGAAATATTAATTTCTACCAAATTCCTATGATACTCTCATTAGCAACTGATGAAAGAAAGTATATGCATAACACCCCTACCATTATACACGGACAGTTCCAGTCACACATAAATAATTGTCTCCCCCTCCTACATGCACTTTTATTCTAATTGAAGCTATTGGGATGCAAACACTGTGCTACAGATGGCCAGTGCTTTAGTGAGGAAACAAACCCTCGCCGTCAAGTGGAGCTCTCCAGAGCCCTCCCAGTCCTCATTGCTGCACTGAGAGAGGAGGAGGAAAACAGATCTGCCTCTATGCCCACAAGAGAGGAATCTTTTTTGAAGTCTACCCTGTGAATCATTACCCGATCGCTAGGTTGGACAAGAGTTTTCCATCCTTTTATCTGTAAAACCTTATCTGGGTACCCTATAATCATTCATCATGGCCTTACACTACCTTCTTGTATACAGACAAAAGTATCAAGACCTGATTAGATCACGCTGGAAGCCTACATATTAAGATTATCGTCACATTAACTGCTAGAGTATTAAATTGCCAAAAAACATGGCCACTCGCTTTTGGTATTGTAAATAGGTCAGTTCATACTTGCTGTACCAAAGAGCTACACAGCCTTTTGAATTATTACTACCCTGATGAAGCACAGCACCCTTTGCTCAGGGCAGGCACCAGGTGGATTTCTTAAAGAAAGACCACTGAAAGGTCCTTGATCCATTAGATGCATTCTTTTTACACTAACACAACAGTGCAAATCCCTCATTCCAATTGCCTTTGAACACTAGCGGTAGGTGCTTGATAGATCACCAGCTGCGCTCAATAAATACTGATTCGGGCTTGTTCTTGACATTTGGCTTCCAGTAATCATTTTAAGACCCGAGGAAAATACTTCACTGGAACTGGACTTCTTCCATAATAGCCTGGAAAATCAAACTGGTATATATCAGACAATAATTTGTGGTTTCTCAACAGTTGCGTAAAACCCTCATACTGTGAACATTTCTAATACAGAAAACCAAAGGCATAAATCTTTTGATATTAGAATGCAAAAATAAGGAGAGAATTACTAGTTTGAATGAGACATTTGTCTCTAGCCATGATATCTATATATTGGGTTTACTCTCCTAGAATATTGCATGTGTTTGGTTTGACCACACCATGACAACTCACAAACCCATAGTGTCAACACTCCATCTTTAATTTACAGACGAACAAAGTGCAAAGTGACAATGAAAGAAACAAATATCCAAACTCAAAGCATGTTGCGCTTCTTGTTCAAGTCAAAGGTTGTAGCATGGAAATGCCTTTAGAAGGAATAATAACGCTTATGTGGTAACACATGCGGCTGGGTTGAGATATGCAAGTTAGCAAAAGTACTGAAAACAACACAGCAGACTGGGGGAAGGAGGCTGGAAGAAGAGAGAATTACCTCTTACCGTGGTTTGCAATGATAACGATTTAGAAGGACACAGACAAACAGTAGGTGGTGGTCAACCTTCAGCTGCAACATCTAGTTATGAGGTGATCAGCTGGCCACAGGCGCAGAAAACCAAGTCTTTTAAGATCTAACATTGCAAAGCAATCTGAAAACCCAGTGAAGAAAATCACTGACCATAAGAGCTGCAGGAACTCAGCCCTTCAGAGGACAAACTTAGTGGCTGCCTCTACCCTGTGCTTGCAGCAGTCATCACAGCTGGGACACATTTTCACTCTCAGAGACAATCTGCAGTCAGAGCTTTGCAGCAAACACCAAAGCCACACAAGTGTCTCCTGGAGGTGCCAAGTGTAGACACTGTTATTTCAGCCATGCTCATGAGATGATAATTACTACACTATAACCAAGACAGTAAGTCTAACTTTCAACAGTAGTCACTCCACAGGTCCAAAGGCACTTCCACCAGTCTAAACTGGTGCTGCAGAAAGAGGCGGTCAACCCTTTGCTCTGCCACCAGCCTTTAATTCCTTCTCCTCACCCCTATGATGACAACTGCATTCATGCAAACTTATGAGGAACCACATCAAGCAACTGATCCAGCTGTTACTAGCCGAGCTCCCCCTCGCAAAAAAAAAGGTGTTGGAACAAGTTACTGGAAGTAAGAAGGAAAACTTCCATACACGGCACCAGCAATGTACTAAATTGCACAGTGAAAAGATCACATGCAAATACGGTTTAGGACAAGGCATTCATTACAGATGTTTTCCAGTCCACAATAAAAACAAACAGTTATTAAATAGAATGGATAACTTGTCTTAGCAAAGGGTGTGCTCTGGAGTTTCTGAAGTGCATCTAAAGCTAAACACGAAGTATGAACTGAATTATAAAACAAAGTCCTGCAGAAAAGTCTTTGAAGGAGGCATTCTAATTAATTGAGCTCCACAGTTTGTTTCATGTGCACATAATCAGCTTTCAATAGCAGCATCTATAAATCAATTCTGCATCTGACTGTAGGTTTGCTGAACTACCCAAATTAAATTCTAGTGGCTTGTGAGAAAAAGGAGGAGGACTGCAGGCTAAAAAGAGTCTGAAAAATATTATAAGGCTAGCTTAATTTTGGTTCATTTTCCTACACTAGTTGGGATCAGTGTCACAAGCATACATTCACACCATGTCACTTCCCCATATTAGAATTTTTGGCTAATCTTTTCCTTAACTAGGGATTTCACACAGCCTACAAAGGGCAACAATATCTGAGACAGTTTACTTTATGTTGTTCTTTTATTTAAGTAACCAACGTGGCATGCAAAGCCAATCCAAAAGCATAATCTTTACAAGGTTGAAGGGTATAGCGGGTTTTTAAGTGGAGCACGGTGCATTCAAATTCAGGAGTCGCATTCTTATAAAGAAAACTGAAGACAGACAGAAGTAAAACAACCTTTATTAGACCAAAACACTGCTAGACGTGTTATGCTTTAGATACTTGGGTGGGAAGGTTGATTGGTTTGCCTTTTTTTTTTTTTTTCAGATACACCTGACTTTTTATTTGAACTGATACATAAGATACTGGTTGATAAAACATTTTGAGCTACTTTTCCTATGTATTTGTTCATCCCCTTCTCATAGATTCCCAATTGTTTCAGAGAGAATAGCAAAACAGGAGGAGCTACAGTTTTCCAGACCCACATGAACCTGACTTGGTTTCTCTAAGGCTGTGGGAAGGAGCTCTGCAGGAGTCTGCGGGAAGATGTTGCAGTTCCACCTCAAGTTTAAAAGACTACAAGATACGGGGTAAACACTGACCCTGTAAGACTCCCACTGGAGCCATTCCAAAAGGGCATGCGTGACGTGCAGGGCCCAGGAGCACTGCCCAGTTCCCAAGTCTGGGTGAACACTGGGACTACAGTCCAAACGTACGTCAGGATCCAACCAGGTACATCCAGACCTTTATGCACCCAAGTGCTCCTTATAAACTGGGTACAGCCTGGTCTCACCAGAACAAAACCTCACGAATGCCGGGAGCAAGGACTCTAGTAAATCTCCCAAGTTGAATGATCAGGACCTTGGGATACCCTACAGGCTGTTTAGGGGGGATACCCCACAAACTGCCCTTGTAGTTTAGACACCACCACAGTGACCAACAATTTGGTGTGCTTCCCTTCTTATCTCCAGTAAAGAAATGGCTCAACAAGGATGTATGCAGAAAGAACTGCAGTGGATGGGAAGGAGAAAAGGAGGAAGACAAAACGCACTTCAGCCAAAACTAAACAATCGAAACAAAAACTGACTTGAAGCCAAATCATTAAATCAAATAAAAACAAGGGGAGAAATGTCACAGTTTGTTCTTGCAGCATTTGGGGAGATTCCAATTGCCTTTGCTTTGTAGCTTTCTCTATTCTGAATGTCAACTACAGCTTTGGTGTGTCATCCAGCAAGGGCTTTCCTCCAGCTCAAACTATATGCAAAGTCCCAGGAGTCACGACAGACCGACACACGAGACTAGAAGAGGGACTTGTCTCTGAACACACACGTTTGTCCCCCAGTTATATTGACTGTTCATACTTATATTCTAAAAAAATTAATCATATCACTTCTGGCCAAAAGTCTGGATCATCTACAAGCTACATAATTGGGTGCTTAAAGTCATTTTGGCATAGCTGAGAACACAAATCCACTGTGGGACAAGAGGGGGAAAAGGTACTGAGAGCCAGGACACATATGCTTGAATACAGCTGTGATGTTTCTGTTCTGAAATAACCAAACCATTATTAAGGACCTAACTTGCTTGTGTAATTGGGAGTAGTTTGTGCATTTGCACAAGTAATCATGACTTCAAAGTGCTTTGTTTGTAATCTTTTGTTCTCCGTGGTCAAAGTCCCAAGAGAATTTTTGCTTGGTTTGTTAAACTTGTTTGCTTTTTAAACTTTTTTTTTTTAAACTAAACGAACACTAAAAATTGTCAACTATGCAAATGAAATTAAAATAGAACATACTTAATAGGAGGAAAACCCTCTACATAATATGACAAAATAGGATAATTGAGTGGCAGCAAGCCCTCAACCATTTCTGCCAGCTCCTGGCACTGACTTGGATGACTCTTTAGGAAAGCGTTTGCAAATCCAAGACTCTCTGGGGCAAAATACGGCTGTAATATATTGTGCATTCACTGTAAATTGAGAATTATACCACCAAAAACCTGTTTCTGTCTAGGAGCATTCTGCAAAAGAGATGATACGATGCTAGTTTGAGAGTGATTATCCTAGTGGCTGGGTGAAGCCTCTGAGCTTATGTACTGGCTGCTTCCAGAAACCAAGGAAAGTCACATCAAGCTGAATCTTTCTGCAATGCTAAGCTTACCTTCCCACAGCCCGACTACTGACTTCCCCTGCTGAAACAGCCTCCTTTGCATCCCTGTGAGTCTACAAAACAATTGTTCCGGTGCTAGCCACTAAAATACAAACACGCTCTTTTAAAACATGGCCAAACCCCTGAGATGATCTTGGGATTTCAGCTGTGAAACAATTCTTTGTGGCACGCACCTAACTTTACTAGATCACATTGTGTGGAATGGGGAAAGGTGGATCTTTTTTTCCAGCCCAGCCACCTACTACACAAGCAGAATCCAACTGCTTCGGTGAAGCGGTCAAATGAATGGTGCAGCTGCTCGGCATGATTCCCCACCTGGATTACAGATCAGGGAAATGTCCTTTCAATGGTGGTGTGTCTCAGTGTCTCAGCAGCACAATACAAACAGCCATAGTTAGCACCTTTGCTTGGTAAGTAGATCCGTACAACACAGGGAAATAGATGCAGAGAGAACAAGAGGAGGATTTACACCACTGTAAACACCCATTTGAGCATCAGGACTAGGTATCACAGCACTCTCAATCTCAGGCTTAATTTGCCAGACCACAATGCTGACACTTAGACATCTCTCATCCTCCCTTTGGCTGTGGTCCCTTTGGCAAAGAAGGAATTTACACCAGGATTACAAGTGGGAGCCATTTACTGTAAGGTAAAGCAGCCCGGCTGCACTGCAACAAGTCAGGTGTGCTCTTCCAAAAATATGTAGGGTCCATGACTGAGGGTTTCATGACTTTTGGACTCAGTAGGCAAAAAGTAAATAAGTAAAGAGGTAAATAAATACAGTAAAGGTTCTAGTGACTGTATCTACAATAGCGTATTTCTGACAATTTTTCAAACCTTTCGCAAATGAAAGGATAAGAAACCTGATTGTAGGAAAACCTGAACTTTAAATGTATGGGGTTCCAGATTAGAAGTCTGTATTCTTAGTACAGGAGGCTGAAACAGCTGATTTGCTTAACAAACGATACAGATCCTACCATGCTAGATTGTTACTAAAACAACTCCCACCAAACTGCCAAAGAAAATGTGAACATGCACTCCTGAACATTTCTGAAAGGAATTGAAGGAATGAGCGCATCAACACAGGGGGAAGCACCACACAAAAGTACTATCAGGAATTTTTAAATGCATACAGAAAACCACTGTTCCTTGCTCACAAGAAATACTACCCCTTTCACTGCAACTATGTCATCATGCAAGATACTATCACCAGGACAGAGGGTGCTACTCTGTGGGGACCTATTACGTGACAACAAAATGACAAAGATAAAAGACAACTTCTGTTCTTGTTATAGAAATTCCACTCCTAGGAAATTAAAATGTGTGCTGTATGGTATGCTCTGCCCCAGGTATTTATTATTGTAATGCCTTCTGGTGATTGATAGGTTCAGGTTACCAATTATATGATGCAATAGCTTTTTTGATTACTAGTTTTCCCTAGTCTATATTCCAACACTATTCTCAATTCCTCTTTAAATTCTGAAGACTCTTTGTATTCGCTCCCTCATAGGTAGTATCAAGTGCTGCTACTTACGATGATGTTGTTTAGGTTTTTCATGGCCAAAACCACTATAAAACTATTATGTTTGAACAAGGACACAGAGGCAGCGCTGAGTGGGATTTCTGTCTGCTTCTTCATTTCAAGACAGGTTCCAGCTACATTTAAAAGGTTGCAGCTACTATAGATTTATAAATACATATGTGTATGTATACATGCACACACTCACACCCCTTCAGGCACAAAGCAGTTTTCTAGAAGCTGCTTTGAGAACACCTTGAAACCTGTGGAGAAAATGAAGCCTGTCTTGTTTTCCTTGCTGCTGCCATCTGTGGCATATGCATCCAGTTACGCTTGGCTGCATACTGTCATATGAGCACTTTGTGTCAAACTGACCTAACAACAAAGAAAAATATCACACCAAGAAATGCTGCTAATACTGGGACACAGACTGAAGAGCACAAGAAAAATAATGCATCACCTTCCACCCCTACTGGTACTGTAATAAGGGCATGACACACATGAGAACTGCTAAAAGACTGAATTTATTTCCAGTCCCTAGTCATATAGCACGGTCAGGATTTAAAAAGTTATGCAAGTCACGCCGAGGGGGAGGACAAGAGGAGGAAGCAGTGTTGTCAGCCTTTTCCAAATGAAAAAGCAGGCTACCAAAGGTAAACAAAGTCTAATCAATTGAAAACAATAAAGTGCAAACTTAACGGTAATATTAAACAACACAAGCAGATTATGCTAGGTGTACATCAGGCTGGATTACATGAACTACCCTTCTCCCAGAAGATATGACACAATTCAGGCTTCTTAAACATATCATATTCCAGCGGTGAACTGGGTCATACAATGACAGGCTGTAGAAGACCGGCACCCACCATGGCACCTCTGAATTAGGATCATGCTGGGTGTACGTACTCCTATATCCTCTGACCAATAGACCACATCTCTCCCTCACTTGGTTCTCACTGCGCAAGTGTAAGACCTATTCATGACCTCTGCTTGGTCATTTTCTCTGAAAAGCTCCTTTCCCTGTGACCTGTATGCTGCTCCTGAGGACCTACTACCTGCAGCCTCTGTTTCACAGACTCATTTAGGCTAGAAGGGACCTCTTGAGATCATCTTGCCCAACCCCAATCATTTGTGGATGCGCTGGAGGGTTTAGGTTTTTTCCCCCATTAAGAATTGGTTTCTCTCTCTTTGCAATGGTTTGCATCTCTCATCCTAGCTTTCCTTCACCTCTGGCTTTCTGGGGTATAATTGTTCTTGTACCCACATTAGGGTTAATTGCCTTCAGCTCACCAAAATTCTAAGTGTTGAGGCTGATTTATTTTCATACAACACAATGGTGAGCTTAAGAAAGCATTAATATGAGATCCATCTTAATTTCCCAATGACCACAATGATGTGGTCTGCATGAAAGATTAACTTCTGACACAAAAGAATGGTCAACAGTCACCAACTCAGAGAGCTCCAGAAAACCCAAACCTTCATCCCAACAGCAAAAGCAGCACAGCAAGGCAGGGGGAGGAAGGCCACCACCAGAAAAAAATTACATCCGAAGCATGCCAGACACATCCAACAACTCTTTTGCTAGCCACAGGTCTCTGGCAGTGGGCTGAGCAAACAGCAGCAGATGGGAGGAGAAGGCAGGAGACTGAATCATAAAGAGAATTCTGGTACCAGCAGAAACGAGGTGAGAGGAAGGATACCCAAGCCACCAGCCATACTGGCATTCTCAGAAAAATCTCTAGTCACTTGATATCTGTTTTAATACCAGGAAAAGAAAAGCTTAGAAGGATTTTGAATCAGAAACGTCAAAGAGAAGGGATACCAAGGAATACTATACACACAGCTCAGCTATGAGCAGGGCAGACTGACAGAAAGTACATGGGGGACGCAAGCTACTGTTGCCAGAGGTCCCAAGGAAGCTGAGGAGGACCAGATTTCAGATTCTCCTGCAAGGCAATTTCTTTTAAATCAGGTATTAATGGAGTCCATGCTTCTATGGATGTGTCTGTTAGCCTCGGTGAATCAGCTACAGGTTTTAAACACATGCCCAATTTATAAGCTTGGATGAGTTAAAATTAGAAATGCTTCCAAACCCTTATTTCCTTGCTCTTGCAGGCTTGTTTTAACTGAGTACCATTAAAATATACTTAAATGCACCAAAGAACAGTTTTAGGGAGAATGCAAAGGCACCAGTTTGATTTTAATGAGTATTAGGTGTTCGATGCCCCTTTGTGTCTTTGAAAATCTCTTCCTGTATTAGAACAATTCCACCAGCACTCCGGATTTGCAGAGTACAGAAAGACTTACGGGGTCATCCACCCCATCCTTAGCATATTAACTAAGCATATTGACTAACCGAATGTCACACAATGACCACAACATAGCTAATGTTTCCTAGAGTTTTTATTTCATGCTATCTTCTACAATATCAAAAGTCTGGAGATTTCCACCACTCCCTTTCGGTAGCTATTCCAGAATCTAAACTAGTTCACCGTGACAGTCTCCTTTTGTCTTAAATCCTCTCCATTTATAATATCGTTACATTACTCTTACCTCTAGCTCTTTGAATACTAAATAATTCCTTCATTTTAAACCTCTAAGAATCTTCTAATACTAGATATTTATCATACAACAGTTTTGTCATTGCTTGGACAAGCAATGTCCAAGCTTTCAAAAGCTTTCTTAGTAAGCCAGTCTTTTTTACTGTATAATCAGGTTTGCTGTTGTTCTCTTCACTCCCTGCAATTCATTGATATTTTTCTGAAATGGAGAAACCCGGAGTGAATGCAATAACCCAGACACCATCTCAGTTTAAAAAAAATTCAAGCTCCCAGATCTCTTACTACAGTATACTCTGCTTATGCTTCAAACGGTGTATGCAGGGATTCTTAAAAAGAGCATCGCTGCCCAGGGTACACAAGGTTTTCCTCAGGTCTACCCCACTCCTTGAACGGGTGCTGAGCAAAGCTGGGACTGTTTCAAGTTCAAGGGATATTAGCCAATGTTACAGGAAATCTTAAGAGTGCTTTTTACACAGCCGTGGCCCAATATGCAAATGCATGTTTAGGGAGTTACTAAAACCCAGATTATCAACCTCAAAACCACAAAAGTTCCTTTGGAACCCTTCTGGAGCGTTATGCAGCTGTATTTAGAGACTGGTAGACTTCCAGCCATGGAGTCAAGGCTGGCATGTGTCGTCTTCTCTCGGTAGGATAAACAGTATGGATGTTACCACCATCTAACTATACTTAAATAAGCATTTTTGCTGGGGAAACCTTATAAACGTCACGCTGTCTAACAGAGAGAACAACTCTAAAACTGGAGGTCTTTTTCTTATTACACTCCCTCTATGTTTTTAGAGAGGGAAATTGCCACTCAAATTCCACTAAAAGAGTTCTCAGTTATGGATCGCTAGCAGTATTGATTGTAATGGCTCCTTTGGAAACATTACAGTCTATCGTAGCAACGTTGTTGCTGCTGTAAATATGTTAATCGGCTAAAACTCTTTTGAACAGTCTTCAGAAGTCTCTCAGTCTGCTCATCCTTTTATACCATGCCCATTGCTTTAGCACCTTGCAACAGCATAGCGTTGAGTAACGTCTCCCAAGACAGCTCAACACAAAAGTCAGTTTTCTAAGCTCTTATTTCCCTCTGAAGTCATCAGGATCACACACCCCAAAAAAAGTATGCACAAAAAAACCCATAAGCAAACAAAATGTTGTTTAACATAACAAATAATGAGAAATTTTTGCTGTAAAATTCTTCCATGTTGAAAATGGCTACAGCATTTTTTTCACCCAAACACGGTTTAAAGAGAAAGGAAAAAAAGAGAAAGGAAAAAAAGAGAAAGGAAAAAAAGAGAAAGGAAAAAAAGAGAAAGGAAAAAAAGAGAAAGGAAAAAAAGAGAAAGGAAAAAAGAGAAAGGAAAAAAGAGAAAGGAAAAAAGAAAAAGGAAAAAAAAGAAAAAGGAAAAAAAAAAAAGGAAAAAAAGAAAGAAATTTACTCCCTAAATGGGACCATAACTTAAATATTTGCTACAAGTTTCTTTTAAGTTTTTAAAGTTCAGTAACAGCTACCTGAAATACCTGAGTGAACATTCCTAATGGGTATTTATCATGGAAAACATGACCAGGCAAAAAAATTAAAAACTGAAGCACCCTTTCTTACCGTATTTCTTCTTGGATTTTCCTGAGAAGAAATCTTTTGGACAACACTGAGATAGAAAAATTAGTATTCCTTAAACATTGAGACAAAATTAGAGGAATTTAGCCAAAACAGAGGGCGGAAAAAAATTCCGTGAAAAATAATTTTTCACCCCTTATTCAGCTCTACCTTAGCAGTGCAGGTAGGAGAATACAGCTGTTCTGTGGATCTGCGCCTTGGCACACGACCAAACAGGATAAAATATAGGGAATTGAAGAACAACTACGTGGAAGTACAGTTTCCTGTGACAGCTATATATAATCTCCAGCTCTTACCTACTGGTTTTAAATAACTTACAAGCTCAGTTCTGTACCTCCCTCAAGACTCAGTGGAAGCAGTGAAGTTAACCATTCTTGGAGTTATTTTTCCAAGCTGGAACCTATATGCCCTGGAGGATACAGATTGGGAGAATGGAAGCAAGGGGGTGAGAGTAGGAAACCTATTTCCCAGATCGTATAAGTAAACAGTAGGGTGAAAGCAGGGAGGGGGGGCGGAAACAGACATTAAGACTGATCTAGATGAAGGGATGTATAGGAAATGCTGCTGTCCTCTCTGAAACCTCATTGGAGAATGAACCGTGCTGCAGTGGGGGAAAAAAACATAAAAAACCCATTAACCTAGCTAGTCTCAACCACGCTTCGTGACTACAGAACTATGTCACAGCAAAAGCAATTACATAAGGGTAGCAAGACCTCATTTTCCCACGTCACTACCCCTTGCTAATGCAATCCTCCCCCAGCAATATAGAAAGATATGCTTGACAGCTACCCAGAAGAGTCACTGTCCCTGCTTCTCAGGGCACACGTGCTGCAGGTGCTGGGTTCTCTCTGGCATACAGGACAGGTGCTGTCCTGCTGTCAACATCACATCTTCGACTTCAGCTGAGATCACTGCACCCTGCTACACTGCCAGGAGAGGCTGTCTGGTGAGCAGCCATTTGCGCTTGGCTGCTCCTGATGGGGACGTCGACATGGAGAAAGGCCTCCTTGGCCTCCGCTCCTCTGACCATCCTCACCCTTCTCATGGCACCAACTAGGGCTCTGCCCCACATCACCACACGGACACCGTCTTCGTGTATTTTCCTTCCATACATGCTCCAGAGCTGCACATCTTACTCATTTTCAGCTTTCCAACAAATATGCCAGGTTGAGCCCCGAGATAATACTAGCCTCAACAAGGGTTTTGTACTTGCAATATTTTCGAAGAGGCCTGATTGTAAAGGTAGGAACAAGCAAATGCAATTCTGTCTGTTACTAATCAGTATGAATTGTTTTGGGCAACACTGAGTGTAGAAATGGAGCATGGTTACTTTTAACCTGAACAACCAAACTCTCATTAAAAAAAAAAGTCTTAGACACTGAGCACTATCCCAATAGAAAGCAGATCCTCAGGGACTTCAATTTATTGCAGATAGTAGATGCAACCTGGCTGTGCAAAGCTCCAGGTCAAGGCCATAAGAGCACAATAAAATATGACATTCCTCTAAATGGAGTCAAACCCTCACTGATTAATAAATGCAGGTACTAATTCACTGCAAAGGTTGAAGTAGCAGAGGCTGGAGGTGTTAGCTGTCCCACCAAGCCCAAGCAAAGCAGTGGAAGCCATGCTGCTTGGCACTGTCTCCCGAGGGGATCTGGACAGGTAAGGTATGGTGCCTACACCGGCAAGCAGGTATCATTTCTCTCCCCATGCTGTAGCTTCTTCCAGAATCCATGTTCTTAAGAATTTAACAGGCTGAAAGGTGACAAGAGCCCATATCAAGACACATGGCAAGAGATGTGAGTACAAAAAAAAAAAAAACAAAAACAAAATCCAAAGGTGATGGAGGGAATATTTAATTTCTGCTTATTTCCTTTTCCTCCCCCCAAAAAGCCCATTGTAGAAAAACAAAAACGATACAAGAAAAAAAAAGAAAATTTTATGTAAAATACCTTTTCTTGCAATGAACAATGATGTCATTTTTGGAACCATACTTAAAACAACTTTATTGCTCTATACTTATGCCTTTGTGATGCTTTATATGCCTAATACACGCTCTCAGCAACATTATTGATTTGAAACTTTCAGCATTAAGACAGTTACAATCCCCAAATGCTACAGGCCAAGTTTTCTGTCATTCCTTAACACTAGTTTTTATCAACTATGCACTAATGACTACATACAGGGATTGCAAGCTTTTCTTCTCCAGAAACCTGAGTTTCCTTGGTATCTCCAGTATATTAGGTCCCCATTCACTTTCCACTTCCCAGTTCTACCCTCTGCTGTGCCATTACAAGCACCAATCACAAGTCCACGATATTTGAGTTTTTTTCTTCCCATAACTTTTTCCCCTTCTTTTTTAAAGAGAAGCCAGTGTGGCAGTAGTTAGCAAGCAACGCAGTCTCCAATAATAGGTATATTCATGATTATTCAGCAGCATATGGTTATGCAGTGGGTAAGTGCATCCTAGTTCTCCATCCACGGCAACTCAGCACGGTTCGGGATGGGAACTGGATGCAGGATTCTCACATACTACCTCCTACTTTTTTGGGGCAGGCTCTTCAAGCAGCAGATGCTTCCCAAATACCTCCTCTTGCTAACGCTGCTGACAGGAGGAGGTATTCAGCTCGTCTGGAGCAAGGGGATGCCTCGCGGCAGCAGGCCCCGCTCTGCAGGCCCCAGCAGAAGCAGCCCAGCTCTTTGGAGCTCTCCTTCAACATCCAGCCCGGCTCCCCAGCAGCACCGATCACAACCCTGGCAGTGCCGTAGCACAGCGGTTACTGTTTGCATGGGTGCAGAGGTGACTTTGGAACATGCCAGAGGTGGAAGCGGATGGGGCAGCAGGGGGAAAGCCATACGCTGTTGTTCCAGGTATGCCAAAATCTGGATCTCTCTGGCTACCGCATTGTCATAGAGTAATTGCTTATACTAGGCATTTCTAACATTGAAAAACACTCCAGTACTTACTGAAATTAAACTCAATTATTCCAGCCTTTCCCAAAACTAAGGGGTGAGGGGTTTTCTTTGTCTCACCAAAAAAATCTGGGAATTTTTATTATCTACAGATGATCTCTATGCTGGAGGTTCCACATTTTGAGTATTCAGTGATTCTGAGAGAGAAACCAGATGATTGCTTCCAAGACAAAAAAAACTGCAGATAGGTATTCACTCTGCAGTCAGGTATGCCAGTTGGCGACGCTAGCATCCTCTCCCCCAGCTGTCTGCTACTGCTCCTCCAGGAGACAATTCGGGTCTCAAGTACAGCTGGAGAAAGGGGATTTTACAGGACTCTAATCCATGTCACTGCAGTCAGCCAGGTTCACTCCTGAAGCTTGCTGACTTTGCCATCAGTAGACATGGGAACACTCATATGATCTTTTGCTTTGGAAAAGTTGTGGGGACAGTAACCTCTAGCTCCCAGGCGGTGGCAAGCAGCTGGGAACAGTAGTATTTTCAGCAGGCTCAGCTGGAACCTGGAGAAAGCATCTGTCCGTAGTTTCAGTGACAGGTGGCAAGGAAAAAAGCGTGTGTGAAGTGCATAGGCAATGTAAAACCTATTCCTATAATGAAAGTTTACTCGCATCTAGTTTTAAAGCTTTATTTTTAGTTCCTTAATTTAGTAATGTCCAGAGATGATGTCATGGGCCAAAAACAGTGATCTTTCCAAAGGGATACAAGACATATTATATATATAGTAATATTGTCTTACTAGCATTTTAAAATAGTGGGCTAATGATCCAGTCATGCAGCATCATGAGGCCTGTTTAGCGGGTTTTTTTCTGCCAGCAGTTTGTGCCAGCAAGCCCCAATTCAAAGAACAGTAGTGCTGAGTCCTTTCGTGCATCAGACTGACAGCTTAAATCCTTTCTTTGGTGTTTTATAGCACATCTTGTTCCCTATCAGAATATACCATATCTTGCCTCTAGAACTGTCCCTCCTCATCAGAAATATCCAAATACATTGTTTAACCATATTAAGAGTTACATATCCTAACTGGCAAAGAAAAAGCTTATCCTCTGAATGAGTTCCAAGTTCTGCATCCAGGTACACAAGCTCCCACATTTTCATGACTGCCACACCCTTTTATCTTTTCCTTAAATACATATTCCTGTGCTTGTAGCCATCTGACTACCCTTTAGCCTCCTCTTTGAGGCATATATACACCTTTTTATGGGCATATTGTATATATTTGTGTACATGTTTATATACATTCAGCCTTTATTTAAATTCTCACACCTCAGAACACCATTTCCTATTGCAAGTTCAAATACCTGGCTTCACTGGGACCCTGCATGTGCTTCATGTTAAGTAAGTCTCCTGAGCATAGACTTAAGTCAGACATATCTGACCCATTCAAAATCCTCAACACCCTCCAGCCTCTGTTGTTGGCGGGTTTATCTGCCTTTTCAAATTTACATGCAGTTACATATGCAACAAGTGCTCTTGCAGCAATATGATGTTCATGTTTGCATAGGAAAATGGCCACATTGACTTTCATCTCTACCAATCTCCTCAAATTGTATTAATGCAGTATACTTACAAAGAAAGAATTCTAAGAATAACAATTGGTATTTCTCCAAAAGCCGTCTTCAAATACATTAATTAGACTTCAATCCACCCACCTGATTTGGGCTTTACCTTTAGTGTCATCCCTGTTTTGCAAAAGGAAAACTAAGGTATTGAAAATTTCACTGACTTATGTAAAGTCACCAACAGAGAGAAGTTTGTGGTGTAGATATTCTGACTTCTGTTCTGCTGCTCTGACCAGAAGAGGAATAATTTTCTTCTCAACATATTTTGACATAATGTCTGCTGTTGGCTAGGAAGTGCTGGCAGATGTTCACATATAGCAACACTAACATTTTGGAAGACTTCCTCCTGTTTTCTATTCATAGTTGTATCTTCCCACAAGCTACGCTGGAACATTTTACAATTACTTTGCAAATCACATTTTTCCAGAAAGAGAAGTCCCTGCAGCTAACTAGAGCCAGATTACAGCGACATTGAGGTGCTACCATCCACTACAACAAAGGAACATCAGGCACCTAAAAAGCTTTAAAATTCAAGACCACAGCATCTAA
>NW_008825108.1:12845420-12848601 GCF_000699105.1 Pygoscelis adeliae | reverse complement strand
GTAGTGGTAGAGGGCGATAAGGTCTCCCCTCAGCCTCCTTTTCTCCAGGCTAAACAACCCCAGTTCCCTCAGCTGCTCCTCATGAGACTTGTGCTCCAGACCCTTCACCAGCTTTGTTGCCCTTCTCTGGACACGCTCCAGCACCTCAATGTCCTTCCTGTAGTGAGGGGCCCAAAACTGAACACAGTATTCAAGGTGCAGCCTCACCAGTGCCGAGTACAGGGGCACAATCACTTCCCTACTCCTGCGGGCCACACTATTTCTGATACAAACTGGGATGCTGTTGGCCTTCTTGGCCACCTGGGCACACTGCTGGCTCACATTCAGCCGGCTGTTGACCAACGCCCCCAGGTCCTTTTCCACTGGGCAGCTTTCCAGCCACTCTTCCCCAAGCCTGTAGCGCTGCATGGGGTTGTTGTGACCCAGGTGCAGGACCCGGCACCTGGCCTTGTTGAATATCATACAATTGGCCTTGACCTAAGCCAGTGGGAAGAGTTCTGTTTCCCAAGTCTGACACTTTCTATAAGATTCGTATAGTGACAGAGCAGATTGGTACACAAAAAGAAAGTCCAAATGACCACAAATTTCAAATGGCAGAGTTATTTCTAAATCAGGAATGATATGAGGAGCAGTCTAAATGCTCTTGAATAGACTATAACAGAATAAAACTACCTTCAGAGAGTAACTGCTTACTGTGTTCTATGGCCTAGAAATATAAATACCTTTGAAAAATCAATTACGCAAAGAAGAATGTCAGAACAGCCAATTAGATGCTAAAACCCTTGTATTGAAAATTGATGCTACATCTAATTAAACAGTCAAGACTGACTTTTCGCCTAGAAACAGAAGGAAAGACTATTCTGCTTCAGCTGTATGTACAATTTTCCCATCATATACCTTTAATTGTTTGTTACCTGTTGGCAGTTCAACCTGCCACTTTCATAATTTCTTTTAAAATAAAGAACAGCATTTAGGCTTTCTGTATGTTTTAAGCATATGTAAAGTAAGGCTTTACACCAGTTGGGAATGTGGTCTATCAAAAAAGGCAACATACTAAAATGTCATAAATATGTATATAGTACAAGAAAAGATTGAGTATCTGAAGAAACCAAAAGGTGAAGGATCACAAGTTAAAGCTTCCAGAGTAAGTTCACAGATCATTTAAAGTCATTTGTGTCCTTTTTACAAAATCATTTGTGTCTAGGACTAAGGCTTTAGCTGGAATAAGGAAAAAACACTTAGGCAAAAAAAACAAATTTAAAGTCAGCACGTACATATTTGAAATTCACACACTGCAAATACATACGTTAAGAGGCATACATTGCAGCAATGTTCCAACAGTGTGAGCTCTAAGAGCAGAACAAAAATGACTAAGTGGACCCAGTGGTCTGATCAAGGAAGGAAATGTCTCTATTTCTAAATGCAAGTTCGAAAATGAAAATCTGTCTGCTCAGTAAGGACCCCATTTACTATAAGAAAATCAGCAGTCATCTTATGCAGTAGCAGGAAAGATATCTCCAGTCCTGCAGGGTGCTGAAGACTTCCCAAGGGATACTGAGTGACTTCAACCACCATTTAGACCCAAGTGTTTTCGTCCTTGTTATTCCCCCAATTCCTCTCAACAAAATAAAAAGGTCGGTGTGAAAATTTAAACTCCTATCTCCTTTTGTTACGACTAAACTGTTGGGGAACTACATACACTCATAATTATAAAGAAAGAGGGAACAACTTGAAAAAATCCTTAGTAACCCAGTAGCTTTTTTGTCCCAACACTGGGAAAATATACAATAAAAAGACTTATTCTTACAAACCTCTAAACCTGTTACCACTGAAGTCAAAAGGAGTTTTGACTTCCCCCTCACTTCAACCCATTATAGCACAACAGGGCCCCACTCAGAACCATACCTTAAAAATCACAGCTATTTAGGACACAAACCCCACAATCATGTTGCCATTCTAAGCAGTCACCCCCTTCACGGAGGACCCTGTACGGCAGCCGCAAGCCCACCACGGATGTTTAAAATCAGCATGTGTCAGTGTTTCTGAACGCATATGCCCATGCGTCTCCACATTCATGTCCATAGTGACACATGCTGGCTGTACCGGGGAAGAGCACCATTAAAAAAAAAAAGCCTTTGGCAACTATTAGCTTCTGATAAATTATCTCATTAATGCAAACATGAAAAAAGAAATTCCCTTTCCAGATCTTATCTCCCTTGAATTATAACTCGTCTGTGTGGGAAACACAACCTCTTGCCTGTTGCACTAGCAATGCTTTCAGCTCTGAGCTGAAACTCCTGGCGTGACACAAGAAGCCAGCAATCGAGTCCCTCTATTTTAAACCTACAGGCTGACACGGAGATTTACTCTTCCTCCACCAGATGTTGAGCCATATTCCTTGCTCTTGTTTAGTCATGTTTCTAAGGAGCATTTCATCATCTTTCAGAGAAGAGATTTGCTTTTAAAGGCCATTTTTAGGCTTTTTTTTAAATTAAGAGAGTTTTTTTCCTGAAGGCATTCTTGACTCCAGCTTCATTTAAGGTATCAGTACTTTAATAAAGTGTAATTCAAAAACACACTGATAACAAGCAAGTGTAGGCAATGTAACCTATACCAATAAATTCAACTGGCCATTGAGAGTTATTTTACAGTCCTTTACGAATTACAATATAAGGAAGTTTAATTATTTTTTAATAAACCTCCTAAATTTTTTTTTTTTGAAAGATGGAACAAGACTACTACTTTATTTCTATTCCCAATATGAACAAGAGACAGTCACAAGCACTAAAAGAGACTAAAACTCGTTCTTTGTTTCTCAGGAGGGGTATGACACAGAAGCTCACAAGGGCCGCTTTCCCTTGGTAAAAAAGGGTCTTCTTATTTTCAGCCATCTGCCTCACTCCTCCCGGGCACTTCATTTCAGCGTTTTACTCGATTCACATGAAACTTTCAGTGAGCATTTCCTTAGCTGGAACTGGGGTATGTTTAGCGTTTCCCAAGTAAAGCAGAAGAGTGGGTGGTGCTATTATTCATCGCTGCACCCCACGACTCACAAAATAAGCCATCTGCCATCCCCGTTCCTGCTGTACTTTAATTAAGCGTCTACCAGTCAAAGAAAAAAAAAGGGGTGAGAGGGAAAAAAAGCGGGGGGGGGGGGGGAAGAAGAGGGGGAGAGAAAAAA
>NW_008825108.1:12816506-12844159 GCF_000699105.1 Pygoscelis adeliae | reverse complement strand
GGGGCGCTCCCCTGCCTCCCGGCGGTGTGGCCTCTGCGCTTGGTCGTCGTCCGCCCGCGTTGAAGTCACCGCTTGAATTCCCATCCCGAGGTAATGCCGTCCAGGCTCTGGCGAAACCTCAGCCTGGTCTTTGAGTGCGAATAAAAATAATTCCGGGGGGGAAGAAACCAGGACGTTTCCAGTAGTTGACTAAGGTGGGAGTGTGGGGAGACACAGCCGCTAGCGCAGGGCTCCGTCAGCCGCGGGTTCCCCTTTGCCCTGTCGTGAAGGACGATTTTACAGTAACACAGAGGTCCTGTCCTCGGTTCCTGAGCAAACCCTCCTCCTCCCTTCCAGCAAGTGACATTTCTGTGCCTTACTTTGTGTGCCTATAAAGGGGGCTAAGAATAGCCTTATTCTTCCCTTTCATAGACTCCCAACGTGCAAGGCAGAAATGTCTGGTCGCCAGTATGTCAAATTCCGCAGAATAAAGGATTGAGGGGTTTAATTTTTTTCTAGTTTCACATGCATGTCAGTAAGACCCTGATGTCAACTGGTGATTCCAGTATTGTGTATTGACCTCCCCAAAATTCATCCTCTATGATCTTTACAAATAATAAAATCTTTACAAGTAACCTTTTCAAACCTTTCCCAATAATAATTCCAAAGACTAAAAGAAAGAGGGGGCGGTTCCCTTTTTTTTTTTTTTTTAAGATGACCATCGGAGTCAATGGTAAATGTCCTTTCCAGGCCAGATTAACCAACTGAGATCCCAAGCAATGAACAAAGCAAACACCTTCTTTCCTATAAGAAAAAAAGGAGAGAGGAGTGTCTGAAGATGAAAGCAGGAAAATGCAATCCATCCCTCAATCCAAATCCAAAATGGGCATTAAAACGCAGCTCCAGTGTGCCCCACCACCCGTGTCACCCTCAGAAGAGCTACAGGCTTCTCCTCCAGGTGGTGGAGCAAGTACAGCCCCATGAGAGGTGCTTCTACAGCCACTTCCCATTGCAACTCGTCTGAAAACCAAAAAAGGAGTCCTGTTGCTGGTACCAGGTGTGTAACTGGTCACACAGTGTCCCTGGTGTTACATCTTGCATAGGCAGAGGAGATAGTGACATCCCACCCCCATCCTAATCAGCCGAGCACCTCTTCTGCACCAAAGCTTTGTCTCCAGCCTCTCGGTGACGTGGAACTGTGCTTCCGAACTCATGAAATCTCCTGGCTGCCAGAGCAGTCTAACAGACAATGTGTTTTCTTGGGGGAGTTAATGGACAACAGCCACACATCCGTGATTGTTTTCATGCTATTTCAATCATATTGGTTACAGATAACTGAACCAGAAGCAATTAATTTGAGAAGAAATAAGTTCAAACTCTAGAGCAATAATGGTGCATAATGAGCCCCACTGCCAGTTGAGTCAGGCACGCAAGTGAACACACCAAAAGAGGCAAACATCTGCCTTGAATTCTTTGCATCTGCCAGCAGCCAGTGACAATTTCCATTAGCTGGGGCTGCCAGAGTGGAGTAAGCATGTAAATCAGGTGGAGTCCGCCTCTTTGATAATCCATTTCTTTCTCAATAGATCTCCAGGGAGTGGCCACTCATCTTCATGTCACATACATGAAAAATGACTCAAAACGCCATCCAACCTGCTTTATCTATTCCCTTTTATCCATGTGGAGCCAGGGCAGACATCATAGACATTACAGAGAGCTGTGTTTCTGCTATGTGAGATGTCAATAGTGACATATTTCAGCTAACCCAGAAGTAAGTGAACAGCAAAATGAGAATTTCTACCAATACAAGGAATACGATATTGATCATTAGATCTTTCAAATAGTTGGCTAAACCTAATATGTATTTCTACGCATGGAATCACTTTCTGATCACTTTAGAAACATACAGTTTTGCAGTCTTTCTGGGCATGTCCTTACTCAAATCCGGGTATATGGAAATACCTAAAAGAAAATGTTTTTTATGCCTTCAGTTGGCTGGAATGCTCTTCCCTGTGATGGAAACCATGTCTTTTAGCCAAGAGATCTACATACACATCACATTGAGGCTCACCATAATGTACTCCACATATGGCGAAGGGTGACAGACCTAAGTGGTATAAGAACCACATATTGGTGAAAGCACAATATTCCAGTGCTTTCTATATTAAGCAAGGTCTCTGTCTAAAGTAGCCCATTCCAGATACTAACCTTTAAGGCTCTCAGCAAGTTTCAAGGCTCTCCAGGGTCTAGATGTCTCAGAGGTCTCTTTTTTTTTTTTTGTGAGCTAAGAGAGTTCTGATCCCCACTAAGATAGTTCTGATCCCTACTAGGATAGTTCTGATCTCTACAAACATTAGAAGCAGGATTGCTCAAGGAAGCATCTACAGGAGACAAGGCTCATCTTTTGCGCTGACTATGGGACTTTTGCCATGACTTTCTTCAGAATACCACCTGGTCATAGGTATTACCACATCTATGGTGAAACAGCCTCCTCTTTATGAAACTTCTAGGATGAAATGACATCCTGTAATTCCACAGCAATGGATATGTCAGCAGTACCACATGTACAGTTTGTCCAAATGAAAAGGCTTTCTGAGGAGCTGACCTTGGACTTGACCACCAAATCTCCTGGAAGGGGCAGTGGCCCTGGCGGTGATGTCCCTGCCTGACAGGGACAGGTGAGTCCACCATGCTTTAGTCACACTAGCAGGAGCACACTGTGTAACACAACTTTGATGCTCTGTAATACAACTGACTTATAAACAATCTTCTGGTCATCAGTGTTTCAATTTCAATGAGTTTTTTGGATTGAATAGGTACCATGATATTGACACACACCCTGCCACCAAAACCCCTACTAGATCCTAAAAAATAAGTAGGTCTTCTGAATAATGACTAATATTCACAACAATTTTCATGCCAAATGAAGAGTTAAGGGCTGTGGTACAAGCCCCAAATTCATGAATGATTTCATTGCAAAGGGAATCCCATATTAATTACGCTCATATTAATTATATGCTAATAAACTGAACCGAGTAAAGCTCTTAAAGCATGCAGATGACAATCCTGCACTGGGAAAGCATTACCTCTCTTACTGCAGCTTATCTGGGTCTATTTATTTTTAAAGAAAAACATGAATATTTTATTCACAGTAGTTTTACCCATGTATTCCTATGCCGGAACCTGGAGAGTCCATGTGAATTTAAGAAATACATAAGGAATTGTGACTGACCTACTTATAAAACACTGATGCAACTTCTTTTCTGAGATTATAGAAAACAGTCTTCCTTATATTGCAAAACACACCTAGTGGTTTACTCAACATTACAGCGCTTTAATGCAGCATTTATACAGAAAACTATTTGTAAAACATGATGTTCCATAATTAATACTTTTTGAAGTGGAACAAGGAGAATAGTCTGTTGTCATAGAGAAGCAACTTTTTAATTTGAGTAAATTTGATACTGCTGGGGATGAGGGCTTTTATTAGTTACAGTCAGGGAAAATGCAGGCAAATTATGCTGTGGCAGTTTCTGTTAATACCCTTCAATGTGGACTTCTCTCTGCACCATTATATCATTATGATCCAGATTTTCCCGCTACAAAAACAGTCATGTGTAAAGACCGTACAGTTGTGTGATGTGTAAAATGCCATGTGGGACTAAGGTGAGACCACCAAACTCATTTTCACTTGTTTCCTAAATGATGGCTTCAACAGCGAGGAGCAAAGCTCAGGTGCTGTTCTTGAATAAACCTCAGGTGTTTTATGAGATAGCTTTTTCTTGCCAGCTTCCTGACCAGATCTAGGAGCTTCTCCGTGGCACCCTCTCCCTCCAACACGTACACATGTCTATTTGATTTTATAAAGCGGGCAATTCACTTTTGCTGCCTTGTTAGCCTCCTCACAGCTCCCCCCTTGCATAGTCTTCTCTTCCTGTTTCCCCAAATGCTTTCTGCCCGTTAGCAGCTTTCCCTCACACAGGTGCTCTCTCTCTTTCCCCCTTTCTCACACACAAACGTACATGCACACCCAGTCCTTTGCTCATCGTCTCTTTGCAATTTGTCAGTTTTGCAGCTTCCCCTAGGTGAGAGCTGGTATCTGCATCAGCGTCCTGCGCACAGCAAGTTTCCCGTCTCAGAAATGCGCTCTGCCTTTCTGACCTGGAAAGCCTCAAAGAACTTGGGATTTAAATACAGCACTTGGCTAAGACCCAGCAGAGACTGTCAAAATGACTAAGCTACACACCCGACCATGACAGTACCAGCCCAGTTAAAATGCCTTGGCATCAAAGGCGTTCCTCTCAAGCACGCATCAGCTGAAGAGATAGCACCCATTTTAGTTACAGTTATGAATGTTTCATACAGATTTGATATTGGCCCACTTGTAATTGCAAAAATTACTTGCCATCAGAAAATAGAGCTGTGAAACAAAAGCTATAGCTATTTAAGGAACACACTTTATGTCTCTTAAAGTTTCACGTCTTCCTGGTTTTTTATACCCTCTTCACTTGAGGATACTTCACGTCTTCCGCCTGAGGTTGCGGCTTTGGCAAGTGGACTGGTGCAGTCAGCAGTGGAGAAGCAGCACCAGGAGTGGTGGAAATTACAAGGTTGTCGTTACGGCCACATTCTTCTAGGCGCAGAAGGAAATGGAGGCAATTACATTAATGAGAGGTAGAGATGAAGGTATTTTTCAGAAGTTTTCCCAAAGATTCTTGTTTGATTCGAGGGCAAGAAAGAAAGGCTGGAAGTGCAGGCTGCGCTCTCTTTTACCCAAATTTGAACCTTGAATCTTCAAAGTTGCAAGGTGCCCACATTAACCTTCCTTGCTAGAGTCTTGTTTTTTATACTAGCTTTATTTTCTTCCTCCAAGAGGGTGCACATCCCTTTGATGTAAGGTGGAAGTGATAGACTGCCCTGCTGGCAGCCTTCACACATTATGATGCCTAAAATTGTCTTTTCACAGAAAACGTCAGCTAGGAGTGCTGGCGTTGTATTTGGCGCGTGGAACCATATGAAGTAAGAAGAGGATGGTTCACGGTCAGGATTTAATCATCTCAGTTCTGTCAGTCCAGACCACAATAACAATTAGGCAAGATTAGAGTTAAATTACCTTGACCTAAGTGTGCTTTGTGTTTTGATCATTTTGCCATCTGAAGTAGTATCCCCTATTAAAAAATGGATCAGCATATCCATCACAAATATTTATAACAAAACTGGCATGGAAAGACTTTAATCTGGTATGTTTTACTCTTGTAATAAAGAAAAAAGATCTACATAGCCCACACCGGAGCCAGACACTGGCTGGAGTACGAGTCCCTGAAAGAGGGTGGGTGCAATTCTTTTCTTCCATCACCTAACGTAATATGGTAATTCCGTCTGCAAGTACCAAAGTAGAGAGAGGATTTCTGACAGTAGAATACTCTCTACTGTAGAAAACAAAGGGAAAATAAAATTCAGTAGCTGAGAATCAAATCAAAACAAATCCATACTTGAAAGCAGAATTTGTTAATGACTGCAGGGGGCTCGATGAATTCTCCAGGCTTTATTTTCATTAAAAGCAGATGCCATTTTAGAGAACATGCTGTTCTTACAGGTTTGACACAGACATTAGGGGATGACATTTACAGCTTGCTGTGGTGGTCAGAGTCAGTGGAGAGATTCCAGGCAACTTTGGATCAGGGACTAGATCCAGACCCCGTCCCCAGACCCCACTTACCTGGGAAGCATGGCAGACACTTGTGGTACCAGGTTCTGCTTTCCTTCTTGTGTGCACAAGCTGCCTTATCAACAAATTCCCCAAATCCAGCACAGATAATTTCAAAGAAGTCCAGTCTGCCTGGTGTGTCATGAGTGGGACTGCAGTGGAACAGAATATTGCCACCTGTCATACATTCATTTAGTTTTCAGTTGAGCAAAGTCAGATTTTAGCTGTTGCATTGTAGAGAGAGGAAAAAAATAGTTTAAAACGTGCTTGTGACCTGAAAGGTACAAATTTAACGGTTCCTAGTATAGTCTAATTACTTCTTCAATATCTGGAGAGAAAGTATCACAGGATCTCCTACACTGCCTGACAAATAATAGGCTTTTCAAACTTGATCTGTACAGTTTTCATACCCAAAGGCATATTTATTGGGCAAACTGAAATAGCTTCAATGATTCTATCAGTCTATCGGATAATTAAGAAGGCCTTTAAGTAGTGTAGCATTGTGTAGTAGCATTAACACATCACCAAACTCCAATTCTTAAAGGACCTTGGATTTCTACTGCCTAGAGAGAAAAATGTAGAAGAAAGGCAACAACCTGGGTGGTGAGGGGCCTGTCTACACTTTGGTGCAGACACCTAAGCCATATCAATCAGCCTCTTCTGCTGGGAGATCTGTAAAGACTTCCTAGCTTAGATGCTGTGGTGCTGGGACACGGTGGGTGGCTTCTGGACCGGAGGAGGCAAGTTTGAATGGCGCTGCGCTCTGGCACGGCAACGTCTGGGGATTTCTGAACCCTGCTTCGCTGCACAGACTAAACATGCCCTGTGCCCATCTCACCGCATCTTCCTCCAGCTGAAGGGAGACCACCTGACTTGCATTGTCAGGAAGAAGAAATGCACGCTGCGCCTTGGGCCACACTTAATTGGGTTAGTCCTACAGATGTAGTAAAAGAAACCCCAATTCCAAAGAGCCAGAACCAACAGTCTGGTAATAAATTTGATCGGCAATTCCGGAGTGTACGTGTACATCATGCACTTTAAAATTTGTATCATTTTAGCATTGCTTTTTAAGCCACAAAATTAAAATTCTCCATTAATTAATATAGCTAAATCATTACTGAACATGATGCTAAATAAATTCCATTATTCCCTTTTTTGAACAAACAAAAGGAAGAGAAAGATTTGGGCACATATTTTCTTAAAAATTAGCATCTATAGACAAATTCTAACACATATTTTAGATCTCACTCCTTGTCTCCCTAATAGCAAAAATGCACGTAGGGCTAGAAGGACCAAGTTCAAGTACCTGCTTCATCTGTTTACAACATACGCTTCATCCTGGCTTATCTCTATTGCTAGTGAGCACCCAAGTCTTGAGTTATTGCTAGTAGAAAATTATTTTACCATAAAATGCTTGATTAGTCCTGATCTAAGTGGTCTGTTTTTGAAAAGTCTGAGCACTAGACATTTCTTATGAACATCACTTGCAGTTTTACTCCTTACTTGTTCAAGCACATGTAAAGTTAGAGATCCTGTGTTTTAACATACCTGCTTACTGTTAATGGGGACAGGTGGCAGTCAATAGCTTCAGTACCCAACCACTGGTGGAAAAACAATTTTAGAAGCTGGGAATTCCTTACATTCTTGGTTCTGAATTCTAACAACAGTGTAACCTTGAGAAATAAATTAAACATCTGAAATAACATCAGTGGTCTCTTCTTGGACAGGGAGGAGGATTCAGGAGCCAGGCATGCTAAATCGCAGGTGTGTAAGTAACAGAAAGGTACAGAGATACAGGAGGGGAGGGTTACTGATAGTTGAGAAACCAGTACCAAGTTGGAAAGAAATGAAGCAACTGTGAATAAGTAACTTTTATTAGAAGGGAATATAAAAAGGTGTTCAACGATGATCAGTTTTTTAGAGGAGGAAAAAGGTAGGAGTTAAAGTGTGCCACCTAAACCATTGAGGGGGACTCAGGGTGTGTAGGAGAAACTGACTGTTAGCACACAAATTCTAGATCCTAGAAAAACAAATCCAGAGCTGTAAACACGCCACATACCTGTGGACCAA
This sequence comes from Pygoscelis adeliae, assembly GCF_000699105.1. NCBI lineage: Eukaryota > Metazoa > Chordata > Aves > Sphenisciformes > Spheniscidae > Pygoscelis > Pygoscelis adeliae. The sequence continues at coordinate 12,836,403 of NW_008825108.1, read as the reverse complement.
AATGAGAAAGCATGAAGAAATACTATGTGTAATGGAGTTCATTAGCTTAGTAACAACAGCGTTTGGTTCAGAGATTATGGTCCCAAGTACAATAATTAAGATGAGAATAATTATGATATCCCTATTTATGTGAATATTTCCCTTGAAGCTGATAGAATTACAAGTATGGGTGAATGGAATCACATTCAGGCTAAGTAACTGAAGCTATATGCAAAATATCAGCATTTTTAAAATAAAATATCAGTATTTAAAATAGAACTTTTTCTTCTAGAGAAATAATTATTTTAAAAATACGTGATTCATAACTTTAGAATGGAAGATATTTATAACCTGTGCTTTAGCAGATCTCCACAGCCCAGAACAAAGAAGCAAGGGAAGGCACAGGATAATTAAATGGTAAAATTCCAGGGTTAACCAAAGCATCTTTCAGGAATGGATACCCAGTTAAAGGAGTGCAAATAAAATAGAAGATTTGGCAGGCAAGATATAACTCATACAGTAAGCTGAAGCTCAGAAAGTACACAAACACAGTCAAACACACGATGACAAATAGTAAGCGATGCAAGTAAAACACATATGGAAAGCTGACTATTATATGTAGGCTTACTAGGCTGCTAAGTGTAAAGAAAGAAAGGACAGGGTGAAAAAAGATTGCAGTGAAGGTAAGTGATTTATTTGGGTGTCAGAAAAGAAGGGCTGGGGGTGAATCTTTGCTCTGAAGTTACATGTAATGATGTGAAAGCCTTGCTGGATAAATGATATTAAAAATATCAGTGGTGTAACAACTCCAGAAATATATGTTCCAATAATTCATGGTACCAAACGGAATTCATCGGAGATTCTGAGGAAATCCTAAGAATGAAGCACAGTTCCAGCCTACCATAATTTATCATTAAAAATACGTAATTAATCATTAAAACAGCCACTCTGCTGGATAACTGGAAAATGGCCAACACTGTAGCGATTTTTAAAATAGCTCTTAAGACTGACCCTCAGAACTGAAATCTAGAGAATCTTAATTCATTAATGGGTAAAATAGTTGAGAAAATAATTTAAAATAGTTATAAAACACCTACAGGTGATATGTAGGAGGGAGAGAAAAAATCAGGATGAATAAATTGCAAGTCAGCACGAATCATCAGAGATAAATTGATATACTTATCAGCGAGGCTAAATTGTGCTTTCCTAACCTGTTCAAATGTTACAAAGAGTTAGCAAAATATTGACTAAAAGAGAATCACGGGATATGCATTTACAGAGACATTTGATAATATCATTCACATGAGGCTTTTAAGGAAACTCAGTAACCCTGGGGTAGGAGATAAGGTCTTTGTTACAGGTTAAAGAGAGAGAAAAGGATGGGGATGGATGGCAAATGATTGGGATGAGAAGGTGGTAAGAGTGTGATGCCACAGGGACTGTACCAAAGGATCACTGCTACGATTAATTCCACTCTTTTTCCGGACCCGTCTATTTATTAATGACCAGGAAGAGAGGGAATACAATGAGATGACAAAACTGCTGACAACACAAAGCTGTTAAATTAGATAAAACTCAGGTGTCTGCAAATAACTCTTGGGACTTGTTGCAAAGCTAGCAACAGGAAAGGAAATTATGTTCAGCATAAGCAACTGCAGAGATATGGCCATAAAACAAACTGCTTAAAGTGCTTGTACTCATTAATGGGGTCCGAACGAATTATGGGAGAGCCTTGCTGGTTTGCATTTGGGAGAGAAGCACTACTACATTTTGTTGCTTATTTACAACTAGAGGGATTATTTTAAAAGAGCGGATAGTACAAAGTATCTTCTGTCCGTCTATTTAAATTTTGTGGGTTTCATTTTATCTGAACCCTTCCTAATCTCTGAGTAGTGCTCAATACATACGGTGACATACCACCGCTGAGAAGGACAGTGTCTGCCTCTCTCTTCATAGCTGAGAAATCTTGGCAAGCAGATGGCTCTGAACGGTGGGGCCAGCTAAGCAGTCTGTCATAGCCTCATTCCTTCACCCAGTCTCAGAGCCAGAGGACTCCTGCTGCGGATGCTTTTATATCTCTTCATAAAAAAGACCGACAACATGCTAAAGATAGCCTCTGCTTACACGGGGCGAGCCAGACTGTGCTCAGAGGAAAATGAACAGCCTGTCCTTGTTGCAAGATATTTTTCGCAGATTACAGTGCTGATGGGAGGGGGTTTGCTGAAAGCTCCCATTGGCCAATCCACTGAAGCATTTCCTTTCCTCCTTCTCACCCCAAATGGGCCCGGAAAATGTGAAAGGCAGAAGGAAGAGGAGGAAAATGCCAGAGGTGCACTGAAAACCTTACGCAGAGCTCGAGCCTCTTTTTTGCCTTGCACTGATGTAAATGTGGAGTAGCTCAGCAAAGCCCAGCAAAGAGATGACTCGGCAATAGGGCTGCGAGACAGAGCAGCATGGGGATGGACCAGCACTTGGGTACCAAGCTGTTGGCGGCGGTACCCAGCCCCACAGTGTGGACGCTGCTGGCATCTCCATCACTCCTGCTCAGCCCCATGGGCCAGTTCAGCCCTGAGCAGGTGAAGAGAGTACAGGTGACAGGCATGGGCTGATTTCCCAGGACTATGAGAAGACTACATGCTTGCCTTAATATCCTACTGTAGCCAATGCCTAATGAATGAAAGGAAGGTAAACTTTCCCCTTCCCCCATAATGAAGTTATACATCAGTGGAAAGGGGAATTCACTTCTTCACCTGTTCTGGTGACTGGACTATCCCTTAGGGGGTAGGAATAACTCAATAAGGACAACATAAACACAGAGCAGCAAATCTGGTGTGAAAGCTTGGGGGGAGGGAGGAGACTAAAGGGCACACGACACAGAAATTATAATCACTGCTACCCCGTCTGACCTTCCCTACCTGCCTTTCTCTGCATTTTTTACAATTTAAAGTATCTTTTGAACACAGGTGAGCAGAAACGCATATGATCTTCTGAGCCCAATACCTTTTACCCTGCTACTAATTCCTTCCCAAGTCTGCTGCAAATTCTTGCCAGGTACATTTTGGAGCATCATTAGCTGTTTTCACAGCCATATAGCACAGAGGGGCTCATGGCCATCCTATGGTCAATCAGTTTGTTCGTCTCTCCTTCCTCCGGTTCATGAACCCTTTTCCTACAGCAAAAGTTCTGGTGATTAGTCTTCAAGGGCATGATTTTGCACTTTGGATTATTAAATTTCATGCTGTTTCTATTCTGCCGTTCCACAAGGTCATCTAATTTTTTCTGCATAATAATCAAGTCTTCCTCTGGTCTGTATTAGCTGTACGTACCAGCTTTGTGTCATCTGCAGATTTTGTAAGCGCATGTCTAGTTCTTGCGTCAAGGTCACAAAGGAAAACATCAAACCAGACTGGGCCCAAGGCTGCCCTCAGAAGGAACGTAACTATTGCTCTCTACTCCTGTAATCCAGCAACCTCCTCTGTTCTACAATGTCAGAATTAATCCTCTGTCATCTTTTACTCAAATATTAGTTCCTGTGAGGCACACCCTGTCTCAACACTTTCCTTAAACCTGGATAGATTCAGTCCACTGTTTATTTGCTTTTTCATCCTTATTTATTCCCTAAAATATTTTCTGGGGTTCATATAGGACAAAATCCAACTGAGCTGTGATTATCTATATTTCCCTCCTCCACTCCTTTTTTTTGCTTTTGCTCATGCCATGAAGCAGCATGTTTCTCCTTGGAGGTGGCAGGAGGAGAGGTGCCAGCAGAAGACAAGCACTCTGCCAGCATCTCCTGGGGAGCAGGTGAAGTGTCAGAACAGAGAGAAGTAATGTTTGGGACATCACCCAGTCCTACTTTTGGTTTGGGGTTTTTTTTTCACTAAATCTTTAATAGGTTTAACAAACATGCAGGTTCAATAGTATTGGGGGCATTTCTTTCAAAGACCCTGAGACTCTTAATGATGGGAAAGAGCGTTCAGAAAAATCTCCCTGTACTGGCAAGGATTCCATATCTGTCCTTGCAGGTCTTCCAAAACAAATGAATGCTGGGGCATGGGGAGGAGGGTTCTTGGAAAAGGCAGGGCTAAAGGCCAGGCCATGCCAGAAGCGGGGTAAAATGGCAGCTGGACTTAGAGAGCAGAGAGGGCAGGGCTGCTGAGCGATGACAACAGATATGCTCATCCACCAAAAAATGGGCAGGAGCAGCTCAAAGAAACCAGCTCCCACATCCATCAGCTTCTCAGCTGGATGAGGGAGTCAACTGAGCTGCCTTTCAGATACACGTGCAGGGCTCTGACAGCTCAGGACTTGTGGAGTTTTTAATATATATGCAGCTGCCTTAGTTTCTATAGAGCAGGGAAGCATCAGCTCTCCGGGCCCCTCACTACCCTATTTTATGTATCAGCCTGGCAGCCAGCGAGCACTTCTCACCTCACCCAACACTCAACAGTGGAGGAGAAGATGTGGTCAGGATTATTGTCAGTAAATTATTTGAAGTGTTTGCCGTGCTCGTGGCAGATTGCTCAGGTTTCCCCTCTCAATGTGTTTAAACCCTACAATAAAATTTCTGTTTGCTTAAGGCCATCTGCCTAACTCACAGTTTGGGAGCGGGGAAGTGTCACTCGCTGGTTGCCCAGACTGGAACCGAGTTTCCCACATTTCCCAGTGGGCGATGAAGCCAGCCTTACTTCAAGTTTTCACTAAAGACGGCTCGAAACTGGATGAGGCCTTTCGAGCTGCCAATCAGTGCTGGGTGGAAGGGCTGCGTGCGAGCTATGTTTGCTTTTCCACAGTCATACACCTTGGCAGCGGGGTGTGTTAGCTCGCTGCCAGCGCTGCACTGATGCAGCTCGGCAATGCCTGCTCCGGAGCTGGCTCCCACCTGGCCAGGTCAGAGCAGCGGCGGAGCTGCTTCATGCCTGACTGCAACACGCTGTGCGAATGTGCCCTCTGTTTTGCTTTTGCCTCAGGAAAGGATGACTTCCACCACCCTGCCATCCTCATTCACATCCCAGCACTAGCCCCTTCCCAGATCCTGGGAACGGGATTCATTCACTGTTTGGCCATACCGGGATTAACCTTTCATTACTATGTGTGAGTCAGCAGGTTCCCGCACTTCTTGCCTTCTTGTTCTTTTTTTATTTCAGAGGATATAGTATCTCCTGCTATTTATTTTAATTTTCTTCATGAGGTGCAGCTCAGAGAGGCTTTTGAACGTTTTCGGTTTATCTCTGCATTTTCTGACCTTTGAGACCTAGCTCTCCTAACTGTCAGTTCCTTTTCCATTAGAGGCAGGTTTCTTCTCACTCTTAAACATTTTCTGTGGGTGCTTATTTTTGCCAGGCGGGTCAAGTTTCCTTTCCTACCATTTTCCCCTTGTGCTTGCAATACACAAGAAAACTCTTAAATAATACACACTTCTGACTTAAATTAACTCCAAGCCTCCTTCACATTAAAATTCTTGAGCTCCTTACCCCACTGAGCCTTATTTCATACACACAAAAAATTGCCATTCTGAGTCCAAAACCTTAGTTACAGACCTGTTTTAACTGATTTATAATCACCTGATCAAAGATGATTTTTGACAGCCAGTTCCTTTGTAACTCTGCAAGGATCTGAGTTTAAAGCACGATCTTCTCTGGTTAATATAGTGACCCTATAGCAGAACATGCAGACCTTCTCATCCAAGAACACCAGGACTTTACAGTTACTGCTAGCATAACTTTCCAATCTATATATACACGTTAAAAACTCCTACCAACAGATAATTCTTCCATCATCTTACAGAGATCTCCACCCGTATCCACAGCTGCGCCTGGGGAGATCCACAACAGATGGCTCTGACAGAAACATATTTTCTACTCTGTGCCTTCTGTTCATTAGAAAGCTTCTGTTCCTGTACCTCTTATTCCCACCATAAAGCCCTGCACGACTTACTAACACCTTTTCTTGCCCTTCATGATTATGCAGTTTCCCCATAAAAAGCCTAAAAAGCAGAGAAGTTTTGATGGCTGTCTTGGCAGCACTCGTATTTTACTTTGACTCTTGGGATGTTTGCTGTTTTTGTGAAGGCCACAGCTAGCAGCAAGCAATTGCGTGAGACTATCGGCTTTCATTAAAGAAAAAAAAAGAAAAAAGAAAAGCGCTCGTCACTCATGTTCATAGATAAAAGCTTGAAATTATGACTCAGATGCACTTAAATATACTCTGAAGCTAGAAAGGAAATGAGGAGATACCTGAAATGAATTTTTAAAAAATCCCAATGTAAGCAGTGTCAAGAATTTTGGAGTCTGAGCCGTGGTTTTTGAGCATTGAGCTTGGTGGCAATACCATGCTAAATGGAGGGAGAGCGAACTGGAGCTGGCTCGATGCCTGTGTGCGCTGTGGAAAAGAAAGAAGAACCTGCACACAGAACGGACCTGCAGACTCACAATTCTCGTATTAAAATTGCACATATCCTTCTACCATTGCCACCAGGAACCATGAGGCAAAGCAGATTTCATAACCTCAAAGTCTTCTCAACCAGCCAGGAAAGTGGTACAGAACATAGTTTCACATGTAATAGAATTAAAAATATTTTATTACAGATGCAATGATATAGAAAATGGTTTAATCAGCTTCTGTATGCTCCTTATCTAGGGAATGTTTACCATACTGTTAAGATACTTCGAAGAAGCAACATGGACCATGTCATCCTAATAGTGAAAATGCGGGAATAGTCCAATCTATGAAGCAAATATATAGTAGAAGGAAAACCTTTCTTCCCTTGATCTCAAAGCTCTCTGTGATACACTGTATTTGGAGCCAGTAAAGGCTATATAAAATTTGCAGTGTTCATTTTTGTGTGTATTAAAAAACTCAGTAAAATCCTTTAGAAAAAGACACATTAGCATACAGTAGGTGTTACAAGAGAAGCATGTGAACTTCTGACAATTAAATGAATAACACAAATAGATCTTTAAAACCTTGGCAACTAAGAAAGAGCTCATCCAAACACATAGCAGTAACAGTCTTCCTTTAATTTCTGACCTAATTTTGAAAACATACTTTCTCTCCTTTGTTCCTGCTTTTTATTGTTTTTCCCATCCTTGGATGTTAATAATACACTTTTGTCGTTTTTCAGCTGGATGTAGAGACCACGTGGATGCCATCTCATCTTACTGTTCACAAGGTTATCATAAATAAAACAACATAGAACATTAATAAGGAGCAGAATAACATGTAATGCAATTTTGAAGAATTCACACCACTGTTATTCATCTTCTGTGACCATTTAATAGAGGAGGTGTCTGAAAGGACAGATGGGAATTGAAAGCAATGCACTTGGAAGAAAATGGAGATTACAACTATCCCTCCAATAACGTGAAACTGATTCTCAAGCTTCTTCAAAAATAAATGCAGAGCTCAAGGTCAGAAAATACATTACTTAGAATCAACCATTAGAATGCAGAAGAGCCCCATAGCAGATTTTGCTGTCTGCAGATATCCTACATTTTTCTTCATCGGTAGCGTAGTATCCAGGTTACTGCAAGTGTCTTGGAGTACCAGGCTCAAGTAGTTTACTGATTGTGATGAACAAGTAGCTATGCAATGGTAGCAAAACTGCAAATACCTGGTCCACCACACACTGGGTCACGTGTACAACTGCTGATGGATTCCGTAGGTCTGCCCCGCTGTTTGGTAAGCCACATCTGTAAGTGCTGGCCAACAATACAGTGGGGAAATGTTTCCATGACAATAAGCATCACTGCTTCCTCTCCCCTCCACTCCTACTTCTTCCTACCTCCTCCTGGCTTGCATTCATGATAGATTGCTCTGCAACAAATCAGTAGCACATTGAAGATGCTTTGGAAACTAGCCTATGAGACACGATAACTCTGCTCTCTGGGTGACATGCTGTGGGGGAGGTAGGCAACCATGGAGGATCTCTAATCTGCTTGGAAAAGGTAGCCAAGATGAAACTACTGCAATGGCTGAGCTCAGAAAAGTGGGGAATGAACTTCTAGCTCTCCAACTCAGAATTATCCCATAATTCAATATAATTCAGAATATCATTTTTTAACATCTTACTACACAGCCTTGCTTTCTCCAGAATCATTATTGCATTCTGGTTTTAGAAGAGAAACTTGTCTTCTTTTGGATTGCTCAGCACATTTCTGTCTTGTACTGATCTGTCATCTGTTTTTGACCAGCAGTAGTCTCTTTCTTACAGCTCTGTGGAAGCAGATGGCAGATCTAAAGTTTCAACTGCCCCCAAATTGTACCATCTCCTGTGGGAGAGGGATAGACTGGGACAGAATTTGCATTCCCACTGCTGTTGCTTGTACGAAGCTAGCAGCAGCTTCCTTGGCAGAGGGTCTCCCCTAGCAGTGAGACACCCTGACACTGAATGTAGAAATGGGGATAGGGAGCAGCAGCAGCTTTTCTAGCCCTACTTCTGCCTTTTTAACATGATGCAGCACTACACAGTGACCAGATGCGTAAGCAAAAGGCAAAATGCATCAGGGATGCATTTTGCTCGGCGTAAGCCTCCCCTTGCACACTCTGGACCAGCTGCACCGTCTCCCCCACCTCCTCCCTCCTCTGCTGTGTCACTGCCTCGCAGCCCAGGTCCAGTGGCTCCACTGCTGATTGTGAGGGAGGTACAGAGAGGCAGCATCAATGCTGGGAGACATAGCACAGCAACTCCAGTAAAGTGTGAAGGGGAGGGAGAGAGAGCAGGGGGAGACTGATTATGCCCTGTGTCCCTGTCAGCAAGGGGAAAGCAGACCCCATACGGGCTGTTTAAAGAAACTGGAGAACCACTGCTCTAGGATTAAACAAAGCAACCAGATGGAATGCCAGGACTCTCTCTGCTATTGCTTGACCCAGAATAGCTTTCTGTCCCATTTCAGCCTTCCCTCATCCCCTGGACAGTAGCTGCCTTTACTATTTAGACTTAGGGTCTTTAAAGGTGGAAAGTGAAAGGTGGGCAGATGTAATGCCAGCCGCATCACTTCTTTCAATGCTGCTGGTCACAATCACATCTTGACCACAGTAGCTTGCTGGGCCACCTAGGTGCAGGAGGACCTCTGGATTAGTAGAGTACACGTAGAGTTCAGGGTCCAGAGAAATGTTAATTTCCAATAAAAAGACCCCAAAAGGTGAGGTCTTGAGGATCACAAGCTGTTAAAGGGGCATTTAAATTATTTTATGGCTCTAAACCCAGCTTTCTACTATGTCACTCCAGGACTTGTTTCTTGCACTCAGGTGGGATGAGCACCAAAGGATGCAGCTGAGCTCCAGCTGTTTTATGGGTCTCTGACACTAGCCAGTGTGCAGCAGCTTCTCTGAATATGAAGGCGGCTGCTGCTGCTGCTGCTGCTGCTGCTGCTGCTTCTTCTTCTTCTTCTTCTTCTTCTTCTTCTTCTTCTTCTTCTTCTTCTTCTTCTTCTTCATATGAAGGATCATATTCATTCACCTGGGTGAACTTTAAAATTTCAGCCTTGATCCTCCAGTACTTCATCAGACTAGCTGGATCAATCGTGTGTCTTTCCAAACATGGCCCATTGAGATAGCTCTAGAAAGGAGCAAAACCTAGAACAGGCATATAAAAGTCAAAGAAAGAGGGCCTTGAGAGGTACTGAGCAGAATAGCAGCAGTCCATAATGCCAGGGAAAACAAAAATACCTCAAAATTGAGTTGGGTTTGGATGATATGCCTAACACCCATTTCTTACAATTTTACTGAATAGCTTATGCTGTAAGAAAACAAAAATCAAGTCGTTCTCCTAGAAACTAGTGTACGTGAAGAGCAGAGCCCTGGTGTCATTCTGTGTAGCAGTTACGCTGAAGAAAGCTGTTACTGAAATAAATATGGGGCCATATCCTGCTCGTTTTATTTATTTTGGCAGTCTCATGAAAGTTGATGGTTCATGTGAATAGATGAGAAGGATTTAGCTTGAGGTGACAGGAGGTAAGCCCTCAAGCAGTGGCAGATTGGAAGTGAGACTGCCCAAGATTAGAAATCGAATGTTCTCCCTAGATTAATCTAAATAGGGAAGACTGAAGCTGTGTGGTGTTCGGCCTACTGTACAACAATCCATCATTAAAAATAGAAAAGGCAGAGAAGAAAAATAAGATGAGAAAAAAAGTAAGATTTCTCTGCAGATAGGTTTCTAAAAGGTACATTTCTTTTAAAAAAAAGACTGCAAGGATTGTATTTGCATATTTAATCATTGCTTTTTAAAGATCTTTCCACTTTGAAATTTCAAAGCATAAGATTTTATTTGTAAAATGACACTTTGTATTGAATTTGAATATATTATAGCTTTGATGATAACCTTTATACAACAAGAAAGATTTTTTTTGAGGTACTCTCATTTAAAATTAATAGATATACATTCTGTGTAGCCAAATGTTTAACTTGCTACAAGGACTGCTACCATTTTATTTCTTGTAAAAAGTCTATAGAACTATGCAGACACAGCATGGTTACCTTTGTTAATCTTTTCATAAATAAGCAGTCTTGTTTCATGGGAATTTTTAAAGGAAATTTGGTCTTGCACTGTAAATGTTTGGGGGAAGAGATGGAATCTCACAAAGACTTCAATTCACTGGTCCACACCAATACTTTTAAAATACGTGTGAAAATCTGTAAAGAGACACGTGATTTTCCTGTAATCAGTTCACCACATTACAAGTATAATGTTTAGGAATGTTGTTCTATAAAGGGCAAGGGAACTAGTTTTAGATACCTTATGACACCTTTACATGGAACAACTGAGCCACCTTGTAGACTGTCAGGTTCATTTCAAGTGTGCATAGTGTAAATTATACTTTTCCCTTTTGCTATCTATTCCCTATAGTCATGGCAGGAACAGCTTGCACCAAAACTGTCAGTTTTATAGCAAAAATCTGTCAACATGTAACGCATATTCTGTGCAAAAATGTCAGGGTGCATTTTCCTGATGTGCATGTCATGCATCATTTTCATCAATCTTTTATTTTTAGAGGAGCTTGGAAAAAAGTTCTTTTTTCCTTTGCAGAAGAGAAAAAAAGAAAGCAAGAACAATTTAGTTAACATTCCACATGACTTCTGTTTTCTTCAGGAAGGCAGAGCTTTGTTTCATCTTCTAGTACATATCCTACACGCTGTACACTTGTTTCTAAAAATATTAAGAAAACCACATCACGGTATCTCCTGAATATCCAGAGTTTTGCATCTTAGATCTTCTGTCTGACAGCTAAGTGTCTATACAATTATCTATTGTTTGTGCCAGCTTTCTACTTGCTTAGACTTCTGAGTCATACAAATGCTGCATGCGAGAAAAGAGAATAAGTGTCATTGGAAAATGACACAGAACTGATTAAAAAACCTGGGAGGAAAGTTAGTATTTTTGTGTAAGATTATAATGTTTCATATCAGATTATAATCACTGCATGCAATGGGGTGATGGGTACCAGACTGCCACAGTGGCACTCCTTGGAAGTTGAAACAGGTAGACTGGCACTTCATTTCTGTGAATATGGGGTGAATAGGTTACGTATAAAGACAAGTGGGTGACAGATGTTATTCCTTCCCAGAAGGCAGGAATATTTCCCCCATTGCAATTGATGAATAGGACACTGTATTTTGATATCAGCTCTCGTTCAGATTGACTTCGCATTGATGAGAGTAAGGCAGGTATGGATTTATTGGATGGAGAGAAGGGAAAGTTCGGAGGGGCTGTAACCACCCTACTTCACCATCAGCATGACCTACTATAGCACATATGTCCCTCATCCCGGGGCGTAAGATATTGTGACATAACACAACCTCCCTGCCTGCACTTGACTGGATTGGGGCTTTATCTTCCTATGGTGGAAAGCATCTAAATTTCTTCAGTTCTTCTCTGATAATGTGACTAGATTTTTGTTAATATGGACCACCATTAACAATTCAATGAGGTATTTTTCAGGATAAACTGTATCATGCTTCTTGCACAAAATAATTTAAGATATCTGAGGTTTAAACACTCTAGAGAATTAAGATCTTATTACTTTGACAACCTGGACAGACAGTCCAGGAAACGTTGCCCAATAGAACTAAAGAAATTAGAAGCAAGGTAGGGATTGAATTCTTCTTGAGAAAGCTTCTCAGTCTTCTACAGGACAATCCAGGAAAGAAAGGTGGGTAGGTAGATTCATTTCACCTCACTTGAGACATTTGCAATACAAATGTTTCCCTCTGAGCTTATCATGCTAAATTCCCTTAATCTGAAGGAGACACTTCTAGGTGTCGATTCATCTGACCCATTTGAGATGTTGGCTGCAGGGTGAGATTAATAATATCATAGAAGACCCCATTTCTCTCTATAAAGGAAGTCAAGATGACCAGCTCAGACCTAGATGTGTACCAATTCATCATCAGGCAGAGCAAGTTTTTTACAGCATAAAGCAAGTTAGAAAATTGATCCAAGTTCTACCACGAGCTTTGCCTTATGCAATGAGACATCTGTACTTGCCAGAGATGTATGGGTCTGTTCTGAAAGACTTAGTCATTTTAAAGGGCTTAAATGGAACCTTTATCAAGCACACTGAATTGTCTTAAGAAATAGTATTGCCTTAAACTAAGATCAACGAGCAGTATAGTACTAAGTTTCATTTCCAAGTATCAACTTCTGTTTTCTCTCTAGAGTTCGGGTAACAAGTGATAGTTCAAAAAGATCCTATATGAGAGCTTATTCTGTTCAGTTTTGCCCCATGATCTGGACAGTCACTTCTGCAGCCCAGTTAACCTTTGTGAAACCATTCTCTCTGCCTTTCTTAACATGAAATCTCCAAAGTTTTGCAGGCAAACTAAAGGATTAAAGTCCCTGAAGCCCTGGAGAAGATAAAGTGAAACTGGATTCCTCTCACTAGACACTGATGAAACTCCAAAAGCTCTACTTTCCCAAAGAAGTCCTCTTAGAAATAAATAAGAAATCATAGCTGGCAAAGGGTATGTCCATAGTGTGTCAGAGGTGAAATGGCAGGGCATTTAGTTGAACCCAAGGCAACATCAACCTGGCTACACAGAGCACTGGTAGAAGCAAGGCTCAGCAAAGAAGGGGAGAAAGTTGAATCCTGAGTAAACTTGAGCACATACACACTGCACTTTAAAGACAAGTCAACTGGAGACCTCAGCTTCTTCTAACCCAGCTTGCTACAGCCTCAGCCAGAGCCTGCAGCTTCTCTTAGCCCTGGGTGCTGATTCACTGAGGAGCCTTTTGGGTCATAGACCAACGGGGAGGTTGTGCACCATACTGCTGACAGGGAAGGTTTGCTAAAGCTTCTTTTAATCTGACTTAAAAACTACCTCCCACAAACTGTTTGCTTTTCTGGGGGCTGCACAGCATATGTTCACCTTGGAAGGAGGTTGCTGCAGCAGGGAGAGCAGCTTCTCCACCAGTCCTTCAGACTTACACCCACGAGTCCCTGCGTTTTGCCACTCTCCATGATGCCTTCACCCACACCGGCTATTTTTATTCCACTGAAAATATCAGCTGTGAGCTAACTAGGCCCATTTTCAGAAGATGTCCTTTCCCATAGAAATGGTAACAGATACTGTACCCAAACACTTATAATTCATTCAGTGAAGGATTCTCAGCTGCGATGGTGAAAGGCCCCAAATGATAAATCACGTTGTCAGCTGAATTCATGTCATAATTTCTAATATGCTCTTTGAATTCTTTGCCTTCTTTGACTGATTTGTACTCTTGCAGCTGCCTTTTCTTTCTATACTTATGCTCATTTCAGTCGTTTTGGGTTTTATGCATTTTCCAATGTATCCCAAATGGAGATGGGGGAAGAGAGTAATTGAAGAAAAGAAACAGTGAAGTGGTGCAGAAAAGGAAAAGTGAAGTGCTCAGATGTGTTTTCTCCAGCTTTTGGCTTTTGCCTTAAATCATTCTGATAGTTAACCACCAGCCTAGTTTTGTTCTGCTGCTCTGATGCAAGGGTAGGGCTCGTAGATTTGGATTTTGCCTTTTTTTTAAACTAACTTCAGCAAAAGCAAAGCAGAAGTCAGTATGTGTTCCTCCGTTATGCTAGTGAATACGCTGCTCTTTACAACTCCCTCTTATTTAAAAAAAGCTGTATGAATTAATTGCTGGATCCCCAAGTATTGTATAATCAACAAGGATTTTGTGACTGCATTTTCCAGGCTTTTATTAGCAGGGGCTACCACAGCCAGTGCTGCAGCAGTGTAATTACTCTGGTTCAGGGAGGAAAGATGCAATTCCTCGGAATTTAATTGGCTAAGCTGAATTAACAACCTTCCTGGACCTAATCAGAAACAATGCAAAGAAAAATTAAAGCAAGAATTATCCATTTCCTGCAAAATCTGTCCAAATGATGCAAACACGGTCATTAATTGCTGAAGCCATTTTATGACTGGATGCACAATAAAACACTCGTGTAATTTTAGAAACATTTACTCACTGTCTCTGCATCTTTATATCATAGTACCAGAAGCTCCTGGTAAAAAGTTCATCTGCTAGCACAGAAGGCGCTCACAGGTGAGAGAAGCAATAACAACCTGACTCAGGTCACTGAGTGTGAATTTTCAGCCTGCAGTCATAATAACCTTGTTTAATGTAGGTTTAGGGCTACAGGAACTATGTTTTTTTAAGCAGAGATTGACAAGAAACAAAATGGAACAAGAGCTTTTCAGGCACTTCTTAATCTGCTTGGCGCCGGTGACACAGAGCTGTGTTGAAAGAGGACAAGGTTTGATGGGTGGCATCACAGCTTACAGCCCGGGCTGGCCAGTAAAGGAGGAGAAGACAAAAGCCCAGTAACTAGTAAGGATCATCATATCACGTGCATGGGGGTGGTCTGGGCCCTGGTGAACTTATCATTATTGCTTGGTAAATATTTAGTAGAAGCATAAGGGAAGAAAAGTCATTAGTGAAAACAAATGCACATTATTTAAATCAAATGCTCTTCTCTGCGGGTGTTTTCATGCACAGTAAACAGATATTTTCAAAGCTCAGTAAGTTTCTGAATATGACAGTTCTTTACACCTGCTTAGACTCAATCCTCTGCACATAATGTATATACACAGGGGATTTTTGAGAAAATCACAAAGCAACCTGAGGAGAGGTGTATTTGGGATGCCTGGATGTTGATTCAAGTGCCTGACAAGGAACTTTGGGTTGGTTGAGGGGGTGTGAGGTGCTGCCAAGTATCCACGGGCAGTTCACACGCAGCATGCGCTGCTCCATGCGTCCTACAAATCCTGTAGAAGGAATTGTCAGAAAGGGGGAACAAGTCTCAGAAAACACAGGTAACACCATCTTAAAGTGATTTGTAGCAACTAATACTTCAGGAACAGAAAAGTCGGAGTACCTGTAGAGTGAGGAAACCACAGAGAGAGCTATGAAGATGAGGGGCGGAAACTCCATGAGCAACCTCATACCATTGGGTCAGAGTCCTGGAGCTTGGATCCAAATTTTCCCTTTTCTGTCAGGTGTGAGGACGTGTGGGCTCACCAAAGAACAAAGTTTCCAGTTCTGGTAGGGGTAGGACTGTGTTTTGCGAAGTGAGCTGGATAAAAATCAAGCCCATGGGGAACTTCTTGATGACCCAGCCAAAACATAAGGCAGATCCTTGAGTGGAAACTGTGCCAGACAGAAAAGAGCTTGTGCTCTGAAAACCAGTTCCTAAACATCTCAGAACCAGTGGGTACTTTTGTCTTTAAGCTTTTATGCTTAAAGTCTTCATCTGAGGAAGAGGATCCTGATTACCCCACACACACACCCCTCACAGGACTTTTGTGAAGATCGCTTTGCATGTATGGGACATTCTGATGTGATAATAAAAGCCAAGACGGAAATAAATAATTGTTGTCCAAGAAGGGTTCAGAGTGTGCAGGAAATCAGGTATTAGACCTCATCTGCATATATGTATTTCTCCCTCCCTGAATAAGAATTCCTTCCCTAACCTGAGAAAACTCTCCTTTGGAGTATAGTATTTATGTTCTTGTTTAAAAAACAAGAAAAAGAGGGAAATTAATATTGTGCAACAGACATCTGTACATTAGAAAATTAGTAACAAGTTTCAGGTGACATATACATGTAGTCTAAACATGTTTGCTGTTAATCTTAAGGTTCCCTTTCTGGCATAGAGGGATATGTGACCTTCATTGACCATTTCCTCCAGCCTTGCTTCTAAACGGTTTCTTTCCTATCCTTATCCTCAGACTATTTCTCATCCAGCTCTTCACTAACAAGTGCAAATACTTTTGCTATTTATGTAGCTCTTTCTAATTTATCCTCAAGATTCTTCGTCAGTCTCTTTCCTCTCCATTCAGTACAATCGTATTTTCTGTTATAGAAAATCTGCATTCCCACGTCTCAAGTTTTTATCTCAGTGCTAATTCTCCTTCCAGAAGAGTCCGGTCCTTCAATTTCTCTCCAGTCTGTCTCTTCCTGATAAGTAATACCCAGTCTCAGTCTTCACATTAGAGTCATCCAGACTTTTCATCACGTCCCTGCCCAGCGACTTCCCGCTTCCTCCCCAGTCTCTGGTCTCCTTCCCTAGGCTGCTGGGCAAAACAATCTCTTTCTCAATGAATGGCTGGGCTGCTTTAGCCGAAACCGTTAAAATAGTTTTGCTGAGAGGCTATAATCTCAGTATGGAGAATTTCAAACAAAACAGACTTTAACTTCATCATTAAAATTGGTTAAAATTGTCTTTTATAATCAGGCAGGCTTAGTGGTACGTAGTGCTACAGGCCCCAGATATACTGAAGAGTCAGTTCTCTAAGATTACTGAAGCAATGTAATCTATTAAAAGTGATATACTGCACCGGATACACTTATTCCAATTTATAAAACAGAAAGTTTCATGGTCAATATTAATTTTCTTTCACTACAACACACAGATTTATTTCATGCTTCATTAACAAGTGTAGGTGTTCTTGACACTAACTCAGCTCTTTCCAACTAGGTCTCATGCATTCATGCTCTTCCTTACACAGTGCAAAATGGGGAGACAAGGTGACTGTTAAGAAAAAAGGGGCATCGTTTATTACTTGTAAGCCTGAGAATTTTTAGTTTCTATTTACAAATACACCGTTCCCAACTTGGCAATTTCCTTAAGGCGGAGATGGTCAGCCTGCAACCAACCAACCCAGAGCGTCCAGCAACCGCATCCCTCCTCCTTCCAGACCCTCCTTGGATACTCCCCAGCAGCTGTCCCAGAGCAAACACCTTGTTCTGGAGGCAGCACTGGGTCACTGCCTCTCCTGAAGCTTGTCTGCCCCGTGTCCTGTCCATCTCCTGTTGTGGCATGGGGTCCCCAGGAAGGCACAGCTGAACCAGCTCATCCAGCCCACAGCATCCAACCTGCCCAAACCAGTGGACAGGGGAAAGCTGGGAAGGAACCCTATGATTATTCTGCCACTAACAGGTCACTGCTGTCTGCCTCCTTTGCCAGGGTCAGTCTCGTGGCAGCAGCTAGGCTTTACCTGCACATACCCACAGTGGATCCAGAAGCAGTGAAGGCCGCACCGGGCAGCTGTGGGGCGTATGTCAAGGAGATGGAGGCAGACCACGGGGCAGGGACTGCGGCGTCTGGCCCCTGCCAGCCACTAAAGGCAGCTTTGTGGCCTGCTTGCCTGGAAAGGTTTAAACTGGAAAAAATTGTGGCTCTCATGCATCAACAGTGCATTATTTTTATGAACAAAGATAAACTTTATGAAAGCAATTCCCCAAAAGCTGAACATGAATTATAGAGCACGTAGTAGACTGCAATCCTCCGTGCACATGTCACCATAGCTCCTGTTAACCTCACTTACACCTGTCCTGACTGTTGATAGTAATTCAGCTAAATAAAAAGCCTGTTTGTAACACTTTATACTGGCAGAGAAATGTGGTGTTGTTAGAGAAAAATGGTGAGTTGAAGTATTCTGAGGGGAAAAAAAAATCTCCGTATTTGCAAGCACCTAAGTAAGGTCAGTGTATTACACTGAACTGATATAATAAATCCATGAGAAAATGTCTCATCTAATACAAGATTGCCAAGTCACACCCAAGTTTAGTTCTTATAATGATAGTGCATTCAATTGCAGTGTTAGCTGTATCACAGTAGTAGCAGGAAGATACAATTTAGTTGAGTAAATTTTGCAAATGTAGAGAAACAGAAGCATTTAAAGCGCTTATGTTCAAAATAGGTGGGATATCCAGATGAGAAAGCAGGGATGAATTGTAATTCTGCTTTCAGAGATGAGGACTGAGACATCAAGAGAAAAATTACTCTCCCTGTTCTCTGCATCTCCTTGACTCCAAGGTCACGCAGAAGCATGGCAGTGAGCAGAATTGCACTCAGCTGCTTTTGAGCGCCAAGCCCAGACTTTAACCATGTCCTACCTAAAAAAGCTTTTGCAAGTCAATGCAACAACAAAAATGAGACATTTTAGCATATCTTATTATACTTAATTAGACAAATTTGTGTCTCCTTAATTGCCTTTATTATGTGCTGATTAGATACTGATGGCAGGCATTGTGTTTTAAATCCTTAACAACAAAGCGGGTTTTTAAGTTAACCTTTTCAAACTATCTTTGAGTGCCTTTGGCTATATGTAAAAAGAATGGAAAACTCCTTCAAGGAACTTTCCAAATCATACAGGTTACCACAACTCTGTGAAGGAAGCATCCTTCCTATGAAAGAAACGTTCACTCCTATGAAGGACTGAACTGTGGTCCTCGGCTCATCTGATTTTCTTACCTTGATTCATTCTCTGAGCTGGGATTTTTCATTTCTTCACAGAATTTATCCCAGCTGGTACCTAGATGGAAACTTCTGGCCCACTGACAAAAGAAAAATAAAACTCAACAATACTCTTGCAGTTAATTTTACACTGCGGCAGGGAGGTTGGGGAAGCTAAGGAAGTGCCAGATGTCAAGCTAGAAAGTGGTCTAGGATCTTGTTTCCGCAAAGCACTTAGACACACTCTGAGATCCAACTTTCTTCCAGGCAGCAGGAGATTGCATTTAGGTACACGCAAAAGAAATGTACTATAATAAGCCATCCATATATTGCAGCCATCTGGGATGCATATAAAGTGTATCACCACAAAAATCCCCCATTTGTTGTACAAATCTATTCAATGGAAGTAGTTTTATGCGCTCAATAATTAAACAGCAGTTGTATGTGTTCAGGCATAGGGGGAATTATTTTGGCCATAATTGTGAATAATAACAGTTAAAACAAATATCATGTCCTTGTTCCTTAAACTCTAAAAGCTGTTGGAAATAGTCTCTTCAAAGCGTTGTTTTGTGCGGGTGTTGTGAAAGTTTGTGTCTAGAAAGAGAAAATAGTTTGCTACCGTCCCTCGTTGTTTTCTAAAGGATTGCAGTGCCATCGTGTGGCAGAAAAATCCGTTTAAAATTGCCAATAGGCTACCGTTTGTGGCTAAGAGGGAAATGAAAGAAAAAGCCTTAAAAATTAAACAGAGGAGCTGATTTAAGGAATAACTATCCTATGCTAGAGGTTTTCTAAAAAGGGGTAGAAGGTAGTAATTCTCTCCACTCTTCACCACATTTCCACTAAGGGTTTCCCAAGTGCTAAGAGGTGGTCTCTTCTCGGCAAGACCTTTTTCTATTGAGTTGTGATGTCAAACCCACCAATAAAAGATCTTCAATACTTTAAGCAATGGAAACACACAAACTTCTTGACAATATCGGTAGCTTGAGGTACCATCCCCTAAACCAGCAGTCCAACGTCACACCTTCAGGGTGCTTTTGGCATTCATAGCACCCTCAGAAAACCTGGCTGCTTTCAGAGCCCCATAAGCAACCCCATACGCACCCAGTAGCTGATCTCTGTCCCTGACACCAGCCCAGAAACTCTTCAGCATCTTTTTCTGTGTGATGATCCTGACACCAGCCTGTCTTCACACCTTAGCCCCAGCA
>NW_008825108.1:12807571-12816487 GCF_000699105.1 Pygoscelis adeliae | reverse complement strand
CCCTCACACAGATGCAGATATATGCATTGGTTTAGGCAGGTTATGCTGATAATATGCTTAAGTTCCATGATATTTCCATAACGTACATCTCATAGAGTTGCTTGCACAGAATGTTATGCAAAGAAACACAAAAAAATTGACTATTACATTGTAGTTGCATTTCCTGCCAGTAAGGATGTTTAGTTTTGCTGAATAAGCACTTTATCTGTTCCAGAAATACCACTATAACAGCTACCACCTGAACCTACCCTGGCACCAGGAAGAAATCTGGAAACCTTTCCCTGTGAATCTTTAGTTCAGCGGCCTTCCCATCCCTCTCATGAATAGATTCAGGCTCTGGAAATCCCTGCTGAGCTCCCCTAGCATGTGTTCCCATACCTTATCATAATGGGCTAGAAAATCTCATATATACTGGTGTGTCATATCAGTGCTTCAGTAAAGTAGTCATCATTCTGCAGATACTCTCAACAAGAGTCAGTCCCAACAAGAGAGAAAGAAAATGAAAGTCACTTATTTGTTTGCACAGACTATTAGTTCTGATGCATAAAGTGGAAAAATCATTAATGCAAGTTGTTGAAACCTTTGTTTTAAAGGATCATAAATTTTCTTTACATATTCAGTGGCTATTATTCAGCTAGCTGGAGACATCGTGCTTTTTTTGAGCGTTCCAACCAGCGAGAGCTGCCCAGCCCATTACAGTCAGTAACAATCAATTTTCAAAGGCAGAGACAAAGTATGCAGAGCAGATGAGGTTCAACTCACATGTGTGATAATCTGAGACCATTTAATTGCTGTCAGATCTAATTCCAGCATGCTCACAACCAGATAAAAAGCATTATACAATATGTTAGTTGTTTAGATGGCTTAATTCCTCTTACAGGTATTTAATGAAAGAGGATGGCATGTGTGATGATACTGGCTAAATGTGTGCTAGAGACAGAGATATTTGCAGTGCTTGATAATGAAAAGGAAAAAAGGAAAAAGAAAAGAAAGAAAACAGAGGTAGAAAATGTGGCAAATGTGAAAACTAAGTGTAACATTGCAGGACTAGACTAACACAGATTGAGCAAGAGGATAGAACTGCTCATACTTTACAACAGTTATAACCATTGACTTAGGAGATGTAGGGTATATGATCTGGTCATGGAAGAGAAGGATGTTTGGATTAATGAAAGCCTTGAGTAGGTCACAATTAAAAGATTGGCAATCCAGAAAGCCTGTTAATGACAAAACATGTCTAGGAAAAAAACAGAGTAAAACTGAAATTTGAACAGGCAGATAAACAAGGTAATAACAAAGTTGAGAGGGTCTCCTGGGAAGCTTGCTTTCAGTATAAATTTTCTCATAACCAACAGTGGTCTAAAGACTCATGGTCTGATATCCAGTTGGTCCAAAAGAAATCAGAGACAATGAGTAAAGCTCCAGCCCTTCAAATATTTACGTATACCCCTAACTCTTTGCATAATTCAAAGAGACAGCTATCAGACCAAAGTAAATAAAATTTAATGTCTTAATGGAAATACAGCTTTTGGGGGTTAAAAAGTCCTGCTGTAAATTTTCTGGAGTTTTTTTCCAAACGAAAACATAACCCGTCTCTTCTTCTTTTCAATTTCTCTTTAGAGGAAGAAGGAGAGAAAAGAGGAGTGAAATGCATTACTCTTCAGTGTTCACCTCAGCAAAGAAAAAAGCCTCAACATTAAAGAAAGAAGGGTTTGCTTGTTCGGGAGGTTGGGTTTTTTTCTTTACTCTGGGATATATTGTACTTTTACAATCCTCCATTAACTATCTACATATGTCTTTACAGGCAGGAGGCATAAATTTGCAGTGAAGCAGCTCCTGAAGCCATGACCCTTTTCCCAGCAGCCATCTTGCTTTAACTGCTATAGCTAGGTTTGAATCTCAATTTCTCCTTTACCTTTCTGTCTTTAAAAATGTATTGTCAGTAACACACTAGACATGTAGGTCACATCTCCGAAGAGCCCTCACCAGGACCTCTGCATTCATATCTGAATAAAAAGCAAAGCGCTGACATTTAGCTTCTTGATTGAAAACACAAGTGTTGCCTGTGACCACAATGCAGAGTTAGATATCAAAACGCTGTTTCTTTTGCCATTCGGCTGAACTAGAACACGAGCACTGAACTGTTTAAGAAATTTTTCCTCTAGAAACATTTCACACGATTTACAGATTGTAATAATACTGTCTGCAAATGTTTTAAAGTATTTCAGGCTATTTCCCCTATTACACACGGTGCTAGAAAAGCTGCCCCCCCCAAAACCTGATGTTTTCCAGTGAATGACAGATTATAGAATTGATAAAGGAAGAAAGCGTGGAGTTTTGTGAAGTTTTTAGGAAGCTGCAAAATATTTTCTTCAGTAACTGCCTTATCCTGTAAATAGAATTTTAAATATTTTTCCTAATGGAATAAATGCTAAACTCTTCTAACAATAAGAGTGTTTATTTTGAAGTAATTCTTCGCCTCCGTACCTTTTACATTTCTAGGGAAAAAAAGGGCATGTATATGCACATCAAACTAAAACATCTTCTTCAAATATCATGGAGGCTTGGCATGTTTACATTCAGTTGAGGGGCCCATTGTTTGAATAGCTCTTTGCTTTTGCCAGATGAATCTTTGGATGTTTAGAAATCATACTGACCTATTCTTTCCTTTGCATCAGGAAACTGCCACACTTATTTGGGTTTGGTTTATTCCTCCCAGAAGGACTGAAAAATGATTTTGCTTTCAGCTGTTGAATGCCATGTAACTTCAGTTAGCTTTACACTTGTATTAATATGTCATGCAACTTTTGTCAAAGCGGATGGCCTACTGACTTCAGCAAGCCAAAACAAACATTATCTGTCCATCTCTAGTAATTCTGCCACCCTCAGTGACCCATCCTGCTCATAGGTGAGCCAGCGCCGCACTTCTCCATTTGCTCGCTCTTAATAGTGCTCTTCTCTCCAACCCGGTCCACAAATATCCTCACCAATTGACTGAATGGCCCTATCTTCCCTCCTCAGGTTTCCATTGAATCATGTCCCCTCCAACCGCTTACCAGAGACCATGCTGAGGAGATCTGCCTGTACTCCTGTCCTGTATCAGGGCATCCTGACAGCTACACGGTGCCACAGGGCAGTCAGTCACACTGCTCCCCAGGGCTGGTCATACTTTGTCATCCTCCCTTCCCCATTCCCACTATAGTTTTCTGCATCTCTTTGTTATTGATCTTCCCGACGCTCCCTTTCATCAGCTTCAGTGTCACTGTATCCATTAAGTCGCTCAGTACTAACGCCAGAGTAGTGGTACGCTTTGGTACGCGTTAGATGACGCTTTGTCATCACCTTCAGCCTTGCCATCCTGGTCCTTGATCCTCCTTAAGCTCTTCAAATTGAGCGTAAAATGCTATTCCACCACTTTTTGCCCCCAGAGGCAAGGGCTGACTGGGGTGTGGATAACAGGAGGCTGGTATTTAGCTGCTATCTAATACCTAGCCATAGCTCTGTGGAAGTACTGCTTCTGCTGTCCAACACCCACCTCTGCGCAGTTCACTGATCTCCTCCTTGATTTTCTCTTTTCAGAAATGTTATGGAGTATTTGTCTGCAGGAGAGAGAAAGAAACTCTAATCTGCAAGGCAAAAGTATCAAACTTTCCTGTTAGAGTTGGAAGATCTGCTGCTATAAGCAAACAGCCACACAGACGTCAGTGATGCTGTGTCATTTATAACTATGATAAAAAACTGAACTAACAGTAAAGGCAACACATACCATGTGCAATAGATATGAAGCATGTTTGCTTTTGGGACAAAAAAATCTAGTTACAACAAGATAAACTACTAATACTATACCGCCTTTAAATTTATTGCTTATAATTGACTTGAGTTTGGTGGCCTTTGGTAGCCTTTAATTCAAATCAACTTCACTTTGTCATGTAACTGACAAGTACCACAAATTAAGACAAAAGCAGTAAGGCCAGCATCCAACGTCAAAGGATGACTAAAAACTAATTAAGTACAAAACTAAAATTCCCTATTGCCTAACTAGAGGCTACTGCTGCAGGTCAAAATTAAGGTGAATTTACAGAGCAATGGAGAAAAACCCGTGTTGTGACCTCCTTCCCTTCAAGACAGAATAAACCCTAGTAAAGGTCATCCTTAACCTTGCATTATGAAGTGACTCATTTGATGCGTCATGATGATTTGATGCCTCCTAATCATCGAAAATCTACCACGTGATAAGGACACGAGTCAAAAATTAGTTCCACACGTGTTCACGCTTGAAGCACACTTTTAATGATTTGAATTGTATGAGTCAAACATTTGCTAATGGGCAAAGACAAAATATTAACTTGTTAAACAATAGACTGAACTTCTCAGACAATATTTACACATTACCCAAAAACACAATTAAAAAGAACATTTTCAAAGATCCTGACTCCAGCTCCCGCTGACTTTCCCATCTCTTTGCTGTTCTGTTTTTCTGTCCCTTTGAAAAATCATCCGATAAATGTCAGACCGCTTAGGCAACAATGTGACTCCAAAACACAGATCTCTCCCATTAAAGGCTATGCAATGCACACTATGAGAAAATAGCAAACCAACCTATACACTAGCACTGTTGACTTTAATAATCCTTATTCTAGTTAATATTATTTGTCACATCACTGGTATTATAAATAGTCATTACTTCAAATGGAGAACTCCTTTAAAATCTCGCCTGGAGTTAGTTTTATATTAGCTCTGGATGTGAATGAGAATCCCAACTAAAAGGAAAATCTCAGCTGTGAGTATTTAATTTCAGCTGCTATTTCCTGAAATATCAGAGGTGGTTCTGCAGAGCTTCCTTGTTGCCGTCGGTCCTTCACGCCACCATATTGGGCCTGGATTCTCCACAGCTGCAGAAGGTCTTACCTGGATCTACCCCGTAAGATTTCAGGCTTCAATTCCGAAAGGTATTCAGGTGTAACTTTGAGTAATCCTGCAGCTGTCAGACTGATCAGTCCAACTAGCATACATTCATAGTCACACACATATTTCCATATATATGTGCGCGTCTTTATATTCATTTTCTTTGACAGTTTTTCCCTTCTAAAGACACACTCTGCCACTGACAAAGAAACAGACAACCACACAACTTTAATTACATTATTTCAGGCTTACCTATACTTCCAGTTAAACAAATAGTTACTATAACTCAGTATGGCTACTTAATCTCACACTTAGTGCCTAGTACACTTACATACACTTCCATGATAGACCTGACAGTGGGAGATAGAGAGGAAAATATTAGTGCCACATTAGGAGAGAAGAATGATGAAATAGCTATAGTTCAAAATCTATACACATTTAAAAAAAACAGAACTGTTCTTGCTAAGCTTTGGATTTGTAGTATGATGATTAATGGTCCCATTTAAATAAGAAAGATGGTGTGACAATGTACTTCCCTGTAAAAGTCTCCTAGTATTTTCAGTAATTCAAAACCAAATACATTCTTGGCAATTAAGTTTCACTGTCAACATATTCTGTCTGTAGTTTAAAGAAATGAGCATTTGCTAATGAGTCTGCCTGTAATGGTTCCTTCAGGGTTCACATGTTCCACTACAAAGTCTAGGACAATTTTTTCACTGATAGGAATTGACAGTTCCTAAAGACCATTGATAGCTGGTGACACACAATTATAACTTATTTCTTAATGCCACATACAGTTTTCTATGTGATCATGTGATGGTTCATTCATTTTTGTACAAACATGAACTAAAATACCTGCATACCTAAGAACAATGGAAAACTCCCACACCACTTCCATTGGACAATGCTGAGAAAAGCGTAGTCTTGGGTTTTCTTCTCTTTTTTCTTCCTATCAAATTCTTTTCACCTGAGATTTAAAAAAAAATCAACACTATTAACAGTCTACTTGTCAAGGAAATGGGAAACGTAAATCAGAAGGGTTGGGAACACAAAGCTTTCTCTGGCCTATTGCAGAGCTGAGGATAACTTTGCTCGCACTGCTCACTTGCTGAGTGACAGACCAGTCTGTGCAGTGAGCTTGAAATGCTGAACATCTTGCCCCCCCGGGACCATCCTGCTTTCACCAGCGTAGCTAGCCCTCAGAATTGCTTCCCTTCCTATTTCTCCCATTCCTTCCAGGCTTCACATTTTTCTTTGTCATTGCAGGGAAAAGCAATTAGAGCCATTTTTGCAGGAAAGTCCATTAGTTCCTTCCAGCTGGGCTTACGTTTTTTGTAACACTGTTTACTTTTTCCTTCTCAGATTTTCTCTTAGCCCAAGCCAATTTTTTGAAGACCATTTTTTTCCACTTTTTTCCTTTTTTCAACACCATATACATTATCGTGTTGGACACCCAATAAGAAAAGAGTTGAATGTTACTTGGATATGCCTTAAGGCTACTGAACAGCCAGTCACCTACACCTTAGACAGACTTACGAACGCCTCAGAAAGGGATGCGGCTGAATGGGGCCGTCAGACCACATGCCACACACCACCACAAGGTGGGTTAGGCTTGGAGTCTTACAACACCATGGAGTTAATCAGAAACACAAACTATTACACTCCATAGCAGGCCTTTCCTTGGTCACTTTGTCTCTGCTCACGCCATTCTTCCTTCTATTCCATCTTGTGGTCAGGGAGATCAGAGAAGAGTCAGGAGGAGGAAAAGTCTTCTCAGTTCCAGTGTTGCACTTGCCTGTGGACTGCTTGAAGCTGCAATTCCCCTTTCTTCTGACAGTCTCTACCCTGCCTACTTGCAGGTGGAACAACTCATCCGTGGCAGCAGATATGGACTAAGAGGTGATAGGGTGTCTGGTATATAAATCAGGGATGTCAGCAGGCATTTTGAGAAACATTTTCTGGGTAGGAACTCTTCCCATCACTTATGATTTAAACGGTGTCATTCAAATAGCACTGGCTCCTGACAGGACCAGGCACACTGATATGCACAGGGCCATAGCACCGATGGAGCACGAGGAGCACCAGATGAGGACCAGTGCACAAGAAAGAGTAGTGCTTGGCCTCCTGCTCCCGTTGTGTCTTGGGCTTGGCTGGAGCAAGAAGGGCTGCTCCCAAGAGCTGTGGAGATTTTGGCAAGTGACACACTGGTCCCCGCAGCACAGTCCAGAAGAACCCTGCAGTTGCACAGATCCTATGGTTCCAGTATGGAGTGTAGTAAAGATGATTACTCCTTCTCTCAGAAATACAAGAAGATGAGGAGAGCAGACTGGAAGAATCTTGTACTCCTGCCCAGTTATCCTTGTTTCAGAGTAGGAGGACTTTTACTTCTCCGCACTTCTTTCACACAAAGGTCAGTTACAGCAGATACACAGATGAAAGAAAATTCTACCTTGCATGACTGCTTCTCCTTTTTGGAAGGATATTCTGACCACCCGTTTTAAATAATTCCTGTCCTGGGAACGCAAAAGATTATTAGGAAACACTGAAATGCAGCCTTAACTTACATTACAGTAATTTGGCATTTAATGATTTCCTTTGGCATGAGTTAGATGTAAACATATGAGCATGATAATTATATATATACACACACAATTACTCATTCCAATTTGTTTTATTATAAGTGTGTCATTTTTCATCCTCGACAACTACAACACACAACAGGACCAGTGGGTTCTTAACATTTGGTGGTAGGTTGAATTCTTCCAAGGAGTTTTGACAGAGACACGTGAAAGACAGACACACATTCCATGTGACAGTAAACAAATTTAGAGACAGCAGCTTCTATAAATAATCTATGTTCATCATCTTACATAAGAAAGTGGAAGGTTAGCCACTTATTCCAATCTATTAAATGGTTTGCAGCAGTTTGGTAGGAAAACCTGCAGGCTTTCTCACTATCGTTATGCTGTCACGTGCCTGCAGCCAGGGAATGACAGAAGAATAAAGCCCATAAGCATGTGAGTATAAACGGAAGTACAAGTCAGTGATTTGGAAACACACAAAAAAACCTCTAGAAAAACAACATTAAGAGAACAAGAAGGAGCAATTTTTCTTTTCTGATTCTGAATAATTTGTCACTTTATACAATATTTATTAAAAAGCTGCAAGAGTGTAATTTGGAACTTCCTACAGATCCCAGAACATAAACGTCAGAAGCGTGTGCACCAGTCCTGCCTCAGCAAGGAGCACCCAGTCTGGTCAGGGAAGGATTCCTGAGGTTAGAGCACAGGAACTGAAAGGCAGGGATTTTATTCCTAGCCAGGAAAACTTGCACCACCTTGGATAAGCCACTTCTCCACTCAGTGTTTCTTTCATCTGTAATTAATCACAAAACACCTCCTAACCCCTAAGTGGGATAGTGCATACTGTTAGTGTTTCCTATGAGAAAGAGACTTGGTTCTCTGCCTCCCCCGACCCCTGAGTACTGCTGGTGTGGTGAGCAGGGACTAGAAAAGCCTTTGAGCTAAGGGAACAGAATTTGTTCAGCAGAAACCACATACAGGACAGCTATAAGCTGTAAGATGTCCTGTGCAAGTGTCCTGTAAGCTTCAGGACCGGGAATCTTAGCAGTAATGCAAATCCAGGAAAAAAATTTATCAAGGAAAATAGGAAAGACTGTTCCTGTCACTTATGCAGGTATGAACTCCTGGCTAGTCTACCGATGCTGGGGAAAATTTAAAAAAAAGAAGTCCATTTTCTCCTTGGTTTTCATTCTGCAGGTATAAAGGGGCCAGCTGCCTGCTACCTTACTTGCATTCCTCTTTGGAATGAAAAAAAATAGGAGAATGTGAAAGGGGAAATTGTTTCTGCACCTTGTTTTCACTCCACCCATGCTCACCGGCCCACATACTGGCATCTTAGTGGGGCTAAATAAGAAAATACCACCCATGGAAACAGCTCAGAAAATCCTCAACCACCCTCCCTTAAACAAAGGAAAAGCGGGGAAGGTGT
>NW_008825108.1:12800711-12807546 GCF_000699105.1 Pygoscelis adeliae | reverse complement strand
GTGTCATGACTGAAGAGCGGCTTGGATACACAGCCTTCAAAGATTATTAGGGAACTGCGTATTAAAAATTATTTCTCATCTTTTTCCATTTTTTTATTGTAATCTAGGCAGATAACACTGCCTATCACAAAGGAGGCTACATATTTTCCTGGTTCCTGATTCCTTATAATTTCCCAAGCCTTGCTTTTTTAGATTGAAATTATCAAAATTCAGGATCTACTGAAGGTTTATTGATTTTCTGAAAGACTTCAGCCTGTATCCTTAGGCCTGTTTCCAACTAAAGAGATGGGGGGGAAAGGGTTGTTTTGTTTATGTTCCAATGAGATTGGGCAACATTTGTTTTATGAAATTCCAGTACCCTCCTTTCACCCTCCTCTTTCAAAGCAGAGATTGGACACATGGTATCAGGAGTTGATTTCATATCTGGGATAGGTATTTTTTATTCTTGTGCAAATCCACCCTCACATGGCCAAAATGTAACCCTTCGGAAAAGGAAAACACTTTTTATACGTGCAATATAACCTTCTTGGTGTTACCTGCAAACTTTCCAAGCAATCCCACCTCCACTCAGCATCCTCCATCACAGAGATGATGCAGCTACAGGATTAAAGACCTTGGCCATGACACTTGAATTCAGAGTATGCAACATCTCATCTGCATTGCCTCTGCTTCCATGCTGTGCTGTGAAACCCTGAAGAGGAATTTGCCTGATTCAAAGACAGAGAGGATATGGACCGGTCTCGAGTAGAGCAGTTTGCGAAGCACAGGTGGAGGAAAGCAGGACCTGAATGTGTCCTACCAAGCTTCAGGTATGTCTTACCAAGCTTCAGGCCTGACTAAGGAGAAGGCAAATAGAATGGGGCAGAAAGTCTGGTGCAAGGAAGGGAATGAAGATTAGGGGTTGGTTAATGAAGACAGGTTATGGGGCAGACTAGAAGCTAAGTTTGAGGAGATGACTGCTAGAAGAGGTAGGAAGAAAGGATGCAACAGGTTGAACAGGTAACTCAAAACAAGAAGGCAGGGGAGAACTAGGGAAAATATCCAGATACTAGGCATAGTTGGTCATATTGTGTCTGTGTCTCAGCACCAAAGAGACAAGACTGAAATGGAGATCAGTTGCGTCCGACTACAGCACAGCCCCTTTACAACTTGAGATGGAGCAAAATGTTCTCAGGTGTCACTAAGCTCTTAACATCAGCAAATATCTTTACCCTTTCCCCACAAATGGATGACAACTTACCATGGCTATCAATTTCTTACCTTAAAAGAAAAAAGTCTGAAAACAGACCTCAGGGTTCCAAGCAGAGCCGGGTGAAGCCACATATTTTTCCTCCTATGGTAGGGGGGAAAAGAAAGTGTCTTGAGAACAGCAGAGCTATGACCTAAACAAAAGAATTTTAAATGTGAATTCAGTAAAGGTAGTACTTCTGTATGAAGTTTTTCATAATCTGATGTGAGGCTATTTCTCAAGTACTAATCATGTCCTTTGCATCACAAATTGACTATCCAAATGAGTACGTAATTTCACTGTGCCTCTTCACTTATCTGTAAAATGGGTATGGTAGCATCCCCTCACTTCAGGAATATGCTGTGATAATAAATTAATGCTTGCGAACAGCCAGATATTCAAGAGCAATAGAGAGAATCCAGGAGGAAAATGGTTATGTATTCAGAATGGGTTTGAACGGTGTGCAATAAATAAGGCATGGGAGCACACAGTGAACAACATGAGAAAAAAAAAAACGAATAGCTGCTTATTCAGCTGAATACAGTATACTAAACCAAGCAGAAACCTTGTGAAAAAAATACTATTCAGTCATATCATTAAAGGCTATTACGCTTGTATGCACAAGGAGTGCGAAGGAAGATTCCATAGCCCACTTAGTATTTTCAACTGCTACAAGGATCATTTTATAATAACAAATTTCTTTATAATATTTGAGAATATGAAAATAACATAGCAGAAATTACAAAGTCTTTGACAAAATGGAGGACTCATATATATGTCATTTTACCCATGAGTCCTGCTATAAAAAAGCAAAACTTGAGATCTTGCCAACTACTCTATGCTGTAAAATATTATTATGCCAGTGGGGAAGACACAGCTTGGCAACACCTGACATTAGCCAGATGTTAAATGAACTGCAGTTAACTTACATCCATACTGCACTCGTAAAAAACTTGGACCTCTGGTACCTCTGACATACTTCGCTTCTACGATGATGATTTCAATATGGTGGCAGATGGGAAGGCACAATTTCAATGAAGCATCATTTCAAATCTGTGGACAGTCCTGAAAAAAACAAAATGTGAGTAGGGTAATGCTAGTGTCTTCTTTCCTGCTTAACAAAATGCTCTAAATAGTTTGATTTCCTAAACAGAGGACACAGCATGTATTTTCTCCAGATGGGTACTACAGAACTAACCCCGGGGGTTACAGTTCATTTTCAACTGTGCATGCTTATCAATAATACAGACTCAGGACCTGAACCCCGCCTCTGTAACACCAGTGTGAACCAAAAGTAAATTCATCAAATTTAGTGAGCTATACTGGTATGATGGTCTAACCCAGCATTTACCACAGTCAGCCAAAGCCTACTAGAGATTTCAGTGGGCACTAGGGTATCGCTTTGAGATTGCCTCCAGTGTATGATGGAGATATCTTTATTTCTTTAAAAATCTCAGATCTGGGGTAATGACCTTGCCTGAAATTTACCTCCAAATAATTTCTGATCATGAGCTAAAGAATGCATTTTTGCATGATGCACTTACAAACATTAAATGTATCATTTTATCTTTATGTTTAAAAAACCACAAGTCCATCTCCTTTAAAATTTAACACACCTCTTTATTATGCTACTACTGATCCTACTGACACAGCAGTGACACTTTTTATATCAGGAGAAACACGGCTAAGCTTGAAATATTTAGTATTGTTACAGCACATCAGAGGTACTATACAGACTATCCTATATGAACACTGTAAGGAATAGAAAGGATGGTGATGCACCTTTATAGTTAGGGTGCGGCTTGTTCTGAGCTCAGAAGACTGGCTTCTTTTATAGCCGTTTAGAGGAAAATGAAGTACCATTGAAACATTTCACAAAATCCATAGCTGGTAAAATATGACATCTCATGTCTCTCTTTTTTAGGCAATAAGATAATTTGTAGATATTCAAAGGGTAGGATTCAATCATGCCTTTCTCTTTTTTAAATCTATTTTTATATGCTTTTAATTTTGTATTTTAGAAATACTTTAGTTTTATGAGTAAGTGCATTCTTC
Organism: Pygoscelis adeliae; assembly: GCF_000699105.1. NCBI lineage: Eukaryota > Metazoa > Chordata > Aves > Sphenisciformes > Spheniscidae > Pygoscelis > Pygoscelis adeliae. The sequence goes on along the minus strand of NW_008825108.1, from coordinate 12,804,263 downwards.
AATGGAACTGTACATCCCAGAGTGCAGAGCTTATTTTCTCTTAATGTTTCATTGTGTAAATAATATTAAATATTTTAATTACAGGTTCTACCTTTTGTGTTCGAATTCAGTAGTTTGTTTCTCCAGGCCACATTCAAGTGTTGCAAAATTAAAATATACAATATATAATACAAAATATATAACTTAAAATTGAATTAATTAAATTTCACCCCCCCAAAAATGTAGAATAGGATCAGAAATTCAAATTCAAATTCAAAGTCAAGAACTCATAGGGCATATTACCCTTTCAAGTTTCAGTGAAGATAAGAGTTTTCATAGAACTTACCTTTCCCTGTGATTGGATTAGTCCCTCCAAATCATTAATATTAGGTAAATCTACTATCAGGTAGAACTAAATTCACACATCACAAGCAATCCCACTGAAGTCAACAGTGATGAGAATAGAAATGTTCTCCTCTTAAAAAATAAATTGAAACAATATCCTAAAGAAACATCACAGTTCATAAGTAAAACATTGAGATATTGGTTTTCCCACTTGACTTGTGTGATGCTTAGTATGGTGGAAATCATTGATTTACAGTAACATCTCTTTAACATGACAAGTTTTAGCTCAGACACTCCACATAGACCCCAATCTGTCCTTACACAATTGATTCTACCTCCTTAGCAGGATGTAAAACAAAGGGCTCCAAAACTTAAAGAACCTGAATTTGTAACCGGGTTTTTATTTTCAGTTTTACTTAATCTTTGTGTGCATGCAGTTCTTCCCTAAAATAGCACAGCAGTTCATTCTGATGAGTAGTCAGCAGATCAGCTAAGGAATTAATTGTCTCCAGAGAGTTGGAATAGCACAGATATTTAAAAAAAACATGTTTCTCTCTACTTGTGTGCTACCGCCACTACCACAAATAGTAAGAAGGATGTTTTCCTGGCTGCTAAGGATAATCTTTGTAGCCCTAGAGGAGGCAAACATGCAACATCTGTAACAGGTTGTCCAGGAGAGGAGTAGCGGGAGAAACAGCACTCCTGCTCCACTTGATGTATCAAGCACATGTTCCACCTGATGTATCAAGCACATGCTCCACCAGCTCCTAGTCTACATTTGCAAACAGAAGATGAGATTCCTCTACCCTAACTTAGTTTATACTCATCACCCTAAGCTCTTCTGGCAATCAACAGACAAAACCAGGCACCACCAGAGATTAGTGATGGGCACCTATCTCCAGATGATCCTCAGAAAGTGCCCGTTCCTAAACTCTAGATGCCTAAAATTGGAGGAGAGAAATCCTATCCTGAATGACTGGAAGAGAATCACATTGTGTGCTCTGAACACACATTTCTCTTCAGTATTTTGCAAATGAAGGATGACAAGATCCTTCCCTCTAGAAGTTTGTCCCATAAAGGCCTGGCCCTCCCCAGGAAAAACCCTTACTTCAATACCTGGTTTTCCAGAGTGCTGAAAGGAGGATCAGATCTTTTATGGATGTTATTCCTTGGGCCAGAGTAAGGGCGTAAGCAAGAGAATGTGGGAGAGAACAAGGCGGGACTGTGGAAGGAGAGCTGACAGTGCTACACTTTATTCTGTTGAACCATCTTCCCCAAATTAACATGGCGAATGCATAAAGCGGCTCCAGCAGCCTAGGCCTGTCTTCAGCCAAATTCCTCTTCTGGAATGCCATGGATCTGAGCCATCAGCATCCATACCAAACACACGCTCATCTCCAGTTCAAGCTCTCTGAGGTGCACAGAGAATCAAAATAAAATGCTTTATAGAGAAGAAAAACAAAGAGAAGCTGTGGTTTCCTTTAGCTCTTTTATGAGCTGAAAGCCAAGCACCCAAAAGCACATGTTGAAGAGGCAAGCTGAGATTTCTGTTTGGACATAAGGAGACCAATATGGAGCAGGAAGGCAGGCCTCCAAGTGGCAGTGAGAAGCAGTAGCTGAATTTTTGCTTTTGCTGATGAGATTGTAAAAGGTGAGAGAGAATCCTGTAAAGCCCTCACATAAAACTGGAGAAGAGCTGGGGAGGGTTCTCCGTGTAAGAAATTACAGAAGCAGCAGGAGAAACAGTAAAGGGTATAGTTGTAGAAGCCAAGAGAGGACAAGGAAAGCAGGAAGCTTTATGGGAGATGACAATTGAGAGCTTTGATTATAAAACGTCATTATAGATATAAACAAAAGCAGATTCAGTGGAGATCAAAACAGAGGGACATGACTGAAAAGAGCATAAAAGGGAGAGAAATCTATTTGATGAATGTGAACAACTTTTCAGTGAACGAAGAGTTATTCAAAGAGATGGAGGGTGGAGTAGGATTTTGCCCAGAGAGACAAATGGAGTCAAAGACTGTTGTTTTAAGATGAGGGGATGAAAGAATGTGTATATTGTCAAGAGATGGGGAGAGGAAGGAAGAGAAGAAAGCTATAAAGGCAAGAAATATATAACCAAGAGGAAGATGAGGTTTGCTAACAATTCATTTTTTAAAAAAGGATATTTGGGCAAATGGACAATTTTTCAGATTCACTTTGAAAAAGGTCATGTTTGCCCAAAAGCTTGTTTCCATTTTTTCCAGCTATATCAATTGATCCAATGAAATAATATCTGCTCCTACTTACCTTGTATTATCTATGCCTTTGGATTTTCAAGGCTGCAACAATCAAGAGTAATCCAAATCAAGACAAACCCAGTAAGTTTAGTGATTAGTATATGACTGCAGTGTGGGAGAGAACAACAGACAAATTAGAAGTGAGAAGAGAAAAGCCAAACACTTCTACGTGAAGTGGTAAAAGCCAAAGTATGCCTTTTTCTTTACAGAGCTAGGAAAAAACATAGTTCTGTGATCTAGCCTTCAGAAAATGGCTGACTCCTTCAAGTGGGTAGTCAGCTCTTTTTTCATTTCACTTCTAAGATCCCGTTTATATAATTTCCATATTGCTTTATTCACTTTCAGAGCAAAAGCGTGTGACTTGCCCCTTCTTGTGCCGTAGAATGTGCCTGTTGCTACGTTATAGGAAAAGAGCAAATCAACAGTGGACAGCATTTGGTTGAAACAAACCTTTTCATTTCAGCTTTTATTCCTTCATGATGTAAATTTAGGAGTGATTTTGAATACATAATGAACCCCAGTTGGTCTTGCACTATAAAACTTTGGCAGGCAGGAAGGGGGAGAGGTCTGATGTTGCCCACTCACCCTCCTGCCCACAGCAGGGTGAACACCACTGCTGACTGTCTGAAATCTGTTGGAAAGCTTATAAGAAAGGTTAGATAATGATGGAGATTTCACGGTGTCCCTGAGCAATCAGTTCCAGTCCTTAACTCTCCTAACCATTAAGAAGTTCTTTCTAATGCCTAATTTAAATCTCCGTTATTGCAGTTTAATGCCATTATATCTTGTATCCATAATGAATGTGGTGAATAATTGATTCCCTTCCTCTTTGCTGCTACCTTCTGCACATCTGAAAACTGTATCCTTGCCTCGTCTTTCCCTGCTAGAGAGTAAACACCACCACTTCCCTCAGTCTTTCCTTGTAGGCCATGGAGGGGGGGGGGGGGGG
>NW_008825108.1:12797551-12800651 GCF_000699105.1 Pygoscelis adeliae | reverse complement strand
TTGATCATTCTTTTTTTTCTCCTCCAGGCTCTCTCCATCTGGCTCATCTCTCTCTTGAAATGGGATGTCCAACACTGAACACAGTATTCTAGCGGAGGCCTTACAAACGCAAGGTACGGCAGAAGAACTCTTCTTCAAAGTACATACCCTAGACTGCAAAACAAATGAATAAATAAACAACACAAAGCAACAGTAAGATACTACTGACTTAGATTCAGCTTGTTATTTCTTACAAGTCGTGATCCCCTTCTGTGCAACTGCTGCCTCGTTCTGTATTTGGGCAGTCTAAGTTCCTGTCTAAGTATCGTACTTTGCATTTTTCTTTACTGAACTGTACCCTACTTTCTTCAGGCTAGTTCTCTAATTTTCAAGATCACATTAAATTCTAAAATGCAAGTGACTTCTTCCAGTTTGGTGTCATCTACAAACTTGAAATATGAGTGAAGAGCCAGGAAAAACAATTCTTTGAACATTGGTACATCACCAGTTAAGAAAACATCATTCATTTTAGAAACTGGAACCTTAAATAAAACTTCATAATATACTGTGGATTCTTTCCTCTAAGTTGTACCATGTTTTTTGCTGTGCAAGTCATTTACATTTTACACAGCACAAGCTCACAGCTCCTTCATAACTCAAAAATTGTCTTAACATTTTAAGGCACCTTTTCTAGGATAAGATTTGCGTATGTCAGGATTTCTCCTAGACATGTGAAAACCCAAAGAAAATGGCTATTGGCCAATAAAAATAAGTCACTGATCTACGTGCTTCCCATATGCACACTACAAGTGTTTTTCAGATCCTGTCACATGCACGATTGCTCATTTTCTGATAGTTATCAGGAATAATACTAATATTCCAAGCCTTCAGTCGGACCACAAGCCAGAAGTATTTTATCAGCTACCAAAGAGCTCAGAGCTATTGCCAAGGCTTCCTGTATGATCCCCATTAAGAACTGGTGCGGCAGTTCTAACCACTGAAATTAACTGCATTGTTTTATTCATTAGAAGTAAAGCAGAGGTAAGAGAATGAGAACGACCTCTGCTGAATAGTGTAGATCATTAAGCACATCTTAATGAACTGCTTTTAAAACTAATTTTAGATTCCAAAAAATTAGGGATAAAAAGTATCTTACGGACCCATGGTGCTATCAAACTTTAGAAGTGACTTTGAGGAATTTTAGAGAAGTGAGTTTAGCCTGTTGGGTTCAGAGATGTATTGGTTTGAAGGGCTGGCTAAGTTGCATTGCTGGTAGAGGCTGAGGAGCATGTGGACTAGCTCAGTAGTGACATTTCTAGTATTTGCTCATATTGATCCAACACTGTCAAGAAAAAAGTAAATTCTTTTTGGAGATTGCACTCACTTAACTAAATCAAATCTAGCTAGCTCGGCACACATCATGGCAAGACAAGTTCCCTGGAAGGACACAAGATTTGTGGGTAGCTCTCGGAGAGGAATAACTTTCCTTTGAGATGTCTGTATGAATGAAGGCAATGTAGATTGTGTGAGAAAGACATTTGAATATTCCTTCTCATGTGCTATCTTTTCAATCTTCCTTTGGGTGAAAGGAAATCTAAACTTCTTTTTTTCCTTCTTAAAAAATCTGTCTTGTTAATAAAAAGCCAAATCCTTAAACAGATGCAAATGAGGAAAACAGAACCCAGGCAGAGAGCACAAGCAGGCAAACAGGGGTCCCTACTTAGCAGTGACTTCTGCTGGCATTTTCAGCACTAAAGGTCTTCACCTCTCAACGTTTTGAATCTGTGCACGTCCCAAAATGTGTCAGCTTTGACAGGCCTTGGAGTTCAGTGAATACCTATGCAGACACCTACTCAGAGTCTAGAAACTGACACCTAACTCCTTGGAGAAGCTCTTATTTTCAAAATGTGAACCCTTTGGAAATGCAACTTGACTTCACGCAGAATGCAGCAGCAGGTGACAATTACTTTTAAGATTTGGCTAGAAAAGTAGCTGCCTCTACTTGTTTTCTACCAATTTTTTAGCATCCACACAGACTATAGGTGACCAAGGTCATTTCCTCCCTGGCCGAGAGCTAGTCAAACTCATATCTTCCACCTCCAGATGAAGAAGGGGTCCTAGTCACCCAGCTGTCCTTAAAAGCTGGGGGAGAGGGACGTTCTTCACCATTCTGGTGGAGGTACGGTCATTCCATTTTCCATAAAGGAAATGGGGATTTGGGAGCTAGAAAACAGATACATGACTCTAGCATAGTGGCTGGGGTAGTCACGGAGGAAAGATGACAATTTCATGTCAGATGTTTCCTCATTTCTAAGCAGACTGCTCCCTTGGCAGTGAAAAAACTTCAACAAGAAGGGCAGAGCTGACCCATTCTCCATATCATAAGAGCCACCAGTTACGGTGGCCAACCGGTCCAGCCTCAGATTTGAACACCCACAGGCAGAGAAGGTGCCCGATTCCAGCTGTACCAGACCCTGAGCTGTTCCCATTGAATTCCAAGAGGTAGGGTGCCAAAACCCAGAAAACACAGCAGAAAGATCCTGCGCTCAGGTTCCCCTGTTGGTCAGCTTGAAGCAGCTTCCTCATGACAAACATCTCAACTTTCCTCGTATGTCTTGCAGGGTTGCTGAGGATCTCACACCCATAAATTGAGGACAGCAACCGAGTCCATAGGACTTGCACCCTTTTGGGGATCCTGATCCGAGTGCTTTTCTGTGTTACTCCCTTGACCTTTTAGCCATACGGGGCATCGCCAACAGTCTTCAGGCACACTTGCACCACCAAGAGTGCGGTCACCAGCTATCACAGCTTCAGTGGTCTTACCTCTGACCAGCTGCTAGGGAGCAGGGAAAGCAGATCTGATCTTAACCATGTGATTAGAAGAGATGGTTCCAAGAGATGAATGTCATCAGGCCAGGCTACTCTCCTACCCCTCATGCTGCCCACTGCTGTCCTTGTATAAACCCCCCGTTATCACCGACAAGATTAGTTTATTCTCCTGGTCTCAGTTCTCACACCCTTACCCCCTCCGACGGCAATGGACGTGCCGGTATAGACCCGGCCATGCCGCTTTCGTGCGGGCGCGGGAGCCGCGACACCGGCACCAGGGCAGCCCTGGCCC
>NW_008825108.1:12795640-12796570 GCF_000699105.1 Pygoscelis adeliae | reverse complement strand
GGAGACAGGCAGAGAGGTTTTTATGCCTCCGGTGCTTCATCAACAGTTGGATTGAAGAAGCTGCTAAGTTTTGACCCCAAACAGGTGCACATCACAGAGGTATTGCATACGAATCATTAGTTTGTTCTGTTAAAAAAGCCGTATATGGTTCCATATGCTTAAATCGTATTTATTAGTTATAATAGAGGTATTGCAGTAGTACTTTGTCCAAATGACTGACAGACAGACATCCTTTTGATTTTGTTGTGGCAGTCTCTGTGGAACAGAAACTTAGCAAACTGCATGTGACAGATAAATTAATCAGTGTCACTGCAAAGTACAAAAAGCAATCAGGAGAAAGAAATAACAGTCATTATCTCTGAATCGGTAGTTAGGTAGGGACTAAAGAACAGCAAATTGCTTTAGACAGATGTAATGGCAAAGAGAAAAAAATTGTTATTAGTTTAGAGAAGAGCAGAAAGTTTCTTTAGACAGAGAAAAAGCAGGGTGTAAAGTCAAGGATACAGCAGCAGGAGAAACTTTTTCTTCTATGAGGAGGCAGACGGAGACAAATGTTAATGTTTTGCTCGTTGGTGATGGAGTGAGGAGCTTCCCCCGACATTTAGAAAAACACTTTCCTCCCTTGAAGGGCAACGGGAAACGAGGCCCTGCCTGTTTTAGAAAGCTTTCACCAGTCAACTGTATTTCCGAGCTTGTATTGCAAGAGAGGTGTTATGGCCGTGGAGTTTCTGTTAGAGAAGCGACTGTCCTGACCACCGGGCACCTTCTTGGAAGTGTGTCTGCAGCGAACCTCTAACCAACACAGCTATAACCACGGCAGGTGTGAGGAAACACCTGCGCTTCCATACCAGCAAACAGAGATGTCTCAGTGAGGCTCCTTGGGCTCTTGAGACATCTAGGAGTTCCTGAAAATTTTTTCAGTACCAAGTC
>NW_008825108.1:12791394-12795584 GCF_000699105.1 Pygoscelis adeliae | reverse complement strand
TCCACAGTTTTAGGTATTACAGAGCTTCAGAGTCTACGAAAGCTGAAAACAAGACAAATACAACTTTTGGGTGTTGCTTAGATCTAAGCAAATAACCAGAGACAGAGTGGCCCTTAGGTTCTGAATATTTGAAAACTACTGAATTACAGATATAAATCTTAATCCTGCTGTTTCACAGTGAGACTGTCTAACGGTGTTCATATGACCTGCTGCAAACTCACAGAGAAATTCTTTACTCTTTTAATTCATAAGAGAGAAGAACTAACTCACTTGATACTGAGACTTTTGCAAGCCTGGAAAGAACCACTTTCCCACTTTAACCAGCATATTGAGCACCATCAAGAGCTACCTGATGACAGCCTTAGCAAAGCTAAGCAAATCAGCAATATGGTACATGAGCTGAAGACTGGAGTTGAAAAAGTAACAGAAAAGGCAAGATTTTCAATGTAGCTTTTATTTATACCAGTCATGTGGCGTGAGTGACTTCGGCGGGGGGCAATGTCAGCTCTCCCTTGGGCTATAGTCTTAATGCCGACAGAGGCTCCGATCCAGCAACAGTGGACTTCGTTACAGATCCAGCAATTTTTCAGCCAAAGGATGTGACTTAGTTTATGGATTGGCAGATACGTAGATGGCATTATATATGTCCATATGTGTAGAGCAATGTTTTATTAATATGAAATATATGAAAGACGCATGCAAGTACAAAGACTAGAGTCATTTACAGCTTCATATATGAGCCAGTAATGACTTGACTTTTTTAGGGCAGTAGAGGAGATGTGGGTAGACCGTGACAAATACTTAATTATTGTTTTCAGTTTTATTTGGATTTACATTCTAATTCAAGTATGACTGCTGTCTGCTGCAAAGAGCTCCCTCCTAAGGCAACAATTTTATGCTGGGATAAGTTCTTCAAGACAACAGGGGCATTGCTTAAATCAGATGCCAGTCACAAAACAATTGCAAAACTCCGTTCCATATTTTGGCAGATCACATATAAATTATTGGATGTAATTTTTTGTTATTTCCATTTATGTCTTCTCATTACTAGCTAGAAGTCCTGATCTTTGTATTTCTTGTGCATTCATATCTAAGCTTATTTGTAGTTTTGGCTAAACAAATGAGGGCTGTGTGTCCATTCTCTGAAATGGCTACACTGCCAAGGGGTCTGTTTCACGAAAAAGTGAAAAATAAACTAATATCTTACACTAGTAGATCACCTTTCAACTTTATGAACGCAGGTGGGGAATACAAGTTTTAAAATGATAAGCAGCTCATCACTAGAATAGGAGGAATTGTCCCCTGCTCTAAAACGCAGCCCTGATTAGGGTGACTCAGAGTTACAAATGGGAAGTCCATCTTCCAAGTGCAGCCATGATTCTGGGTTAAAACGGCCTTAAAGTTCAGAGGTATTCAACCTCAGAGCTTGACCTTTGTTTGCTTCATTCTGTAACTGAAGCAAGCCATCAAACTCTAAACTAGCTACACGCTTCTGGTATATTTACCTGATTTTATTTTTCTAAAACACCTTTGAAGGAATTACTAAGAAGGAAAGCTTTGAAGTTTTGACCTCTCTGTTCTATGGACATACCACACAGTAGAAATACAATTTTTAAAAAGAAGCAAACAATGCAAATGCATCCCATTATTTTGCAGCTGCGTTTTTCTGTAAGACGGTAATTCTAAGCTTGGTTCTGTTGTGAAGCTCCTACCTCTGAGAGGTGATAACAGCCTTCAGAGTTCACCGGGTTAAACAGCACTGCCAGTGCTCAGGTTAGAAGCTTCCCTTGACAAAACTCATTAAAATAAATGGCTACAAATCTCAAGACTGATTTGCTGTATTAGTTCAAGAGGAAATAATGATTACCAAACGGGGGTTCCTCTACTTAAATTCAGAAGGAGTTATACTCCAGTATTGTTGCATTGCTAGTATATCAGGTCATTTCAGGCTAGTCTTTAGGTTGTATAGACACCGCTGAGATAAAAAGGCGATGTTGTTCTCTGTAAGGGAGCTTTACACGTATCGTCAATACGTACGTGAAAGCTCTGGAGTTGAACAGCCCAACATAGTGATGCCTCAGTTGACCTCTGCACTAGTATTTTAAAGATTTATTGTTGTATGTGTGGTTACGGGTTGTACTTCTTTTCCTGTTTTCAATACAGATGCAGTCAATGGGGATCATCAGCAATTCATTAAACGGAGTGGCATCTTCTGAAGCTGCTGGTTTATCAGTTAGTAATGAAGCAAACATGATGAGCGACTCTGACTTTATTCACTGTTTCAGGAGAGACTCCAATAAAGTACAAAGCTACTTAAGAGTTCTTAAATGTAGGATTATGCCAGAAAATAGTTGTTGAGCTGTAATATCTTCACAAGTAGTCTTCAGCATGTTGTTTATAATATAATTTATAAATTATCACATTTACACTAATTTTAATAGGAAAGTGGTTTTGAAATTCCTTGGCAGCTACTTGACACGGTTGACCTATGCAGCTGAAATATTAAATAAAGCATCATGTGTGTATGTGGGTTAACGCACCAGATAAAAAGGAGTACTCTAGTGGTAGATAAATAAATGTCCTTGCACATTACACTGTGACAGATTATATTATGGCTGATTCACACAATTTAGTTATACACATAGTTGAAAGTGAAATTCAGTTTGTTTATCTTGGTACAAATACATCTACATACTATAAATAAAGTATATTTTTATGTAAAAAAAAAATGTTTTCCCCCATTTCTACATATGTACATACCTGCAGAATATCACTTAACGCTGAGGAGTGGTATTGCTGTTGATCGGTTCATGTAACTGCTGGGCCCATGGAGACTTTATGTTCACATCGTACTTCTTACTAATTTCTACGGGCCTTCACACGTGCCCCGTACGTTCTAGTTTCTAGCACTTTCATTCATTTTGAATGCTCTTTCATACCTGCCATGGCTTCACTGATTTCAGTGGAAACACCTAAAGAAAAGGTTTCTATATGAAAGGAAGTCAGAATCCCGGTCTAAATGCCATTTCAGCCCGAGGGCTGATGTAGCAGTAAGTCTCTCCCGTAACACATGCTGACCCAGGGCTTGGGTTTTACAGGGATGATGACAAACTCCATAGCAAATAAAAATCTGAAAGCTGTTTCATATTTTATAGCAATCACATTTTCCTAGCAGTGGGGTGGTGCTGATAGCTGTTCATAGAGCAAAACATCTTTGCATTCAGATCCTAAATGAGCCATTTGAATGAGCATTTGTAATCAACACAGATTTATCTTTAACAGTCTTGACTATTGCATCCCTGAATGCCCTTTTCTGGCCTCCCCTGATCTTGATGGTGGTTGACAGTAGCTGGAGCTCGGGCTGCCAAGAATGGAGAGTAAAATGCTGATGATTATTTAATAATGATACTGGATTTGGGCTTGAGAAACTTGGCAGGAAAACGTTTCACAGAAAACATCTATGCAGAACAGAGGAACAACCTTTTCAGTCACATCTCTGTAACTACTGATATCCTGATGTCTACCGTCCAGTAGACAGCTGATGTACTTTCTCAGCTAGAAGCTGTGAGTGTTCACAATTCACATCTGGTCCCTGTTGTGCCAGGCGTGGTAGAAATACAAGGGGTTATATAGTGCCTGCCCTGAAGACGTTACTAGCTGCAATTCCTTAAGCAGTAAGATACTACAAACAGGTAAGGAAATAGCAGCATTCATGTGCAAATTTTAAAGACATTCTGGAAACAAAACACAGCTCCAAAGAGAGTAAAGGAAGGCTGCTCTGTGCAAACGGTTGGAGAGAAGCAGGGAGGGTTGCCCGCTCTGCCTTCATCTATCCGCAGTCACAGAGGACGTAGTAGCGACTAACGGATACAGTATTTATCCCGTCACCGAGTGTAGCCGCAGCCCGAGAGTACAGCAGCACGCTGGTGTGTGTCTCCTGTGCCAGCGAGGGGTTATTCCTGTCTCTGAAATGCTGAAAACTGGGCAAGTGTGCGTTAATTAAGGAGAAAAACGGTGTCTGGGTGGAATCCCTCTACATCCCGGCAAAGAGGGCGCTGCGCACAGCAGACCCGCGCCAGCCATCCTACACCGGAAAGGAAAGGAACGGTGGCAGACACGGGAGGGGTTACTGGGCCGAACGAGGCTGACGAAGTACGCGCCCTCCGGGACCGGCAGTGTCCCGGCCCCTC
>NW_008825108.1:12763771-12790684 GCF_000699105.1 Pygoscelis adeliae | reverse complement strand
CCGTGTCCCCACGCACGGGAGGTGGCCGTGTCCCCAAGGGTGGTGCCCATGGCCCTGCAGGCGGGTGGTGCCCATGGCCCTGTGGGCAGGGGCCTTGGTGGCTCTCAGAGCGAGTTGCAAGGTGACTCGGAAATCAACCGTAATGGCTACTTCCGTAATGGAACTTCCACGGTGGGGAAGACACCCCAGGGGTCGCGGTTGAGGGTCAGGTGGAAAACACGTTGCAAATGGAGCGGGTCATAAAAGTAACTCTCATCTCCTTCACAGAGCAAAACCCTGGGAACGATTTGCTGCAGAGAAATGCAAAAATGGAGAAAACGAGGAAGCAGGTGCCACAGAAAGAATAACAATGCACCGAAGTATTACCCATAGTCATTCAGACTCATTGGTGTTACATTTCAAGATTGGCCTTTGGCTGAAGCGAGGCATGTTGGTAAAACAAAAGCTTTCCTATATTGTCGACATTGCCTTGTTTCCTCTTTTGATTGAGAAAACAACTGAGCAGCTGGCTGAAAAGGGCATGTTTTTCTCTGTGGCCACCAATGCCTCAAACAGAAATACCAGTGATGGTTGCTTTTTACACAGGGGAATACTTCATCTCCTGCAGGATTTCTCTCCAAGACAGCAGGGAAACTAATTAGGAATATTTGAAATGTAAAATTGTGCACTACAATGAAATGCTTTGGAGCTTAAGAATGCATCATTTGCATCTGAGAATATTAAGAGAAACAACTTTACAAATTAATGGAAAATCAGAAAATCAGGATCGGCTTGCAGTTAAGTGCTGGGCTCACGTGCAACAGTCTGTAACCATGTATGTTACAGGTAAGTCACGGTGTAATTTCAGTTTGTGAAACAACATGTTTCCATTGATTTTCCTTGTCAGCCAAACAAATTTAAGAATTAAAAATACCTCCGTTGTTCTTCAGACCTTATTACATGAAATGTTGCAGGCTAGCCCCAGAATATTGACATTTTTGTATAGTCCAATTCATTTTTTTCAGTTATTAGAAGTTGCTTTTGTACGTTACAGATTTCCTTGTCATAACTTTTCCATTTTTTCAGGATGATGAAGGATGTGATAGAGACACTCTCAGTGACTGAAAATTCATTTTGTTTCTTTCGTAATGTGCTAAATGGCTTTGATAGTGTATCTTAAATTTGGACTGAATCTGGTACGTGCTGATGTGTGCATGATAGATTAAGTGACAGATGTCACAAAAGAAACTTCTAGTTTAACTCTTATTTAAAACCATATGATAGCAAAGCAGAAACAAATGGAAACAGACTTCTTTGAACTATATGCGTTAACTTTCAGCTACCTCATATCACATTCAAATGTTGACATGCAAAGAAAAAAATTACTTGGAAAAACTTAAGAATTCCTCAAGGGCTGGATATTTATAAAAGGCGAGATGTCTGTGTGTTTGGGTGAGTACTGGAGGATCACTGCTGAGATTCTGCTTTGTGACATTCCCGTCCACCATGCCCAGCTCCACTGCTTAGATATACAACCAGTATCCATAAGAAACAAAGGAGTGGGAGTTGCTGTTTTCTGGCAGCTAATTTAGGTTCAAGCCCACATGGGGAGCATCTCAGATCCAGGCTTACATACCTCGGTTTACCTTATTGTCCTGGTTTCGGCTGGGATAGAGTTAATATTCTTCCTAGTAGCTGGTACAGTGCTGTGTTTTGGACTTAGTAACAGAATCATGTTGATAACACACCGATGTTTTAGCTGTTGCTAATCAGTGCTTACACTAGCCAAGGACTTTTCAGCTTCTCATGCCCTGCCAGTGAGAAGCTGGGAGGGGGCACAGCCAGGACAGCTGACCCAAACTGGCCAAAGGGATATTCCATACCATGTGACGTCATGCTCAGTACATAAACTGGGGGGAGTTGGCTGGGGGTCAGTGACCGCTGCTCGGGAACTGGCTGGGCATCGGTCGACGGGTGGTGAGCAATTGCATTGTACATCACTTGTTTTGTATATTCTTTTATCATTATTTTCCCTTCCTTTTCTGTCCTGTTAAACTGTCTTTATCTCAACCCACGAATTTTACTCATTTTTTTTTTCCCCGATTCCCTCCTCCATCCCACTGTGGGGGGAGTGAGTGGACGGCTGTGTGGTGTTTAGCTGCCTGCCGGGTTAAACCACCACACTTACACAGCAGCAGTCATCAGGCACGTAACTTAGAAGCATGGTCATTGAAGACTTGTATAGTCAATGGCAATTCCATCCACTGTGAACCTTTCTCTGCAGGGGCCTTTTGGTCTCCCCATAGTCCAAAAGTCAGTCTCAAGTTAACTGGGCCCTAATTTCTCTCCGGGCCTTTCTTAGAGCACCGGATTTACAGCTGACTTGCTTGAAATTGGTTTGTCTTCCCTTCTAGTTTGTGAAAATCAGTAACGGTCTGTTGGTAAGAGGGTGCTGAAGCATGTGAATGTACTTAATTTATGTCGGTCTTTTGACTGTGGAACATATATTCGTCAGAGGAGCTGTGTGACTACAGTGATGGCAACTGGTATTTAAAACCCAGTACTAGTAAATCACAGCAGATAAAACAAATCTGATGTATTACTGCAGCTCAGGAGTGACACTTGACCGTTGTACTATTGTTCTGACACTGAAGTCAGTAATGCAGATTTGTGCCTTAAAGCAGTCCTGTTCTCCTAAGCAGATCATAACAATTAATTCCTGTTTGGCAAAGAATCAATAAAAACAGAAGTACTTTTAGAAAATTATTTTATACTATAAATCTGTACAACCAAAGTGTAAGTGCTGACACAGGTGTGGTCAGCAAATCCAGCTTTTATCAATGTTATATGAGGTCCACGGAGGAGCCAGCTGGCCTCTCATGTTCGCAGTCTCACAGTTGTTCACACGCAATAAAACGTGACTGTGGCTGCGCCTGATGTAGCCTGGCACAATCTGCATCATCTGTGCTACCTTTCCAAAGGCCAAGAGCCAGACCTAGGAATGGAAATCGGCACCTTCTTGTTAGGTATCAGAGAAGCTCCTCGGAGTGCCTGACCTTAAGAATAGACTTTCAAGATCCGCATTCAGACCAGTCTGGACGACCTCCAGTGGGTGGGGTGAGAAAAGCCTCTCCCGCTCCTGAGGCTGCTGGGTTGTGCAGCAAGATCCCTGTGTCAGCAGTACAGCCTGAGGGCACGGGAGTCTGCAGCTCAGGTAACAAAGCGAGTACTGACTCTCCGCCCTTTCTCCCTTTCCCTGTTGTATTCTGTATTACATTAGCATTGATAAGTTGCCAGACTAAACAGAGAGGTGCCCAGCGAGTATAAGTATCTGCATTGTTAATGGCCTCTGAAGAGCTGGTTTTTTTAATTGCCGTTTGGAATTTGAGGTACCTGAACTCTGCCCAGCCCCAGGATCCCAACAAATGTCCTTCATAATATTCCACAGCCTGGAACCGTAGTCTCAAAATGCCACACATAGGAAATACCTCAGATAGATACCCTACAACCATGCTGCAAGGTCATCCACCAGATCATGTATTTGAAGTCAAAGTGGTGTGTTGCTGGTTTTAACTGTGAGATGCCATGGGTATCTATCATGTCACTCCATAATACCAGATGCATTCTATGCCTTACACCCATACAACGTGCCCGTCACGAAGCACTTCAAACACCTGCTGGGGATTTTGCGTGTAATTTGTGCTTTGTTCTTTTATAACAAGTGTGCATACAATATTTGAAGAAAACGAATACTTACTACTTGATCCTTCACACAGAAAAGACTGGCACTGTAAGTATATAATATTTTTGTATTCATACTGGGTGCTGTTTCTCATTTACCAAGTTTTCACAGTATGGACTGAAGGGAAACTTCTCCTTCAATAGCTTCTCCTTAAATAGCTTAAAATGAGAGGAATCAAGGTTGTATATGTCATGGGCCTGAATACATTCTGACTAATTGAATCAGACTATTTTAGGTATAATTCAGAATTTACATGTATACTTCTAGGGTTTTTAAGAAAGCTTGATCAGCATTTTCAGGTAAAGAATGTTTTATCTGGCATATTGAAACTTTATTCTAGCTGTGGAATAAGAATACTGGTAGGAGGTGTTAAGAGATTTGGAGGGCTGTGAAATGGTGTAAGTTTTAATAGGCTACAGTGAAACCAGAACTTGCTCAATTTAAAACACATATAACATCATAACTGTGAAACCAATTCTGCATGAGCCTTGCTTGATCTTTGCCTCATGGAGACATCCTTCAGATGTATTCTGTTTAGCACATCAGCTCAGAGTTTTGACAGCAGTTCACATTCGGTGCTTGCAACACCATCAACTGAAAGAATTTCCTAGGGAGCACTCTGAATCCCATCTCCCCTCTCCAGAAGTGTTGCTTCTAACACTGATGCTCAACTGACTTGCAGTAAAAGAATATGAGCAGCTGTGAAGACTCCCTTTCCCTGAAAGGTGAGATGGGAAAACCCCAATCACCCCCACCATACACTGATTTCCTCCAAAGTGGGCAGCACTGATGAATACCCCCACGCACAGATACCTCCACTTGATCATTTGACCATAATTTGGAAATACCTGCATGCCTTTCGCTGTAGGCAGACACTAGCAAATGCCATTGCAGAAGAATGTGGGCCACCGACACTTGCTGGTCCTTCAGGTAGGAGTTAGTCAAACAGGGCAGGACTATGACTGCAACAGGACAATTAGAGAGTAAATTCATCCCCATGTGTACACAATCTGTCCGTCCATCCCTAAAGGTTTTAGGCAGAGTATGAGTTGGTTCTGGGATTTCAATTGCAGGATAGGAATAAACTTCTCACATTACTGAATGGCATGTAACACATGGCATACTAAACGTGTTCAAGTGCCTTCTGAGGGTAGGTATCTAGGCAGCTTACGCTATTGAGGGTTTGTAATCACAGGAAGAGAGGACTTCTTAATTTTTCTGTAATTTCTTTTTTCTTTAAAACAAGCATAGGGAATCACATGCAAAGAATGACATACAGTGCAAGACTAGGACTGCACAGTTGACCACTTAGAAGGTAGGATATGCACAAGGTGGGATACAAAACTCGCCTGATCATGCATAAAGTTTATGATACAAACTTCATCACTGCAATCTCAAGTTTTTTAGCTGCAAATATATCTGAACTTCACCTCCCAGATAATACAACGTAACAAGGGGAATAGTAGATCATCTACCAAAAGGTAAAACATTAAGTAACAATTGTATGGCATTTTGAAAGATGTACAATACAGTTCAAAAAGCTTTGGAGCTCAAGGCAAGAATAATTAGAAATATTCATTGCATGCATGATGAGGAAAGCCAGACTAGATCATCATAATCATCTCTTTTGACTATAAAATATATGAATCTGCCAGAAATGAAATAGTCCCTATAAAACCATAATGTTCTCCAAAAGGTTTTGCCTGTAACATAAAATACCTTTAGTCTTTCTTCTCAACAAATGCATTCATAAATGTATTACAAAAAAAAAGTTCTGCTCCCGTTTTGAGCTATAAAGCCTTGCAAATAAACAAAAAATGATACTTAAATTCACAGAGTGATTTCCTTAAAGTGGATGAAGCAAGCAAATAATTTTAAGTAAAGCAGTTTTAATAATATTATTTCAGGCTACTTGTATTACACAGAATACTGTCCTGTCTTTGATACAGACATATGCTAACATGTACTTATTGGCATCAGTTTAAATAGGAGTAAGTCAGGAATAAGGCTACTACGGTATGCCATCTCCGTAAGCACTTCTCCAAGATGGCTGTAGTGGCAGTTATTCCAATTAGAGTTCTGTTGCTTAGTGCATTTGGGCTACAATTCTGCATATTGCCGTTACAGTTTTGAAATACAGGAGAGATTACAAGAGATTGCACTAACAGTCTGACAAAAGCCACTGAAATTCAGAGTTAAGAATGCTGGAAGTTTCATCCACAGGAGAAAAGATAGGAGTTAGTGAATTGCGTTTCCCAGTATGCATTCAAATCAAAGTGATTTAAACATGGAGTATTTTATAGGGTTAGTTGGTTGTCTTTTACTGTTGCATACTTTACTAGGGTTACCAGCTGACCTGTGACCATGCTATTTAAAACTAACTTAATACTGATATAGGTGAGGACAGATGGAGAAAACATACTAAAAATGCATATGTTTGTCTAATATGAACCTATTGTGTCATTTAATGAATTTCAGAAAGAACCCAAAGCGACTTACTATCTTGAGGGAAACAGGGTTATTCTTATCTTGTGCACAAAAGAAATTAATTGGTCTGACTGCAATGAAGATAAAAGTGATTCTCTATCAATGTGTTTTTAATGAATATCGTATACAGTGCAGATGTATAAATCAGAGCACAACTTCAGCTTCATGCTCTTCACTTCATTTTCCTTACCATCAGTTCCTATTTCACTTTTAAGGTCAGTACAAGACTGGAAAAGACACAAGAAAAGACTGAGTATTGAAGAATACTTCTTAAATCATTAGTTGTTTGTCATTTTAATGGTGTTAGACTTTAGCAAATTTATGAGGCATAAACTAGTTAGCTTTACAAGTGTCCAAATATTGTTAGTCTTAAAAGACTGCTCATTCGAAGCCTGTGCTCTCCACTCAATTTACAAACTGCCCCTATTTCCTTAGGCTGATGATGTAACTGCCTTATTTGCAGTGTCTTGGTCAGGATACAAATACAGTGGGCTCTGCGATGAATTTGCTCTCGGAGGTGGTTGTGTACTAGTCAGTCTTTCAGAATTTCCTGGAGAATTCTCCCTCCACCTTGGACTTGCCTGCTCCTGAGACACTTCCCACACAGATGGGCACGGGGAGGTAAAATTCATGGTGGATCGTGAGAGGTAGTTCTCCTGAAGACCTTCTTCTTGGAGACACCTGTTTGAAAGCACTTCTTTTTCTTTGGAGTTTCGCCATTTCATCCTTCGATTCTGAAACCAAATTTTCACCTGTTTGCAAGTTAATGAGAGTTTATTATCATTCTTTTCTTTAAACATCTTTGCCCTAACAAGGTTTTTTTTCCCTTCCATCCCTTTAGTTTCATGTTCCTTCCTTATTCATTGTTATAGTAGATCCAGTGAAGCTGACTGATCGACATTATCTGAGGATTTTCCCATCACTATTTACTACAGCTGGGCCAAATACTCTCCTTGACTTTCACCACCTCAAACAGGTGATTATTTGGCTTAGACTGGAAAAAGGACAGCCCAGTGGCTAGGGATAGAGCAATTTCCTATAGCAACATCCTTCTAGACAGAAAAGGATTCTCAGAATAAATTAGCATCGTCATTAACAAAACTAAGTGGTATTACTGGTGATGTGAAGCTTTCTATTTAAAAGAGGCTCTGAGAACTATGACTGTCCCATTCACAAGCGTAGCTAAAAACAGCTTGGCCATATGGCTTCAAAATGTGTGTTATGACATATGACACAGTAGTGAGGATTTAAAGACATTTTGTCTGCCTGACTACAGTTTTCCAGGATTTGCCTAGAATCCATGTGCTTTTGAGATAAAATCCATTTTTCAAAAACTTCAAGTTGCAAAGCTTGATCACAACATTCAAAGGCATTTATAAAATGCTGGGAAAAGCTTGGGGACAGATATATCTAGGAACTAGTTTTACATAAAAAGAAGAAATGGGGGGGGAAAATCAATCCAATTATTCAGATTGTGTTCTATTTTCCCTTAAATATTTGCATTTAGTTCTAGTATTCAGATAATTGACATGAAGACAAAGGGGCTATGCTTTCAAAGGTATGAGAATCATTGCCTTAGATGGCAGGTACTGTTCCTCCACCACAACCGGTCAGAAAATTGAAGAAGTAGCCTTCACCACAACTGCTCTTCCTTTCATGAGGAAAAAAAAATAAAAAAGACACAGATATCATCTGATCTGTCATTATCATTAAATTATTTTCCTGTAGTGGTAGTTGTTATCTATGTGTCATTCCATTATTTTTCACTCCCCCGGGCTCTCTTGAATATCAAGAACACAGAAGAAAAACTCAAGGAAATAATTGTAATATTAGGAATTTGACTACATATTGGGAAATTTTTAGGCAGCGCGCTGGTGAGTGCAATTGCACATTTTCATTGAAATAGTTTACCCTGCAGAGATTACAGCTCTTGTCATCACACTGAGAAGCACCACACTGTGCTGCTTTTTTTGTTTATAGTTGCAGTGCTTGCGATGGAGTCAGAGTCATTCAGGTTGCAAGGAACCACTACAGACCACAAGATCTAACCTCCTGCGCAAAGTGGAGCCAACTGTGAAGTTGGATCAAATTGTTGAGGGTCTTGTCAAGTCCTGAAAATCTCCAAGATGAAGATGATGAGAGCTCCCATCGCCATTCCCAGGCTTTTCTGCCCCCCAGACAGCTTCTGCCATACGTATCTTTAGCACTTCCACTCCTGCTGCATGCAAAGAAATAAAATTGTACTGTCCCTCTCTTGTTCTCTTTCAGCTGTACTCCAGAGATCTGTGCCTACTCCAGCACCTTCGGAATCCCACCTGCCAGTGGCTACCATGTTCATTTTCTGCTGTTACATGCCCTCACAAACATTCTTTCCAGTTTCTTTCAGATTTTGTGCTCTTTTTATCTGCAGCTAGGTCAGGGCTGAGATTCCAGACTGGGCTGCTGCCACTCGGCACCACCATTAACACACTTGTTCAGTTAGAACAGCTCACTGGAGGTATTAGACCCTCAGCTAAACTCTGAAGTCCTGCAGTAGGCCAACTCGGACTCATGTGAAAAATCCCACAAAATGTGAATTGGTAAGTAAAGTGGGAGCATTTTAGAAGGTCACTTTGCAGAATTTTTCCTTCTAGAGTTTCTCTCAGCTCCGAGAATCTCTTTCCTTGTGCAGCTAAGTTTGTTCCTGTAGGGATGGTTGCCTGTCTCTTGGGGCAGAATGGTTTCAGAGCAGTGCTGTTTATTAAATTGTCACTAGCTGTTCATCTGCGAGTGCAAAGGGTGCTCAGAGGAATGCAGGAAGGCTCTATGCTCTGCTGCTTTCTCCCTGGATCACTGCCTATCAGGCAGTGGGATGGAGCATAGTTCCCTACTCCAAAGCTCCTGAGGGGGTTCTGTCAGACAGCAAAATGGGAGTTGGAAATGAAATTCAGAGGTCATGTTTCTCCCACTTTGTGTGAAAATGGAGCGATCAACTTTTGAATGTACACCTTCAGGAAATAAACTAGGAACCTGTTCAAGTATTCCTTGGTTAAAACTGCCATTGATTTACTGAGGTCTTTGCTCAGTGAAGGAGCTCAGGGCTGCCCCTGTGCTGTTCAATTTTCCTCCTTCAAAGCCATTTTAAAGATTTTTCCTCAGAAAGATAGAAAGTCACAGATGTTGTGTTATTCCTTACCTGAGACTCCTTTAGACCCAGGTTAATGGCCAGTTTCTTCCTGTCTGTTTTACTGATATACTTCTGCTTCTGAAACATTTTCTCCAAAGCTTTCCTCTGGTCTTCGGAAAAGACAGCTCTTCTCAATATACCTCTCCGGGCTTTGGAGTTAGACTCCTGGGTCAGAAGAGGCAGGACACTTTCCTCTCCTAGTGGAAATGGATGAGAGTTTCACATAATATCAAACACATATCAGAGAAATACTAAGTGCTGTTCATTATAATGCTAGCAGACTACTGTCCCACTTTTGATTTGTTGGTGTTATAAGTGTGTCGTAATGCTTCAGTCATGTTCATTAAGGACTAAATCCTCACTTGGATCTAGAGGTGTTGTCAGTGGTCAAAAGTCTCCCCTTGACATGGTAAAAAGTAAATCAGATGAGTTCATAGAGCAACATTAACACAGGGCCCATGCTACTGTAAAATTCAAATATAGTCAGGGAGAAACTTTTCCACTTTCCTTTGCACGTTATCATCACTGAGTAAACTGCAATAAGTTTTCCTAGGAGTTTATTTTCTCCTTGTGTGAAATGTAGAACCAGATAAAATTGGTCTGTAATACTGATTCAAAGAAACTAAATAGGCTTTTTTTCGTTTTGTTTACTAACGAAAGGCTTTCAGAGTCAACTATTTCTCAGAAAATCCTTGGCCATTCACTTACTCATTCTGGAAACCGCAGCAATTTCTTTATTACAGGATTTGGGGAGTACTTGAACTTACTCCTTTCAGCCTGGTTTCTAATCCTTTGATAGCTCATGGCAATTCCTGGGAGGGCAGTTTTCAATGAATCCAATCACATCCCCTTGATCCATGCCTAGAGGGAACCCTACCCTGGAAAACAGCCTCAAAGCTGGGGGAAAGAGCTGCAGTGGAGAAGTAGAAGTGTTTGCATTGTCCCTTCACTGGCCTCACAAAGAGCCCAGAAAACCCAAATCCAGATAAATCTCTCGCCTTCCTCACACCCAATAAAGCCTAAAGCTGTAGTGCTTTCCCATGCTCCCTCTCCCCTAGAAGGATGTGGTGTATGGGGAGCAGTCCCTGGTGAAGCTTGGTACGCCTCCAGCACTCCCGGCTTCCCCAGATGCTCGCCCAGGGAGCAGTACCAGAGGCCAGTTAATAGGGCCTGTCACAAAGCATTGGATGTGGCAATTGCATGGGGCAGTTGCAAGCAGGCCATGAAAGAGCTGCCCTTTGATTCAGAAACCTGTGCCATGGCTATATAGCCACTGACACCTACGACCTTTCTGTGAAAGGGCAGCCACGAAGACAGCTTTGGTGTGTACTGCGTGCAAGTTAGACTCTACAGGTACAAGCTGTCTTCTTGTTGTCCACCTTCCCACGTACATGGACCAAGATTGCCATCCCAGTTTATAGTTACAGCAGCTGCAAACATGTGCTCCTGTTTGATTTCTGTCAAGGATCATTTTCATATCGAAGCCAATGGCAAAATTCCCACGTAAAGCAGATTTCTAAAAGATTGCACATGCTTTCATTAAAAAGTCTATCTATTCTAGTCAGCTGTAGCAGGGGGTAAATACATTTGTTCAATAGAAACAATGCTCTTGAAAATACTAATTAAATTCAGATGCAGCTTTCACAAACTGTTCCTTGGGGCTACACCACATTTCAACTTCTGTATATTATACATATATACACATGGGTATGTGTATCTTAAAACACCCACAGAGAAACAAACAAACATATACTGAGGATATTGTAGAACTGTGTATGTATAATGATGAGAAACTAAAGTGTATATGTGTATGTCTTGCAAAGTTGACTAAATATTTTCGTGGTGCATGTGTGACTGGTTTGATATTACATACATTACCCCGTATCCTGCCTCCAGCTATGACAAGTAGAGGAAGAATATCAGAAGCTGAGCAAGTGTACAATGATTCTTCCCCAAAATACACTGCCACTGTCAAACATTACTGATTTAGGGACCATTGCGTTCTGCTAAACATGCCTTTCTTAAATTTTTCTACACTTTAAGAACCCATCTTTATATTTGTGCCCCATAACAGCCTGTGGCAAAAAGTAATTATTATGGTTTAAAATGTTACAGTATAAATAAGTCTAAATTTATACAGATGTATTTCAATTTTCAAAATTATATCTGAGACCAGATACAAAAATCATAACCTACTGGTTACTATCCTGATATTTATGACACAGTGAGACACAGTCAAGACTCCATCCAAACCAAAATAAACTATCTGCAGAACAAAAGTCAAAATGCCACAATGGAGGTTTCTGCGGAGGGCAAGCCGGGTTCATATTTCTCTGAGGAGTGCATAGCCCCCTCACAACCCCCACCCCGAGCTCCCATCCTGCCCACGAAGCTGGGGGCAAACACTGGCCCTTCTTCCTCAAGCACGTTTTCCCTTCTTCTTGCTCAAATTTGATGAATTTAGGTACCTTTATCCAGGTAGCCTCTGAGCAGTTTCTGATGAATCATCAGCCATTCTCAAGTTTACCGGAAGGTATAGTCTGACAGCACAAGAGCTGGTACCTTCTCTCATCCCTACTGTGGGACGAGAGACACCAGCGAGGGAAGAGGCGTAACAGGGCTGGTGCTTGCCTCCTGGCCTCCATTCCACAATGGAGTTGTCAGCCAAGGACAGAGGATGCCAGATTATGTGACCCCTTAAAATTTATCTTGCCTGGCTGGTTGTTAACAGTCAATCAGCAAAGAAACAACCTCCTGCCGGAGCCCCGAGGCACCAATTAATTCCCGTACAGGCAGTATGTACGGTACAGCTTACCACCTGTATTAGACTAACTTAATAAAGAAGAATCTACACATTCTAAGGCACACTATGTGACTGATTTTAAAAGATTAATGAAACAAAATTTAACGATGAGCAGGATGCTCATGAGCATTAGCAAACAGCCACTGGGTTAAAAAATGTCAAACTCATGTTTGGGATAATGAATACTCACCCTCAATTGACTAGCCTAGAGAATTTTTTTAAGAATACCCCATATTCCAAAATGCATTCTGACTGCTTACACAAAACCTAAATTTCGGTTTGTGGATTAAAGGATTTTTCAGTACGGCGGGATAGGCAGTCGTTCATACATTTCAACAATTCCATCAAAATGAAGTAAGTCAGTTTGCAGCCTGTCACTCTGAACGTGCATCAAAAAGGTTTAGTGTTCTGCTGACATAAATGTGAATCTGTTACCAAGTATTTCCTATGTTGCTGGTTTGATTTTTGCTTTGCTTCGGGGTTGTTTTTTTTTTTAAGTCCTTCCTTTGTATCCTAATATATAGTGATAAATGTCCTCTTAATCTGTGGAACAATCTTCATTTGCCTTCATGGCAGAGACCACCTTGAAGGAGCAAGTAAAAGCTTTAGTCATGGTTTCCATTTTTTCATTTGAATTCAATACATTCTAGTTAAATGGACAATTAATAGGTCACTTCCAAAATAGTAGTGTATCAGTCCTGGTTAATAAACAATCCCCACAGTTGATAATGGGCCTATGTATTCAGCAAGTCCCTGTATACACTCAGCTCATCCACTAAATCCCTTTTCAGGTAGACAGGGTTATATGGGAAGATGAGCTAGAATGAGTCTATAAAAGTCAGTTTCATTCACTGCTTTATTTTTCAGTCAAGTGCTTTAAATGGTGTCCAGAAAATCTCTTGGAATGTGAGACAGGAGAAAAGACTGGCACATAGAGTATTGCTTTATGGCCATACAAAAGGGCAACTGACCCTTGCCCAGGCCTTTTCAATGTGAAATGGTTCCTAAAGTTCATCTGCACAGTGAAAAATTGTGGTGAGGTCGCGTGTGGATGAGTAAAGTGAAAGTGGTGATTGGTCATGGTGCTGTCAGCCATTGTGGGAGAGCTGGGGCCATGTAAAACGCTCTGTGGGAAAGTGTCAGCCCCCTAAAGAGGTGCTCAGAAACTTGCAGCTCATTAAACTGCCAGCATTTGCTGCCTCACTTGTCAAGAATCATTCAACTTAGCAACTGCCCTTCTGAAACATTCATAAAACGCATGCACGTAGTCAGGAAGGGTTTGAATGCAACTCTGATAAAAAAGTATATGCTAGAGCACACATAAGCTCCAATTTTCATTTGGATTTGCAAGGCGATTTGTACTTTTTCTCCGTTTTGAAGGACTGGGAAATGCCTCTTCTGTTTGTATTCCTGAGCCATAAACACGTAAAAACATGAATATCCATTCTTACACTATGGCACGCAAACTTCACAATCAAGGTTAAATTTAGATTTGGATTAAATGGAAGCGCGTTCCAGCTCTTAATCCTGAACGTATAGTGCATACTGGCCAAAATTCTCTTCAACTTACTTCTTCAATTTTTTACATTATAATGAAAAAAGAAAAATAAATTAAACATGTGCATGCATTTGACTGTTACAAAAAGAATGACTGTTTTATTTAAATAATGCTAGGGCTTCCTGAATCATAATTTATCCCTAACAGACATTAAAATGCAGCATCCATTTTAAGATCTTTCAGCTCTTTTCTTTTCTTATTTGCAAATGTTTATTGACACAGATTTTTAAAAGAGTTACTGATTTTAAAGAATCTTTTCTAGCAAACTGAAAACAAGGAGCTTTCCTAGGTTAGCTCTGTCTGGGTGTCTCAATGCCATTAGAAACCTCTCACAATTGCTCAGTGTACTTAAGTTTGATAAATCTTTGGAAACCCTCTGAATAGGATTGCTGTGATTTTACTAAGGAATTAGCTGCTGCCATTGCATCACCAATTAGTTTTCCAGAACACATTAAATCCTGCTGCTTTGGTTTACAGAATAACTCAAGCATTACTGATGAAGCATAAAAACTTACTTGGAAAAGCAGTGGGGGATGCAGGGTGCTGACAGGACCCACCGCAGCATGCTGAGTAGAATGGCGGGGCTCGGAGGAAAAAGTGTTTGGAAAGAGCTGCAAAGAAAGCATAGATCTAATTGATTATCCATTGAGCTTAGGTGATATTCATAACAACAGTCCTCCAAAAAGTCAGTGTGTAAAGTCCTGCCCCACAAGTTCTTTCTCCTTTTTTCAAGATGGTGATATTTTTAAGGCAAACAATGATAAACCAAGTAATTGCTCCTTAATTTAGCAAGGTTATTTTACATGTGTAGCTTGAATATAATATGCAAAACTCTCAATATATTTATCATAAGAATGAAACTCTGCAGATTTGAAATTTACTTCTGTAATTGCTATAATTATAGTGTTTACCCCTAAATATTGGGATTGAACATGTTGTTTAAATAATATATTGTCAAAATAATAAGTACAACGCATCTGAAGAAGTTATTTTAAATAACTCTAGTAAGCATGATATCCTAGAAAAACAGAACCTAGAAGTGAATCCTGTCTCTTCTGCTTGTAGTCCAATGCTGTTATTAGTACTCAAACCAATAAGGACTTCAATAAATAAGAAACCTTTATGAATAAATTCTATAAAATGCAATGAGATGATCCAGCTGAACTCTACAGGCACAAACTACAGGGCCTGATTTTGCTATCCTGGCGGCAAATTTGTTCTTGCTGGGAAAGTGCTCTAAATTTAAATAAACCACTTGCTGAAGAAGGCTCTGCTTAATACAATAAAAAATTGCAAAATCATCCCCCAGAATTAGGTAATATTTGGTAAAATTTCTGCAGAATTTTTTGAACCAATGAATCAAAAGTCTCTATTACGTCTAAAAAGTGCTTCCAAATCTTAGAAGGGTCTTCATTATCTAATAATCCCTTAATTTTTTTTTTCTATAAAGCTCATGGGCTTTTCCGATAATCTTAATTACCTTTCAATTTCTGCTCATACTAGTCAACTATGAAACTTGGAATATTTTTTCTTTTGAAAATAGATAGATCATGCTTGCTAGAACTGTACACTTGTAAAATGTGATCCGTATCAAAACATTTATGTCACTTTCCTGTTTTGGTTTAGGTACAAACTAAACAGCTCTATACCCTGTACTGTAGTTTGTCCAAATCTCTAGAAATAACCTGATTAATTAGGGGGGGGAAAAGTAACTGCACACTTAGATAAAAAAAATTAAGAAATCAATAATCAGGAAGAAAGATAGAGAAATAGATAAATGTATCTAAACCATGTTGTTAATTTTTAAAGGTTTTTCAACTGGAATTAAAAACAAAGATCACTCAAAAATAGGTTCACGAGTACATTTTAGGGCATCATAATAAGTTTTCTGACCGTCAAATCTGCTGATCTTCCAAAGCAATAAACTACTGCTGTAGAAGCCGAACTCTAAACATTTTTAAAATATTTACCTCTATTTTTTTTCTGAATTCATACAAGCTTAGGTGAAAATTTCTTCAACTGTAATTACAAATTGATAAGCATTTTATTACTACAGCTTTTCATCAACACTTTACTGTTTCTAATGAAATATAAATATACTCCAAGAGGAACTAATTGCCTATTTTGAGGTGTATGCTTGCCAAACATTTACAAAAAGGAATGATTTACATCAGGCATTAGTACTGTAAAGCTGCTCTTTCACCCGAGACATCAAATGTGGAACTGTGTCCTAAGGAGCTTAAAAGAGTCAAGAACGTGCAGGCAAATTTTACCTATCTGACATATCCAAGGGGCTTCAACACAACTGGTGGGGTGTATAAGTTGGAAAGGATTTGACTGTAACTGAAGAAGAACAGGAGATGGAGAAGGAAAACACCTGCCAGATAATCTCAGCCATCCTCCTGAACATGTGAGCTTGTTCGTGACAATACATTTTATCTGCCGCTAACGTTTTATCTGCTGCCGTTTCCAAACTCGCAGGTAAAGAGCTCTTCCTCCCTTCCTTGGGAACCACATTCCTCATGTCATTATCAAGTTTCCCTTACAGTCAGGTAAAACTTTCCACTTCTAAAAATACAACTTAGTATACAGAAGGTACTACACTCCATTTCTTTGCCTCCTTTTCACACATCTCAAATATTCCTTGGCTGCCATAATGCCCTATTCCCTTTAATCATTGCTCCAGCACCTTATTCATGCCACACCATTTTTGTCAGACATGTTGGCCTGTCCTTGATATTCCCTGTTATGGTTTCTTAACTCTCTCCAGTTCCTCGCTCCTTTTTGATAATGTGGATGCTCATAATGATATGTGATACAGCCAGGAGATATCTGGATAAATCAGAATTGAGTAAGCTATTGCTTCAGATAGATAGCACGCTCCTGCAAATAAAGATAGAGGAATAGGAAAGCATACATTTTCTCCATTCACTAAATCTCTCAACAAGCAAGCTGCAAGCATAAAGGTCAGGAGATGGATCAGGGTCAAAACTTGAGACATTTTGCTTAAGGAAACCCCAAACAAGCCACATATTTCCATGGATGTTGCTGGCAATGATTTAATGCACTAGCATAGCACCATGATGCAAACAGTAGAGATCTTGGCACTAATTCTGCTCAAGTCAATGGAAATCACGCTTCTGGCTTTCTTGGGCATTTTACTTAATTCCCTCAACCAATTGCTGTCTTTTCTGCCTGCATGGTGCATATCCCTTTAAGGCAGAACATTTGCTTAAGAAATAAGATGCAGGTGATATCCTCATATAACTCTGAATGAAGTGGTTTCTGAGACCATTTCTCAAGACTGATTTATTCTAGATCCTGTGGAATAAACAGTGGCATTATGTCTCCCTAAACCTATAGCCAATGCGTATGTCTAGTTTATAAACTTCTTTAATGTGCTCCAACTACACACTGATGCACAAGTGAATTCTACATTAGGTGTAACAAACTACATCCTCAGGTCACGTCTACTGAAGCCGTTGCACTCAAAACAATGTGTAGCAGTTACACAGAGTTACATCAGTAAAAAATCTGGCGTCATACAGGGATATTCAACTCTACCTTAGGAGCTCTCTGTAGAGTAAAATGTTAATGTTTCACCCTAACACATACAAGTATATTTTTTATCTTTGATAGAAAGAGCAGAAAATATTCATTGCATTAAATGGCTTCCATTGTCTGCATGAAACTGCATTAACAGAATGCAAACTGTTCAGAGAAAAATTATATGTTTAACATATATGTATTTAACAGTTATATTCAGAATTATACTGTGATTGTACCTGTAGGAATGACACGATACCTATCAGTGCTGAGGACAACGTACAGAAAGCATTGCCTATGCTTTTATTTTCTGGTCACATATATCATGGCCACTCTACCAATATTTGTTGGTCCAGCAATCTGAAGCAAACACTGTTTGCTGTTCACATAAGGCTCAAAATTGCTGAAATGTCAGAATATTAGTTCTGTATTTATTGGCCAGAATGAAGTACACTGTAACCTGAAGCTGTTGCTTCCAGCCATGTGGAGTACACATTAACCATGGGCCAAATCCTAATAATTCGTATTCAAGATACCTAATTCTTTTTCTGCTCAGCATTCCCATTTCATAAAAACAGAGACTGTATGGAATTAAGCATTTCACAAGAGTGAGATTTACAGGTTTAGCTTCACAGACGCATGAAAATGAAATATCAGAATGGGGTATAAGCACCTTTTGGCACTCCAAAAACCGTACTATATGCTTTAAAAGAAAATTTATTGGGTCATAAATATAAAAGGATGAAATATCTAAAATGAAATCAATAATTTATTTCTATTTTTTCGTAAAAGATAAATTCTTTTGACACTGTTGCTGCATGCAAAATTTTAGTAATAATGCTTATTTACATTCAGCTTTGTGAATGCAAAGCATTTTACAAACAGCCAATAAATGACACTAAACATGCAAATGGACCTCAAGCTCATCCAGTGCTAAAACTCAAGAGATTAGTTCAGATATTGTATTTTAAAATATACTGCCAGCTCTGAAGATAACCTAAATTCAAAAGCCCTCCCATGCTAAAAAGTCATGCCAACAATGGGACTAGAAGTTTTCCCTCTAACTATCCACCATTTTGAGAGTCAGGTTCCTAAGTACAATTCAGTTCAAATGGATATGTAATTTTAAAATGGTATATTATTCAAGACACTGTTTGCTTTTCCTAATCCTACTGTTGTGAAATAACTCGGGAAATAGTGTAGGCCATTAGCCAGCAGGAAAGGCGCGAAGGAAAAATGGCTATTGAGGAAAAGCAAACCGATGGTAAACTTCTGGTATTACCCATACAGGGCTCCTTCACTGCACATGCTGTTAGCTTGTTAGGGTTTTTTTACAGCTAACAGATAAAAATGTGGTATAATCCTGTGAAGAGAGCTGAAATACCTCCAAAGAGTGATTGAGAAAGTTGCCTAGAGCCAGCTAACAAGAAACAGTAAGCACAGGAACAGACAAACCTCAAGCTGCACAAACACAGACCTTAAATTCTCCAAGTATTGCTAGGTCCACATGAACTGCTTTCCACAGTGATGCCTGGGCTCCAGCCCTGGCAGGCAAATTAAAAATATTATCACTAAAATGGTCCCAATTCATCTGAGAAACTTGGATGCTTTGTGCCCATGAAGTGGGCACAAGTAAACTGCAATTTCCTACCTATGTCCATTCTTGGCAATGATTAGAGCAGGCTTTTGCAAAGCTGCAGGAAAAGTTTCATGCCATGAAGAGCTCCCTGCAAATAGTCCAACAGCAGCTCTGGTTAGTGGTCCAGCTGAGCCACATAGCGGCATTTCCGCTCCTGAACCACAAGCCCTGGGCCTTGCAATGATCCATGGCTTTGTCCCCGGCAGTTACTGTGTTTAGAGTGCAATGCTCCAGCAGCGGTTGTGCACCCCCAAAGCATTTCAGCTAGCTGAAGGGGAGCCCCTGGCCACGCGAAGGAAGCAATAGCCGCTGCCATATCCTACCAAAGGCAGTCACCACCACATGGACCTGGTAAAACTTACTGCAAGAGCTTGTGGTACAGCATCCCTCGGAGCTGGCTTTCCTGCACTCCCAAAGTCACTATCTATTTGCTTCCCATTCATTCCTGTAAAACACGACCACATGAATGCCCAAAGGAAGTCAAGCCAAAAAGGCAGACCACAGCGGCATACGCAGATCAGTTTTAAAATACTGGCAAACCCTTCATGGAAAGGGTTTTGAACTTCTAAATATTATTTTGAAATCCTGCACAAAAAGCAGATGCAAGAAGCGGGCTTGCATTTTTATGCTGGGTCTCAGTGGGGCTTTCAAAAATTAGCAGAGTAGTCACACCAAAAAGGGCCTGAAATGTGCTAACAGCATGATCATCGTTTCCTTACATCTACAGCAATGCAGTGGCTGACAGAGTCACACTGCAGATTAGCTGAGATCACATGAATCATTGTCAATTTTCAGAGGCATCTATTCACATGCCTTATTATTAGGACATGATTTGCTGTACATGTATGATTGTTTTTTCTGCGCCTGAGGAAACACGGGTGCCTCAGGCTGGTGACAATGCATCGTCAGATTTCACCTCTGTGACAACCCAAAGCAACAACCAAACCCCACACCATTTGCCAAAGACTCCATGGGTCTCCTGGTGGCAGCAGTAAAGGTGGCTTCCACCCTCTCCATGCCTTGTACACAGGCTTGCAATTGAGAAGAAAGACAGGGATCTGGAAAGTTGTGGATTTACCAGCTTTGTCTCTGGCTTTGTCCTTCTCCTGAAGGAGATGCCCAATGCGCTAGTGTGCCCCAGCACTTTCTGCTTACCAGTTCTTGTCAAAAGGGGAATTACTGTCACTTCTCTGTCTTAAAGTTCAGTGTGTTGTCTAAGCTCCTTGTCTGGATCTCCTGTACAGTCAATGAGAAGAGTTAAGTAGCTCTATATAATGATTCATCACCTTAAAATAGATGTCTAAGAAGGTAAGTTGTGTCATCCTCTGGAGGCGTCTCTCTGTATTGACTATGGATTAGACAAGGTATTTAGACAACTAGATTAGACAAGACACCTATTTTTTATTAAACAGCTGAATTACTATGACATTCTTCTTATCCTTCATAGGTAACGTCAAAAGAATACAATCCTCTGTACAGCCGTAAAGATTCTGTAAAAAATGATAAGATTCAGCCATAAAGGCACTAAAATTATTTTCTTTGATGTTAAACGTATTACAATTTGTGTAGAAATAATTTCCTCAAGCAAGGCAAAATTAGGGTCATATGCTGCAAGAGGACAATTCACTGGATTTTCATTGTTGCAGCCCTGATTTGAAATCTTACCATAGGCCAAAATGTACCATTTATTGTAGTGCTATGCACTGATTAGCTAAAATTTCCTGCCCGGACCAATCTTTACGTGTTGCAGTATTGCCAGCTCCAACCAGACAAAAGTCTCAAGATTGGCTAAACATTGTTAGAATGAAAAAATAACAAATGGTGGATTATTATTCTTTTTTTTTTAAACAAATGAGGTTTTTAGTCTTTTTACATTTGTACAAGGAAATACTTTTTCAAGTTGAAATCTGAGATATTCACATAGTCACAAGATTCCAGGGGTGGGGAATTTAACAACACCAAATTGTCCAAGATTCATGCAGAAGAGATAAAATCCTCAACATACATACAAAACACCTAAAGAGAATTATGTGATATAACCAGAAAAAGACAGCCTGTCAACGGAAACTTTCATGAGCTTTTCAGCACAAAGCAAAGGCCACTCATCCTCCAACATGATGACTCACCTCAAAGAAACACAGCCCAAGTTACTGAAAATATTTAGGTGCCAAACTTTGTAAGGATCAGGGTCTATGTATCTGGCATTTGAAACAGCCTCCTACTGCTTTATATACCTGCACTTGTTTTCATTTTGAAAAAATTACCTTCCCAGTTCTGCTATAGGTCGTGACTGACCACAAAGTATGATTTAGAAATATTAGAGTAAGAGTTATTTTGGAGAGCTGCATTACACAAGAATGCATATCACCTTCGTTGGGCAATGGAGGCAGAGAACTTGCCTTCCAAATTTCAGGGGAATTTGTTAATGCAAAAAAACCATAGTACAATGAAACCTGAAATCTGCACTCAAGTAGACAATTTGCCTGGTGAGATTAATCCCTATCACATTCATGTGTCTTCTAAAACCATGAAACCATTTCAGAAGAGCAGCTCATTCTGCAATACAAAATACATTCTACAAGTTAACTCAGTAACTGAAGGCATGATTGATTCCATGGTTTCCCCTCGGTGAACTGCTTTTCTACAAACCCCCACCACTGGTCTTCCAGCTTTGAGATCTTCTGGCAGTGCTTAAACCTTACTAAGGACCAAACTCAGGATCCTCTTCCTTTCTCAGAGACAGCGCAGCAAGAGTTGCCAGAGGCAAGAGCGCTTCCCAGCCAATGCTCATATGCCCTGCTGAGCCCAGACTGCCAGACTGGTGGCAGGGTCGGAGTGTAGCTGGCACTAGTCTGGCTCTGGCAACCTTACAATGAGAACAAACTTTTGTCCTTCAAAAGCCATTTTGCAGCCACTCTTCTAAGGTATGCTGGGCACCCCAAAACAATTCTATTAAATGGCTCACAAAGTTAACTGGAAGCAGGAAAAGATGCTGCACACAGCCTGTGATTTCTGATACTTACAGAAACTTCTCTGTCTCCAAAGGCAAACTTTTAAAACAGTGAAGGTGTCTCCATTCTCCTGGCATAAGAGAAGATGCCAAATAGATCCCCCCACCCCAAAGAAACTTTCTATCCCCAGAAAACACCAACAAAACAGAAAAATCCTGAGACTTGTTAATCAACTTGTTGCCTGAGTGAGGGTAGCACTTTCCAGAGGCTACTGCAAGCCTAGAGGGAGCTGAGATAAAACACTTGGCTCTTTCCTGCCTTTATTTTACTGAAAGTTAGTGTTACATGTCACTTGAGGACACACTCTGGCTGCCAGTAGGTTTGAAATCAATAATTAATAAGCATTTATTCACTAAGAGGGGGTCCAAAATGAAGGGAAAAAATCACTTAATTTCAGTAATTCAAGTATCTCCTGGCTGTCATAAAGAAACACAAGAGATTTTACTAAAAATGGGCAATAAGCTATATTGATTAAAATGAGAGTGTTGCAGGATAGAATTGCTGTCATCACCTGAGGGGGAAAAAACTGACACTGGTCCAAAGAGTTAGCCTGCAGAGGAAGGTTTGGTTTTATTTCCCTGCAATGCTACCTGTTTTCTATATTACCTTAGGCAAGTCACCTCATTTCTTTTTGCTCCAGCTCCTCCTCTACGCAGTAGAAATCTCTCCTATCTCACTGGCACATTGTGATGATAAATGCATTAAAATGTAAAGTACTCAAATGTTACAGAAAGAAAAGCTACATCCGTATCACAGAACAGATGTTTATTATTATAAGTCCAATTTACATTTATGATATACTTGTTCTAATTGCTTTCTTTCGTGTTATATGTACTGTACTTTATTCTGCTCTATTGTATTCTAATGTTTTAGGCAAAAATCCCGTAAGATCAATTTTTCAGCAAGTTTTGCAATTTAAGTATCTCACTGTTACATTTATTTGTTTCATTGCGCTTTTCAGTTTCCTTTCTCTGTTGATCTATCAAAATGCCAAGATTAAAGCAGAAAGCCAGATTCTTGCCACATATGACCATATTCATGGTCATACCACTAACATTCAGGCTTTAAAGCACGTACTGTCATCCTCCTCCAGGGCAAATTACTTGAGAAGAGCAGAGATTTTCAGAAAATAATTTCAGGTAGCAGAGTAACTTTGCATTTCTCAAGGAGGTCACTCTGATCTGGTGTCAGCCAATACTTCTGGAAACCAGGTCATGAGGAAAGATGTGGAGTGGACATCTTTAAAGCACAGGTGCTGTCAAGTCTTCTAATTTATCCAGAAGATAATGATAGGACTGGAGTACAAGGAGAGGGACCAAATCCCAGATTAGCAAGCAGAAACTGAGAAATTCCTCCACACTTAAGAGTATATCAGTTTGCTCAAAACTTTTGTCTGGATCTTCCCTCATCCTTTAAGAAGCACTGCAAGTGTAAGCTGCACAGCTGTAATATGTTTCACTGGGAAACATTGCTTTGCAACAGCGCATTTTTTAAAGTTTGCGGCCAGTCCAGTTTTAAACACTGGACATCCAGTGTTTAAAAAGCAGAACCAGATTCTGCACTGCTTTACCTAGTCAGGGCTACGAATACACACTGTATGCAAAGTTCTCACAAAGCAGAAGGCAGCATTACACATTTATTTTATCAAGGCAAAAGGTCTTAAAAGAGAAGAATCAGGCCCATAGCACACAGGTTAGGAGAAGGTCGGTTCAGCTAGACAGAAACAGTGCTCACCATGCCCACTGGAGCCAGTAAGCCCAGTTCAGTGTTTCATCACCAGCACTGGGGCTTCAGAGCAAGATGCCAGAAAGCCTGCGGGAATCCCAAGCTGGTATAAACCAGCACACCATTGCAGGAGGCATGTGAGTTCATCATCTAGCAATAATGCTCCTTCTGTTTTTCCTTCTTAAGTTTTATGTAATATGCTACTTGGTCATGCGGTTGTACTCTTAAGTCAAAATAAACTAAATTGATTTTAAAAACCTATGACTTGACTACATTTCATTTTTAAAAATCAGTGTAATGATGGAAAGTGATGATTTTAATTTTTTACAGACAACAAATACATTTCTTTCAAGGCCATTCATTAGATGACGTATCTTATGGTGTGATACTTTGAGAGTACTTCTTCAGTTTTTCATTTTGGATAATTTTGGAGGAGAACTCAAAATACATATGCAGATAAGCACTTTAAATGGTCAAACTAAATCCTTCAAAACCTGTGAATTATGGGAATGGGAACTTGCTGATAAACCTCTGCTGGAGTTACAAAAAGGGAAAAGCTGCCATGACCAGATGTCACAGATCAAGAGTGCCATCTCACTCAGTTTCCTTTGCAGACATTGATAAGAGTTTTCCAGTTTACAGAAAGAATACAGGATTTTCATTCTTTAGCACTTCTGTGGAGTGTTAAAAGGTACCCTAAAATGGAGCGCTTTCTTCATGTCTTTCCTTGATAGGTGCTGTGGATACATGTTGGTTTTGGAACTGTAAAAACGTTCATCTTACTCAGTTCAGTCCCTGGTGTGATTTTATATTCCCTCCTTTCTGAGGACTTTTGGTGACCTCAACAGAATTTGGGACTACATGAGCAATACAGAGTACTGATTCAAAAAAATCTGATATTTTCAATTCTCTTTTCTATAGTTTTTTTTTTTTATTTTAAAAATCCTGGATTATGCCAAGCTAGTTTGTTAGAGCACTTTTAGTCCCTTCATGATCTATAAAGCACTTGCTAGTTCAGTAAGATTAAAAAAAAATTTCTTTGTCATGTTCAATAGTCTTATTAAAGACTTAGACCTAGATTTTCCAAAATACCATGTGATTTGAGGGGTCCAAAACAAGAAGGAGTTTTTTCCTCAAAAAAATCACAAAAATCAGTGAATACTCACAAAAATCAGTAAATTAAAAAAACCCTACCTAGTATAAATTCCTTAGATAAAATACCTTCATTAGTCCCTGAAGGCTAAAATTCTTATTCTGACAAAACACTCTTTTGCCCTATCACTGCATAAACAAGAAACATAACACACAGCCTGACCACCGCAGCCTTACTCACAAATGCAAGTGTCCAGTCTGAACAGTTCCCCCAGCACACGCCTACACTAGAGAGAAGAGACTCCTTAGAAACCACAACATCTGTCTCAGCAGGACAGTTCCAATCTAATTTACAGTTATGAAAGTTCAGACACCTAAAATCCCTCATCACTTTAAGACATGTAAGTCAGATCAGAATCAACAGATCCCTGTTAGAATATATAAATCTTTGTTATACATCTACGTTTGCAGGAGACTTTTTCTGAGTGCATAATGCATGAGGAAACCTAGTATTTCTCACTACTCAAAGGTAAGAGCCTGGTGCTTTTGCCCAAAGCTCCCTCTGAAATACCTGCGATCTGTGGGATCAGAAGAATCATAGGATCGGACTCCAAATCACTAGGCAGACCTGCAACACTTTGCTAAGTTCACAAGTACCACTGTAGGCCGACCAAAGAAAGAACTAATCCTGGAAGCAAGCATTTGAAAAACTTGGCATTCAGGAACTTCTGTAATACTTAGAAAAAGTTTACCTACAGCGATGAGTGCTGGGGCATCTGCTATCTCCCCTTTTACATGGGCTCTGTACACATAAAAGTAACATTTTCTCTAGAGCTTTTTTTTTTGGGGGGGGGGTGTTTAGAATATGCACCTAATTCCAGAAAGATGATACTTGTCCTGTTTTCTGGCCTGGCCTATAGTTAGTTAAAATAAACATGTTTAAATAACTGATATGCTTACGATAACCGGCAGCTGAGGTCTGGAATATTCAGAAATGTTAAAGTACACTCCTTTGACTCTCTCCTGCCTACCTTTAAAGTACCTCATGCTAAAGGATCAAAAACTGTTTTGGATTTTGCAGAACAGTGTGTAGGATTTAATTGAAGTAAAATTATGCTTGAAAAGAAAACAATTGTTATTAATTCTGGTTCTAAAACGAACCTTTTGGCTTCATACCTTAAAGCCTTACTTCAATAAATATGATTCGGTTGGTCTTATTTTAAGTACATTTAAAACTGCATGATCATATATAAAAATCCTGAAGACAGCACACAAGGCTGAAATAAATTGATGTAACGGAAAGGCAAAATACAATATACATGGTGACTCTAATACCGAATTTTATGAATTAGCTTTGAATTCAACTTCAAACAGTTCCATGACTGACAAAGTCCACATTCCTAAAAATGCTTTAAAGCACTATTCATGTCCAGACGAAATGTATTTATATTAAAATCGGCACATTCAAGAAACAAAATCTGTTTTGTAGAACTGTTTGTTTCCAACTTAACGATACAGCTGACGGCGGGCCTGTCGGATAGAAAGTCGCAGCCACCCCCCCGCGACAGCAACACCGCGGGCAGGCCGGGTCGCCGGGGAACTGGTCAAACCGGCACAAGCGACACACCTCACCACCCAGTAAAGCGCTGGCTTTTACTTCAACACCGGACACGATTGCTAATTACAGACCTTTTACACAGCTTTAAAGATTTTTTTGCGCCCCTGGTTTTGTCAAAATTTCCAGAAAATTGCCTGCTTTGCTTGAATTAATTTGCCTTTTGGTAGGAAGAGCCCGGTCCCTCGCCCCTTGCTGTCCCCCAGGGACAGGGCACCTGGGGAGGGGGCTGTTGCCTCCTGCCTCCCGAGCTACCGTTACCGAGGGGGTCGGGACCGCTCGTCTTTCTCCCGAAACTAGGAATTTCAGACCTTCCCGGAGCGCCTGTTCGCGGTAACGCTCTTTTACCGTCCCTTCAGGCTGTGAAGAACTAGCAGACCTGAAAGAACTGCGATTAAGGGCAGTTAAAAGCACTCGTCTCTACCAGCACCAGACTTTGCCGCACTCACTACACCCACTGGTGCGCCGGCCCGCGCACTTTAGAGCCGCCGTCCAGCTGCCCTCACCACCGGCCCCTCGCCCGCGCCTCGGGGTCCCGTCGGCAGCGGCA
>NW_008825108.1:12745649-12762712 GCF_000699105.1 Pygoscelis adeliae | reverse complement strand
CTGCGGGGCTGCACCTGTGTGGACGGGAAGGGAAAGGCCTCCGGCCTCCGTCCCGGCGGGGAGGTGGCTCCGGTACTGGCCGCAGCGAGATCATGTCGACCTAATGATCCCATGAGGTAATGGGAAGATAGTCATTAGCTCACTCCCTCTGGGCATTTTTATCTGGCCTTTTTTTTTTTTTTTTTTTCCTTTAGTTACCCCCGACACACACACATGCTGGATTTTCAACATTTGTCTCAATAAATCTGATTAAGATCAGCGTGGCGCTGTTAATCATGTTTTCCTTGAGATGTGGGACGATGCTTTCTGTTGGCATAAACATGCTTGGGCAGGGGTGGCTCTGCCCGTTCCTACTTCCTTGCGTGTATTCTTATTTGTTTTCTTACAAACCATGTAATGTGGCAAAGATGTCTCATTTTCCAGTTCAAACACACACGCAGAAAGTTAAAATTGGATGTGGTTCCCAAAGACCTGAAAGTATCTCCCTGTTTTGCAGAGAAATCCTTTTATTTCAAAGCAGCTGTTCACCAGTCTCATCTCAGGAATATTCCCTGCAAAATTCTCTGGAACAGGTGTGTCTCTTATTTTTGTAGAGCAGTAGGGGCATAACTCGTTGGACATCAGGGTAGTTCATAGCTAAAACCAGCTGGAGAAGTGGAATCATCCATGTCCTCAGACAGCAGTTGGGAAGGTTGGTTTAACTGCTGCGGTACTAAGTAATACCTTGGGAGATGTGAATTAAGCGCTCGGATGTCCCAAGCTTTCCTTCACATCCTTGGGTAGATTGGCCCTGCCAGAGTTTGGGCACTTACTCCATTGGCACCAAGATGTTGTTAGCTGTGGTGAACGGGAACCTGAGAGTTGATAAGGATACTTCACACCAGGGGCCCACGTAATCTTCAGCAGTGGCTGTAAGTATGAGGAAGAATAAGACCAAGACGAGCGTATCTGATAGTTTCGCTGTGATATACTCCCATTCTCTAACTGTTCTCAGCTTAAAGGAGTTCCACAGCTTAAGCACTTGTATTTACAAATCTGAAGGCCTTCATCTTTTTAAACTCAAGATATTAATGCAAGTGTTTTACCTGTGAGCATTTTGAGACTGGAGTTGCCTCTTGCCGTCGAAAAGGACAGAATCTAGCCTGGTGGATCCCAGAGTACATCTGAAGGTAATATGCATCATTGTAATATTAAGATGCAGAAATATATATTAATCGTGTTTCTAAGGGAAAGAAAGGAGGCTTCCCAGGAGGGCATCTGCTTTTGAGCATTGCAGGTAGCTGCCTTTCCAATTACCCCTTGTAAATTTATTCACACTTAAGGATTTATTCTGTCTTTCCTTTCACTGACCAAGTTCTCACAGAGTTCCCAAGGGCCTGAGACACTGAAAACCATAATTCAACACTTGGGAAAGTGTGGTTAGTCCATGCAGCTGTGCATGGACTACTGAAGGCTGCTGAAGACAGTAGCCTTCAAAGACAGGCCTGGGGTTTGGTTTCCTCCAAAGCCATTTCTCATGCCAAAGTGGCTACTATTGCGTTAATCTCAGCTGTGTAGTTCAGTAAAGTATGATTAGCAAGTTGCACATTTCTGTGAAATATAAGCCCAACACATGCAGCATTTGACAATTTGCTCCACGAAGAGAGTGATCGGTTGCCACATGATGGGTTAACAATTCATGTCGGGTTTCATCTGTAGTTCCAGGGTTCAACCCATTCATTGCAATGTGCGTTTAAGCAGTTCCCTTCTTTTCTCCCGTTCTCATCTCTCAGTGGCCTCTCACTCATATTCTGGCCCCACTCTCATAGCTGTACCAACAAAGCACCGTGAACCAGATTGGAGAACTCATCCAGGTTTTAAATAAGACAGTATTATTTTTTCAAGAGAGTCCCAGTGCAAACCTAAAACTGGTTGTATGAGCTTAAGTAAGGGTGGTAGAGTAGAATAGCTGAATGAACTCATTAAATCATGGCAGCCTCTGAGCTCTTTGTCCTGGGACACATGTCCGTAGCCCTGCTGAGCAGTAGCTAGCAAATTCTGTTCATCCTCTGGACATGTGATAATCGGGTACAGTCATGTACCCGAGATGTTACCTGGCAAAAGCTGGAGAGCACAGTACAAGAAAGTATAGGTTCCTCATTCAGATCTGGAGTATGAACTGATTTGAGTGTTAAAATAAGTGGCATCCCTGAACCCAGATCCTTTCTGGTGAACGCAGCCTGGAAATGCGTGACAAACAGATCTTTAGCCTAGGACCTGGAAAGTCATTGCATGCGTATTACCTGGATACATACAGTAAGTAGAGATGCTATTCACATGGTGAATAGCTTTCATTTCTTTTCATTCCTGCAAACTTGGAAGGTGCTTACTCTGTGTTTGGATTTTTCCGATTTATTAATTTATTTTTACCTTAACCAGACTAAAGGAGAAGAAAGTTTGCCTTAACTGGCTATCTTGGCTTGCATCGGGTGATTGGAAAACATGAAGATACACTTCTCAGGTTGGAGAGCTTAAAAAATGGGGTACGTGGAACATATATGAAATGCTCAGCACTCTCTTATGCCTTCCCCACCGGGAGTCCTGGGTACAGTCTTACTGCCAAGGCAGACAATTTGTTTAACATACCAAGCACAAGATCTGTGCAACTAAATCGAAGTCTCCCTAGTGATCGCTCTTCTACATCAGCTTTGCCCTTTCTCAAATGGCATTTCCATCCTTGAGCTGGGGGATCTCTCCCTTGCAGCTCCTTCCCTGTAGCAATTCACATTAAGCTGAATCCTGCCTTTAGTTCAAACTTTTCTCACAAACCTTCCCATTGCTTAACGGGAAGCATGCATATTAGCTGTCAGATGTTCCTCTTAACTTTCTTTCCAGTAATTTCTCACTAACTTGTTGACATTTTACTTACTTTCTTCTAAAGCTGCCAAATATATGGCTAGTCATAAGCTGCAGCAGTCAACCACAAAGTCCAAATAACAGAAACAATTCTTTATTCATTTCTTTATTTTACACTCTACCAGATTCAGTCAGCATCTACGTTATTTGTCAGATTTACATACATTTAATTTTTGTGCGAGCCCTTTTTGACAAGAACCTCCCTGGCTAAGACAGCTGCTTAAGGTTTAAGCAGCTAAGGTTTAGGTCTGCACTCCAGTAAATTATTCCAAGGTATCCAAAGGATAATGGGGACACTCCTTTATTTTACTGCATAGGCTATGTTGGAAACCAGTAGCATAGGTATCTCGGGAGAAGGTGTACTTTCCAGGACCTTGTGACAGCAGCAGCTGAAAAGCCTTGTAATTCACAAGAAGCATGTAAACAGGGGAAAAGTCCTACCTAGCCCGTGGCAAATTCACACTGTGCTGTTCCTGACTAAGAGTTGTCCCAAAGGCCTCTCCTATCAGCATGGATAAAATGCCTAAAATTGATTTAAGAAGATAAATTAGTCATTTAAATGCTCTTTACATTATATTAAAATAAGATGCGCAGAACCTTCAGCACACCTGCCATTTCTGGGCATGAAGACCTCACGTGGTGTGAGCTGTCTGCCTCCATGCTTCCAAACAATGTTCCTCATTGGCAGCCTGAGATGCTCAAACTGTATTACTGCCATTTTATTCCATATAGCCAAGAACGGGGATCTTGATATAGAAACAGATGCATGCTTGCAGGAGACAGAGATGAGGTAATTGAATACAGATCTTTCTAATGCTCTTTGCTTAGGTTCTAAAGGCAGCTCTACCCAGTCGTAATTTTACTGGATGCTGTGTATGACACTTTAGAGACATCTATTTGAACTCACTTATTAATTATTTCCAACTTTGCTTTTCCAGCAAAAATAATGCCATACTCTTTCTACTTTTCTGCTTGTAAGCTTTGGAGTGACATACTCTGGCCAAAGGAATAATACATGAATCCTACCAGAGTGTACATGTACTTCTTGAGATTGATCCTGAAGTTCTCTGGCAAAAAATGCCCTGGACTTAGGCATCAAAATGCACTTCTAATAACATAATTATCTGCCATTTTCTAAGTTAGATGCATTTTCCACACTCTTGGAGATAGGTGTCTCACACTGTTTCGTCTAACCTGAGCATGGTAGACAACAGTCTGCAAAAGTACGTTCTTCAAAATAATGCCAAGCTTGGCAAGCTCAGGCTGGGTGATGTCATCACTGCAGAGCTGCTATAGACTTTTAGGCAGATTTTGCTCTGAATTTCCCCTCCCCACTCAAAAATCTCTCCCTTGACATTTTGGCGATAATCTTGTATGTGGAGGCTGAGTGTCCTGGCCTGAGAAAGCAGCTCACTGTCAGGTTATGCTAACCTGGGTAACAAACCGCTCTGGTTAGCTCCAACCCAGAGACACCACAGAACAGCAGTGATAGAAGTAGCGCGGGTACTCAGCAAACTAGGAGCAAAGCTCCCGCTCTGCAGAAGGGACTTAAGTTTTGACCATAAGTTTATTTCTATGTTCTTTTAGCATCCCAAACTATTCTGGCTTACACCTGCTGCTTTGTGTACCATGATGCTTAGGGCACCGTTCAAATAAAAAGTATGGCACCTGCATGATATGAGGCATGAACCTGTTGTAAGCTGACTTCTTAAGCGTAGCTTACACCAAAAAATGTCGCGGTGACTTGCACTGTGCAGACTTTTGCTGGATGAGTGTTACCTGCACCGCTTTATGATTGGGTCTCCCACAGGCAGCCTGGGGAAGCCTTTGGTATCTCTTTCCAGGAAAGGGCAGGGTGTGGAAGGAGAGGAAAATTAGATTTGTGCACTCTGGTCAGGCTGGGGTCCTGTCACAGCTCAGTATTTTCTCAATTTGGCTTGGAAATATTTTCTGTGCATTGGGAGACATAGGCAGTGTTCAGAAAACAGAGTAGAAAACTACACTGTTGTCTTGCTCTGCGTGCAGCAGCAAGGGGCAGCCTCAAGTAGAGCCTGGGTGGGCCTGTGTTGGATATGGGCTTCAGCTGTAGCTGCCCACACAAGCCACTTGCAAGCCTCCCAAACCTTGTAAGGCGCAGCTGCCTTATGAGGGAGGAGCAAAACTGGCATCCAGCCCACAACATTAGAAGATTTGGGGCACCCTGTTGTTGCCATTTTAATTTCTGAGGAGGCAGTTTGCCTTGACACTTACTTCTCTTCCTACCTCCTGCTGGTTTTATTTTACAGTCCCGACATCCTGAAAGGAATATAAACTTTGCCAGGTTAGTCAGGCTTTTGAGAAGTCTAGCTTTAGCTAAAGCATTTCACAGCACTCCCGGCTGAACTTAACCATTCACCAGGAAACTCTGCTGTGCTTAGGAATCACCAT
This sequence comes from Pygoscelis adeliae, assembly GCF_000699105.1. Taxonomy (NCBI): domain Eukaryota; kingdom Metazoa; phylum Chordata; class Aves; order Sphenisciformes; family Spheniscidae; genus Pygoscelis; species Pygoscelis adeliae. Next base: position 12,757,390 of record NW_008825108.1, on the reverse strand, counting down.
CATTCTGAACAAACACAGATGGAATTAGCATTCTTTCAATCCAGTTCCATAAAAAGCTTCAAGAGCTCAGTTTCAAATGACTGAAGTCATTTCCGCCAAATCTGGCTTCGCATTAGATCTCAGCAAGTTGCAAAAAAATACACAGAAGTGAAATGTTGAAGTGTGAAAAGAAATTGATTCCCTGTCAAGTTATTTGCAGATGTGCACAAATCCTTACTGCAGCATGCACCCTGACTTTCGTGCATGATTTTAACACATGTTGAAAGCTGACTATATGGATGTGACTCAAACTTTTAAAACTATGCTTCTGCCTGCAGAAACCACACATGGAAAACTTCGGTCCTACAGGATTTTACTTGGAAATTTCATTTTCATAGTTTGGATTTTTTTTTCACCTCTGTGACATATCGGGAATAAAGCGGAGTGTGTGAAAGAGAGCTTATATAATGGAACTTGTAATTCACATTTAATTAGACAGTAGCAAGATCTACTGCTCCTGCTCTGATATAAAGGATTCAGAAGGCAGTATATAAAACATACAGTGATTTCTCAGAAGATGACTTATATTCCTAAGAATAAATCATATTTACAACTCTGCTGATGTGAAATACAGAGCTTATCCAATAGTCTGTCCAGCATCGTCTTCTATACCTTGGTATGATTTATAGCAGTGTTGATACTTCAGGCATCTGGTGATATAAAAAACAGAGTAAGGTGTTTTCTGAATGTCTTGGGTATTTCACACAACTTCTATTGTGTACCTTTGTCCTCTTGGGAAAGTAATGGTGTTAGAGACTTGTGTAATTGTTTTAAGGAATGTTTTTCAATATTGGATTAACCAGCATTAATCCATGCAGTGCTCAAAAGTACCAGCTATTTCTGTGGTCAGAGTACTGTGATCCACTCAGATCATAGTTTCAGGCTGTATTTTTAGCAAAAGACTAAATTATTAAATGCCCCTCTAACAATTTATAGATTTAAGTAGTTTAAAGAAGGTGAGAGGGCCACAGTTTTCTTTATTTCCCCTCTCTTTCCAGGAGGCTTCCTCTGCCCATTCTCTCCCATGGTCCATCTTCCCCCTATTTCCTATTTTATGGCTGCTGCCACAGTTTCCAAAGCTTTAACATCTTCAGGTCAGAGGGTACAGCATGCTGCTGCACTGCTCCAGCACAGGTGAGTCTGTCTCAAAATAACTGGGACAGATGGACAGTCATCTTCTATTCCCTACATACGTTTCAATTAATGTACTAGTTTCTTTACTGTACCTAGAAGGGCTCTACAATAAGACACATGCAGATAATGCTATTAAAAGAGAATTCAGTCACCATCATATTATCAGAGGGTGCATACCCTCCTCATGCTTACTTTGAAAAGAAAAAAAATCAGTAATTCTTTAAAACATTGTTCCTTAAACATTAGAAATAATTGTTTCCCAAAAAATAGCAGAGAATCAAGGGGGGGGGTGTATGAAAAAGAGAATATTTGCTCACTTACTGACATAATTAATTTCTTTTAAACTTTGTAACATAACGCGGGGGAGCACGTGAGGTGGGTTACTGCATTCAGAAGCATTTTACCCTCAGAGGTGAAGGTTCACAGTTTGGTTAGGTCCCAAATGGTTGACTTGGATGACTCTGGCACTTCCTAACTGAAGTGTTAGGTAGTGTAATGAAATTTCAAGGCAAAGAAAAACACAAATAGCTTCTGCAGTTGTGAAAGAAGTAAAATCTTGACAGCTAGGTCTCAACCCAACATTTACAATACAATTACGTGGTCCATTAGTCAAGCAAAAGTCCCACTCGGGTAACAGTGCATAGAAAGTACTGGGACTGGTTTCCTGTGGCAGTTTCTCCTCACTGCACACCATCATAACATCATGGAGATTTTATTTTTTTCACTGAGAGAAGCAAGGCTGTTACCAGAATAACAAAAAAGAAACCTAAATTCAGAGCAAAGAGGACAATGTGTTCTGAGCTGGACATGCTTTGCAAATATTGCACAAGAAATTCTTTTATCCAAGGACACCATCTTTGCTCTTTCTGCAGGTGGAATGTCTGTAATCTATTTTCAAGGGAAGAATGGTGCAATTGCCAGTTTGATATTAGTACTTGAGTACTTTGCCTGCATAATTCAGGGACCACCTTTTGTCATGGTTTAACCCCAGCCGGCAACTAAACACCACCCAGCCACTCACTCACTCCCCCCCAGGTGGGATGGGGGAGAGAATCGGAAGGGTAAAAGTGAGAAAACTCGTGGGCTGAGATAAAGGCAGTTTAACAGGTAAAGCAAAAGCCGCGCACACAAGCAAAGCAGAACAAGGAATTCATTCACTCCTTCCCATGGGCAGGCACGTGTTCAGCCATCTCCAGGAAAGCAGGGCTCCATCACACGTAATGGTTACTTGGGAAGACAAACACCATCACTCCGAACCCCATCCCTCCGGAACGTCCCCCCCTTCCTTCTTCTTCCCCCAGCTTTATATGCTGAGCATGATGTCACATGGTATGGAATATCCCTTTGGTCAGTTGGGGTCAGCTGTGCCAGCTGTGTCCCCTCCCAACTCTTTGTGCACCCCCAGCCTACTCACTGGTGGGGTGGGGTGAGAGGCAGAAAAGGCCTTGACTGTGTGTGAGCACTGCTCAGCAATAATTAAAACATCCCTGTGTTATCAGCACTGTTTCCAGCACAAATCCAAAACATAGCCCCATACTAGCTACTATGAAGAAAATTAACTCTATCCCAGCCAAAACCAGCACATCTTTTGTGTAGGTCTAGCCAAGGTGTTACTGAACAAAATAGTAGTATTTCAGTGTGGTATTCTTGAAAGGTTCGAGCCTGCCTGATCCAGCTAGCTGAAAGGTTACATGCTGTGCTGATCACGGTAGCTGAGCACCACTAACGTCAAGATGACCATTCATATTAGTTAGGCTTTTGGAGAACTCAGCCTTGTAATTTCCCAAAGGAAATCTCACTATTTAGCTATCAGAGTTTTGCTATGTTGTGGCGATTTTTCTGCTCACAAAGGAACCTTTCATTATCATGGTAAACAATAACAGATTGAAGCAAAACCCCCAAATATCCCGGTTCTTAAGAAACAAGAATAAATGCTTCACAAACAATTTGGGAGGCGGGGGGGAGAGAAGAAAAGGTCTGCAAAGCTGCAGTAGGGGTTATGGTCCAGCAGGAGAGTAGGTGGGGAATCTTGCATGGCTGCTGACTGCCAGACAAAGCTTTTATTGCTACGAGCAACATTGGGACCGGGCAGCCTGACCGAGCACGCTGACCCAAAGGAAAGCAGGATTTCTGCAAGCGAAGAGAATAGAGCTCAAATCTACCCACCCTAATTTCTCCTAGTGGCTTCAGTGGGGCAAACTGACAGATTGAGGCAAGGATCCTGCTAAATAATCTCCAAAATGATACTTTGCATTTCAGTAGTAGTTTCTAGGAAAGTCTGCCCTATGTGGTAGACGCCTTTTTTGTTGTTGCATTTTACTTTTTTTTCGCAGACATAACTCTGTGACATGCATAGGGCACCATGCCATGTGTGTCACAGCTTCCCTGCACATCATCTACAGGTCTGTAAAATTCCCCTGTTTTTCACAGGAAGAGATAGTAATCCAGTAAAATCCAGTAAAAGCAGGATTGGAAAAATCTTTCAAGAGTAAATACAGTTTATAGTTTATTTAAACTTTATAGTTTATTTAAAATAAAAACAACTTCATTTCTGGAAATTCTTTATTTTTAATAAACTAGAGCTATCACAGGAAACTATTCGCATTTATTAAAATTGCTCTGGAAATTTTTTTTTCCATAGTTCAGACTATGGAAAAAAAAATATTTTTCAGCTGGTTCTTCATACAAATAACAGAAAAGATGCATTTACTTCTGGGTACCAACTTCTTACCAACAGTGCTCTCCTCCGTTGTTTCCAAAGCCCAAGATACCTGAATGTTTAAGCGCTTATCTATATGACTTCAGCCTTGTCTCATGTGAACGTCTGCCAGGCAGGAACTGGGCTGTCAGCTTCATCCCGTCAAAAAGCCTTCCAGTGCCATGAGCTGAAGGCAGGTTCCAATTGTTAAGTCATTCTGGCCCGGGCTGAATTTAAAGGCAGGCTCCTGTAGCTAGCGGAAGTTGCTGGAGGCAACGGCTCAGCAAAAGGCATTAAAATCATATGTCTCATAATTATTCTTTTGAGTCAATTACCCATTTACTCTTTATTTTTATATCCAGTGGAACCTGAGGGCAGCAAATACTGCATAAGGGGAACAAATCCTGTATAATAGTTCTTGTTTTGGTACATTCACTTAGTGGTGATTTATTAAGGGCTGCTGAATAAGCCTGATTAAAATGCATAAACAGTTCTGAACAGTAAACAACCATGTCTAAGGATGAAAAAATGGGACCCACATGCTGTGCATGGAAATTGCCCTTAACAACATGGCCTATTGTTGAACAGATAGGAAGCCAAAGGTTGCTTGTAATCAAATTTGAAGTTTCCCATCACTTATAAAAGCAACACTTCCTTGTGCAAATGTTTCAATTTGTTGTTGTTAAAAACTGCTTCCTGACTTAATCCCTACAGGAACCCACAATTTCTTTTGATTGTCAGGTAGAAAGACAATTTCAGATAAAGTAACTTTTAGATTTAGGCAAAGTAAAATAAATAAGCTTAGCCCAAGCGTTCCCGTAGCAATAAAATCTGCATAGTTTCCTAAGATTAATTAGAAAAAATGACCTGTTGCATCAATTTAATCTCTTCTGAAAATTTCCTCTGTTCTTGCAATTAAAATAATGCAAAATGGCAGAGATAAATAGAGCACAGTACAGCAGTACTAACCCTCCTGACTTTGTAAGGCAGCTAGAAGCTCCCTGCAGATTTTTTATTTTTCCCTTGATTAACAAGGTTAATTAATTACAGAAAATTTCATATTAAATATCTGATCTAATGTACACTAAAAAATTATAGTCTTTCCATTGTCGGGGGGCTTTGAGCCATGCTTAGAGCAAACACAGGTACATTTCAAAAAATAAAAGTTGCTTTTGATTACTTTGACAAATACAGCTTCAGATCAAGGAAACCCAAGTCCTAACTGAACTAGAAATGCCATTCTATTTCCCTCTGGACACAACAGGAGCTTTGCCAGAGGCTTCCAGGGAGCCAGGATTTCACTCACTGCGTTTGAGAACTCTGAACAAAATGATGTCTCCCTAACATTGCTAAAACATTTTTTTTTCCTGCAGCAAATAGGAGCAAATTGTATTTAACTATGTCCTCATGTATAAAACATGATTCGTTATTATCTGTCATCTTTGAAAGGTCCTAGAGACTTAGAGGTCCCTAACAACTGCAGAAAGGCAAATGTTTCACCCATCCCCAAAAAGGACAAGCTGGGGAACTACAAGAACTAAGGACACCTTGTGAGATTCAGCAAGGACAAATGCAAAGTGCTGTCCCCAGGAGGGAAGCACCCCTGCAGCAGCCCAGGCTGGGGAGCAGCTGCGTGGGAATGGCCCACCCCGAGGGCCCGGTGGGTGGCTGTGTGCCCTGGCAGCGAGGACAGCCAGCTGCCTCATGTATGAACAGGGATGCAGCCTTTGGACTGTGGGAAGGGATCGTTCCCCATTTCTCAGCACTTGTTAGACCACATCTAGATAGTGTGTCCAATTTTGAGCCCACCAATGCAAGAAAGAGACTGACAAACTGGAGTGAGTTCAGCAGAGGCCCCCAGGCTGGTTGGGAACTGGAGCACTTGCTCAGTGAGGAGAAACTGAAGGAACTGGGCTCGTTCAGCCTGAAACAGGCACAGCTTCAGGGGGCAACCAACAGCCCCCCCAGTACCTATGGGGAGGTTAGCAAGAAGATGGAGTCAGATTCTTCACAGCAGAGCACGGAAAGAGAACAAGAGGCAACAGGCATAAATTGAAACGAGGCATTCAGACTGGATAGAAGTAAAAATTTTTTTCCCATGAGGACACTGGAGGACAGTCGGGCAGTGGAAGAGGCTGCCCAGAGAGGTTGTGCAGTCTCCATCCCTGCAGGTTTTCAAGACCCAACTGGATAAAGCCCTGAGCAACCTGGTCTGAGCTCAGAAGTACCCTACTTTGAGCAGAAGGTTGGACTAGAGACCTCCTGAGGTCTTTCCAGCCTGAATTATCCTATGAGCCGATTCTAGCATTCAGGAATGAAGTTCCTGATGATAGGTCTGTGCAGCAGACCTGTGCAGCATCTGATGATAGTTGCTGCAACATCAAACCAATTTTTAATAACGTTGTGATTGGGAATTTTCCATGTAGTAGGCTTTACAATGTATATTGGACCTCGAGAGAGAGCTGCCTGAGCTGAAAGAAGGTGGTGAAGAAAAAATATTTCTAGATCTTTCTGGAGAACCTCTATGGCCCTTACTTATGGGTCCTTATACTGGGATAAGACTGGTATCCACAAAACCTCAAGTCCTTCTGTATTTAGGCATCTTCTGGGTAAAGATTATAAGCTCCTATTCTTGAAGATACCCTTTTTTAGACTGAAATACCATTTTTTTTATTTCATATGTCACAGGCCATGGCACTTAAGCTGAGCACAGTGAAAAATACAAGGTCTGTGGGACAGGAGAGAAGGCATTAAGAAAAGCTCCACTCTGCGACCTTGGCACGAGTCCTCGCATTCTGCTTGCAGGATTGTTTCTAGTTTTTGCATCAGCTGGCCTGAGGCTGCCTGGCTGTACACCTGGCTAAAGCATAAAAAATGGGTATCATCACCTTTGTCACTGAATGTATTTTGGCTAAAAGAGTCCCTAACTACTGTATTTAATCTTAAGGGTTTCGATCCATTACAAACACCCGGGTTCTGCCAAACAAAACAGGCCCTTCCAGAGATGTCAGCAAAACCAAACCTACGTGTGGGCTCCAGGGCAGGCTTAGGCATGGGACAGGCACTGGAGATACCTCTGCTGTGGGGGGGAGTGACTGACTCCCATGGTCTGTGGGAGAACTCGGAGCCCATGGGGCCGTTTAACTGTTGAAAATACAGGTTTTGTAGTTGCCCGAAAGCTGGTGAGAAGTCTGGTTGGGCCAATGCCGTAGACATAGGGGCCTGTAATCATACTTCAAAGGTTATGTCTGATAAAGGATCTGGTTGAAAGCGTATGATTAAAATTTCCGAGGGTTCCGTTGGAGCTAATTGTAGCTAGAATGATTATAGTCAGTAGGAGGGTACTTACGTCTTTGGAAATTAACTATTTCATAAGCAGTATGAACCAGCAATAGTATTTTTCATCCTAACCACAGAGTTACTCAAGGTTTATGAAGTCAAATATAAAAATGAAAGTTCTGTCTCGCCTATGTTTTGGATCTTACCCAATTTGGGCATTTGACTTAGAAAATTCATAAGTCAAAATTAGTGAAAAGATCATTATCTATATTAGGAATACTTCTTTTCAAATTAGAATAGTGTTCATTGTTTTGGTGTACTGATGGCTTTTTCCTGACATGGAACACTATTTCAAGCGTATGTTAATACTGTTAAGCTTTCACTTAAGATTAAGGTTGTACCTTAAATATTTTAAGAGTGATGGGATTCGCAGTATCATGGGGTGCGAGGCTGTATGCATAAAACTGTACTGCAGTGAAAATACAGGACTGCTTATAAGAAATCCTCTTTTTCTTCTTTTCATACCTTACAGGTTGGCATGAAAAGAGTTGTTGTTTCTGTAGATTAGAAGCTCCTTAGATGTGAGATACACTCTATTGTTATTACCTGTGCTCGGTGTCTTTTGCATTCTTCACTTGTCTGTTTTTAATGTGAGGCCAAATTAGCATACCAAGCTGTAGACGTTCATTTACATTTTGCTCTCCAAGCAAACAAATAGCAAAGAAGCTATTTCCTTTCCAAATTTTTACAAGTATCAAGCGATGTTTTTGAATTTCTGTTATTACTCTAAAAACCTTTTTCTGATTTTTTTCACAGAAATGCAAGGATAAATTTTGACCATAAATGTGATCTAAGATTCATTACTTTACAATCTATCTTTTCCAATACTTTCAACTGTTTGTTTTCTTTCTCTTCACTAAAATTCAGCCTTAAATTTTTTTTCTGCTTTGCACAAATGCACATGTGTTACAGAGTGTTTATATATTACTGGAAAAATGCTATACCTCATTACAATTCTTATGACACCCCTCAGTTTATATCCATTTAATACAGCTCTCTTATTTCATTTAAGGAACTATTTTTCCCCAGTGTAAAATGTCACCATCAATACCGCATTTGATGATGTTACATATCAATCTTTTTTGTGATGCTAAATCAAAAAGCCTCTTTGCAGTCAATTTAGCATGTCTCCTACTTCACACCTGTCAGTTTTCATTGTCTTTCCCATGAAGAAGTTAATCACGTCAGTTAAACACAGTTTTCCCTTTATATATCCATGCTGACTAGTGCGTATCTGTTCTTACGTTTCCCAGTTATTTTTCCAAATAATTATCGAAACAATTTTTGTGTTGTTATTTTTTTAAATATAACAAATCATACCTAGGTAGCATGTATCCAAATACATGCTAGTATGTATTTGGATAACTAGAGATCAGTTAACTGAGACATTGGGCCAACAAGGAGAAATTATTTAGGAGATATCCTAATGTTACAAAGAGATGTAATTGTCAGGGGATGGCCCTCTGACATGTTTACCGTGTGTTATTTAACCTATCACTGTTTGTCAGTCTGTCTGTCCTGTGTAGTAAACTTTGATTTGCATTAGCCATCTATAAGCACATTACTGCACCCAGTAACCCCTATTTAACCCCTCTTCTCAGGTCATTGAAATAGAAGTCAAAAGGATGTGATCGATTACTCAATTAAGGTAGATTGTAATCTAGCCAGGTATTTGCATAGCACTTACTCCCTTGTATACAATTACTTCTTCTCTTCTTTCTTCCCCATGCACTCACGTAATTTAAATGTCTTATTTTTTTACTCTGCAGAAGAATGAATAACATCTCAATGGTACCATGTAAGAACCATTCGCTTTTCATTATTAAAGTCATTACAGCTAGTCAAACACTTGCTGACGAAATGTTTTTGGTTGGAAAACACTCATTTGAAAATACCACAATCATTTTTGTCTAAAAGTTCATTAACAAAACTGAAAACTTACATTTTGTTACTATCGGCACTCGATTTTGATGCTAAAATACCAGGTAATCACTCTCATAAAAATGAAACAGTAAAATCATCTACATGTTTCAGGGGCAACACTTACCTGAAATTTCCCTTTGTAGGAAATTATAATGTCCCAAGTTATTACTCCAGTTGGGAATGTAATTTCAAAAGGTCAGAAGTGATCATGAAATAGATTACTTGCAGGGTTTATGGCTATGTGGTTTTCTGACTGTCCTCACGCCAGCCTCAACGGGAGGGCCATTTTTTATTCTCTCGAGCTATTTGAAACACAATATTACCGGTCACCACTACAGGATCTGCTCTTTGACACTTACAGGCAATACCTCATCGGCTGCTGACAATGTGGGTTTTTTCTTACTATCGTGTCTAACTTACAAAAATGTTACTCTGTTTTGATTCGAAATCCAGTCACCTCTTTGTTTTTTTCCTAGATACCAAACCCATACCTGTACTTTAGTATGCTTTCATAACTCCGCTTGAAGACGCATTTGTAATATCCTAGCATCATCTGCCCTTATTAGACCCCTGCCCAACCTCTCGCACCTCATACAATAAATCTCTCTCTCTTTTCAGATCTTGGGCAATCACCCTTTTCTTTGGTCTTAGTTAAACCCACCTTTATGATTTTTTTGCTATTAGATGCCACTTCAGAAGGCCTACCACTCTTATATCATTGTATGGAATCATACCATTGTATGGGATTCTGTTCAGTTTCACAGTTTCCTTTATAGGTGCTGTACATCTGGTTTGTTTTTTATAGAGGTAACACTGGAAAGAGTAAATTTATTTTACACCTATTATAGTTGTCCTATTAGTTGTCCTAATTACTGTTATTATATCATACTTGCGATATTACATTATTTTTACATTATTAGTGGTAATATAATTGGAAAGTCTAGAGATCAGCTATTCATGGTCCATTGTGGAAAGAGCTGTATATGTAGACACAAAAATTGGTATGAGTTTTATTTAGCCATAGGCACATTATGACTGTACACTGATAGCACTTAGAAACCTCGATTTCAATTTCAAGTACGTCTGAAGAAAACTTTGAAGTTGAGCAGTACTATCACATAGAGAATGGACCCTTGAAATGCAGCAGTGAGGGTCCCATGCTATCTGTAAGATTTTAATACATTATTACTTTATTTCTTGCACCTGTGGTGGTGTGCAGCTTCTCCCGTCTCACCAAGGAATTGTCCTACGTACCTGGGAGTGAAATTCTGGTGAACACAACAGAACCCAGAGTAAAGATGCAGCTTATTCCAAGTAATGATTTCATCTAATATAAAAATATTATCCTGAAGAATATTGAAAGAATAATGCTATACACAGCCTCTGCCTGTTTAAGAATGCCAATAAATCTATACAGGAAACATTAAAATCGTCAATGACCTACTGGTGATTTTTATGCTACAATTTATCTAACAAGCCTTCAAGCCATATAATTTTGCTGTTAAAGAGCAATGACTTTTAGTGGACTCAGTTCAATTAACTGCTGACTTAACTTTTCCTCTGCGTTATAGTTAAAAACAACGGCAGCTGGAAGAACAGTTTCTGCATTTGTTTGTTTGCGCTGCTTCTGAGAGAACAAAGTGAAAATCCCAGATTATTGATGTCATAGCTTCAGGAGCTTTCCTGTTTACAGTGTCTTGACCATGTCTCAGATTAAATATATTTGGAGGCCAAAGGAGAAAATCCTAGGCCACAATCAGACGTTCACTGCAGAAATGACAGTGCTTGTTTAAATGCCACTGCCACCCCATGCCCCCTTTCTCTGCATCCCTGACGCAGAGATGCCAAAACAGATTGTGTAAGTGGCTCTGCATCTTCCTGAATGTCAGCAATATGAGGTAAATTTAATCAGCTGTGAAAAGCTGTTTAGGATAAACTCGGTGACTTTGCAGTGAAGACAGTATGAGTCCTCACATGGGCCATTTTGGACACGCTGCTGCTTGAGGCTATGTTGAAATTGCTGTTAACTGTTTTCATGTTTTGTTCTTTGGCCCCATCCCACTTGTTGAAGGTACTGTGAAGTTCTAGGTGGCTGATATCTTCGAAAAATCCCCATTCATACTGCGTGTGACCCAGACGACCAGTGGTTCCTTCCCTTTTCTACCACCTCACCTAATTGCACCCTTCTCAGCATCTCCCTTCACTCTTTTAATTGCCTTTGAAGGAGGCACTGAATTGTCCCTTGGCCTCTTCCTCCCTGTCGTCTTCCCCCCCCCCCCCCCCCCCGGTAATTCCTTTCAGAATTATATTAACTATTTTGGCTTAGCTAAAGGTATGCTGAGATGAAACAGTTGGGGGCTGGAGCTAAGGAACTCCGAGAGTTATAATCTTATGAGTCAAGGCAATTATATGGAGATGGCATAGTAACTAAAAAAATAACCAAACTGTGGCTGTGGAAATCCCAGGATTTTACTTTGTAATGGCTCTAACAAGCAGTGCACAGGCTTTTCTATGTTGGGCAGTGATTGTGAACAAATCACACCTGATTTGCCAGGCAGGGTTCATTGACCAAGAATTGACTATGAATTTATATGTCATCAAACGTACA
>NW_008825108.1:12737399-12745637 GCF_000699105.1 Pygoscelis adeliae | reverse complement strand
CAGTGACCCAAATCCATTCTGGTGAGTCTGAAGGGGTATGACAGACTGTTTTGTTTGTATTTATTTTACATTGCCTCCACTGATGGCACCATATTGACTTACATGGTAGCTCTTTTTAAAGTAGAAAAACTCCACGTTGACTAACAGAATTAGTTTTGCTCACGGTGAAGTTACACAGGTGTCATGCAGTGCTTGTTTTGTGTTGCAGGTATGTTGAAACAGAATAACAAATACTTGCCATATGTTTCTCCACTGATTTCATAGCATAATGTATGCCAACATAAGGGAATAAGAGGAGTACCCCACCTAGATGCTATTTAGGTGCAAACAACAATTTCCTTACTTCAGCTTCCCACACCTGGCCAAACCCAAAGCTGTAGTTATTTTAATGTCAGTTGCCCTTTCTTAGAGCAAAACCTCACACAGTGAATGTGGGAAATGGCCAGGAATCTAAATAGGTTGTCCTGATGGAAAGATACCTTACTGTGAAATATTAAAAGGAATCTTTGCCAGACAAAATTATCTACACGATTTTCCTGTTTCCCCAAAAAATAAAAAGCCCTTAGGGTTTGATGTAAAGTGGGTCCCTTTGGTTTGCAAATCTGTTGTTACTGTCTTTACAGAAAGCGTGGAGATTCTGAAAATGATACCAAAGGCTGCTGCCCAGCGAGCTGCCTGCTGCTGCCCAAGGCAATGAGCACCAGCTTTCAAAGAAAGCAAAATGATTTAAAAATCAGTACTTCGGGTTTTCATGTCAGTCTTAAATACAAGAAAAAAACAGTTTAAAATATGGTCGAGACACTACCTTCATCGTGCCCAGAGGCTGAATACTGCAAAAGCCTTAACGATCCAGTGTCTCATATAGGGAGGTGTTCTATACTAAAGCCAAAGCCATCGTGAACCGTGTTACCGTCCACTAACAGCACACAGGATATTTGCCAAAGATGCTGACACTTTGTAGAGACAGGTAGACAAATGGACTGCGGCCGAAGAAGAGCAAACTTGTTTTGCTAATGGCAGAAGAGCAGTTCTTTATTCTTATCTTGGTTAGGGTCAGACTCTGACAGCCTTCTGCAGCTTTTCTGGTGCCTTACGCCTTCAGTAACTCAACAGCAATCCAGGAGAAAAGGAGCATTATTCAAGGCAGGTAAACAGAGCAGAACCTGGCCCTTGGTCAATAAGTGATTTGCAAAAAGGTCTTTTAAAAACGTACTGTGAATGACTGTTTACTTGCCTTGAGGCAGCAAACAAAGACAACTTCCAAATCCCACTATAGCAATTGGCAAGTGTAATCCTAGCCAGCGTATTTCAGTTCATTTCGAATACACTGTCCTAAGTGAAACAGGATTTTCAAGGAAGCAAAGTTAAAAGATGCTGGCAAATGAATCTCTGCTACAAAGGCTGAAATGGGGGATTACAAATGAGCGATCCCTTTAGTTAGCCTGCTAAATTGGTGTGCAGGACTGGAAAAAGAGAACAATGAACACCTCCTGACACCAGGCTGTTTGTCTGGTGAGTATCCCTCAGTGCAAATGTTGGTACTGTGTGAGTATTTTTTGTGTTTCTATAAAGTCCTAATGAGCTCCTTGGGTGAGAGTGAAACCCTTTGCTTTTTCACACTGTGCTCAAGACCCTTAAACTTTATGGGGTCAGGCCTAAAGAAAGGGTAATGGACCATGAGGTCCAGCTTAATAGACCTGATATTAACACAGCAGCAAGAATGTCACCAAATGCAAAGTTTAGGGCAGGCAATGAATGAAGTATTTGTTACACTTAAATAATATACAAAGATTATAACAGAGTAGTAGCACTATATCAATGTCATCATGTGGGACTTTGAAAATCCCCCATGTATGAAATAACTTTGCAATGCATCCTTGTATTATAAACACCACAATTTACCTACATGCCCTAAATGATTAATTAGATTAATGTGTGTTAAATGTCATATCTAGCCAATAATATTCATCGGAACTTCTCATTAATCCTGGACCTTGAAAAACCTACGTGTAAGAAAACTTTTCTAATCTATCAGATCGCAGTAAGAGAATATTTGCATGTGAGAAGCAAAGAGTTTATTCATTCAGTGGCTGAGGTTCCAGTACTGGCAGATCAATGATTTTATTGGAAAGTGAATATTTGTCACTTTCAGTTTAGCCCTGAAATGCTTATTTGTGCAAATAATGTTTCATCTGACTAATGAAGTTAATGGATAACTCATGCTTAATTATGAACCAATGTGGGGCCTGAGCCTTCTAGACTCTATGTTCTAATATGAAACAATAAAGTAGCATGCGCTAATGAAAGCCCTAATTAAAGCAAAGGAATAAATACAGTTATTTAGGAACATCAGGGATCAGCAATTCAACACCTTATTTAATAATTATTTAACTTCTTTTCATAGGCATATGTTTGTAAGCCCAGAATTGCTTAACACTGTATTTGAAATAGTCCTATATTAAACTTTATTTGTAGATAAGGAGCTTTTATTATTGTCTCAACTTTGTATTGTTAGAAGAATTAAAATGTAGATATAAATAGTGATTTGGTGAGCTTCCGAAAGTGGCAAAAAGGCATTTAAAAAAAAAAACCATTTTTCCCTGGACAGAGTTTACTTTCTCTTTTAATAACTGAGAGCAAAATACTTTCCAATAATATACTTCAAGGAGCAGCTACTTTATGAGGAGTGTGTATTGAAATAAGGCCCCACACAGATGTATGGTGCTTGAAATGGGAAACAGAAAAATTAAGCAAAACAAATATTGGTAAAGTTAGCAATTATATTTAATTTGAAAAAAAAAATCTTTACTTTGAAAGAAAGAAAATCAAATGTGTAGATGCCTGACATAGAATCATAGAATCATTAAGGTTGGAAAAGACACCATTCTGACCTGGTATTCACCAGTATGTGCTTGCAGGTGATGGGAACGAAGAATGGCCCTGACATGCCTGGGGACTCCAGAGGGACAGGAGGGCTGGTCTCTTCTCTTGGTGAGCAAATGAAAATAATGGAGCAGCGTTGCCTGCTTTTCTGCCATAGGACAGTTGCAAACAGGTCATCTAAAACACAGGGTTTTTTTCTTCCTTCTGAGGTTAATTAAAGGCTAATGGGTTGATGGAGAACAGGTCCTCTTCCTGGGGTGCCTTTCTTCCCACAGGGACCTTGTGTAGAAACTGGCACGCTGCTGAGCGTTCCCTGAGTTGGCCAGGGAGATGGCCAGAGATGCTGAGCTGGGCCGGCCCAACGTCCAGAGGTGGGCAGCAGAAACCACACAAAAACCTGAGCCCACAGCAGTTGTGTTTCGAAACCCAACTGATGCGCCTGTCCGCATTTCCAGACCTCTCAGGCCTGGACAGCAAGCCAGGCTGTACAATGGAGGAGGAGGCCATGAAAAGCAAAGAGACAAATTGCTTCACTGACCTCTCTCTCGTGACAGCTAGAGAAAGATGGGCAACCAAGGTAATTGCCAAGGCACCCAAAGAGGGTTAGTATTACTGACTTTACTGTTGCCTCTCACAGAAGTATTCGGTGCTCATCCTCCATTTTTGGAAGTTAGTAGTTTAACATTTCATTTAATCATTAAAACATCATAAAACATAATAATCCTTTAAATATTAATCATTATTTTTAAATTATTTTGAAAAAAATGTTTCCTGGTGTTTTGAAACTTTGAACTCGGTGTTCTTGAGTAGGGAGGGAAAGCTTATTGAACTCACGTATTCTAATATAATGTCCCAGACTTTGGTATAGCTCAAAGCTTTGCATGGAGAAGCCCCACCTGGCTGAACCTGGCACTTTCCAGTAGCAGCACTGCTGGCAAGATAACTCAAGAACAAGGCCACCAAAATTATAATCAAGAAGGTGAGGCTCTGCTAGACCACCATGCTGGATGGAAATGCAGCTCTAGTGCAGGAGTATGCATGTCTGCATGAATTATGAGCTTAAATTTTATCAATACTGAGTGAAATTAAAGCAACGTCTTCAAAGCATCTTCCCTGACTTAGGACTCTGTTCCATTTTGAATTTGACACAGGCACTTAAAAACCCAACTTCCTCCATCTGTCAATGAGGACATACTCAGAGATCCAGGACAGTAGATGCCTTTTTCCCCACTGCAATGTGAGCAAAGTGATCAGAGACCAGATGAGGAGAGCAAAGCCACTTTCAAGTTTATCGTCTGAGGTTACTTCATACCATCCACGGTTGGTGAACATATGTTGCAGCCTTGAAAGAAAACAACAACTCTGCAGGATTTTAAGCTTTTTATTGAAAAATTATGAAGCCAGCAATTAAAAGTTAATTAAAATCTGAACCAAACTATTCTAACTTTAGGAAAACTAACTACAATGAAACAATCCAGTTATGAATCAAGCTTAATGAGAATCAAAGTAATTATTGTGTAAATAAAATGTTATGAAGTCACAAATTATTTTGAGCAGTGGGTGAAATCATCAAGGAAACACCGTGCACATTAAATCATGAATTTATGTAACACAAACTCAGAGGAGGACTTGAAATCTGCTCTCTCAGTTCTTGAACAAGTTGTATGTAAAGTATTGAAATACGAGTATATACGAGTATATGAAATATGCCTTAGCTAAAGAGGCAAGTGGGAGCGTTAGGCTTTTCTGTCTCATGTTTTCCACTGGTTAAGCTTAGACAGCTTCCTGCTCATCATTTAGGTCTTCTAGATCACATTTCAGGTGTGATTTCAGGTAGCGGGTTTGAGATGCGCTGATTGAATGCTCTTGACGATCTGGCTTAGACCGCATGTCTCATGAAGTCTGGTGTAGATGTTGCAGTAGTTAAGAAAAAGATAACATCTTCAGACTGCACGGTCTTTGGAGCATGAGGGTTAGAGCTGTGGTCAGCCAATTTCACTTCTGTTTGATACTTCATATCGTGCAGTTTACTTTAATCACGAGGCTCCTCAGGCCAGCATGGTATGTGGCTTCTTGCTGTTCTCATTTGGCCTGAAGACATTGGTGTTTTCCAGAGAAAACCACGTGTGCCAGGTTTTCTAACTCAGTAAGAAAGTACAATCCATACTCAGAGGCACATACTCGACTGGACATCAGTCTAGCATGCAGCAGACTTGCACTCAAAATATAAAAATTATGAACCCCAAAAGAGGTGACTCCAGATACTGTTTTGTCTGTCTCCCAGCTTCTCTGTGAGGAATAAAAATCCCTCCTAAGGAATAAGAACAATCTGCATGTACGTGTGTGTGTGTGTGTATATATAAAAATAAATTAAAAAATGCAACATATGTAGAAAAAATAATAAACCTTTCAAAATACAGGAATCTGGAGTTTATACATGGTAAGTCTATATCTCTCCGCCTAGATATGAGGGCTTGACCTATGTGTCTATGCAAGGTTTGAAAAGGAACTAGCTATTTTGAAAATCTGCTATATTATGCAGGGCTCTGAGGAGCAGGAGTATAAACACACCCAGGGCCTCTTATGGAACGGAAGCAGAACGTCACATTTGTAGGCAAGGAATATGCTTTTATAATGCTTTTTCTCTCTCAGGAGCTGTGTAACTTCTGAATTATATTCTAACATTTATACTACTACTACTATTAATAAAATAGTCACTTAGCCAGATGCTGCTCTGTCTTGCTTTACTGTAAATCAAAAAAACCTATTGTTTACCTGGGGTTACACTGTTACAAATAAATGAGAGAGATCTAGCAAACTCCGAGCAACAGAAGCAAACTCTCCAGAACATGCATTGCTGCATATCTTGGATCTTGAAGGCTCTTTTATTTATATTGTAAGTATTAATTCCAATAATGTATTTGGCTTTTAGCTGAAGTATTTCTCACTCTCAGCAGTCAAAGAAGCACTATAACTGCTCACAGAGTCCAGAACAGATCTTATCAGAAGTGGTATATCTCACTTCTGGTGTTGGAGAGAACAGAAACGGGGTGCAAAAGCCAGAAGCACACAAAAGTCTAGCTTTGTAGGAAGCCTTCTTTTGGAATGATGTAGTGTCTAATACATGTTCTCATATTAATATACTTAGATTAACAACATATGCTGTTTTGCAATAGTCTGACAGCAAACATAGTACAATCTTCTCCCTGACAAAGATGACAGAAGAAAAATACAGTGATAACCTGTTATCCTGTTACATTCCTTTGCGACGACAGAGCTCGGTAAATGCATTTCCAGTAACAGCCTTCGCGCAAGGCTGCGCACTAGTGCCAACAGACAAGTCAGCGGGCAAACAACCATTCAGGGTTGTGGCCAGGTTTCTCACCCTGCTGCCACAGAAATCCTGGACTGCATCTGCCGGTTAGAGAAGAATGGGTAGGGTAAGGCTAACTCGACTTACTTCGAACTCAACTCATAATAGTCAAGACTACAAGTATGTGTGACTCTGAACCAAAAGGCTTGCATCTGCTGGAAGTTATAGTGTAACCAATGAAATTAGCAATACCGTTCCTTTTCTGCAAATCTGGAATCTGTTTTTTTCATCATGAAAAAACACCGTTTTTCAGTATAGGAATGGTAGCAAGAGCTCTGCCCACAAAATATTTCCAAGAGTGTAGGTAACCTGGGGGGGGAAGCCTGCCTGTTCAACAGTCAGTGTCCTGGGCTTAGATGGTCTCTCCAGTACTTGTAAACTAACAGTTATTTGCTTAGACAGAATTAAAACCTGACCAATGACAAAGTGAAGAATAAAACTCCTGTCTCAAAGCTAGGCAAATCCTCAAAACTTTACACATGAATGGTCGGAATAATGGATCTTCTCCTCCTAGTGTGAAGGTGCAAAATGTGTAACAACAAATATTTTCCCATCCAGTTAAGTACAGAAGGGTCTCTTACTTCTACACTCGAGGCAGAATCACGTCAATATATCATCTCTGGTTTGTATCGTGCTAGAGGGAAGCCTTGCGAGGACTCCAAGAGACAACATAGGACATGTGAGCACCACTAACTTTCCTCTTTTTTTTATAGCCCATGAGAGATCATTTCCCTTGTAGGCAAAATCAAACATCTGAATCACTCCTGCGTAATGGTCGCATCCTGTCTGAATTCCTTTTATTTACAAATGGATTTGCAGTCTAGTGAGTCAGATTAAGTACCAGTCTGTCACAGCAAAAATGGAGATAACACACTTCTTCACGTGGCTGAGCATAGAGGAAGAAGACTGTAAAATAAAAGAGGCAAACACTTTGAATTCAGTTACTTTACTTCAGCACACAGAACTTGGAGAGATTATTTTCACAGTGAAATGGGGTCCCATAGTGGAACCCATCGGGTGCTACAGGAACGCCATTTCTTCTGTTAAGGTAACTGCTTCTACCTAAGTGTTTGGCAAAGATGGGAATGCTGGATAAGGAGTACCTCCATTTTGGATTAGTATTTTCTGGAAACAAAATAGTTCCCGTTGCAGACAGAGACAGAGGAAGATATGTTAAACTGAAAACATGTAGCAAACACGCAGCCTCTAAGCACCACTCTCAACACAAAAAGCATGTTATCCAGCATACGGGACTCATGGCGAGAAGTCAGGTTTTGCATTTGACAGCAAACAAATGAGCAAAACCGCCAAATGTTATTGTATAGTCCTGCTTCCTTATCTATTGCTAAGGGAAAGTTCCTATAGGTGTTCATCTGCCATTACGTTGACTTGGTGTCTCTCCATACTGGAGGTCCCCTCTCCCTCTGTAAAATCAACCCACACTGAGATCCAGCTGGTGGAAGCAGCTGCTTTTCGGTCTGCCCCTGGGGTTTCCTCGCTGAAGAGGGGGAAACGGGCACATCAGGGTGAAGGAAGGAGCTTACCGAGGACTGAGAGTAGCTGGACATGGCAAACTAGAACTTCACCACTTCTGGTTTTCCACTGATGGGAGGTCCAGACAGACCTCGCTTGAACAGGACAAGACAGGACATGCCTGTCTCTGAACGTGAGTTTCTAACAGCGTTAAGTGAATGAAACTCAAGGAATTACTATAGGCTCCCTGGCAGCTTCTCCTTTACCCTCCTGCTCCTACCCAGCTGTACTGAATGAAACTTAGAGTGGCCCAGCTGAAAAAATACAGAATGTATTTTTTAAAAAACCCATTGGGTAATGCCTTTTTCTCTTTGGCAGGGTGGATTTGGTGGGCTAAGGTTGGAAAGGGAAGGAGGTAAAAAGTTTGAAGTTGACCGAAATGGTCAGGATTTCACTATGTATTTTCTCTTTGTTAAATTTTGCCTGTTTTTTAATTCTTGGTATGAGGA
>NW_008825108.1:12730396-12737371 GCF_000699105.1 Pygoscelis adeliae | reverse complement strand
TACACGGCACCAGGGCAGCTTCTCCTTGTTCCAAATTTGTTTCCAGTACACAGATGTCAAGAAAGGACTCCCGGGGACCAACACCACCTATTTTGGGGAACAATTTTCCAGAAACCAGTTTCCCAGATTCTCGTGCAGTGAACAGCACTGCTGTTCCATGTCACACCCCACAGGCTGGGTTCGCAAACCTAGTATTTCAGTACTACCAGTTCATTTGTGCAAGTGAAGGCTTTTCTTTCCTTTGAAACATCATCTACGAGGCACTGAAATAAATAACTGGGAGCCAAAATCTGACCAGCATTTGTGTATTTTCGTGTGTGTTAATCGTTTGCAGGGGAAAAAATACAAAAGCATTCTTATTCAGTGTAAGTTATGAGTTAAATCCTGTTTAGTAAAGGAACTTACACACAGGGGAAATAAATCAGTATATTCAAATACAGAGTGCCTACATGAGAATATAAACCATACAAAATGTTTTCCTCCTTACATTGTGTGTGGTCAAGTTTACATTAAAATGCCAACAAATGTCTAATATTTTTTAATTGTTTAATGACCTCCAGAGCTTTAAAACAATAATACATATTTTTATTTTCCTACAGAAACATCACCTAACCTGCTCTGTTGAATAACATTTAAAAACTTCAACCTGTTAGTATAAGCCTCTTTTTTCTTCTTTTCTGCTCTTCTTTTTTCTCTTTTTTATTTTTTTCTCTTCTCCTTCTTCTTTCTTTTTTCTTTTTCTTTCATCTTTTTTCTTTTTCTTTCATTTTCCTTCCTTTTTTCTTTTCCTTTTTTTCTTTTCCTTTTTTCCTTTTTTTTTTTTTTTCCCCCCTGGTGACTGCTGCCACTTCTCTGCTAGTTGCAGTGGACGGTGAGTGAACTCTGTTAGAGGCGCGGGCTGAGGCGGTAAATGAGAGCATGCTGCCACCAGGAGGCTGACGGGCTGGCTCTGGGTTTCGCTCCAGCGGCTTGCCTTCTGCTTCAAAGGTAGCTATAAACAATCCCCAGCTCTTTGACAAAGCTCATGGGCATATAAATAGCAATGAGAGAGGACTAATGAGCTACGCTAGGGCTGCATATAAATTATGGCTAAAAGTGACTTTAGTTAAGTGGCTATTAGTGCCTACACTGGGCATGCATGAGTGAATGCGTGTTTAATTGCACTAACATGACTGCCACGTATCGCTAAATACAACAGTAGAAATCACTCCACGCCAGCAGTGACTCTTTCAAACAAGGATCAGGAAACTAAGTGCCCGGATGAAATAACTATGTACTCTTTCTTATAAGATCATGACAATTTGATATTATTAATCTTATTAGTAAAACATTATATTTGTATTAGGATTTTTTTTCAGTTACTTTCAGTAGCAATTAAAGTATATGTCTAGATTACAGACATATACCTACATACGGGGCAGGTGTAAGTCTCCTAATGCAATTGGAGCCACTGGAGCTACGTCAATGTATATCAGTTGAAGAGCTTTCCCTAAGAATTTCTCTGTAGAAAAATGCTGGTACTACAGCTACATGCTGCCCTCACAGTCTCTGATAATGTATTTAACGTTATTTGTGGAAAAATTTATGCACCAAAAAAAAGATTTTATCCAAAGCTAATGAGGAGTTTTCTTTTTTCTAAAGAATCTAACTATCCAATCCTGGACTATTCAGCTATACCTTTTCCATAAAGATCCAGCTTTATAGACAGGCACAAATACTCTGGAAGTAAAACATACTCGTCTTTACCAGCCTGTGAGGCTGGATTCTTTCCTTTGCAGTTCCTTTGTCTATCAATGATTTCTCCTGTGATCTTGAGAGAGTTTCTTAGCCTAGTGGTGTCTTGTAACCCTTAGATCAAGATCAACTAAATAATGGTTGGGAATTATTAACCTCTGTGGGACTGGAAAGGAGTTGTGAAGCACCAATGGCCTTTCTCTCCAGCCAAAATGCCTAATGGCATCCCTTCCCCCAGAGAGTGCAACGTCTGCTGAGGCTTTCTAGTAACAGCTTGCTTCCGACGGTGGTGAGAGACATTATAGGGGTGAACCAGCTTACAAATGCCATTTCCACACATGCCATCTCAGTACCATTATTACACACACCATTTTACAGATCCTAATGAACACTAGTTAATAAATTACCTACGTTTCCATGAAAAGCCATCCCAGGTATGTTCAGTTATAGTTCTGATTAGCAATATGATTCATCTAGACCTCTTAAAAACCCCAAATATCCATAATACCCGGTAGACCGTTGGCTCCTTCACTGAACACTGAGACCATCTGAAGGTGGCCGATGTGGCAGCAAGAAATGGGGACAGCTGCATAATGTTCATATGTGCTGGCAGGCACGGCTGAAGGGTCCCAAGCTCCTGAAAGCAGCCGGAAGACACGTTTGCCTGTGCCCATCGCTCTGCCTTCCCGCACCCTTCCCAAAAGCCACACAGACCCCAGCAGTTTGGGTTACTTGATGGGAACCTCTCCTGAAGAGGCAACTTCCCAGTGTCCAGATATTCAAAGCCCGTAACATGCATATGGCCATACCCATTTCAAAATATAAATAGGAACAGCCAAATTTCAAGGGCCAGTTATTTTCTCTAAAACAATCACCTATTTTCTACTTTTATTAGAAGCTAATGAGCAGCCTTTTTTTTCTTCTGTACTGGTGGAATTTATTCTGAGAATATGTCCTCTACTAAGCTGTTCTCCTATTCACAAGAGATAGGGGCTCTCCTTTGAATTTGTGAGTGCATTGTACTACTGGCCATAACTAAAGCTGCCAGAACCATCTGGTAATTCATTCTTAATGAAAGCATATGTTTAGAAAATTATCATTTTTCTTTGTTTTCTGTCTGTACCCTGTTGGTGTCAGCACCCTCTTCCCGTATTCTGCACTTCAAAAATGATAAACACGGTTTAAATACTAAGCCTAGCCTGGATTTTCAGGGATGAGTGCAACTACAGAAAGTTTCAAAGAGCTCTAGGAAATGGAAATTCACTAAAGAACTAACTAGTCCCACAAGGCTCAGGCTAACGATTGCACAAACTTCACAGGAGCTGCTGCTAGTCTGTGCTTCCAGGCTTGAGCTTCCTACCTACTTTCACTCTAATACACGGTTTCCCTTGGTTACTCATTTTGTCTGCACAAACCTCCGAAGGCCTTCTGCTACAACCAGCCCTTCCTTTTTTATACATCGTGGTATATGGAGTCTCTTTACACTTTGACCAGCTGAGTCAAAAGGATGCTCCACAGGTGCTGGCTCTTTGACCTCACATGAAAGGAAGATTTTTCTCATCTGAGGAAGCTATGAGGAAGCTTTGCAGATTATGTAGGAAGAGGCTTTCCTCAAGGAAGCCCAAGCTACTGCACAGGTGAGAAACCCACCAAAGGAGGAGAATCTAATGCTCAAACTCAGTTAGACCTAGTGGCTGGCCTTCCATGATGCTTCCAAGACCATAGCTCCTTGTGGGACCAGGAACAAACTCTACTCCTGGCGTTCAAGGCTCCAAGTGCTACTCAAAGCAAGTTAGTCTGGAAACAGCATTACAGTAAGGGGCAGAAACAGGTTCCTCCAGCCTGGCTGAGGTAGGAGTGCCTGGGTGAGACACCCTGCTCCTGCTGGCTGGGCACAGCACCTCTCCCTGGAGAGGTGCTACCGCTACCCGCTTGATCACACTTGGCTCGGGGTGAAAGTAGGGGGGGAGAGGTGGAGTCATTCTAGTTGAGGTACAAAACAAGCGCAGGCTATAATGATGTTTATCTGTTGCTCTTGTTACTATCCTATTAATTATTCATGGCATGGTACATTGAAGGAGTTTCACATTTTTTTAAATAGTTACAATTTAATTTTTTTACCTTTTTTTTTTTACAGTTTTTACATTTTTTTTAAATGGTTACAATTTGAATTCCCCTCTGCCTGGCAGGACTGTGGCTGCCCCAGCCCACCTCCCACACAGAGCCTGCTAGAACGATGGCAAGATTCTGGGGAGGGGCGCTTTTCCTTTTTGGATACAAACTGCTATTCAGTGTTTGGAATCTTACTGGAAGTTTCCTTCAGGAAGAAAAACTGATGCTGAAGTCAAATCTTTGTCTGACTTTTGTCCTCTTTATGTACAGAGGCTAAAAATGAAATTATCAAAAAAGGGCAAGCACTTTCTTCTCAATTTCAAAATTCTTTCAGCAGAGCTCTCATGCAAAGACATCTCTGGCTATAGACTTTTTATGAGGCCACATGCCTAATACTTGCTCTGGTTATCTCCTTGTTTTTCTGATGTTTCTGTGTCAGCCTGTGATGGTTTTGCTGCTTCTCTTCACGTCTAGCTCCATCAAACAGTGCCCACACCTCTGCATTTATATTTAGCCCAAAGAAAACCTCCTCTTTTATCTGGGATCCTTACAATGGTGTATATTGCTATGTTCTTCGCAATAGCTCTTTTTGTTTCAGCTAGCTAATTCCATGAAGGAGCTTTACTGTTTCTTACATTTTATTCTGAATGAAAACCAGCTGTTATGACCAACAGCTACAAGGAGATTTTGTCGAAGCCCTAGCCTAATGCACCTTAACCCTCACTGAAACCATCTTTCAGAATGAAATTCTGACTTTGAGATTTGATCTTTACAAAGGTCTGAGGTTCCTAGAGAAAACTTCTTGCACTAATTGGATATATCTAAGTTGAAAGTTCAGACTATAGAGTCAGAAATGTTCTTCTTCAACAAAAAGAAATACAAAACCAGACCAAAATACTGTATCGTGTTACTGCAAGGCAGACATTACAGCCGGTCTGGGAATTCCAGGCGTATAGCTGGCAGTAGCTCAGCACCTCAGTTTGTTCCTGTCCTGGTTTTGGACATGACCACAGGAGACTCTTGCCTTACACTGGACCCCTTCCGCCATCCACCTATGCATCAGTGCATCAGTCTCAGCTCACAACCAGGTGTGCCTGGCTATAATTTTAAAGAGCAGTGCTGTCTGATGTCACTTAGCGTGGCAGCACACTGATGTCTCCTGCATGTCACAGGGCATCGTTGTTCCTTATCCCTGGAAGGCCACACCAGGAGGATGATCCCCAGAAACATCTGGGAAAAAGCACGTTTAGGGCCCTTTACGGGACCGGGAGAGGTGTATCTCCAAGGGTAGAAGCACCACAAACATGTGCATGATCTCCAGAGCCCTAAGCAGAGAGGCATGCATGGAAAGGATGAGAAGGGACCAGATTTCCCTCACACCAGCATAGAGGTGAGCCCCACCAAAGGCTGTCCCCTCTCCTCTACCCCTGCTAACAGAGAGATGGATGGATTCCGACATTCCCCAGGAATGGGGTGGGCAGGTTTAAAATCCTGAAATATTGGAGTGCCGTTCACAGCCCTCCAGACTAGAGCAATGGGGTGTTTTCTCTGTGGCTTTTACAACCTCCTGCGTCTTAAACCAAGCCCAAAAAACGAATCAAGATCCCTTTTATCTGTGCTGAGAAGGACTGGAGACTGTGTGGAGGCACAGCAGGAGCTTCTTGCTGCAAATGCAAAGGGTAGGTCACTGCCAAGGCAGCCCACTGCTGCTCCGTGTGCCCGGCTAAAATGCCACATCCTTCTTCTCTAATGTGTGACCTTGTGTTAAAAAGGTCTTACCAACCATCAAAGCATAAACATGCGTTGGCAAATGCGAGGGAACTTAACAGCGCTGCATCCGCAGATAGCTGCAGTATGCATATGTGTTCGACGAGACTGCTCAAGAGCTGGCAGTCGCATTTGGAAGCAGAAAAATCACCGATGCAACCGAGTCCAGCGTGGAGCAAGACATTTATATTCATTGACTGAGAATAAAGCTGGATACAATATATTCTGTGGCATTTCAGTGGCTGAGATCCATCACTCACAGAAACGATCGGGGAAATTATTTTATAGAAGTTTCCTTCTCTGTTGTAAATTATGTAAATGCTGTATGGACAATATAATCTGGCTTGTATTACACACAGACTGCTGTTGAAAAGACTTGGAAGTTGTAAGGTCAGGGATCTCCAAGTTAGAAAAGGCTTTTGCAGCTTACATTTTGAAACTAACTGCAGTTACATTATAAAATACTGTTTCCACCACAGGACCCTTGCTTCACCCATCGTGCAGAATGTGCGACCCACTCGGAGGAGAAACCGTTTGGTGTTTTGCTTTAGCCATGCTACCCTGCATCTACCATGGACCGTGTGTGGGGCTGCGTTCAACTAATTTTCCGATGGGCTCTGCTCTGACACTCCTCTGAAGTGACTCTGTCACAAGCACTTATTTATAAGGCTTCCCATGGCAGGGCTCTAATATTATCTTATTTTAGCCTGCTAAGGCTCCATTCCTGAGCATTAGTTATTATGTGGACCTTTTTGCCCACATAATAGTTATGTGTAATTATGTTGTTATTATTATTATTGTTGTTGGGTTTTTTTTTCCCATAAGACTTATGGGGAAAAAGTAACATGATGCTGTTTTATGGAGTGTAAACTAAAGTACGTACACTGGGTAAACCCACTAAGGATGTGCACACAGACAGCATTTTGGCATTTCCTAAATTCTTCTAAATTAATATCACAACCATTTCATGTTGTTTAATTATTTTTAATGTCATTTTAGAAAGAGTGACAACTAGAGTAGCTTGACATGCCACATTCCTACAGCCAAGCCAAGTTGCTCCTACTTAAAGAACTGCACCAGAAAACAATGGATTATTGAAAACAATTTTAGCAGAAATTAACAACGTTAATATTAGTCTTGTCCAGTTAAGGGAGAGAGGTTAAGAGAAACTGATGTTTGCAGTTTAGGCATGGATAATTACAAAGAAGGTTATCTCCTAGCAAAGAAGTAAGCAAAGGTTAGTGAGCCAGGCCTAATATTAAGACTTTGCTGGAACAGTTCATGTACAGGGCAATTGGAGTGTATGGCCAACAAAAAAATCACTAAAAGTGAACACAACCTCTTGGGAGGTCTTGAGGTGTA
>NW_008825108.1:12719766-12730363 GCF_000699105.1 Pygoscelis adeliae | reverse complement strand
GCACCCTACCCATGGTAAGATGAAGGCTGTGCTGCAGTATTGCCACGGAATTTACTGTATCTGTTTAGAAACTGAACTTCATAATTAATGCAATACAAAAACATGGCAGTGAAATTGCAAATAAGTCGGTAGTGAGGGTGCAGATAGATGATTCTGAAGTGAACTTGCAAGCTAATATAAGCAGAGTTGATTTTCTTCTCGCTTGTTAGCAGTAAAAGGCTGTAACTCTATCCATGACTCTGCAGGGTATGCACAAAATTGATCAATGCAGAGGTGAACTCTTCACTTGAGCTGTGGTTATTGAAAACCATCAGCTGCTTTCAGGGGAATCAAAGTTGCTGATGGCAACACAAATACAGTAAAAGCATCCCGGCTGTTCTGAGGGGATATCGCATAATGGGGAACTGACCGATTTTTCAACAGTAGCTTCCACGAATGTGTTGCTGTGAGAGTTAGCGTGATTTAATGGGCTATCCAGCGTGGATGGAGTGTGCCCCAAACAACCTGAATTTACTGAACTGGTTTTGAAAGGGCCACAGCAATCATATAATTTCGTTTCTGCATACTTCAGTGTAATGTGGGAAATAATATACAGGGCTATTTTGGGTTGCAAGGGCATATTGGCTTAGAGAGAGATAGCGACACATCAGGCATGCTACCATGTTTATGTAGCTTCTGGACTGGCTGGCTGGCATCTAGTCAGCTCATAGCTTGGGCAAAATAAGCTCAAATCTGTTCACACCCTTCAGTGCATTGGCAGTGATGTGTCTCCACTCACATCCCCCTACTGAAACATCAAATTTAACAGAAATATTCTTGTGGTATTTGACTTTGGATTTACTGTTTCCCTAATAATTTTCCTTCAGAATGGAAGGTTAGGAAAAGCAAGAATGAAGAAGCAGGAGCTGTAGTGATTTGGTGTCTCAGACCCACGTTTGTGGGAATGGTCACACCTGTCAATGGGGAGGAAGATTTCTTGCTTTGAAACATAAATTTCCAGTTGCAACAAGCAGAGTTACTGTTCACAAAGCAATCACCATGGCTTCAAACTGCAGATCTGGAAAACTGCTGCAAAGCGTTAAATAGATCTCCTGGTACTCTGCAGGATCACAGTATGGCCTTGATCACTTGTGATCTACCAGTTCATCAGCATCCTGGACCCTGTGGTTAGGCACCTTTTTTCTGTAAAGAACTAGATGGGTATAGCACCTTTCAGAAGGAAACTAGCTTTGAGATGGAAGGGGAACGGTGACAACCTTTACCTGGAAAAGTTCAAGCCACATAAGAGCATTATGTATTTGCTGTATATCCCCTGGCCTGAATACAATACCTGATGTGAGGATGTTTCTGCTGCAGCCTATGTGGTCACAACGGAGAAGAGCTTCAGGTCTTCACACACCAGCCTGAGGAACATCTCTGGTTTTCCTTAGAGGAAGTCAACAAGTTCTTCATCCGCATGGCTAGCCTTTGATCCTACAGTGCTTGAACCCAACTAGCTGATTTCAGGAACCTGGGAGTCAGGAAAAATGCTCGTGCTATTTCTTGCACTTTTTTCCACAGCCACCCCCAGGCCATTTCTGAGTGCAGGATACTGCCACAGTCATACCTTTAGTTTGACCAGCTACTGCTGGTTTTCACCTCAACCATCAGGTGAGTGCTTTCAAAGGCTTTTATTTCTTGTTCAAGGAATTTTATGTGCCTACATTTGGGGGAGAACGAGGTTCCGTTTTATTCCTGTTTATCTCACCCTTGAGTTTCTCTGGGTTGGTAATACGACAGAGGCAAGGTGTTTGTAAGACGTCATTTCACAGCTCAGTTGTGAGCACGTTCACGTAAAGCCACATTCTGCCCTTGTTTACACTCTGCAGCTCCGGAGGTTTCGCTGGGGATTTGATGGAGGAAATAAGGTCAGGATGCAGCTCTTTGAGTCAAACCCCACCAAACTTACTCTGGCAAAAAAAGCTTGTGGGTTTCCTCCTCCTAATACCCAACGCAATGGAAGGAAACATATGCTCCTCCAAGTGACCATGGAAACTGGTGCCTGGGTTTCCAAGGTGATTTTCTGGCAAGTGGCCGAAGGAGGAAGCGGTAACAAAACAGGAACAAAACAGGATCCCAGGCAGCAGAAAACGTCCACATTCCTGGCAATGCAGCAGCCTGCTCTGAGGAGGCTGAAGCCACAGAGACAAACAGAGCAAACTCCTCACTTTAAAATCACTGTAGGTGTCAAACACACAGCAAAGGATGGGTAACTCAGTCTGCTGGCCCCACCTTCCTTGCACATCTACCTGTTTTCTTTCCTGCTTCTGTCTGGTGAATGATACGAGCCTTATCCAACTAACATCTTAAGACTCATATAAGCTCGCTTTCAATAGAAAATAAAAGAGCAAAATGACACAGGGAGAGAAAAAAGAAGCTGCTTAAAACTGACTCATACCTTGAGGTTAGGAAATTCTCACAGTCTTGTTATATATATAATTTTTTTTAATGCTTCATAGTAGTAAATAAGAGTGTGTTTTTCTATCTGGCATTTTGCAAGGCATGGAAGATATGTGACAAAGGATCAATTTCTCTTTAAAGTGCAATAAAGAGACTTTGCAGAGCACATCGGTATTCCTCCTGGGGCTCCAAACCAGCATACAGCAGAACCCCTCCTTCCACATCTTTCAGAAGGACCAGGACTCTCCTTCTGTGCCTGTCAGCATAATTTCTTCTTGGATTAAAGTTAAAATACAGTGAGGTGCAACATGGCACAATGGAGTGGAGGAGGAGGAAGGACTGATGACAAGACCATTTCCTTTTGCAGCAGAGAGGAAGAGGAGTTGATACACAGACATATGTGCTCCTCCAACTCCTGCGCAAGCATTAAAGCCTGTCACAGAACGCTCTCACATCATGAATTGTGGAGTCTACTGATGTACACCAGTTACATGACCACAAGCAAGTACAGACACAGCATCTAACAGCAGAACAACCCAGCAACAGGGATGTTAATGAAGATTAGACGAGGGACTGTTGCAAATTAAGACCAGCCCCAGCAGGAGAGCTACCCATCCTGATATAAAGTCTGCTCCAGAAATAGCAGAAAGCAGTTTCCTTTCTGCTGGAAGAGAAGGAGCCAAAGGAGTCAGAAGCTTCCCTCTACCTGTCGGGAGGAACTGCTGAATATCAAAATCACAAACATGAATCAGTGTTGCTAAGTGTTTTCTTGTGCGTTTATATTCATGCTTTCAGCTATAAGTAAAGCCTTATGAAGCTTGGTTGCCAGGTTCTTCATTAAAGCCAGAAGGTCCTATTCTATCTCTGCAGGATATAATTATTGACAAGTTATTTTAAGATTGTTTCATGGCCACAGGATAGAACCAAATTATCCTTAAAAGTGCTGTGAAGTAGTTTGACATTGTCTTCACTTATCTAATTGTGGGGTTGATTTCAGAATTCCTCTTTCTTCCTCTCTCTTCAACTTTTAATGGAAAATCTGTGCTTGCAAGTGGTGGGGGAGATGTACAACAGCATTCACTGAAAGCACTTTGCTTACCACAAACACAGAGCCTTTCTGGAAGCATGCAGAGGGAGCATTTACTTATCCCACTGAAGTACAATAAAAATGAACACTAGCTGCAGTGTGGGATGCATTGGCCACCGCAGTAAGGGGAGATGGTGACGATGAGGGAAGGGGATGTAACCAGCATGAGTTAGACCGAGTGTGCCAGGACAACCCTTTCTGACCTTATCATCGATAAACTCCTGTATGCATATTTGTCACAAGTTAAGTTCAGGTTTTTACTCCGAGAATATATATCCCACTGATAGCACTGCCCAGTGCAGCCTGAACACTCCGTTACACGACGTGGTTGTGTGTTCTCCTCTCCTTTACTTTCATATCCAGACTCTACCTGCACTTGGACAGGGTAATGCTGCACTACACTACTCAAATTAGCTTAACAATTTCCATGGGGTTCAGGTCAGTACTAAATGTAGCTCTTTGTATCTTCTCAGAGCGCTAAGACAAAATCTGTTTGCAGTCTCACAAGCGTGGGACATACCTTCTCCATCAGTTGAACATGATGCCCAGACACCGCAGGTCATTCTGCATGCAAAGGGCAGCAACACGCAGAGGTACTAGCACTGGCTTTGAAAGGACTAGTCATGTTAGTAATGTACCATACCTGAACTAACCAACCCATGCAGGTGACTTTGCCTTCCATATCACCTGCCTACAGTCATGTTTGTAGTTTACTGTGCGCTTGCAGGGTAAGGCAGGACGACTGAGAACATGCTCTCTCTTGAAGAATGAGTAAGATTTGCTACAGTCATTTCCTGTGACTTAGGGATGTCCAGACAGATATGGGACGAAACAGGTTTTTTGTAAGTACAATTAAAAAGTTGTAGAACTAGTATAGAACATCGCGGATGAAACGATTGTATGTGATTGTTCGTAATTTACCCGGTGAAATAACCCCATTAACTCCCTGAAATTTAAATATTCTGAACTATTTGAGTTCACACATTTGTGTTAGAAAAATAAAACTATTTGAACTCTGAGTCTATTATTCTAAGATATACATTGGCCATGTATAGACCTTTCCTAAGAATTAAAAGCTTTGTATTAAACACATTAAAAATATTAGATAAAAAGTTTGCCATATAATTACCATGTCCATATCCCATACTAAGGACAGCTAGCGAAAGAAGGAGCCAGCAGAAGACTTGGTAGCACTTATGAGGCTTCTACATGAAGTAATTACACATGCCACTGGTCTGAGATCAATTATTTATATCCTCTTTTATATACTGTAGCTCACATTTTATTGGCAATTGTTATTACCAATTCACTTCAATAGAGGGCAAAAGAGACTGAAGTTGTCATCTCAGACGGGAGGTTGCATGCAAGAGTGAGAATTAAGAAATCTCGAGCATTACATACAATTGGAAACATGACCAAAGTAAAAGAAAAATACTAGAGCTGTACAGGGTTTGGGTAATTTTAATTTCCCTTAATGCTTCACTGCTCTCCCTATCTGTGAATCATACTGAAATAAACACAGGAGCTTGGTGAAACAAAATGAACTCCAAACTCCTCACAGTCATTTTTCTCTAGTCTTGAACAGATTGTAAGCACTAATTTAACAGTACCAGGAAAAAAATATGGTTTGGTGAACTGGAAGTATATTCTCCTACATTTTCTTTTACTGACTTTTAATGCAGTAAATTTCTGAATAATTTGGTGCGCTTAAGGGAATTTCTTGTGATGAATGACCATTTTATTTGTTTTTATTTTCTCTCTGATTTTACTTTTCCATTAGAACACGGGCTTTGCAGGCTATCTAATAGAGCATTTCAAACGGTCTCTTTTCTGTTACTGAGTTTCAAACTCCTTCAGTAATGCTTTAAAATTCACCTGCTTTCAGACACAAAGGCACAATGTCCCAGCAGTTATTAAAAAGTCTAATGATTTATGAAACATGAAATAATAGACTTTGTTTGGTCTCTGGGATAATTACTTCTTTCATTCCACCTAAGAATGCAGAACAGAAAGACGGCTGTGTTCTCCATTCTGCAATGAATCCCACAGTGATGGACCGCTTTGACCTTCATATCCTTAAAGAATTCCTCACACAGTGATACTTGTCTCCTGCTATTCTTCCCAAATTTTGTCTGCACTGATATAATTTGCTGTAGTGGCCTTAATACAGTATCTTTCAATAACTGATAGCTTTCCCACAAAACACTTTCCCTCCAAGTTTATTTTTAAGTACACTTGACCTACCAGTCCTCCACATTTGCTGACTGTCTGCTTTCTTGATGCTCATCGTCTTTATTCTGCTAGGACTACGGTTTAAGCAGCATGGATTTTGTCCCCCAGCAGTTCACAAGCACTGTGAAAGACAACATTTGAATTCAAAATTATCTTGACAAATGAGAAAGAGTTGATCAAATGAGGAAATATAATAAAAGCAAGGGCACAGATGTCCACTTCGGAGCAGAAAATCAACTACAGAAATACAAAATGGGAAATAGCCTGACAAAGAACTGAACTGCAGAAATTAATCTAAGACTTATTGCAGAGTGCAATAGAAATATGAGTTGACAAGTGCTGCTGCAAAAAAAGGTAATTGTCGCTCTGGGGAATGTTAGAAGGAGCACCACATTCAAAACGGTACAGCAATCGTATTCACTGTGGGTGAGTCCTTACCTGGAATACAGTATTTGTTGTTGGGTGCTGTACCTTAAAATAAAGGGTTAGACAATGTCTTTCATTGTGTACAGAGGTACTGACTTGTAATGGAAATATTAAGATGGCAGAAATGAAGTATGAGTGGATATAGTTGCATAAGCACGAGAACAATGTAAAAAATGGATTATATTTATGAACAAGGACATAGTCCACAACAGTAAGATCGAGGACTGTTGTCTCTGTTAAGCCAAGGAGGCCTGCACTGCAGTAAAAACCAGACCACAGATTGCCTGTCAGCAGAAGACCCTACCCTCTAACAAGAGGAAGATGGGAAGAAGGTAACAGCACATCACATACGCCATTCCTTTTCCTTTTAGCCCAGCTAGAATTACAGACTATGGCCTTAAGGAACTTGGAGCAGACTTGCCTAAAATTTGTGGAGATGGAAGTGAGCAAAATGCTGATGCAAAAGCATCATGCCATAGTGATTTTTGGCTCTTGAGTATAAAAGACTTGTCAAAAAATCAGTTTGTCGTTGCTTAACAGATGTGATGAGGACCTGACTCCCGGTGTCCCGTCACAGAATCACAGAACGGTTGAGGTTGGAAGGGATGTCTGGAGGTCATCTAGTCCAACCCCCCTGCTCAAGCAGGGCCACCTAGAGCAGACTGCCCAGGACTGTGTCCAGGCAGCTTTTGAATATCTCCAAGGATGGAGATTCCATGGCCCCCTTGTCCTCTGTGTTGGACACAAGTCACCCTGGCCAGACCACCTGAACACTTACATCTTGGTTCTTCTAAGTATGTGTGTGTGAGAGTGTAAGTGAATTAAATCATTGAGAAAATGACTGTGAGTGGGTAAAGCCAATGTACTTAGAGATTTTGTAAAATAATATTACCTTCTCCTTCCATAGAGTCTCACACTGAATTTTTTACACTAACTTCTTAGCAAAGAGGAAAGCACAGACAGTGATACGTGCTGGAAGGCCGAAAGACCTGGGTTTGTGTAGTCCGGATGAGAAAAGCCTCAGAGCAAGTAAGGTGATAGTTTTCCATATGTGATATGTTATTATTAAAAGGACAACCACCAGCAGTTCTCATGGATGCCGGGAGAAGGACAAGAAGAAAACAGCTTCAATTGCTGCAAAACGATTTTGGCTGTGTATCAACAGAAGTGAAACCCTGGCAAGAGCTTACCTGGACACCTCACAGACTCCTCACCGGAGACTGTGAAGCACATGACCAGCAAATATTTGTCACCGATGTCTGGATATGTTCAAACCTGTCTTACTGCTGGGGGCTGGACCAGACCAGCGACCAACAGTGCATTTCTGATGCTCAGCACCAGACTTACTGCCAAAGGCCCTGTGACTCAGAGACCCTGGTGCCAGCCCAGATCCGTGTCAGTTAGAGACTTGGTGCCTGTGCCAAAGTTTTATCACCACTGGACTAAACAATTTCTTTTAGTCTCTTCCTGACTTATGTTGTTATGGTTGCTATGAAACCCTTACTCATGGAAGCAATTTTTCCACTGTCTCCGTGGACTTCTGCTCTTGTTTCTCACTACCAGGAATGTTAAAACATCTTTATTTCTTCTTCAATAGAATTGAAAACAGCCATGCTTGAACTGGGGGGAAAAAAGAATTTATTTTAGTCTAACTTTTTCATTTCAGATGACTTTTGAAAAACTCTGTTTGTCAGTTAGAGGTTACACAACTGCAATTCTTTGAGCGGATCTTTTGTCATTATCCGTCTGACAAAGAGATGGCAGCAGGGTGGTGCTGTTGCATTTTCCTCTTCATTTGCTTTTTTTTTTTTAATCTCTGCTTTTCAGGAGTAACAAAACCAAGCTTCTGAAGCTTTGGTGCTTGACCAAAAGTACACATGGAAATATTTGCATCAGGTATAAAGTTAAAAAACAAATAGCTATGCATTTTCAAAAAGTTTTATGGGAATTTTAGACACAGTACTCCCATTGCTTTTTCAGATAACTGCAAAACTCAGCTCTGAAGTAATCTATGAAGCTGAACATTCAGGTATTGAAGGCTGAATGAAGCCTACAAAATCTTCATGTTCTGTAACTGCTGGGAGAAATCTTACAGTGGGAGCAGGACTGAAGAGGTAGACCCTCTACCTGTATTTTTAGCAGGATCAAGTTAAAAAACCACATTTTGCGTATAGCCTGGTTTTGAAATGCTCCTCTTTTGTACACTTTTTTTTTTGCACTTTGCAGCTTTTTCATTACATTTTCATTCATGAAATGTGAAAATGGGAAGTACGTAACCAAGGTAACAATGATGTCCCTGGTGTGTATCCGAGAGCGCACAAATCTCATGTCACAGTCCTAAGCCAAGCTGTACCTTGTCTGTAACAATCCCTGCTCTCCTCCCATCATTTACGAAGTAAGATCTTACCAGCGGGACCACATTTTGGGGAGGACCGACAATGAAGGAGGGCAGCTGAATATTACACAATACAGGGATATAAAGATGTCGCTGCAACTGTTTGCTGGACACATTGAAACCATGCGGTGCCTGCGGCTGAGTCAGCCTGGAATAAACGCTCCTGGCAAGGAGCGGCGTAATTCACTCTCTCCTTGTAACCTCACTAAGTGCGAAACCTGACAAGTGGTTGTGACAGTGAGTAAGGCACATGCTGAGATGGCCAGAGGCAGACCGGCTGTGTCACAGGGCAGCACACCAGATTTCTAACTTGGGACACAAGAAAACACATGTCTTACTATGCATCATTACCCCGTACAATGGGTATCCCCCCATCATATTGCCCTCCTTCTCCGGTTCAGCTCTGAGGCTTTCTTCAGCTAACAGAGTGAGAAAAATGCTCAGTGTCAGATGGTGCAGGTAACGCTCATTTGCTAATACCGGTGCTGGCATCAATAAGGTCGAGACAGGTAGTTTCTGTTCTGATGATTTCACTTATGCCCTTGCAAACCATTTCCTCTCTTCAAGCAACCAATGTGAGGGGGTCTTTGCTAAGCATA
Organism: Pygoscelis adeliae; assembly: GCF_000699105.1. NCBI lineage: Eukaryota > Metazoa > Chordata > Aves > Sphenisciformes > Spheniscidae > Pygoscelis > Pygoscelis adeliae. The sequence continues at coordinate 12,721,185 of NW_008825108.1, read as the reverse complement.
GTTGCTCCAAAACTTCCCAATTAAATTTCTCAACTCATTTTTGTCTGAAAGTGCTTGCACTTAGACTTGCTGTAATGCCAGGCCCTGCTGTGACTCTAACCCACAGCTGCTTGACAACAGATAACCATATTAGCAAGTGACAAGCTTATCTAACAAATGGCTTTTCGTCCCAATTCTTGTTTGTACACTTTAGACATCCTAGGTCCTGTGGACCATTTTGGTATCAGCAAGAGACTAGAGATTGAAAATAGATTGCTTATAGGGTATTTAATTCTTTATGCAGAAAAATAAAAGGTTATCTTGCTGTTTTCTCCTTTCCCCAAACAGGACTCCCCCATTTCTTCAATTCATTTTTCCAGCCTCATTTCCATTTCTTCCCACTATTCAAGCTCAGTCCAATTCCTCTCTGGGCATCCCTCCAGATGTCTTTGTGTTTGAGGAACCCTCTACTTTCCCCGTGGAACTGATACATGTGAGCAGATTGGTATGTTGTTGAGCACTCAAATCCCTTTTTATGAGTACTTCTGCCCCCTCGGCGTTTCTGCATAGTGACAATTCTGCATTCCCCGTGTTGCAAAATTCTCCTAGTTTGTATCTGCAGACTAAGATGGAGGTGAGGACAACCTCTCACCTGCGAAACTGTCAACTGAGTTGAATACATCAGCAGAGTTCCAAAGATGGGCTGTTTATTCAGTCCTTGAGCCTTCCCTCTCCAACTTCTGCTACTTTCTCTGAATAACTCTGCCAATACTTACTGGTTTGGAGTTTTTTACGTATGTGGGCTTCACATTTTCAGAAGTATTTAGCAATGGTGAGTTCTTCAATGCCTGGGTGCATCATCTGACGTATTTTGAAAAGACCCAGGGGGTTCACTCCTGACCCAGTTTTCAAAAGGTAAACATACGGACGAAACCAGAGAAATCTTCACCCTGGATCCTGTTAAGAAAAAGTGTTCCCTAATTAGTTTTAAGATGGCGCTTGATCAGCTTATGATATGATCACGTATATGAGTTCTATGATACAGTCAAGTGCAAAAAAACAGAACAAAACGCACAATTATCAATATAATGTTTTTCCAACTTCCCCCTTTTAGTCATTCAGGATGCCATTAATGAAGTACGTAAATGCGCCTGCTTACAGAGCACGATTTTGATAACGGTCTCTGCCTCTCTCTGCCCATAGATCAGAAAGCGCCTTCTCCCCGTTCCGGCAAATGGCACGCCAGAAGGCGGTAACGGTGTAAGGACCGAGGCGACACGTTGCCCCTAGTCCCGAACCCCACCTAGAGCTCACCTTTCCAGAAGTTCAGCGGTTTCAGGCAGGAGCTGTGCAAGGCCGAGAGCAACAGGCCGGCCCCCCAGCCGGCAGCCTGCCGCCCGGCCTGCCAGGGCAAGGGCGGGCTCGCCTGCCGGGAAGGTG
>NW_008825108.1:12711302-12719395 GCF_000699105.1 Pygoscelis adeliae | reverse complement strand
GGGGGGCGGGCCTGGCAGGGTGCTTGCACCACAGCTCACCTCCTTCTGCTACAACTTCTGATGATCTTCCCGTGGAAAATACGTGATCTCTTTGTCGGTGCTGGCGGTGTGTGCCAGGTGGGGCTTCCTCTTGAAGCGGCGTTGCCGTGCTCCTGCTTTCGTAGCATCAGCACAGGCTAGGTTTCAGAGAAGCACCGAAAACTTCACCTGTCCCTTTCCCTCTCCTGGGAGGGAAACGCGTGAGATGGCACAGAAGCAGCACTTGGCAGTTAAGTGCGAGGCTGGAGAGCTTTGGCGTGGCGGTGATCTCCCAGCACAGGCAGAGCCTGCGCCAGGGTGCCTTGCTCCCTTGGGAAATGCGAAGAACGCCCTGGCCTCCGCACACCCCCGTGCACGCAGCATCCCCCGGGGCTGGTCCGCATGGCTGGCATCAGCTTCGAGGGACAGCAGCTAGCTCTCCTCGTACTGCCTGACTTGCGTGCCTTAATTTGACAGCCAAGGAAAGGAGGGGGGAAATTACACCTCTCCCCGCCCCCCTCCCCCCCCAAAAAAAAGTAAGGGAGAAAATTGGCAAAGCATAGAAAGATAGTAATTTTGCTGGGAAAAAAATGCATATTGTGTCTGCCAGAAATGCAGACAGTAAAATGACCAGAGAGTTTTAAGTTCAAAGACAGTGTACGTTAGTCTTATCCCACAGCAGCAGAAGTACAGAATTTTGATAATTTTTTAGTAGTGGGACTGAACTTCTGCATTTGTAAAAAGTTCTAGTGACATTAACTCTCTCTGATACTCTTGCTGCCTCTAAATACTAATCCTTAACAATGGCCAATACAGTTTGCCTCATTTATTCAGCTAGCTCACTCCAAAAGTGTATAAAGTTTAAGCCTCACCCAATGTCTGCGGAAATCAGGGAATGTCTTTCCTCCAACGTTACTAGCCTTTGTTTCAGATGCTGTGGGAGTATCCCTTGCTTTACAGTAATAGTCCAAAGACAAATTCAGTTTTCCATATAAAGTGAGGCAGAGGAATTGTTTGACTCCGTTCTCCAAATTAAGGGGTGGATCAGCACTGCAATGTATTAATCAACACATGCCTTTTTCTTTCCATTCTTCACCCCAGAGAACAACCAAATTGTTTCCTACTCATGACTCTCTATCAAATTTGGGGTTAGTTCAGCTCCCAGAGCCAGCAAATCATGAGCTTGCAGGATACAGCCGTTTGGAAAAACACATGCTATGTGGCAAAATTGACTAGAAATTGAGCAGTGATGATTTCATGAGTTGTTATGCAAAGCCTGTTACGCAGTGCCCGGCTCTGTCACGTTTGCTGTTCTGCCTTGCAAAATGCATGCGTAACAGTCTCGAGGTTTTTATGTTAGGTATAATTACAGGAGAGCTATTTTATTAGTCTGAGAAACTTGTAAATCATCCATTTACCTCCAGCTTTATTGTACCACTTGCATCTGCATTTTCCCCAGGAAAGCCATCCCTGCTTTAGCAAGTAAGCAGGACTTTTGAACTCTTTCCAGTTCCATTCAAGATCAGTCCCAAGTGTTTATAGCTCATCAGGAAAGCATTATTATGGCATATCAAAGTTGTAGTCATGGCACATAAAGGGAGTGCTCTGGCTCATTGGCATACAGTTGGTTTTGGTTATCCGCGCTGATGACTAGCAAACCGCTCACATCAGAAGCAGACTTAGGCAGGAGTCCAGAGAAAGAGCTGGGCTAATGAGTCCCAATCCACAGGAAGGTACCACAACCGCGCTGCCGGCCATACATAGCTTTGAAATGGATTGTTTCGGTCAGGCTTGTGCTTAAGGAAGAAAGTCTTGTCCTAAGGTTAGGCTTTTTTGACAAGTTGAAACCCTTTTTTTCCAGTGCTTAAACAAGATGGGCAACTTCTTCTTTTGGAGCCGGACTGTTTTCAACAGGATTGTTACATTAGTGGCATCAATTTGTTTCTGAGATATCTTGTTACCAGGCAGAAATGGTGGGAAGGACATTGACCTGCGGTTGCCACAGCATTTAAAATTCTCCAAACCCATTATTTTCTGCCTAGAAACTGTCAGACAGTTCCATAAACTGTAAAGTTTTTCTTTCCCTGGTGCCAAACCTCATACCATATCTAAATTAGTTTGCTTGTGTTTTGGGATTTACATAATATCTGAGTGTGCTTTCCAGAAAAATTAACTTCTGCAGACAATATCCAGAGGCATCCACTCTGACTAACCATTCCGCACGACATACTTTTCTCTTCATGGGGATATGTTAGCATCTTGCTCACTCTTTGTTGTCTTGGTTTTGCTCAAATATACCTCCTAGTTGTTCCTTGAGCTTTGAGTGTACAACATCTTCCCATCTTCTGACACTGCTGCAGTAATCGTCAAGCCATGCTTTATAGGTGACCAAGAAGTGGATGTTCATATGTTAACCTTTTTCTTGTCACACAGTGTAGCTGCTGTGCCAATGAGAATTCCAGCTCTTTTGGAATTCTCTAGGAAAAGGATTTAATGCTGTTGTTCAGCACATGTTTTTACCAACTACAATAAAAATGTACATCAGTATGGGCTTATTCAAGCAACATTATCTGGGGAGTTGCAGCATAAAATAACCAGTTTTGTGCAGCCCACTGTGCAACTGGAACCCTGTCCTGAGGGGTGGTGTTGTAATCCAAACGGTGAAGAACAGGCATAGCTATTCTTCACCTCATTACTTTTGCTCACTGTTCTGTTCTCTGCTTGTTTCCTCATGGCATATACTGAATTTTATTATATTGCCTGCCTAGAGCTTCTGTTTTTTCCTATTCAATAGCTTCATTAACTTGACCTGCTTCTCATATGACCCTACAGATATTATTGATATCATATACTGTACTCCAATATGAATGTACAGTACACCAACAGTGTTCTACAAATTACTCCAGTGTTTGCCTTCATGGTGCTGTGAAATGGTCAATTCTCTATAGAAGTCTTCTAAAGGCAATGGAAAGTCTGAACAGTTAGATTCCTTGATTGAAAAATGTGGGTTTGTCCTGCAATTTATTAGTTGTAATCCTCACACTGTGGGAAATTTAAAAGTGGTCTACTCGGCAGTAGGTGCAGGAATCAGATCTGATAATTTTATAACATGCAAGGCTTTATAAGCAGATTCTTCAAAAAAATGTAATTCTGTTTCTGAGAGGACAATATCTGGCTTTTCAGTCTACTTACAGTAATGAGTAAGACTGCCCCAGTCCACTCTTATCACACCTGGTTTTCTTCTCTTTTTCTTCTCTGTCTTGTAATCAACCTAAAAATTATTGGGGCACATTTCAGTCACCCACTGTCCTGAAGAAGGCTGTGGGATGGGTATGCCTGATGAGCTGAGAATCAAGAATTTCTGCTCCCCAATTCTGTGCTCTGTGTGCGACACTCTTCTTCTACGTGTGCATCTAGAATTTTTTAATGTAGACATATTTCTCATTTATTCTGATTTGCTACTGAGGCAGCGAGAGACTTTTCATGGTGAAGTGGGACTTGTACAGGTCCAGGAAACACTGCCCTGTAATACTGCTCAAAATTTAAACCACCTTTCATGCCTTCATGTCCTTCCTCTTATCTGTTACCCTGGTGGTCTACCTACATTTCTTCCTCTCTTCATACTTCAGTAATTTTATTTTTTAACTTTCTGCCCACTTCACTTTCACTGAATCCAAGCCACACAGGAGTAACATCCTTGTAACCAAGTATGGCTGCATTTGAACAGTACACTGCTGGTACCACTCACTTTTTAATTCTGATTTAATGATTTTTCTACGAAACTACTAAAAAATACATAGTGAGAGTATAAATACTTAACTACAATATAATTGCTGTTTTGTAGCTATTTATAATTCATAAAGTCTGGAGGAGATCAGAGTATTTCAAGAATCAGGCAGGAATTTAGGAAACTGATAAAGTTCACAAATTTACCAGATTTTTCTCTTTTTAAAGTTTTTCTACTATAACAGAATTCCCAGTTGTCCATTAGAAACTTATTAAGTCATTAATTTTATGTCAGATATTTATCACAGGTGATTCCTTACAAGTTTTTCCTCTACACAGCCTACAAGTTCTTTTAAAAGGAAAAATGCCCTATACACATTTATGCTCGACATCTTCAATTTTTTAAATGACTTTTCAAGCATTATCATTTGTAAAAAAGAAAACTTATTAAAACTGATACGTAGGAAACAGCCAGGCTTGTGTTACGTGGTACAGAACTCCAGCAGCTCCGTAGTGTTACAGTTATTGAAAGTAATGCAATCAAAAACCCACAAAAAACGTCCTAGTATCAGCTGATTTGCAGTTTATGCAGTATATCAAATTGCAGGTAGAGAGCTTGAATTTCAGGAGACCAGAGGCATGGAAGGGGTGATGTATGCATGCCATAACAGACATCGTGTCAGTCTGTGAGTCACACAAATGGACCTTTCAAAAGTAATTAGAGAAGGATTATAAATCAGATCTGTTACTATATGCATGGAAAGTTCAATAAAGTTGTTATCATTTAAATCACCTCATCTTAGTATTTCTTAGTACCTGCCATTTCCTAGGAAATGATGGGTTGCATGCTGTGGAATAAAGGTCTAGTTTGCCAGTAGACGTGTGGCAAACCCCAAGAGGGAACTGATACGAAAACTGATGTTTTCTGCTGTGGTTAAAAAAAAAAAGAAACAAACACAAGGGTGCTTTTGTATGAGAGCAATTACCTGTCATAAATTAAATAGTCTTTGTAATGCCTTCCAGGTTATCCCTTGTAAAGAACAATGGATTTTTTCTTTTATTGTTTATATTTAGTTTGAGATAATATATTCTTGTACCCCTCTAAAAAAGTCAAATAAAGAAGCATTAGCCTAAGTTCGAGATTAACTGGGATAGGCCAGGAAAAAAGTTACTCATTTTTGTGCTTTATAAATCATGCCCAAATAATAAAACTAAATATCCTATGCTTGACATGTGAAGATCTTTAAAAAAGGTGCTGCAGGCCTTAAGCATCTGAAGCTGCTGCAGGTGTGTGTTTAACAAGATAATGCATTTAACAGGGTGTGAATGTCAAGGAGGTGGGCGCTGAAGAATGGTGCCGTGGGTTGGATTGTTTATTGTTCTTACATTCAGAAAACAAAGGTGGGGACAGAAATACTTTGCAAGTGCTGAGCTCTGTATCCTAATGAATAGAAGAAATCAGCTTGCTTTTGCTGGACTGTCACTGTTGCTTCAGTGCATGTCTCTGGCATGGTCCTTTCTAACAGTCTGAAGTATTGCTGTATAGAGTACGTATGTTATTAAACTGATATTTGATTGATATTTTTATTATAAAATCTAAAAAAAATCACCAAGGCATGGACCTAATATCACTTGTAACTTTTTAAGGGTTTTTTATTCAAATCCAGTCTCACTGTGAGTCTAGGTAGAACAGTTTTCCCACTGAGGAGTGTATGTGTTCATCTGCTGCACTGGCCGCGATGAGAGCCCGCTAGGACATTGTTAAGATTTTGTGTTAGGGTTCAGGTCTGATGAATCTGGAAGTTGAAATGAAAGCTTTAGGCCGTAACATCACAAACATGTCAAGCCAGCATAAATTGGCTTGTCTACCCAAAGAAGTATTCCCCCCACAACCACTTTACAGCAGCAGCTTAAGTCTTCATGGCATTTTGACCTTATTTTTCATTGGGGTGTATCAGTGGTAGCATGGTAGGAATGCAAGGCTGTAAAGGACACTGTACCATTTATGTTATTACTGCCAGTGTCTTCTGTGGGAAATGAAAACTGGCAGTCATGCGAATTGCTGTCAAACAATGGATGTTGTTTGATAATCAGTCCAAGAAAGCAAACACCTGAGCACAGAATCCTTTGTCTTCGCCACCCTTCACACTTTATTCAGGCATCCCACATCTATCTGAAGGCTTCATAAAAGGATGAGTGTCTTGATTGCTTCCTGAGGAATTATACAGGCATCTGAAAGATATTTTTGCTTGATTCAATGGAATTATTTCTACCCCTTGTTCTGACCTGTCCCAAACTCAGCATATGATAACAACAGTAGACACGTAGGCACGATTGCCTGCATGGCCTTCAGAAGTGAGATCCTGAAGCATCGCTAGAGCTCATTAAAAAAAAGTCCTCAACCTCAAGATGGCTTGATTTAATCTTTGAGCAGTGCCCACTCCTCTGCAGGAGGAATCACTCCCCAACCTCCTTATGTACACATGGGGTACCTTCCCCAAGGAAGTCAAGAGATGTGCTCAGGCCCCATGTTTGTATATCCATGATTTAGTTCTCTGCCTATGCGAAGGTAACTCACCTAAAGCAGTTGTTGGTATATCAGGGATAGGCTGCTGAGTGGCAAAGGGTAGGGAACGGAGAAGACTTAGACTTTCATTACCATCAGGCAGCCTGGCACATATTCTTCCATTGCATGATACTATCAAAGGGGAGTATAATCCCTTTTTCCCATTCCTGTCCTGCATCCATGTCAGAGCAGCTTCTCTTCACAAGCCTTCAGTTCCAAACCTTATCAATGTAGGTGGTCCATTTCCTAAGCAGCACTTGACCTGTGGAAGGGCATGATATTACTGAATGCAAAACAGGCAGAGCCTAGATAGTTTTGCTAATGGAAATAGCCATATTAATAAAATCTGTGTGTTATGATTGTAAAAAGGTAAGATTCAGACCAGCATAGGCGCCATTAGCAGGAATAACCAGGAAGACCGAATGGTTTTGGAAAGGGACCACATTTAAACATCTTTAATGAACACAGGATTCAGATTGGAAAATTAACAAAAATGTCTTAAAACACAAACTGACTGAACTTTAAGCAGTGTAGTTACAAGTCTGCTGAAGCATAAACATTCTTTAATTGATTTTATGCCTCATGTGGTAGAAATTGCAGCTTAGTTTTAAAATATTGTATAAAGGCTGGATAAGATTGAACCCTTCAATTTAGTGTTTACATTAAATAATTTCCAACTAAACTACTAATCATCCATATTCTTTAGACATAACTGAAAATCAAAGTTTTGTAGGAACTGCCACCAATAGCAGATTTTACTTTGCTTTTATGGTTTCCCTTCCTTTCAGTTTTTTGTTGATGGATTTCCGCTGACCCCATTAATCTGGTTAGTCAGGTTCTCCAGCATTCTTTAGATGTGATTTATCATGGAACATTAAATATTTGCATAGGAGACTGCTTACAGTACAGTCATCAGAATGAGCTGCTGTGCCGGTGTTCTTCTGTAGGAAACAGCCACCACCTCTCTTCTGTTCAAGTGCTGTTTGAGAGCAGCTGCTGCAGCAGGCTAATGTCTGGTAACTTGAGCGTCCATGGTGTGTTTCTGTCTTGTGGGCTTCTAGCTTGGGTGGATCTGACTATTCAGAGTGTCTACAGGAAGATCTCGGTTCTTGCTCCACTGCTGCAGCAGAGACTCGTGACCTGTCCCTCAACCGTTACTACTTTGGGAAATTACAGTCAGATAAGGAATCTTCACTGGGTAGGGAAGAGAATTGGGAATGTAGAGTGGGAGCAAGAAGCACTTGTGCGGGGATGCACTGAGTCTCCTGTGCTGTGGTGGTGCCAGAGCTAATGCATTTTGGTCAGGAGAAGGGGATGAGATTAGTGACTTTTCAGTGGGTGAAAGATTGTGGGTTCTTTCCTTCCTTTGTGGGAGGAATATTTAACTGAGAAAATGTCATCTGGATTGCAGATCAGGGTGGAAAATATGAGAGCCGATTACAAAATGTTGTCGGTGTAGCAACCCTGCTAAAGTGGCTGGGAACTGATATTAGTAATCCAAGGACATGCTGCTGTGATCTGGCACAGTGGAGGAGTTGAAGAAGAGCCACGTCCTGCCTGTGGAGCAGCTGGGGTCTGTTGTTAGTGGAGGGTGCCTGAGATAAGCACCAAAGACTAGAACTTAGATCAGTGGAGAGACTCCTGTAGCACAGACCGGGCTCTTGACTGAAGGGTCTGGTAAAATAAGGAGTGTCAAAGAGATGGAAAGAGTAAGGAGATGGAAGTAAAGGCAAAACATCCATTGAGACCTGGGTGCAGACTAAGAAAGAAAGTAAGTAAAAGG
>NW_008825108.1:12701099-12711269 GCF_000699105.1 Pygoscelis adeliae | reverse complement strand
GACCAGTGCAGCTATTCACATATTTATCTGGTCAGGAACTCATGAACAGTGGCATAAAGATTCTTCCAAGTCAGTTCATCAGGAAAATAAGCTACAGCGTAGGACTAAGGTAATATAACCGTGGGTGCAGTGAATGGAAATAATTCATCTGTGGCATTTTCATGCATATTTTTAATCTATAGTAAAAATCACAGTGTGTTCATAGGTAATTTATCCAGCAGGAAAAAAAAGACTACATTTATACCATTAATTATTTGCAAAAAAAAATTCCATTGCTTGAGGTTTGGCACTGCAGTTAGAGATAATAACATTTAACAAAATAAGACTGAGATGATGATCCAGAGGGCTCTAGCATTGCCAGAGAGTTTTATTAGTTTGTGTGCAATATTACTAAAATTATTAGTGTTCTCTTTCTATGTGTTTTTTCCTTAAGTAATCTAATGGAGTTTATATAGGCATTAATGAACAAGGATGAGGTCAAACAGCGCATACTTTATAAACCCTTGTGAGCAGTCCCATTGACTAGAGTGGGAATAGCATTTTTTTTGTAAATGCTATTCATAGTAGAGAATGCAGAACTAGTCCCTAATGGAGGAAATATCTTTATTAAATTTTTCATCATCTCCGTATATACTGATTTATTCTAGGAAAAATAATTAAATTCATTTAATTATTCTGCTGTCTATAAAAGACGAGAAGGAATTTGCACAGAAGGACAGTTTAATCTATAAACTGATGGCTGTGCTTAAGACAAACAGCCCAGCAAAAACTCCTACAATATTTGGTAAGACTTAAACATGTAATGTATTATTTAAAAAAAAGAAAAAAAGAAATCAATATGACCTGAAGGATAAATGAGTCAATGCTGTTTTTTTTGTTTTTTTGTTTTTTTAACTTGTTCCTTGCTGATAATAAAGCAAGGAGAGAAAAAGCTTCAGGGGCAATGCAGTCCAGCCAAATAGAGCTCCAGATGTTTCTGTAAGTTTATTGGTGTTTGCAAGAAGAGCAAGGCTCTCTTCTAGACCTCTTATGCACAGAAGAAGGTGTCTTTAGGTAGAAGTTGGTTATTAAGCTGCAGGTGTTAGAAGAAAAATCTGAAGAGTCCTTCAGTTGTTGAAACTACAGAGTATTTCCTGATTAGGAAACAAAAGTATACAGTTTATTTCTAAACTCTGGGTCCAACAGCGGGAATGCTTACAGACACGACCGTTTGCACCTACACACACAAAGTAGCTCAGAAACGCCTGTAGGTTTTGACTTTAAACTTAATATTTTCATAGGCAAAGTAATTAAAAGTATCTTTTTGGGACCCTCCTGTAAACACGCTGTATAACAGCTGAGTGTAGGAAATACTTTAAAGCAAACATTCTGAGAAACTCATTACAGAAATTCAAATATATCTCCTTGGAGACATGTAAATTTAAGAGCAATGGGTATAATATTATAAACATATTTCAAACTTAAGATTTCTAATTAGATAACTCATTGATCCATAGGCATTGAAATCTAACTAAACAGCAATTTGCAATTACAATTTTGGTTAATCATTTCAGTTCCCAATGAAAAGGCTCCACAGCTGCCTTGGAGGCTTGGCATTGGTGAGGAACACCATGGGATCAGCTTGGCTGCTAGAAAAGCTGTGTTTGTAGCTTGGGGCAACAGCTGTGCATGGGCTGCCCTCCTGTAAAATACACCAAAGGCAAGGTACACTCGTTCCCCATGTAATTGGGCAGTAATTTCGACAGTATGTTTGGGGTTGATCTTGGCAAGTCTATCTCATGGCAAAAGCAGCTTGTCTTCTTTATATTCCCTGCCTAAGGACAGCTGATTTGGGTTAGTTGCTCTGGGATAGGAAAAAACCCCAACCTCACATTATTTTAAGCAATGAAGAAAAACCCCTTCAAGTTCAAGAAGGCACCAGGGACTGGCAGAAGTCCAGGTGCATTTGTGCAGTGATGTGCTGCGGTGCTGGAGCAGGTGAAAAAACAGCTTATCGTACTCTTGACCAGAGGGTTAATTCTACAGTCTCCGCCGAAGTGTTAGGTCACAGTCCTTCAGCAAATCAGCCTTCAGAGATATGCATATTTATTAGGCCAGGTTATGGGCACGCGTGTGATCTAGGCTGGGAAGGTAGAGTGCTTGCACAAAAATTATAAACGGCTTACGCTGCTTCTTTGGTTTTATCCTTTGTACCTCTTAAAATATCAGCAATATTATGGTTTAACAGAGCTGATTTAAGTCAGATCTCACTAACAACTCATCTGAAATTTCTCAGGGAAGGAAAACGCATATAAACAATGACATTTTATGATGTTTGGACCCAAGTAGTGTAGTGCTTCTGATAGCTGTTACATTGCCAAAATTTCACGTACTCCTCTCAGCTGATGTTAGGAATCCTGATTTTTACAGCATTACCTGCAGTTTGCTCCTATAGTCTTCACGCAAATGAGGTAGCAGGCTGCTGCTCATCTCTGCACACCAGGCTGTGTAGGGACGTTATTACAAGCCAAACATGACACAAAGATGAGAACAATCCTTTTGAGTTAAGTGGAACTGTCAGCATCCATAAAGTTATTTAAGCGTGTAAATGTTGCAGTCTCAGCCCCCAGAGACTGTATATTGCTGTTCAGAGTGGGAGTTTTTCAGTGGTTTTTTTCAGTGGTTTATCTTCCCAAGCTATTGATGGTGGAAGGATAAATATCTGTGTAAACAACAGTACTCCATTTATCAGTTGTGGCTGGTGTATCCTCGTCTTTCTTTTTTTGTTTGTTTGTTTCCTCTGAGTTTAATTAAAAGTTTTGAGGATAGATGTTTATCCTGCACTCTAAGATAAGACCAAATGTGTGTGTCAGAGGAGTTTCTGCATCTCTCACTGCGTACAGTTCACTGAACAAACCCAGTGACCATTCTCCTCAACAGGATGTTCCTCAGGAACACCTTGCACGCAAAAATAAGCTCCGGAGAAATCCTGTTTGGTTTCAGGAAAAGTCTTTCAGTTCTTTTTCATGCCCTTCACTATTTTCTTCACCGTTTTATTTTGTTACTTTTAGGGTCAGTGATTCTCTTAGCATGCAGAGTGCCGAGTTTGACTCCATATGAGCAGATCTGGCTCGTGTAGAAGAGAAATGTCACTCAGAAGTGACATAAGGTGCTCTCAGGGTCCACACTGCACCAGACAGCCAAAGTGCCAACCTGTAGCAAACTGGGGCAGAGTCGTCATGTGGTGATTTCATGTGTCAGGGATTGCTCCACTTTGCAGATACTAAACTAAACCAAAGTCTGTGGCTACAGGAAAGGTGGCCATTGAAATCCTAGCAGCACGAACATATCCCATCAGTGCTATGTGCAGCAGGGGACTGATACAGCAAGTACTTACAACCTTTAAGGTTTTGTCTGTGTAGAATGCAGGTCAAAAATATGACAATAAGTACGATCACAAAGCTTTTCTTTTACATGATCAGGCAGCTTTCTAACTGTGCTAATGGAGGGAACTGAAGTCTACAGAAGTGAGAAAATGTATGTTTGATGTTAAAAAAATCCTTGCAGTCTAGTGAGCAAAGTGTACTTTCAGAGCAGTTGAAATGTTGAATTATACGTGTTTCTGGGGATCAGCACTGCGCTTTTTCTCTTCGTCTCTGAAAGTGCATGAGCAGAATTTTCCACTTTTTTTTTAACTGAACATGTTTGCTTCATTTCATAATACAAGGGAAATGAAAGTGCCAGTACTTTTCTAAATGTGGGTTTTTCCATATCTGTGGACCCTCATCTAACATGTCACCTTGACATGGGACAGTAAGAAGTCAGGCAAGGCACATCTCAGCTAAAGGTTTCAGTCTGAAATGTATATCCCTGATTTTTAGAATGTACGTTGCTATTAAAATCAGTGGAGATGTTTTGCATTGTTCATTCTAGGCGCAAAAATATGGCTTGGAGTTCAGCTGTCCCACCTCAAATATTCCTCAAGTGTGTGATATTGTTGTTTTTCGTTAAAGGCTAGGTCATGCCTCTTGCAGAGAGCTCAGAGGTGAGGCCACCAGAGATGTTCTGCCTGGGATGCCCCTCTCAGTCCCCTCAGTGTGCATTACAGAACAGCTGGTAAAACTAGCACTGTCACCTCCTTGCTGTCTCTTTTTGGTGTTTGCTACTCCTGAAGCCCTCTTCTCCTCCTCCTTCTCTGTCTCACCTCCACCATGTGAAGGGAGAGCAGCAGATTGATTCGTGTGCTGCAACATCTCCATCACTCTAAGGCTTTCAAGAAAACTAATAACCGGTTAGAAGGACTGAGTGCTAAATGTCTCCAAAATGGAGTTTGCATTTAAACTTAGAGCTCTAAATATAATGTCACTGTGAGTTTTGGTTTATAAATACAGTTAGGCCTAAAAAAAACAGTATAGAGAAAGTGGATATTGGTTTGTCTTTGTATCTTCTGTTTCTGTATGTTTGCTTGTGGCATTTGTTTCACAGCTTGTGTAGTTTTTCAGTGAGTTATAAATATGTCCATATGTCAAGTTATTGATATGTGCAGTCCATACTTAGGATAAAGTGTAAAGAGAAAATGTTTTTGATGGATTTACTGGATTTTCTTCCCCTCCACACAAAAAATAGAATCTGCAGTAAAGCCACTGTGGTCTCCTCTTAAAAATAAAACAAAACTCAGCATAGCCAGTGTCAAGGGGTTATGACTAGCCTCCTAACAGCCCATCACACTTGCTTTTTCCCTACTGTTATAATGAGATATTTAAGCAATCCTACCTAAGCTTAAATGAAAACCAACTCTGTAGAGGCTGCTTGGGTTTTTTTCATCTGAGAACTGATTTTTTTACATCCTCTCACTTCCACAGTTTTGAAGAAATGGATAGAATCTCAGTGGAAATGAGTTTGGGAAGAGGGGTATGGCTGGGTCTCTCCGCACTGGTTGTAGTCTCATGAAGATCTGTAATGTCGTATGAAATGAGCAAGCCCTATGGTTGTTCCTGTGTAACTGCCATCTGGTATGTTCATAACATAGTAAAACAGTTTAGCAGGACTCTTTATAGACACCAAAGTAAAATGTCTTTCTATGCTTTCCAAAGCAAAGCTTGCATCTCCTCTTTTGTGGGCTTTTTTAAAGATTTTATGGAATTACACTGCGGTATAGGTGAGATGATAGGAGGAAAACAAGAGAATTTCTGTTTGGCTTTTTCCTCCTTATTATTCTTGCTGCTTGCTTTTGTTATAGCTGAAGGGTATCTAAGATTCAAAGCCAGTCATTTTTCATCAGCGTCATTAGTATATAGTCCTGACTTCTTTTTGCTTCCTCCAGTGATAAGCTATCAAAATACCTATTTTCCACATTTTGATGCTACCTGCCAATCAAAAGAAGACTTGTACTTTAAAATTCACCTGCATTCTTTCCTGACAAGTTCTTAGACTGAATTTACTCACTCTGGGACGGCTAATCTTCTAGGGAGGTGCAACAATTGTTAGAGAAATCTAGAAATGGCACTTTACGCCACACTATCATGTGCTTACTTTGGTGGGTCTAAAGCTGCCACCACTGTTCCCGCTCTGAAAGACCTCTTCACAACAGTGGTGGGTGACCATGCTGAAATCTGAAGTATGACATTACCCAGGGAGTGATCCTTCTATATGTGTTGCTGATAAGCACAAATCTTAGGGTGACATAATATCTAGCTACTCAATAACATTATTAACATCGTTGCACATCAAGCACTCAAAAAGCTCTCGCTATCCCATGGGCAGCACTGTTGATACTTTTCCTCGGGTATCTACGGTGTCTGCCTCAGAGTGTGTAGTAATATGTAATGCACCTGAGAAGATTTCTACTGCGCGACCTCAGGGAGCGGAGGGGAATCAAAACTTACTGGTCCTCACTCTTCCCAGTGCCAAGAAGTGTAAGCAGCAGTTGCAGGTTCAAAAGGTGTAGAGAGAAATTCATGAATTAAAAAGCCATGAGATGATCTAAAACAAAAAGATACTGCTTCTGCCTGATCGTATACCGTGGGAGCTTCACTGCCTCCGCGCCCTCATCTTACACTTCAGAACATTGACTGACAGTTTTGACCCAGAGCACCATTGGCCACTCTTGGGGACAGGAGACTGTGCTAGGTGGACCACTGAGGTGATCCATAAGCACATTCTTGTGTTCTTATGTGTCCTTGGTTCTTCTTTGGCTGCAGACACACTCTGTTTCTTAAAAATCACTGAGCTTGTGCAAAACTGGTG
Source organism: Pygoscelis adeliae (assembly GCF_000699105.1). Taxonomy (NCBI): domain Eukaryota; kingdom Metazoa; phylum Chordata; class Aves; order Sphenisciformes; family Spheniscidae; genus Pygoscelis; species Pygoscelis adeliae. The sequence goes on along the minus strand of NW_008825108.1, from coordinate 12,705,044 downwards.
AACAGCCTTACAGTCAAAAGGCAAGGCAAGAACATGGACAGAAGGCAAGCTATAGGCCAAAGACTCCGTTACCACATGAAGTTGAGGACTGGGAGCAGGCAGTCTGTCCAAGGACAAAAGCCAGGAGCTCGCTAGCACTAAGGCCTGCAGCTGGATGACCACAGGCAAGCTGTGAGTTTCCTTCTCACATCTGATAGATAGGACAAGCCACCAGTCAGGCTCACAAGCCAGATCACTGATCACCCATCCCAACAAGAGGCTGATTGCAGCCAAAAGTGCGGTCTGATGGTGGTGTTACCTTGGAAAGCTTGTAGTGTTACCAACCCTGCCCAAGCTCAAGGCTTGGTCTGATAAATGTTCAATGCCTGATCTGTGCATTCATGTCACCTAACCAGGATCTTCAGCAGGGCATTCTCTCTCCAAAGAAATCCACTGCATTTTTCCTTCCTTGTCTTGTAAGAGGACTGTAATGACAGTTGAAATCTTACCTCCTTCTACTTCCAGGTTCTCAAAGTCCAGGGAAAAATGTTTGTAATCACTCTGGAGTTTGTTTTTATTGCCTTCATATTTTCCAGATGTATTTGTGTATAAGATTCTTGAGTTGGTATTTTCACATGCATCTATTTATTTCTCTTTAGTTTTATAGTGGACTTTTCAATGCCAGGCAAAGAGAGCATATTCTTGTTTTCCATCAGTCTGCCCACATTACTGTTACTAGAAAGCTGTGTGTATACATGCATCCTTCTTGTTAATACCTCTTTTCCCAAAAAGTATTTAGAAACCTCTTTGTCTTCAAAGTCACAGCTGTTGGGCATGAAGCTGTCAGACCTTGCCCAGCTGTAGTTGCTGGGCATCATGAATTGAATTGTCAGCAGAATCCAGAACTTTTTATTCATCCTGATTGCAATAAGCTAAAACACAGACTGGTTTGTTTTTCTATCATGGTACTGAATTTACACTAATTACATTATCTGAACTGACTTTTAAAACTTAATAAATTTGATCCGCGAGTTGCTAAGGAAAAGTGTCCATAGTTATTATGATTACTTTTCTTACGGTGCATTTTGAAATTACTCATCAGCAGCGCAGAGTGCTCCTACACATGGGCCACTAATCGAATTGTCTGATTAGGTGAAATTCTAGACTTTCAGCAAAGTTTCCTCTTGCCAGATTGCAGTAATAATTGTTCCATCACTTCTGCTCAAGGGAATCTCTCAAATGCTTCAGATATAATTTCATTTCTAAACTGACTGTATAATTAAATAATACACTATAGCCAGCAGTAATTGTTCTCCATATTTAAATGTAAATATTACCAGTTACCAACAGGAGCCATAGCATCCCTAATTGGCTGCGGCTAATTACATATTATGTCTACAAAATATTAACATTAAGGTTGTGAAGTCAAGCACTTAGACGTTGGGCAATGTCAGCATTAACAATGCTTCAATTTTCCTGCCATTTCTTTGCATGCATGTTACAGTTTTTAATTACACAATCATACTGTTCTTTTTTTCCTCTTAAGTCCACTGCTTCATTCAGAAAACTGGTAGTAATTGCAGATTTCTTTTTCTCTTCCTCATTAAGAGCATGGCTCCAAGCCTTGTTTAACTCAAATTATCCAAGCCTTGCACAGCATACATTTTCATTCCTTTCCTCCTCTGTGTTTCTGTGGTGCTTTTACCACATCTGAGCACTATATTCAACGGGAGCGTCCGGTTGCCTAACTCCCTTTTTAAGGAGAGCTGGAGTTTCAGGAATCCAGCCCCCCGTGATAGGAATGCAGGCTGCTGAAGTGATAAGATGTGGGGAATGTAAAACACTTCTGAACGGGTTGTGCAAAGACAAGGCGCTGAACAGACACCTGCATCCCACCAGCAGGCCTCCCTGGAACACATCTACTAGAGGGCCACAAGAAAATAATTCATTTTCAAGCACTTTTGCGCAATCAGTTATTAACACCGTTCTGGGTTTATGGCCGATAAACTCTCTGTGTTTCATACAAAGCTGTCCAAAAAATGCTCACCAATCACAAATGCTTTGGGACTGATTTTTTCAGAAATAAGAGCATTTCCCAATCTTGCTATTCCAAGTACTGCACTTCTCCAGCTAACTGAGTGACAGATGCCCAGCTCTGCGGTAAAAGTGCTGAGCTTCCCGGCTGTAACAGCCTGGGCAGTTAGCTTGAAAACTCTGCTGTGGTAAGCTGGGCAACACTTTGTTCAAGCAGCTTGCTCAGCATCACATGTATTGGATGCCAAAGCTGGGGCTTACGCCACTTCTCCAAGGCTGAACGCAAATTCTTTGACAATCAGAAAATCTTTCTTCCTTTCAATCTTCCTGCAGTCTCTGTATCCTACCCATCTTTTGCAAAAACAAGTTAAAGGTCTAGATGGACAAGCCCTCCTCCTTAACCAAACCTGGACTCATCCTCATCACAACCCCATCTGGTATACAAAAGGAGGTGGGGTCCTGAAGAAAAAAGAATAACATTTTGGGCTTTGTAATGAAAAATTACTTCCTTTGCTTTAAAATCCACTAGCATCTCCTGTGCTAGATCAAGTGGTATTGCTGTGTACCTTTTACCTTTTATGTAGTAAGAACCACTTCTGAAATGGGAAGACCAGGATGCAATCCCTTCCTTTGTCTTCTTTAAAATAAGCATCAGTGATGACAGACAGTCTTGAACCAGCACTATTTCAGTGTTTGTGAGTTTGAGTTTGGAGTCTTATTGATCTGCTCACTTGCCACATTTGGCTATAAGTTTCTATTTTTTTAAGAGCCCTGAAAACCCGATTCTACCATGTAAAGCAGTATCAACCAAAGTGGAACGACTGAAGTTAGTGATTTAATTTACAGGTCATAATAAGTAGTAACCTATATACAGTTTTGATTCATGTTTTGAATTTTTATTTAAAAGGCTTCCTAAGAGAAAGAGGTTTTCTTGTTGATTGGTAGAGCAGCTAAGACAGTAAAACCATTGTGTTCTGCTGAATGATGACATTGCTGAGGGCAACACGGGGGCTACACCCAGCCTGGTCCCTGGTGACCCCCAGGGGAAATGCCCGCCGTGCCTGACGGTGAGGCAGGGAGGCTCCTGTTAGCCAGCAGCTGCACAGCCGTGGTTTTGGTTTGTACTTCTGGACCTGAATGTTTGGGTTACTCCCAAATCCTGTTTTAGGTGCCTGCATCCTTTCTTTAATTCCATTCATCTCAGCAGGTATATAGCTCAATGCACACTTACTTTGATTTTTAATTTGTTGTTGAATTACTTCTTTCTTACCTGTAAGATAATAACTATTTACTCTGAATTTGTATTTAGATGCATTTTGTTGGTAAGTAGAATTAATTAACCATGGAGAAAAACAACATGCAAACATGTTTATTAGTTATCTTAAATATGCTGTATACATAAGAAGAAAGTACATTTATAAAACATTTTGCATTTAAAATATTTTAGTAAGCAAGGGAAACATTAACTGTAGTTAATGAAGTTGATGGATTGATTAATGAAATTGATGGATTAATTCTGGTCACTAATGGCCTTATGCTATGTTTGATATAATTTGGCATAAAAACTGTCAATCTGCTTCGACACTTTTGAATATCTCAGCATTTAGGAATTTATCTGTAACTTTATATGCCTAACACCTTCTGTCCTAATGCCTTTTGGGTTTTTAGAATTAGTGGATTTCATTCCCTGCCACCTGGATTATATTCACTGCAAGAGAAAAAACAGCAGCCTGTTCTTCTTGATCCCTTTTTCAGACTTAAACAGATTATTCCAAGTAAAGAAAATTTTCTCTCGGAACCTACGAACAAAACTAAAAATCAGAGCTGTCTGTAAGCTGGTGCTGGACTCAGTGACCCAGCTGATCCCTTGTGTCTTATGTTCTTAATGAGACTGAGGTAGTTATTTTTTTTAACATTCTTAAACTAAGAACT
>NW_008825108.1:12693410-12701084 GCF_000699105.1 Pygoscelis adeliae | reverse complement strand
TGTTTGCACTATTGTTAAAAATGAAAGAAATAAAAGTATGTATGAATGTGTGCTTCAGTATGTAACAATGTGACATAGTTTGAGTCAATAATGAAGCAGGCTTATTTGACAGTCAACATTACAGCAGTATGCTACCTGATTCCATATATAATTAAAATAAAGCAGCCCTTAATTGAAAAATTTAAGGAGGCTCATTTGTTGCATCATTTTAATATATTTAAATTACTTAATAGATTATAAGAAGGTATATGTGGAGAAGAGAGAATGATTCAAGCCCATATTCCAACCTGAGATTAATGCCTGAAAAGATTATCAGTCTGAAGCCTTCTGACTTGATCAGTTTATTCCATTATTTTATACTCTGACAAAGGTAGCTAGCTATTTGACATGTATGCATTCCGTGTACAAGCAAAAAGCATACCAAATATTGTTTAAAATTATAGTAGGCAGGCGTGTTAATTCAGTCTAAAACCAAAAATTGTTTCTATATCTATATATCGCCTATTGACAAATGAGAGCCAAAATAATTCTTTCTGACAGCCATTTCAGCTGAAGATGGGTAAATTGTTTAGCTTCAGAAAAAGTGTTTAGAATAGTCTAATTAGCAGCTGAATTTCTGCAGTGATTTACAGTCAACTGGTGTCTGATGTGCAGACTGGATGCAGACAGGTTGGTTCTGGCGTGCGTTGCAGCAGCGAAAACCAGGAGCCAGCATTTCCGTTTCAGCAGATTACTCTGAATTCACAGAATTGTAACTAAAAAGCCATTAGCCCAGTGTTTGTTTTCGAAACTGAAGTTGGGGCTAGTCCAGGTCTCATTGAAATGATTTAGGATTTTTTGCCACAGGTTTTGGGCAAGTGTCCCACACCGAGCTCTGGACACATAAGAACTCGGTGAGTAACTTTGGTTACTGAGCCCCTTAAACCTTCCAACTCAGTGCCTCTTAAATATTTAGGCACTGCTATCAGCAGACTCATTTCCACAAAGTCTAATTTCTTGTTCTATAACTGCCTGCTAATTACTTTATTATTTTTGGTGCCCTACCCCAACTCTGAGCTGGCTGTTTCAGGACATGGGGTGTTAGACTAGCAATACTCTGCATTATATTCCCAACTGAATGTTTTCCTGTTTAGGGTTAGTCATGAAAGAGTATTTATTTTTGAAAGTCATACCACATGTTCCCAATCCTTTGTTTGCACAGCTGTAAGAGAAGATAACTTAATGGGAAGAATAGTCTTTCAAACAAGAAAGAATCATCTTCCAAGACAGACATTTCATTTCCTTTGTGATCCAACAGCATCTGCAGCTTCATATTGGGTATGCTTGCACATCTGAAATTAAAATCAATGTTTTTCTTATTATGTGGCATAGATTAGGTTTTGAGTTGACGATACCTGCAGATCTGCTCTGTGTGAGTGCACAAAGAACATAATTTTTTGACGGTTTGGAAAACCATTTTGGCATTGCTAATTGTCATCGGTTTTCTCACGTGCTGTAAGACTGCAGGCGACCGTAAGAAGAGAACAAGATTTTCACATGGAAGGCAGCTGTATAGATCTCTTATTAACTATAAACAATAGGTTATAATATATAGTTTGTGATAAAAATAATTACATTTCACTTCAAGTACATAACTTTTCAAAAAGGGAAGAATATTGGGTTTAGTAGCATGTATTCTTCAAATAAGGCCTACAGGTATAAAATAAAACCAATTTAAACACATTCCAATAAAATAACTGAACTTAAAGAAATGAATGCTGCTAAGTGCAAGCCAATAGTATTTTGGTGGAATGAGGTGAAACCATTGATAATTTGTGATCATAGTGGCTACACTCATAAGTGAGTGGGGTTGAGACTGTTCCCAGAGAAGAGCTAGTCTGGAAAAGTCACTTCAACACAGACAGACCTTTAACCATCAAAAAGATCCCGATAATAATGTGTCCACCTAGTAAGGAGCAACATAAAAAGATCAGACCTACATTTGGAAGGATAACCTAAGACAGTCTTTTCTTAACTCTTTGTGTTTATTCATTTACTCTGTGAAGTGAAAAAAAATCAGGTTAATATATCATCCTAGCTAAGGAGGATTTGGTGGGGGTTTTTTTGTTTAAAATTGTTCAGGTGATTAAAGGAGACTATTTTATATGTGGCTTGATATATAAGGATCAAGACCATCAGGGATATTTTACATTTTAAAACTGATTTTTTTTTAACAAAGAAAGTAGCTCAAGGAAGCTAATGGCCTTGATTAATTTTGTTTTAGAACCATGGATCTCATTGTGGCTTTCTTTCTTTGATTCATAGATTTAAAAGGGAAAATACATGTTCTTGCCTTTTCAACTCCTAAATAGTTTCTTAGCTCTGAGAGTACTCCTATACATTGAACCGAACATGTGAAATAAACTACAATAAAAAAATACTCTGCACCAGCAAAAGAAATTGTGGCTGTCAAAAAACAGTATATCAGTCCAACAGTTTCTGTTTCCAGAAAAATTTGACTTGTGCAGTGGTTTTACTTCACTTCAGATTTCAGCAAGTATTACATACGACTTGAATAGTTTACATTTAACTGAAAAAAAAATTTGTTCTATGATCAACCCTTAAAACAGGTTGTGATCTGTTCTGATAGGCTTTTTTTAGTAATAACTATTAGATTAATTTTTTAATTTTATGTATACATATATAATATATTAATGTATTGATTTTATACATATATAATTAATATCTTAATATATAGAAAAACTGATATAAATTAACAGGAAGGAAAGCAGCTGTTTTGTCTAGTCTAAATAGCATATATTCAATGTTTTCTTTGTTCATAGCTCCAGAGCTTGTAGTCACGTTTATAACGATATCTTCACTTTCTGGGTAAGTGTTAAGATTTGGAAAAGCAAAATCTTTGCTCAGTAGGGAAACTCCTTTGTATTGTCAGTTCTCCGCCTTTTTGATCTTCTGGGGCATTTAAAACAACATGGCATAAATTTGTCCCTCTTTTCCCCCCCTTCTCTCCCCAAAAGTCAGGACAGAATCTTATACCTCAGTACCATAATTTTATTATTTTTGGACCAAGAGACAGAAGGCTGGACGTTCTTAAGGAAGCTGCCATCTACATAAAGTCCTTTTTAGGACAGTAGCTTTACTGCAGTCCCTAGCTGGTATTCAGGGATGTCTCCGGATCTTTAGACTGATTCACCTGAAAATGATGCTCTCCCCTCATTATTATTTCCTCAGTTTTGATACAGACAGTGATTGCCGTTTCCTCACATGGTACCCTGTCTTGGATGTGTCAATGCTTATCGTTTTTGAGAAGATGAATCTCTCTGAAACAGTACAGTTTTATTCCAGACAGCAGTAGTTTGTTCTTTTTTATGAAATAAGGTGAAAGTAATTTGACTTGATTACATGATGGGCTTCAGAGTAGTTTTCAGTCATTCCAGGACTCGGTTCATATCAAGTATTTTACCTCATGCTTCCTTGTGGCTTCTGAGACAGTACCTGTGAGGTGGGGCTTTGTGCTTGGTTGCGTCTTGGGTGCCGTGCATGATGGTACCACAAACCCGATCTTCTGCTAGCACGACTGCAGCCTGCTGAGGTGAGGAGACACTACCACAACATCCGTCTGTTTTCTGAGGAGCTGTGTGATGCAGGATCAGCTCTACTTAGAAAGCAGTATCTGGGCAAAGCCCAGATCTGAAGTCTTTGGATCTTCTTGTTTATCCCAGCAGATGGGAACAATCTGACTTCGTCCAGTACTCTGAGCCTCACCGTGGCAAACCTGATCCAATCTTTTCATTTCATTTTCATTAGGACAAATAGACTTTACTAATGGCTATTTTTTCTGTTCTAATGTGGTGACAGGGCTGTCAAACAAACATTTCGGGGAATGTGTCAATTCAGATAAAAATTATGTGTAAATATTTCCTGGTGTTTTCCAGTCAGTGAAATATTTTGTTATTATATTAATTTTCTTCGCAATCTATTTGGGTCTAAAAGACCTAAGTGTGTCTATGTTTTTACATTTTTATATGCGGTGAAGGTTGTTGTCTAAGGCACGGCTACACGAGGGCAGTGCTGTGAGCTAAGCTAGAGTGTGGGTTTGAAGCACGCCATCTATTCAGCGTTCTCCTTCAGTAAATGCCTGCTACCCTTTCCTTCCATGCTTTCCACCTGCATTTGCTGTAGGACAGCATTGTGTGTGCAGCCAGGTAGTGCAGATAAGTTGATGTGCCCCAGCACTGCAGTCTAGCTTTGCAACAACTCATTTTCTGTAACTGTACTGTAAACTTTCCCGCTTACGGAGGAGATACCCTACGCAGCAGGCAGATCCCACTGGGGCTGAGCAGATACTCTTGAGCACATCAGTTTTGTACTTAGGAGAGCACAATATTCTATTAACTTATTTTCCCCCCTGTAAGAACAGGCTTTGGGACTTACACTTAAACTTCTGTGACAGACGGTCAGTACTCTTACATAATACTCTGAGGGAGGTGAGGAGTGATATGATATCTATAGCAAAGCAGCAATGCCTGGGGACCCTGGGGGATCCCAGACATCACTTCCTGGCTTTACATTCATGATTGCTCATGAGGTGCCGTGTTCAGTGCCAGGGCTGAGATCTTGTCCTTTGCAATGTCTCACAGGTCTGTTGAGGGAACTGAAGTAAGTACCAGGTACTATGAGTTTGGTGCTGTAAAACCTTTTTGGTTTCTCAGAATAATTCTGTGCCTATTAGTTTGGCTTATGTAGGTGATTTACAAGCTTAAAGAGTGCTGCTGCCCTTTTTCACCTTTGATTATTTCATTAGAGAGGAAATTAATGATGGCCAAGAATTTCTTTGGCACAAGAAGTTTGGCAACTTCAGGTATGTTTGGCAATGTCCTTGCTTATAGAGCCAAGCCCAGTGGTCTTTTCAGACATCAGCTTATCCAATATCTTTGTGGGGTTTTTGTCATTAATGGTTTTTTGGACAGCATTAAGTTTAATGATGAAACTCAAAAAGACTGTTTCATCCCTACTGCCTGTGCTTTGGCAGGACTCCAAGGAAAGTTTTAATTCTTCTTTATATTTATTCCAAAGGGAGAGCGGCTTCCATGCCTATCAGTGTGCCGTAGCCTCTCACCTCTGCCATAGCAATAGTTAGAAATTGCTACTAGTGATGTTCATGAAAGCCTTTAAAAATTGAGTTATTCAATGGGAAGATCACTGAACTTCCAAAACCATTCACTGTCAATATCAGTTAACTAAAGGAAACACTAGACATTTTTCATTGATTCTCAAGGTATTTTAGGACCTTTATTCAATCCAGTCAGAAATGCTGGCCAACCTGTGAGAAAGCAAAGCCACAGAGAAAACTCATAATACAAATCACTGGTAGAATCAACAGCAGGATTCGTCTCCCGTGGCCTGGCCCAAAGTGTGGGATGTACGCAGGTTATAAAAAAGCAGCGTGGGATTAACATAGGCTTCTTAATACTTGTGTATTACTTTGAGGTAAGGTGTGAAATGCTGACGGTGCAATTCAGTGTCCTGGATTGCAGAATGATCTCCAGGCAGTTGGAAATACCACTGATATATTGGCAGCTCAGACACAACTGAGATGTTCTTGTAAAGTCGCATGTGCAGATTCAGTACTTAAAATTTTTGCAACAGCATCTTTTGTAAGGACCAGATCAAAGACCAACTGGTATCGCTGAGCAGGAACTCAAAATCTATGATTATAATTCAAAGTAATATGATAAAATATTCTGACAAAAGCATACGCTGCCAGGATTGCTTGAAGGTAGAACTTGATGTATCAGTCAATTACAATTAGAGCATGCCAACACAAATCCAGCAGATTTCTTTGCTCCCTTACACCTTCTTTGCTTTACTTGGCTAAGTGGTAGAACATAAGGATCTACACTTGATGTGCTCTGACCCAAACATTAACAGGAGTGATAATGCCTCAGAAGAAGAAAGAGGTAAGCAGGAATATTATTTTAATATAAAATCTCAGCACGGTGGTTTTTTTTGGCCATAACTATGAGAACACTATGGCCAGACTTACACTCAGAGAAAACTGGGTCTGGAAAGGACCTCAGAAGCTCATCTAGGCCATCCTCCTAAAGTTCATGCCTGATTCAACTTGGCCTAGATTGTTCCAGCTCATTTAAGTAATCTGCGCTGAAGCATCTCTGATGTTGAAGACCTCACATGACCTCACCTGCCTTTCCAGGCAGTCTCTTCTACTGTTCTCACTGTTAGAAAGTTTTTTCCTGAAGTCCAGCACTTTTGTGCTGCAATTTTCTTTCTTGTCCTCCCTACTTCAAACTGACCTTACTATAACACTGGAGGGGAAGTGGGAGAAATACATGAAATGATTTTGGGGGTAGACAAAGCACTTTGTGTGGGTGCAGCTTTTTCTGGCAAAGCTGAGTTTTTGCAGGTACCATTTCTGTCTCTCTGAGAGACCAGAAGGGTCTCTTCCAGCTAAAAACTGAACAAATTGGCACAGCTGTCCTTGCAAACCACTGCTAGGACAAATCTGACCTAAGTACACATTCAGGTAGTGTCAAGGCTCTGTATTTTTGGCTTCATACAAACATTAATCTGTATTTAATTTGAGAGAAGTTCTGGGCTGATGTCCCAGAAGACGTGAGAGTGGCAGGTCCCTTTTGCATGAGTCCTTTCATTGGATCAATGGTCCTGGGACTGTACTGAGTGGTATTTTAAGTTAAAATGCGTTAAGATTATAAATATTGATTAAATGATAAAGCATGTGTGACACCATATCATGGGGAAGATATGCTGACCAGAGACACTGAGGCAGAAGCAAATTGTTGTCATATAAATTTTTACAGAGGATGTTCCTGGCCAGCCCCACATCCATCAGGATTTGGGAGAACTGAAGTTAACCTTCCTGCTGTGAATGCCACATGTCCCCCGTCTCTTCAGTTCTGGCTGAAGGGATTTCTAGGCAGCACTGATGGGGGTGTATAGCTAGTTACACATCGTGAAGACTTAGCAAAAAGGCCATTTTAACTCATGATTCTTGTTACTGCAGTTCAGTGGCTGGCAGAAGTCTTCGTGTCTGTGTCCGCATCTGCTTGTTTCGTGTAATGGCTCACAGAGTTTCAGATGTTTATATTTCAAAGCAAGATGCTTATATTTCTTCTTCACCCTGCCCGTTATATGTGGGCAGAAACATTCCCTCTTCTGTGGGCTTTCAAAAGCACTTTGTATCTGGTTATCCTTGTGTCCAGATAGAGAATAAAGAATGCCCTAAGGCATGTAGGGTGATGCCCATTACACTGACACCAGGGGTATGTATTTGCCTTTCTCACACTAGTCTGAGCCGAACCCATTAAAATATAATGATGTGCGTATACACAATCTTGCAGTAGCTGCTGAGATATGCTCATGTTTTCTGAGTCCTCATATTATGGTCTCAGCATGTGATGTTTGTGCTGTACTAGTCCACATTTTCCTGCTCTTTTTTTAAATGCTGAGAAATGTTTCTAAAGATGTTAATGTTTTTGAGAGCTCACGTACTTTCATTATTCAGCTGGGCCAACCTTTGGGTTATGACTCAAATGGTTCTGAAGCTATGTTGATGGAAAAAATCATGGACTTGCTTTTGTCCTCTCCCTAGAGTGTACGCTATCACCACAGCAGAGAACTGGAAACTGACAGCTC
>NW_008825108.1:12691575-12693368 GCF_000699105.1 Pygoscelis adeliae | reverse complement strand
AACCAGAGAATTCAGCTGCTTAGAGGCCATGAGAGAATTCTGTTGATTTGTAAAGGGCGGTCTTGTGCTCTGTTTCTAAGTGTTTTGACATATCTTCAGCTGGTATAAATGAGCATCATCAGTGAAAAAAAGGTTCTTAAAAATTCTTGAGAATTCGGCCACATATCAATGAAGTTTTTAAGCCAAAAAAAACCAAACAGGCATATCAGTTATGTTTGTCCTGGCATTGTATCTAATGGGCATTTAGCTGTCCTTCTAAGAGTACTAGAAATCAGATTACTTCAGAGTTTGGGGATTTTCTTTTAGTGTTATAGTATTTTTTGATAAGTTGAGGTTATCCTTTCCAGACAACACTGGCATTTAGGTACCATTGATATCCATGACCTTTTCCTCAGTGCAGGACCGACTTGGCTAAGGCACCTCTCTATTTTAAGGATCTAAAAATAACACATGGGGTCCACCTGCCTGCCGTGCATAGGCAGAAAGCAGCCTTCTCCCTTCAGCCACTTGATGTTATCTTCAGCCTCAGGATGTTATCTGACTTCTTCTTAAGACCCAAAAATATTTGTTGAAAAACCAAAACCAATACCTTGCAGCAGTTGTAGAGCTTCTGTAATTTATTTCCAGCAGCTTTATTAGGATGAATTTGTGTGTTATCCAGTGCTTGATCTGGTGGCCAGTTTTCCCAGTGTGCTTGATAATGGTATCATGGAGGAGCATACTTCACAAGATCATTTTTATTTTATGCTGTATTTTCAGGAAAGCAATTCAGTTTGCAGGTTGTTGGTTTTTAACAGGTATTAGGGAAATGTATGAGGAGTCACTGGGGCATCAATACACATTGAACTTGTAGGTGTGTTACTAGGTTATGTGAAAATCATTCCTGTTACAGAGTGAATGTTACTTGAATGTGGCTTCTCCAGAATCCATTAATAAAATAAAAAAAACCACCCCACCTACCACACAAAATGCTAAAATGTTTTTATTTTTTACGTTTATTTTTAGTCTTGGAACTGAACCAGGTGATTATTCCCACTTACGGAACTGTGCCAGATCAGCAAAACCTTCATACTCCTGAATGGGTGGGTACTTCTTTACTTCAACTATGACTACCTGTAATTTTTTCTCGTAGAGATATGCAACAGTCAGTAGCTGTTCCAGAAGACTAGCGTTCCTTTGCATTTGCAGCACATGCAGTTCATCTGTGTGACTGAATCTGAGTTGCTGTATCTATCTCTGTTTCCCTAAAGGTACCTGAAGTCATTGACTTGGATGTGAAAGTGCAGGTTGACTCAGGCACTGGACTCAATTAAAAGTGACCAATATATATTCACTATAAACTGACACACACACATACACCTCCTTTCTATATATAATTTTGTACACCCGTGTATAGGATTTCTGTGTGTATATACAAGGATAAATAGTTATGAACACACCGTACATATAAATACACATATCCTGTAGATTCATACACACCCAGGTATATGTTGGCTGACATGTGAGTTCGGGGTTCATTTTTACAGAAATCTTGGAGACACCAAGAAATTCTTTACTCCAGTCAGCTACTGAAGTGGCAAGAAGAAAAAAAGACCTGGAGGTGTCCATTCCCTTTATCCAGAGTTCAAGTTCCCCAGCTCGCCTAATGTTTTCTGCAGCTAACAGGCTTCTGGCTCTAGCTCAAGATCCCCTGCCTCAGATCTCATTTATCTCTAAGGGCTGGCCAGTCGACCCCAACAAGCCCTGCCATGGCACATGCTTTGCCAACCTGATGCCCAACGGGCAGGCTGATA
>NW_008825108.1:12654438-12691541 GCF_000699105.1 Pygoscelis adeliae | reverse complement strand
GTAGTTGCACAAGGAGATAGCTATGAGCCTGGATTTAAAAAGGTGTAAAATCATACACTTATCCTAAAGCTAATAGAGCAACTCCATACAAATAAAAAAAAGCCTGTTCTGTGTTTCATTGCTCTAATGACAGAGGTTAGTCTCACTGGCTTTGGGTGTTTCTAGTCAAGCTACCTCTACAAGTGGATCAGTGTTACAGGAGAACAAGGCATAAAGAAACAGGTTCAACGCTGTCAAGGATTGCTTGTTGGACCCATTAACTTTGAGCACTTAAGAGCTTCATGGCAGTTTTCACATAGAGAAATCATTCAAAGAAGTACTCTAATGGTGCCACCAAGTAATGAGAGCTGGAGCTGGTTCCCAGTCAGCCCTGTCCAAGGCATTGACATTTAAACTACCAGCTATTTACAAATAACTGAACCTGCCTGTGCATTTCTTTATCGCTGTCTACTAGATCCTACTCCAGGAATGACAGCCTACTAGTGCTGCTACCAGTTATCCCTTTAGCTTGCACAGAGGAGGTCTGTTATGACTGTGGTGGTCCAGGTCCTGCTGACTTCTCCGCCTATAAGGAAATACTTTGTTTTCTTTATACGACTAGGAGAACATACAATGCAATGAAAAATGAGCTAAAAAGTTAAAAGATGCAAATGAAGCATTCAAATTCAGGGGGTTGAATTAAGCCTGCCTTGACTTATATATAGATATTATGATTGGAGCTCTTTAGATGATTTATTTTTCGGCCTGGCCACCAAACTGAAAGCTATTTTGATTCATATCAAACTGAAATGGGAAACGGAATCATAAGAGACAAAGGATTTCTGTAGTGGTAGTGCATTTCGAAAGCAGTGTAAATGAAGGGATAGATTCAGTCTTCATTGCACCAAGGTGCACCATTGCCCTGGGGAGCCGCTCTAGCAGCTTAGCTGGCAAAGCACTTGTCATAGTTATGGGTCAGGGGGGTTTGTGCCTGCCTCTGCTGTAGGAAACAAATACCCAAACTACCAGCAAATGAGTTTTCTTCTGGGAGCTGGATACCTTCACCTCCCCTGCCCCTGCCGCAGCATTTTGCGGCAGGGTGTTCTTCGTTTGAAGCCGCTTCAGTCTCTGGAAAAAGAATTAAACATTTTTCAGAGCATGATGTGGAACCAAGTGCTTCCATTTCCCAACTGAGTGCCCTGACTAGGATGTTATAAAAATCCTTCTTGGACTCTCCTTGTGGTTCAATGAAATTTTTTTAATGTATTTATATGAAGACAAATAGCATCAAACCAGCCAGAATGTCATATACCTTGTGGTTAGAACAGTCTCCTCAGAGCAGTCTTGGTAGAATTTATTTTTATTTCTACTGAAAATCAACTGTCAAAATCAATTTTTGTTTTTGGTTACTCATGTTTACCAGCAGTTGTAATTTCTGCTCAGTTTTAGCAGCATCATTTCTGCACTGCTCCTTCCATGTCAGGTTCTTCTTGTCGGCCACTGGGCAGTTTCAGTGGGTTGGAGGGGCCAGAAAGATAAAATTGTGGTCTGCTGAGCCTGTCTGTGAAATGGATGAGTGCTAATTGTAGCTAGAAACGGAAACTGAATAGGAAGCCTAACCTTAAATGATTGAATAGAAGGGAAGTACTGCGCCTGTTGTCTAAACTTAGATCATGCTTTGCAGCTGGAAGTATTCTGGAAATTTGATTTGATTTTGCAAGTCATCCTGGAGTAGCCAAAACTGCGTAAGTTATTGGTTAATAGAAACGGTCCTGTTCTTCTTCTGGTGCTGTCTCTAATTATAGGATCACATACTAAGATTGCCGCAAGATCCCTGCCTCATTCAGCACATGAGTAGGACATTAATCTCCAAAAAGCCCAAATTCTGTGAGGGTGTTGTTTGTCGTACTTCAGCAAGGTGTAAATGTGGCAGGTAATTGCAGGGAAAAAATGAAAAGTTCTTATGACTAGAGAAACTGAGTGCAGTCCTAGATAATAGGATTTTATCCTTGCTTCTGCTATAGGGTTTCTGTGCAAGACTTGCAAAGTCACATCCAGCTTTTGTTTATTTCCTGAGTGTCAAAGGGGAACATCTGTGACCCTGTTTGCATTAGTTCAAAATAGTCACATATGGACCTGAAAGAGAGTGTATTGCTCTTTGAAGAGAGAATTGCTGAGCTCTCTGGAAAGATGTCACTGTCCTGGTGTCTCAAGCTAGAACTCCAAATTTAGGAGACAGTCAACAGGTTTTGGCATTGATCTGTGGATGCCTTATGTGATCACTGTTAAAATGAGGGTTATACTGTTACTTTCTCTCCTGGGGGATCTTGTAAAATTAAATTTCTCAACATTTGTAGAACATTGAGATTCTATGAGGAGATTCTATACCACAGGCATAGTCAGAAGGAAAGCCCTATTTTAAGCGTTCGCCCTATTTAGATGAGGTGTAACAAAAAAAGACATTGAATAAAGAGGATAATAAGGAGTATTCCGTAACTACTAGAAGGAGGGTAGAAGTATGGCATGTGGTTGTGCAATTAAGTCATGTATCATAAATAGTATGTACAAGGAAGACAAAACTGCATAGACAGCATTAATTCAAGCCTTTTCCAGCTCTCAGATGTTTCATTTTGCAGTCTTATCTGCTTCATAGGTAGATAGTTTGAATTTGGATGTAACAGTAAGATTTTTTTTGAGAGTCAACATCTGCAGAGGGGAGGAAAACTTCTTCAAATTGTCTATTATTACTGCTGCCTCTCAAATACAATTTCTGCAGCGAGAAGGCTTCAGGGAAGACCGAAAGAGTGAATTTCCCAGCTCCTGCATCCCAAGAAAGATGGGAGGTGCTGAAAAGCAGGTTTTCAGCAGAGTACTGTCTTCACCTTCCTTTAAAAGTAAGGCCGTTTGGTCTCTCTCTAATCAGGAGTGACTGGAATTCCTTCTGCAGCCAGCAGCGACGTGACGCTCAGACAGGAAGTCAAGTGGGTGTCTGGTCCAAACTTAGCTCAAGGGACAAGGCATCCCGATGCCTGGCCGGTTACCAGCCGCTTTCTGCTGACAGAAATGTATGACTGTAACGATGCCCCGCATTTTTCTACTTTGTCTTTAGTCTCAATTTATTTCAGTTTGTTACACATCAAAAATTTCTTTGCATGTTGAGGAAATGAAAAAAAAAAACCTTCTTCTGATTAAGTGCTTGCTAATAATCTCACTGTTGCTAAAAACAGAACTAAAACAGTCCTCTGTTGTTATTAGCAAATATGAGTCACAAGGAAAAATGTTAAAGGCACAACAGTTTTATGGCCCTACGGAGACAGACCAACATTAATATGTGGTATGCAAATAAACTGGTATCTTCCTGAAGTATCTTTTATATATGTCTTATATCTTCCAGAAGTAAATGCTTGTGTTGCTCTTAATGTCAGAAAGTTGTCTCTATTGGTCATTTAGAACATAAAGTAATAAAAGATCTGGTTATATAGCTGTGATAGGAAGAACAGCTTTGTATTTCTGTAACATTTTCTCCAGATGATCTCAAAGCACTTTACAAATAATTATGTTTCATGATAACCTGGTAATATAATTTGTTTCCTTTTTATTTAATTGATTTGAAGTTTCCTGAGGCCTGTAGAGAGAAATAACTGTGCTGCCAAACAGGCACTCTGAAATTTTCACCTACGTAAAACTCACAACTGAAGTGTAACCTGCAGGTCCTCCGCAAGACTGTCACCGTGCTCCAGCCGGAGGATTTTTTGCAGGTGCCTGTCAGCAGAGGTGATGTTACACAGGCTCTGCTCTGCTCTCTTGTTTCCCAGTACTGATTTATTCCCTGGCATGCTGCAGGAAGCTGTTTTGAAGCATATCTGAAAATTATGTGAGGTTGCAGGCAAGTAGTTTATCCCTCCAATAATGATTACATTTGGTGCTATTGACAGTCACACCAAAGGCTCATGCGGACAAAATAAAGCACTTCTTTTATCCTTCCAGTTAGATAAGTCATTCCTGCAGAATCTCTTGTTATTTAAAAAAAATCAGTTTACAATACTGTGCTTGTTCAGGGTGTAGTAAACAATAAATAACTGCAATTCCTGTGCACATATTTTTCTTCATGCTTGTCTCTGTGCTGCCCTTCCCACCATTATCCCCACTGAATGTTTAACAATATAATGCCCAGAGAAGCCTGGAAAAGTGAAGACAGGTTTCTTTGTAAGGCCACCATTTTTTCTCCCCTGGCATGGAGCATCGCTGTTGCTGAAGTGAGTTTCCCACTAGAGTGGTCTCCTTTCATCTTCTGCTGCAGGCATCGCATGTAGCCATGACTACAGGAACGGTCTCAAGAGTGAGACATGGCAGCTCCCTTTAGGTACCGGCAAGCCTGGTTATACGTGAGGAGGAAGGGCACACAGTAGCCTCCCTCCCGAGGAGCTCTGAGTCAAGGGGCTGAGGGTCGGTTCCATGATGTGGTCACTTGCAGCCAAAGCAGTTACAGCCCTGTGTGGAGGGGCAAGCTTGTCTTCATGTCCCACTTGTCCCTTCTCCAAGTGCCACTCTGTCCCGAGGGCTGGGAGAGCAGATGCTGTTTACCAACAGCTGCTTGTGCTGGATTAGCAAAGAGCGCAGGAAGCTCCTTATTACTTTGCCGAGGTGGCCACAGGGGGCCAGAGTCAGGGAGGATTAAGAGAAGGTGTGTAAGCAGGGGGGTGTGCGTGGCAGAGGGCTGCCCAGGGCTGGCCGGGGACCTTCAGTGTGACTGCACCAGTGCAGCACTTCCCAGCTCCGGCAGGATCCCACCAGCTGTGCATATGTCACCCGGCAGTGAGGACCCAAGCAGTGGGTCTGCAGAACAAGGCATTTGGTGGTGGTGGCTACATTATACACATTTCTGGGCTTTTTGTTACAGCCAGCTACCTCCAGTCTCATTCCTTGGAGTGCAGAGCCGCTGATGCTCACCTGATCTGACCCTGCTCTGAACTGAAATGCAGAGGTACACCCACGTGAACGTGGCCGTGCTGCCTCTAGGCTAGCCCACGTCAGTGTACCCTGAGTGTTTCAAAAAGCTTTATCCACAACCTGGCCCTCCCCTCCTTCAGATTCCTTCTGCTAATAAAGCAGCTAATAGTTCCCTGTCTCAGTGGCAGGCAAGCGGTTGATTGTACAGCACTTGGAGAGTTCAGAAGCGCTGTGGAGTGTATGCTAAACATAATTAGTATTTTACAGCTAAATGTATTACTTTTTTTTATTTATTAATGATGTTAATCAATATTAACCTGCTGTCCACTAGGGTATTATTATAACATTAGTGTGCACAACCGATTGCCTCCGTCAGTACTTAAAATGTGATTATGCTGAGGCTAAGAAAATTAGAAAGTGCAGTAAATAGACCCCACGTTTGTTTCTTCCAAAACAAAGAGGTATCAATGGGCCTGTTCGTTATTTTGGGTTATAATTTGCTACTGATACTTAAGAAATATTATGTATTGGAATTTCAGCCCTGTTAACTTATGTGTCTATGCACACAAGCTTGTGTGCATTTGTACAATAATAACATTTGCAATACCGTCAAATACTGCTACATATTTTAAAAAAAACAAACATTGTCTCGAAGGAATTATTAACTTCAGAGTATAGCACATCTTTTTGGTTTCCAGTCTTGGTTTTCCCCTTGTAATTATGTTGAATAATATATGATTTTTCATTACAAACTATCCAGTAGGGATTACAAGATACACCGCACATTTCAGTTAATGTGGCTGTCGGAACCTTAACTATTACATTCCTATTTGCATTTTACTTCTTACTTTTAATTGAGCAACATTTAATGTTACATTACAATTTATTTGTGTGGGTCTTAATCTTGATCTCTTAAGTATTCAGGTGTAATGAGTCAATTCTTTATTATTTTATTGATATATAAGGTCTCTATGGATAGGTCAATTGAACAATGCCCTCATGATTAAAAGCAATAGAGATTACATTTAAGAAGTTAGCTTCATGAGTATGAACTTCCATGTATCTGGATTCATGCAGTCCAACACTGATTAATCTTTCAGTTATATTCCGTTATATATATGCATATTTTGATATGTGCGTAGAAAGGTGTATATATATGGTAACCTGTATATACTCATGTGAATGAAATCATAAGTAAATTCATGAGTCAGAATACTGATTAACAGGCAGTCTTTGTGTCTGGTTATTGACAATCCAGTTAAGCCAGTTATCACTAAGTTACACACTAGTTTTATAAGCTTAAAGGAGACTACGTTTAAAGGAAAATTATTTCAACGGTGAAGTTATGCAATCACAAATTATGATCAAGATTTGTTAGATCAAATCTTGATCTGATGTTTGCTGTCTGCCATTTCTTTCTTTTCTATCCTGTGGATAGGTCATACAGGAAAAAGAGTTTAAAGCTGTAGTGAAAAAAACTCAAAGCTATTGCTACTTTTATGCTTTCAAGTGCTTGAATTTCACAACTAAACTCTGTATCTTTAAATGGAAGTTATTATAACGCTATTTCTAAGATTCAAAGACCAAGAAGCCCAATTAAAAAACCTTCTGGTTTATGCAGTGGCAACACTTCCCCTCCTTATTCGTTATCACAAGGTTTGGGCTCTGTGTTTCCACCATTGCAACACGGAGCAATTTTAGCCCTAGCCAGAGCCTGCTGGGGTCCTGGGGGAGAGCAGAGGCTGCAGGGCTGGGCTCTGTGCCTGGCTGGGCTCAGCTCCCCGGGCCCTCTCTTCTGCTGCTGCCCCAGCACCTCCCAAGCTGTCTCCCAAGCTGGGCTGTTGGCTGTTGTCGATGCTTTCCTCCCGATGGGAATCTAGTGAACATGAAATCATCATGATTATGTTTTAAATGAGACTGGAAATGGTCACAGCAGGGCTGCATTTTGCACCCGTGGGTAGTCCTCAGCGGGAGGAAAACTTGTCAGGGTCAAGTCTGATTGCTTGATGGGACTATGCCAACTCTAGCTCTCAAGAATTTAGAAACTCACATCTGTGACTTGCTTTGGGTGACAGAGATACTCAGTGTCATTGTGGTCTGGTGATGCCATCTGAAAGTTTAAAGCATTTTTTTTCCTAAAACTTTATTCACAGTGTGCAGTTGTATGTTGATTTAGTGACTGCCTAGGTAGTTTCTGAATCCTAGGCCAGGTTGTGAAACTAACATAGAATATATGTGTATATTGGCCATATGTCAGCATATAAATATATGCATGTATGTATGTCAGCAGCTGCTTGCTGTCAGGTTTGTCACAAATCTCTAGGCACAGGTGGAATTCAAAGAGAACGGTCCTAACCAAGAATCTGCTCAGACTGTTTGAAGCAACTAAGTTAACAGGACCTCTTTGCAGCAGAGCCTAGCGTTTGCACATAGAATGTAAAAAAAAAGTGAGTTTAAACTCCCCTGAGTTTATTTAAAATATGGAAATTTTGTCATAATTATGAGGAGACACATCTTGGTCAACTGTTTTGACTCGGCCAATAAACAGTAACAAAACCTCTACAGGGAGAGGTTTAGAATAAAACTCCTGGGAAATTTTGTTTTGGAAACACTGACACATGTGGTTCCTAAAACACTGCATGCTCCCTGGAACTGGGGTGCTCCTGACTGAAGACTGGCATTCTTCTCAGTTTTATCACAGTTGAAGAACAACCATTTCAGTCTGCACTTAAGGGGTCTCTGACACCATAACCGCATTTCCATGTGCCTTTCTGTGGACCAGACATCCCAGAGCTCCCAAAACTGAACCTGGCATCCCTCATGAAGTTTGGTCTGCACTGACAGGGAAATTTCAGGGATAGGACATCTGGGAATCTTTACCGTGTCCCCAAAGACACAACATGTTCAAGAGATTATTCTGGATCATTTTGCCTGGCCTGATCCTGCCCTGGGCCACCCTGCATGCCCAGCCGTCTGGAAGCCAAGGCTCCTCTGCAGTTCTGCATGAGAGTCTTGCCAGCTTTGGAGATCTTACCATCTCTAATGCAATGCTGAGTCCCATTTCAGACATTTGATATCTATCAACTTCAGTGGCACTGCCCTCATTAACACCATGGATGGATTTGGCCAAGTACCTGAGAGTTTGGTGCTCATTACATGATGATTCTGATAACATTACAGCTATATATTACCTGAAAGGAGGGGTCGTTACATGTGATAATGCCCTCAGAGTACTCTAAGAAACTACAAAATCAGTACTCGAGGATTCAGGTTCCCCCATCATCAATGTGTCTGTATCATTTCACACATGAAATAACACATTAAGATGTTATTAGTGGATATGACAATCTATGCTACTTTCCTCCGGGGACTAGATAATGGCTTATGGATATGTTAATCCTTTCAATTTTGGCATATATTGTAACATGACGGATGTGTGGCATACAACAATGTTTTTTGCTTGCTGAGATGTTGCGAATAAAAAGGGAAATAAATCCACATAGGATGTGTCCATTTTGAGAGTTCATCTGCAGCCTGGTCATGTTCTTTGTTTTCTGGGCAATGGTGGGTTTGGGTATTATGGTGCATAAAACTACCGGGCTTTTTGGTTTGGGGTGTTTTTAATTGCAGAGATGCTTAAACTTCTGGCAGGTAAGGGGGCAGATGGGAATGCACTAATTCTGAGACTCTCATCAGGCAACAACATATCTTGTAGACAGCATAACATTGTGTCCATGATGACATGCAAATTACTTGACAGATGTGTTATTCAGGAATGGTGCTGCATCTCAGTGCTCCTCCCATTGCCAAAAGCTAATATGCTATTTTTAAAGAACAAAATTAGGTCAAAGTTCTGCTGTTCTTACGTCATGCAGAGACCTCCCAAACTTTTTTTCCTCCATTCTACTCTGTGCTACTTTTGTTGTCACTTTGGTCTTCATGTTATATGAGTCTGACGTGTTGAATTTCTCTGTTCACTGAAATACTGTGTAACAGGAAGCAAGTAAGGAACTGACGAGTAAAGTTCTTCATGTTAATCTATCCTACCTGCCTTCCAGGCTGATTTTGATGATAAGCCTGACTCCTTGTTCTTCAGCGATGGGCAGCGAAGAATTGACTTTGTTTTGGTGTATGAAGATGAAAGCAAAAAAATTACTCATAAGAGGAGTGATCGTAAAAAGCAAAAGGTAAGTTATTGTCAGTATAAATCTGAATCATTTGTTGGATGTTAGAGCAGTGGGCAGAAAGGACAGTGCCCTCACCCAGAATGGCAATTGCGTTGCCCTGTCCTAGGAGTGCTCTTGGGAGGTGGGAGACTGAAGTCCATCAAACTGTGCAGGGAACAGGGGTGAGCTCAAGCCAGTAGATTGCTGTGTAAGCGGGCAGAGCACTGCCCATCGTGTCTGTTCAGTGTGTGCTACGTGGCCTCTGAGCATCCTCCTGGGAGGGAACGCTTCAGTAAATGTGAGCAGAAAAATGCTGGTATCAGGTTCCCAGTTAGAATTAGACACCAAGATCTTCAGACTAAGGCAATTTTCTATACCTACAGTGATTGAATTAGGCCCCTAGTGGGCTTTGGTATTAAAATCCAGGTATTCAGAGGAACCCATAGAAGGAAGCAGCTGACCACATGCTTCAGAACACAGTTATGAACATAGGTGCTGACATTCTGCCCGATAAAGTACCTAAGTCATTTATGGGAAACGTACATCACTTTGCCACCAGTATTTCTCCCTGTCCCACTCCTTCCCTTGACACTTCAACAGCGTGGTCCTCCCTAGGGACCCTGCAAAAGATTTCTGACTCAAGTCAGTGACTGATGCTCCTTAGCAACTATGAACGACAATCACAGATTATTTTTAACTATTATTTTTTAATTATTTCAGTAGTTCTATCAGTAGACTACATTCATTATGGCACCCAGGGCCACAAAAACAAGCTCAGCCATGCCACTGAGCTATTTCAATTGTGAACTACCTGAGAAATATCCATCCACGGGATTGTAGTCCCCTTGGCATCTGCACTCTCTCACCTACCCGCTTCCTTCTCTGATTTAGCATCTCCATGTTCCAGCAGCAGCCTCTGGTAGAGGCAGGCAAGGACAAAGATATCACTGAAAGCAGCTCATATACAAATAATGATTTGCAGTTAGGAAAGAGAAGAGTGGGAGTAAAAAGGCCTGTAGCTAAGTTGGCTGATACTCATTACACAGTGTTGTTGTTGGCATTAACGGGGCAGCCATAAGGAATGTCGTTAGTAGGGTTTGAGGGAGTCCTGCAGTGGGTGGATGTTGCGTTACACATGATCACAGGATCAGCAATAAAAAATAATTGAAAGAGGTAATTAGAAACAAAAAGCTGCCCCTTTGGAAACAATTGTTTTTATCAATTAGCATTTTACATTTATGTTTGTAATATTTGGCCATTGCCCAAATGTACTTAAAAATATAATGAGTGTCTTTTCCAAACAGTGATGGAAATTAAATGTGAGCAATGGAGTAGTATTTTTAGTGCAGCATTAATGTTAGAACATTAGCCAGAATGAAACCATGAATAATTAGACCAGGAGATTGTGGGTACTGTGCTAGGTGCTTGCAAAAAAAGTTTACTTTCAAAGGTCTCAGTCCTGCAAAGATCTGCAGCCACACTGAATCTGTGGTGTGCTGAGGAAGAGGAAGCAGTCTACCTACACACAACAAACACGAGAACAAGAGTATATTAGACTAACGATCAGATAAGGTGAAGACTGAGTGGCTGGGGAACAGCTCTGTGGAAGAGGCCCTCATGGTCTTGGTGGACAGCAAGCTGAACAAGAGCCAGCTGTGTGGCCTGGCAGCAAAGTGGCCAACAAGGGCTGTATGGACAGAAGTACGGCCAGGAGATTGAGACACGTGATTGGGGTAACGTGGATGTGTCAGAAGGAAGCTGAAAACAGGGGTGATAGCAGTTTTCAGAGCCAGGATTTCCATGGACAGGGAGAATCTGAAGCCATAGGGGTACTGTGGAAGGCGTAGGCAAGAATTTTGATACTGGGAACACATACGGTGCTGAAAGGGCAGTAGAAAGCATAGAAAGAGACAAGGATGAAGAAGTGGCAGTTACAGAGGACTTCCAAGGACAAGAACAAAGGTTACAAGTGTGATGACACTGAGCTGGAGAACTAATGAAAAAATCCAAAGCTGACCATGAAACAGACAAAATGTTACACATAGCATAAAGTACCAGGGGGTGCTGAAAGGTGGAGGCAGGAGAGGGAGTGAAGAGAGGATTTTGTTCAGTGAGTCTGTCACATAAGCTGAAATGAGTTACCTGGTCATAACCAAACTCCTGCCATACAACTCAGAAGTACTGGCTCCCTCCCTCTAATGCATCACATACAGCTGTCATCAGTTTAGAAATGCATCTCCTTTACCTATTGTTGGAGGAACAGGCTTTAAAAATGTGAATAGATGTAAGCTTTCTAACTTTATAGGGTGGGATAGGTGCAGGTCAGCTCCAAGCACACAAGCACTTTAGTCGCCTCAGAGACAGAGAGGTCCTTCGTCTCACTTGACATCACTTGCTATGCAAGTGGAGGAAGCTGTATGTGCTGCAAATCTTTATTCCCTAAGCGAATGCTGCACAGGTGTTGGCAGCACTGATAACATTTTTCTTCCTGTACCTCCTCCTGAGCGGGATGCAGGATGCTGCCTTGGGACCTACCTCACACTCATACTAGGAGTGAAAGAAGAGAAACTGAGAATTAAAAAAGAAATACGTGCGAATAGGATATTTGAAAAGACGAAACAAAACACATTTACTTTATGTCTGAGATGGAAAGGAAAATGACATTTATGGTACAGTTTTGCATCCTTGGAATTCCAGGGAGAGAATTAACATTTTGGCCTACCACAGTTCCCAGAAAGGTGTGGAGAAGATGCTGCCCAAGATAAGATACATAAGGTTTCATCAGTGTTGGCATAAAACCTAGTCGATAGCTTGTCTTTACTGACACCATTTTTTATTTGTTATAGTTTTTTGGGGGGGCAAATGACTTCTACCCTTGTGATGATATACAAAATACCAAAATGAAGAGAATTGCCATTTACTGTCAGCTTTAAATACTGCATACATCACTGTCTGTCTCTGATCAATGATTAACTGAAAATGCCAATTTTTATAAGCAGTATCTTGTGTAATTCAAGGTGCTTTAAGCCTGAAGAGGTTCCTTGCTCATACTACTCTTTCTTTGACCCTCCTGACAGTTTTATAGAGCTATTATCCAGAGGTTTGTTGTTCACAGAATTTGGAAACTCCAGCTTATTAAAGAATAGCAGATCCAGTGAAGTCTGTTCTCGAAGGGTGAAATCGTCACCTCACTGAGGTCAGCAGCAAGGTCTCCACTGGCCACGTGCAATGTTACAGGTCTGAGAAATGTAGGGACGAGGAGTGTAGTCACTGGGACAAATTCTGTCTGATGCGCACTGCACCCCACTCGATTGCATGACGTGGAAGCCAACGCAGAATTTAACTTGTTAGTGGACATCTATAGATCTACATTTCTGAAGTTAAAAGTTTTGGGTGCTGCACTGGATGGTTTTGTATGATACTGAGAGTGGAGGAGTCCCCAGACACTTACTGAATTTAATGGGAAGGATTTGAAAATCAGACCTCAACCTAGGTAACCAATTTACTGGATTCAGAGAAACAGGGTACAGATCCATCTATTCTTCTGCAGCAAGAGAAGAATCGGGACCTGGGACTATCATTATATTTGATTTGAATGGCTTTCTGCCCTTTTTCAAAAGAATTGCATGAGTGTAACTGAGAAAATGGCCCAGCATTCATTTACATTAATTAGCAGTATTCCTGGGAAAACATCTCAGAGGAGAGAAGGAAATAACTAAATACATGGGGGTGATTTGGATAGAAGGAAGAAAAATATGGGATTCTGAAGCACTTGGAGATGCGCAGTGGTGCTATGCTTCCCTCATTTTCATGTGTTTCTGAAATCTGATTTAAAGGAGGCAAAGTCAAACTACTGAAATTACATCCTCGTGGAAGTTTCTAACATAATTTACAGATTCAAAAGTTAGCAGATAAGGTTCATATATGCAACTAAATTTGAACTCCAAGCCTTTTTAAGTTGTATACAATTAATTTTGCAAGCACTAGCAAAAATGAAACTGTCAGGAGCAGATTCCAGAAAGTGTACCTTGCAAGCAATTGAAATTCCTGCCCAAAGCGTGTTTTTTTAAACCTACAATTTATGTACCCTATTTGTCAGGATAGGTTACCATCAGAACGGAAATTAAATATCACCAGTCTTTCCAGGAATGCTGCAAAATGCTAGTTTTATCTGTTGGGGTCCTCAAGGAGCTCATTGTTGAAAGTTAAAGGGTCAGCGCCAGAAAGGCGAATTAAAAATAGATCGATGCAGAATGCCATTCTAGTCCATCTCCTTCCCCCAACAGAAATAAATGGAAAGACTGTCAGTAATTTAAGCAGTAATGTGGGCAAAACCTTCATTTCCAGCCATGAAGTAATCTGTGCTTCACAGAAATAGATAGTTGGGTTGTTTTTTTTTCAAATTAAATGAAAACTATAATTCACAGAGAATATTACACACATCATTTTTTTTTAAGTACGGTCTTACGGAGAACTTCAGCAGGGCTAGAGAAGTTTGTCTTCATAAGCAAACAATGAGCAGTTCCTGCCTCTAGACTTGTTTAGTTTCGACAGCTGACAAACAAAAAGCTTCGATAACTTAACGAACTAATTGTACTCCTCCTGCTGTTTAGCATGCATCACACCTGCGGCGACAGAACAATACTTGGGTTTACAGAAAGAGGGGTACCTCGGTGCCATTTTATGCAGTGATTTCAGGCAGTAGAGGATGGCAGGCTCTGCATGCCCACAGTGTGCCCAGACGACCTGCCCAGGAGGTCTGATAACAAGGATGAAAGGGACCTTTGAAATTGGGAGGAGGGCAACCACACCTGCCCTGGTCCCTGCTGGATGGATTGGTTTTGAAACAGGAACTCACTGAAATAAAATCTCTGTTCCTGAGGCAACCCCAAACCCAAATTTTACTTCTTTGCCTAATGGATGGAAGGAAGGATGACTGAAGGATGGGAAGACAAATGGAAGGAGGGAGTTACTCTGAAGTTACTGCATACATTCATAGGACCAGAAGTGGGTCTTTCCAAACAGGGTGACTAGAAGCCACTGTTGAGATCAGGGCTAGACTGCAGTATTGCCAGTTCTGTGTGGTCATGAATCAGGTTTCAGAAAATCACGAGGCTGGCCTAAAATCAGAGGGTGTCTCAGAAAATATGTATTTGGAGTTCTTTGGGTTTACTTTTTTTGTGTCAGCCTTTATAGCATATTCTGCTTCACATTTTTATGGTTATCTTCAAACATAAGGGAAAGAAGCTTACAGAAGCAGAGCTTCTCAATCAATTAATTTCCTGATGCTGACAGCTGGGACTTTCAGAAAGGCTTCCAAATACCACCAAAGAAATTGTGAGAGTTGGCAGTTAATATTGATACAGTGATCCTCTCCACTCCCTTTAGCTGATTTCCATGGGGGAGGCTTTGGGCACCATGCTCTTTCTCTTCTTGGCTGTGATTTATCTGTTGCCTGTCAGGTAAGGCAGAGGTGCCTATTCAAGCACTCCTTCCTTGTTAGGATTTTTCCCCTGAAGCCACATGGATATTGTTGTGGGGAACTTTACTCTTTGCACAAAAGAAACTAAACAAAGATATGAGTTGGCATTCTTTTGTCACTGTAATCAAAGCAAGTGCTCCCTACCATTTACAAAACACAGAGAAAAAAACTGCTAGTGGTCTGCTACCGATTTCCAGACCCACAATCTTGTTAGTCTCCTCAGCTTGGCAAGACAATCGCCAGACATTGAAAGCATTATGGTGAAAAAGCAGCTCCCAAGAGCTAACCCTTCTACATGCCTGTAATACTTGGCATTTACTTACACTATGCTTTCACTTTCTTAAGACTGTATGTGATTATGCACCTCATAGTGTCCTAGTCTATTGGCTAGCCATTCAATCATCAAAATCTATGTTAGGTTTAGATCAGCAGCATTACCATGGTTACGTTATTATTACAACTTAGCCTTGCAGGTAGCTGAGCAAAATGCCGGATACTAAAATAAACTTTGGACAGTCTCCACCTTCCAGCCTAATAAGCTATCATATCTTTATGCTGTATTTCCCACCCAATGCGAAACCTCTATGGAGTCCTCTGGGTAAAAGTCTAGCTCCTCCATAGATCATCATACACATAATTCAATCATTTATATAAAATAGCAAAGCCCCTAATTAGCAAAGGCTCCCGGGGGCTTTGTTTCTCACTACTTGCATTAATGCGTTATTAGAAACCTTAATATTGTCAACATTTCCCTAAGATTTTGAGGGCAAAAGTAATTTGGGGAACTCCTTACCATAATAAATTATTAAAGCGATCTGAATGGTAAGATTAAAAAAAAAAAGTGTTAGACTCCTACAAATGAGAATTGCCCTGCATACATCTTTGTGCTATTTAGGAAGAAATGAAACAGGTATTTAGCCCTCTGCCTTTTGTATTTGCTGAAACAAAGCAGAACTCAAGTTGAAATATTTTCCTGATTCAGTATTATTCACCTTACAAAGAACACATGAATATGGAAGAAGCAAAGAGATAGGATGAAAAGGCAGAAGAGTTAATAGTGGAGTAACAAACAACTCCTGTGTTGTGTAGTACATATATTAATGATCTGGTAAGGGGATTGAGTTATGATATAGCAAAAATTGCAGAGGAAATAATTCTGTAGTTTACTCAGAAGCCAAGATGACTGTGAACCTTTAGCTTTGAAGGAGAATGGAGAGTACCTATGAAATGTTGAAAAATACAAAGAAATATGTTACTGCAAGGAAAAAAACTCATTCACATTTGGGATTCTTAGTGCTGTTAGTACAAGGAGGAGACTTAGATGTCACAGGAAACACCTATATTAAGTGTCCTTTTCAGGGTACAGCTACCATCAACATTCTAGATAATAGAATGTATTAGATATATACAATATATTGTATTATATTACATTACATTATATTATATTATAGTATAGTATAGTATAGTATAGTATATATTATTATATTATTATATATGTGCATATTTTTTATATATATACAATATTATATATACAATGAAAAATATAAAGAGCATTACACTGTCACCAATAAAAAAGTGGATTAATGGGACATGGAGAGATGATACCTCCATGAAGAGTGCTTTCAAAGTTTGGGATTGTGGTTTTATCCTGAGAAAAGAGAGTAATAAGGAGAAATGTGATAAATATTGGTAGAAGAAGAAAACATTGAAAGATTTGGCTTTTCTTGTCCTTAAGCTGAGAAGAAGGTGATATTCACTGGAATAAAAAGGCAGAAAATCCGAAACAGATAAAAGAAATACCTTTTGACAAAATACGAAATCAGTCCGTCGTGACCATTGCCACAAACGGGTGCTGCAGTTGAGCACTAACAAATATAAATGGGATGGGCTGTTTATATTATTCAGTTTTATAATTATTAATTCCAAGACTTGCTAGAGTTTTGGAAAAATAGTTTTTTTCTGCTTTGGGGACTCACAACAGACTTTAAACATTAAAGAACTGGATGAAACTTATGTGGAGATACAACTGACCTGTTCCTGTGGAACTCCTGAAGATGTTTGCCCCTTTTGCTGAAGCATCTGGCTTTTGCCCCTTAGAGTGGGTAGATCTTGGGTCTGGTCCTGAAGACCAGTTTCCATGTACCTATGCAAGTTCCTAAGACTTTATCTAACGGGTCATTCAGTGACTCTGGTCCTTCACAGTAGCAACAGGACTGGATCTTAAGCACAGACCTTAAGGCAGTTAGTCTGGCTATAGAGGATCAGCCAACAGAAACCAGTGGACCATTCTTCTTTTAAAAATTTGAAGTTCCAGTAGTGGTAGGCAAAAATCCCTTAAGCACAGGGCATATAAACAACCAAAAAATTTGCCAGTGGCATGAAAGCCATCTGGGAGTAAGAAAGTAGTATCACCAAGTTGCTCTAAGAACCTCGCTGCATGCCTAGCCTAGCCTGGTTCAGCAATAAAGCCATCAGTTCCCAGTGCGTTGATGTCATCTCCTTCTGGCAAGGTGCTCACAAAAGCCTCCCCCCTGGCCCCAGCTGCCTACAGGTGCCCCCCCTTACCCATGCTGATATTCTAACACACAGTCAAAATAGTCCGAGGAGAGCTGGCTAACCTTGACTTACATAAAAAAATAGCTCACTGGGGAACTGTCCAGTTGATGCAGATAGCTTTTACATTGGATTACTTCACATGAAGTTTCAAAATTTCTTATAAATCCCTTATGGAGTTGTGTATTTTGTATTTTGAGGGGAGAGGGGCTGCTTGTCTCTGTGTGTTTTTTGGGGGGAGGTCACATGGAGAAGCAAATTCAAGATTGCAAAGACATTTCAGATTTTTTGTAACTCACTACCTGCCAAGTGCTGGTACTGTGAAGTGAAATTAAAATGATCCATGAATTTCATCTTTACTGAGGAAAACTTGTCATGTCCTTCTGGGGACACTGAATGCTCCTAGAATAGCACCACTGACTCTACAAGTGCTACAGCTCTCGGCTTCTTCCCTTGGGGATGCTTATCCATGGACTAAAATGTAGAGGGCTACTACAGTTTGAACCACTGTGTGAACTCATATGATTACTGTGAAAGAAGAATAAAGTTAGAGGTTGCTGGAAGGAAAACGGTATGGAAAGCCCTTGAGATGAAGACTTTCTAAAGGGCAGATTAATGGGGGGCGGGAGGCTGCTGTCAGTAGTTCAATTAGTGACTAAAGGTGAAGAGCACAAGTTGCAGGGGTAATTCAGGGTAAAAACAACATTTTTACCTCTGTAATGTACCAGAAGCTAAGAGGGCATTTGAGGGCAATATTGCTTATCAGACAAAAAAAACCTGATCTGGATTAGTAGGTAAGACTGTACCTATCACCACAGTAGCTGTCAAGTGGGCTATAGAGATAACGACCTAATGATTCTCTGTTTTGGGAGGCAATTCCATTCTTCTATGCGTACGTATTTGTGAAATTCGGAACAGATGTTTTACAGTGTTCAATACCTTTTAACAGAAGAAGAGACAAAAATATGAATCAAACCTAATAAGCAACGGCTTGCAACTTGAAGCAACGAGATCGGTGAGTGCTCTTCTCTGTGTGATCGGCTGTGTCTGAGAGCAAAGCTGCCCCTGTGGGAATAAGGAAACTGGATGTATGAATTTACTGTAACTTTTCTCTCCTCTCAGGAGAAGGCGGCCCACCTTTTTTCCGTCACTAGCGTCTCTGTGACCTGATGCGAAATCTTCTAAACTTTGTGTCTGTTCCTTCCTCTGCAAAGTAAAAGATGGGAAGCGGGGAGATTAAATAGGTTTTGTTTGCTCAGCGCTTGGAAGACAAAAATTACTGCTACACTCTGAGGAGAGGTTCTCTCCCTACTCTGGCTGTGTAGGACATGTGGGAATCCAGTGGGTGTCCGAGGCAGAATTCCCTTGCCAGGAGAGCAGCACAGGGCTCCTGCACGTGACCCTGCTTCTCGCAGGGCCTGGCACAGTGCAAACAGTTGTAACTATCATGCTTTGTATATTTTGGGCTGTGAAGTCGCCTGTGGGCAGTTCACGAGCACTGTGATAATGCACACCAGCTGCCGGAGCTGCTGTCTCTTGCAGGGAAGGTTAGAGGCCCATAGAGCCCCTTTCCTTCCTGCCCTGCAGGGCTGCAGTGCTGCGTCCGGGTCTCCCCGTCCAGGACAATCACTTCCAGTCTAAAATTACTGTCGTTTGGCAGTCTATAGTGGGCTCCAGAAAAGGTCGTTTTGCCCCTTCCTCCCAAATTAGGCTCGGAATCCATGGCATCATGGTTATTTATTTGATTTCTGCAGTAAGAGCTTCTGCTGCACGTCCAAAGATGCAGTCTGGCTCTTCACATTCACAAGAAAGTAATCTGCTTGCTGGAAACCTGACACGGACCTGTTGCTATTCTTACATTTTGCAGTTCTCAATAATTCTGCTGCGATCATGACTGAAAAACTTTTGAAACTGGAAGTTTCTCCGGGCTAGATCAGATATCTAACCGATGTTCCTGAGCCAACAAGCTTAATAATGTAATTTCGTGTGGCTGAGACTCACTAATGCAGGGTGTCAATAGAAGGCCTGCAGGCAATGTGTAGACAGGAGACAAGAGTGGCTGTCAGGGTTCCCGCTGCATACTGGTGCTAGTTTGGGCATGCAACTGGGAGCACGTGTGCCCCGTGCTGTCTTTCTCAGTAGTCCCGGCTGATTCCCCTTTCCCTCTCCCCATTCTCCCTACAGAGCTGGGAATTCATGTTGCCCAGGAGCACCCATGGGTGCCTAGCCTGCTTCCATCAAGTCACGTCACCCTGGCGTTGTACTTGAACTGCTGGGGAATCACTGACAGCTCCAAAGCCACAGCTGCCCTCCCAGGCTGCAAGTACAAACACTCCTAACTAACCCGTATGGGGGAAGCTTTGTTAAACTTAAATTGCTTTGTAAAATGCTTTGCAGAGATGTAAACATTAAGCATTAAGGGAACATTTAGCTGTCTTTTTTTATATACCTTTATATGCGTTTATGTGCCCAAGTGTTTCCACCTCATGTCAGTACTTTTACAAAGCTAATGTTACATTTGCTGAGATGGACGAAGAATGCAACTTTGA
This sequence comes from Pygoscelis adeliae, assembly GCF_000699105.1. Classification (NCBI taxonomy): domain Eukaryota; kingdom Metazoa; phylum Chordata; class Aves; order Sphenisciformes; family Spheniscidae; genus Pygoscelis; species Pygoscelis adeliae. The sequence continues at coordinate 12,671,862 of NW_008825108.1, read as the reverse complement.
ATAGGTCATCTATGAGCTGTAAAGAGAAAGAAAATTCTGGATAGTTTAAGAAGTGTTATGAAAAACCCTTTGCTTTCATTTTCTCACACACATATTTTTAATATTCTTTCATTTTAGGTTTTGGATGAAAAACTTATTTTTGTGAAAGTGCATGCACCTTGGGAAGTGCTGTGCACATACGCCGAGGTTATGCACATCAAATTGCCTCTGCAACCCAGTGACCTGAAAACTCGAGAGTCAGCTTTCAACTGGTTTAGTAGACTCTTCAGCGTGGATGAAAATGTCATCAAACCTGAGCAAGAGTTTTTCACTGCCCCTTTTCAAAAAGAACATTTGTCCAACTTCTATATTCAAGACAAAGACACATTTTTCAATCCTGCAACTAGAAGCCGAATTGTAAGTCCATGGAGTATTTCTAGCATTTAATCTTAAAAAGAAAATATTCCTGTAATCAAATCAGTGCAATTACCTTCATGATTACTTTCAGATTGCAAGAGACACAAAAATATTTTAAAAATTTCAGGTTCATTTTATCCTGTCCCGTGTGGAATATGCAACCAAAAACAATGTGAAAAAGTTTGGCATTAACAAATTACTGGACACTGGAATCTACAAAGCGGCATTTCCCCTTCATGACGTAAGTCTAGTGCTTGTAACTAAAATATATTTCAAAATAGAGGTCTGAACTATATCTGTGGGGCTTATATCAAAAGATACAAGCACCATTGATTGCCTTTCTCCTTGACTGGTTATTATATCCACATAGTAGAATAGGACATAGTTTGGCTAAAGAGATTTTCTTCCAAAGCACTGTTGGTTAAAAATGTAGCTCCATAACTGAAAAACAATATATTTCATTTAGAAGGTGTTAACCTTGTATTCTCCGGGAGATGTAGTTCAGTAAAGTGCCTGGCCTGAGTGATAGTTCCCATGACACACTGTATCATCAGTTCTAAATCAATTTTAACATTGCCCCTTTTTTTAGTATTCAGTTTCAGTATTAAAATTCATATTAAATATGAACATTTTTAATAAAGATGTAGAATACAAACCTCATCTTAGTATGTGTGACAGTCTCACACAGTGAAAAACATTCACGCAGTTCCCAAACATTGCGACATACATGCAGGGAAACTCACGTTTCTGCAGGAAGGCTCTGTCCGGCCAGTCCAACACGTCACAGGTGACGTCAGAGTCATGTGGAGAAAAGCTTAACTGGGTTGAATTTCATCTGCAATAATAAGAAATCCCGCTTTTGTGTCTACACTTTAAAGTATATCAGTTAAAGAAGCAAGTTATACTGAAAATTGTTTTGCATACAAAGGCTAGCAATAGCACAGAAAAAGAAAATGAAGGAAGGAAAAATTATCAGATTTCAGAGTATTTGACTAAGGAAAAACCCCATGTGAGGCTGCAAATGGGATACAGTAAGCAAAGACTGAGGGCTGATTTTCTGCATTATACCTATGATATACCCACACCCCCCACCTCCTCCCCATCCGAGCCACCGTTCTGTGTCTGAGGTGTGTTCTGTTGAGAAGACACTGAGAACATGGAAGGTCAGGAATGGTAACTGCTTCAGCTGTTTGGACTCTGCTTAAAATATTCAGGAGGCCTTCAAGGATTTCAGAGAAATCTTTAAGGCAGAATCAAGACAAATCATGTTTCTTGTAAGTAACCCAAAGCTTTACAGGATAGAATTAATATCATTCATGACTATCCATTTTTAAGGTTTCCTTTTAAAGATTTAAAACCTGTCTTGCAGGCTATTTCTGTCATGACATGGGGAATTTGGGCTCAGCATGCCTAGTAATTAATGACTGTCTTTTTATAAAATTAGAATTATATATCACAGCTACTCTGAAAATCAAAAGTAGCCTATAGATTTCTACAAATGTCACTTGTCTTCTTGCATCACAGATACAGAATGGAAAATTCCCTCAAATAAGATAGGCTTTATTGAAATAGGTTTTCAAATAACCTAGTAAAAAACACAAGGATTATCTCCATGCGAACTCTCTTTTAAATTTAAAACAGAGACTAGAAGCCCTGGATTTATCCCTCAGACTTTCCAGCCTTCATTCCCGTACAATATTATTTTGAAGCAAAGTGTGTTAGCATGTTAGAGCTACTTAAAATCCATTTTAATTCAGTCCTGTTCTCTAATTAGAATGGAACCTTTTCTGTTTTCTATTCCTAAGTGCCAAGACGCTGACATGTGCTTAGATTTAAGTTCATGATGAGTCTCTGTTATTTTCAGCTCACATATGTAAAGCGTTTGCTTTAGCATTCCTTGCCTTTCTGACAACCTTCTATCCTGAATCCTGGTGCACTCCCAGAGCTGCCTTCCTGCTCCGTTTCCTGGCTTGCAGTGAGACTGGGCACAAAGGCTATTCCAGGCTCTGGCTTCATGACATGGGGTCTGCGGAGGCGAGAGCTGATCTGTGCTCGTTAGATTAATGGTATCTTCTTCTCATGCTCTTTCTGTTTTGCAGTCTAGTTTTAGGTGCAAATCAACCGATTCTGACTGCCCAAGCGAACGATATCATCTCTACAGAGAATGGGCTCATCCTAAAAATATTTTCAAACTGCAGCCCCTGGATTTCATCAGGTTGGTGTGACTGGGGCTGGACTAATGCAGAGGGAACTGGGGATTTACATAACAGGTCTGGTTTGGGGGATGTCAAAGAGGCACAGCTCAGTACTGAGGGCAGGTACCTACACCTGTATCAGCTCATGCATGGGAGCATTTTTGAGCCAATTCATGAAAAGGCAACCACTTAAAATTTGCCTTTGCAAGGTATGATCTTTCTCTCTTTTTCCTTTTTTTTTCCTCCCCTTCCTATCATCTTATAAAAGCATAAAAGTGGTGATAGAAATACCCAGCTGTAATAGTTCTGCAATCCCAAAGTTCAAACCAGAGGAATATGACCATACGAGTTGGCACAAGGTGTCTGAAATGACAAGCCATTTGAAACAGAAATGTGAATTTACTTGCATTTCAGAAAAAAACCTTTCCCCTCCACAGGAAATACTATGGAGAGAAAATTGGAATCTACTTTGCTTGGCTGGGCTTTTACACTAATATGCTGATCGTGGCTGCAGTTGTAGGAGTTGGCTGTTTTCTGTATGGATGCCTGACAAAGGACCACTGCACATGGAGGTACCTATCAAGCCTATGTTAATGTTACATGCAATTTTGATCAGTCCCCTACAGAGGGGGACTGTATAGGGTTTGCAAGACACTGCATAATAAAAGAGGCAAAATGAAAGGGTTTGAGAACAGCAACGGTTGTGGATTTGAAGGTAAAGGCATAAAATGTGAGCTAGAAGAGTAATGGATGTCCATGGGCCACTGTAGCGATAGGTATCTGAGAGTTTGTTATTTCATCATTTTACTTATGTTTTGCACTAGGTTCACCACACCTAGTGTAGAAACACAAAGAAAAGAGTGACAGCCAGAAGTCAATACTGAAGTGCCGTAACAGATCATTTTCACTGTGGTAATCCTTAAAGGAAATATCCAAAGACTTTGATAAAACCCCCAAAATTTCTTTCCTCTATTTTGGGAAAAGACTAGAGGAAGAGCAACAGCACAGGGGGCTTCAACTGCCCAGGATACGTTGGGAGGAGAGGCATAGTCATGACACAGATTCCCTCATCAGAACATGACAAAATTCAACCATGGCACAATGACCCAGGTGTTTTTTCCTGGGTCATTGTGCCAAGTCCTCTGCAGGCCATCACACTGTATAACCCCTTCAGGAAGGGTGTTCATCTTTACAAAACACGCTGAAGGGCTGTTCCACAGCTCCACTCCTGTGGCCAATTTATACCCGTCTAGTCTTACACCAGTATTATCATTTAGATAAGTAGTTCATCTCCCTCCCTGGTGTTTACCCCGCTGATGTACTTATTGAAAGCAATTACATCACCTTTCAGCCTCCACCGTACTGGGTTAGATAAGCCAAACTCTTTTGCCATCATTTAGGAGACAGATCTGCTATTCCTTGAATCACCCTAGCAGCCCTCTGCATGTTATCCAATCTGATACTCCTTAGGAGACCACAGGGACTAGGTAGCCATTTCAGTTCCGCAGCTATTCCTTCCTCTGGTAGGCAGTGTTCCTCTTCCTTCTCCCCTCGGACTTGCTATGATAGCCCACGTAAGCATGCGAGTGTGGGTTTCCTACTGAAGAGCATGAGGTCTTTGAAAAGTTATTTTGTTTTTAATGTGAGCAGTTTTGAGAATTACCACCACGTACAAGGGATGGAAATTATTTTCCCCTCATATCATCCATTTTTGAGATGAGGACTAAGAATGGGGATGTGTTGCCAGGGCGGGGGGCGGAATTCTTGAGAGCAGATCACCGGTAAATTATTTCTCATTTCCCTGAGATTATTGCACTGTCCTCATGTGCGAAAAAGGACTAAAGAATTTAGTGTGGTGAGTGACTGACTAGTTTTGTTTTTAGCCAAGAAGTATGTGATCCCAACATAGGAGGTAATATCATAATGTGCCCTCAGTGTGATAAAGTATGTACCTACTGGAACCTCACCATCACTTGTGAATCGTCCAAGGTAACTACATTTACAGCTTATAGACATGCTGTTGAACTTTAGTTGCACTTTCTCTAGTATTACGTATAAAACAATGTTCTTTCACTAATGTCTTGCAGAATTACTAGAACTATGCAAATAGTTGTGCCTTTTGATACAGTGACTGAATTTTGAAAAGTAGAAACAACAATAATTGCTCCGCTTTGATCTAAGATGAAAAAATTTGGGGTTTTTTAATTTCACATAGCCCCCAAATATTTAATATGGGAATAACAGGGGGGGTTAATCAAAAATTAAACAGTTTGGTTTCATTTTGGGGTAGTTTTTCCTTTTGGGAAAAAAAAAGAAAACCTATGTTCAATTACTAAAATCTTGATTCAGTAGCTCTGAATCAATTTTGCTAAGGAAATGTTTAAAGCATGTTTTGACATTTCTAAATTCTGCCTCCTGCCTCCCTGAAGAAGTTACATGGATCTGTGCCTTGAATTTGACCCATGTCATCAAGGAGGGGATGGGTAGATGGAGAGGCTGATGTGGGCTACGACAGAAGCTGTGACACAGCTGTGTCCTATTAGCCATGACACAGCCAGACTCTTGCTCTGCGTTCCTGACTGTCTTTCTCCGCTAACTTGTCTCACTAGGCTGATGTTTGCCTTTTGTCATTCCTTTCCATAAGGAAAACTGCACTTTTTTTTTTTCCTTTCCGCTCCCAAAACTGCAATTTTTCAGCTATTCATCAAAAATATTTTGCCCAGCTTTGATGTGTTGCTTCAGCACACTTAAAGGGTAAAAGAAATAAGAATATAGGGAAAAGGCTATGATGAAAGAAAAGGCAAATTGTGACCACAGAGGTATCTCACCAGAATGTGGGTTTACTAACTGGCTTGATTTGTTGTCATCCTGCTCACGAGAACCAGATGTGTCCATTGCCTTTTTGTGGCTGTATTAAAAATACATAACTCAGTATAGAGTTCCCAGACCAGAAGCACTGTTTTTCCTCTTCCTATGCAACAGATGGCAGGAAGTTTGATAGCACACCATTTTACTATCCTCTTGCTGCATATTTGGCTTATATTTTTAATTCTGGGCTTTGCATTTAATTTCCTTAATTTACTGGAGGGTGGTGTACATTGACAGAAATTGAGGAAACGCTATCAATAAAGATTATTTATTAAACTACATAAAAGCTAAAAATCACCATGTTCAGTAAGCAGCGTCTGTGCTGGGTCAGTGTAGAAGAAAAAAAATGGTCGATTATATTTTCAGCCTTTTTTTTCTTTTTCATTTTTCCAGAAACTCTGTATATTTGATAGCTTTGGAACACTGGTGTTTGCAGTATTTATGGGAATATGGGGTAAGTCGATTGCAACAACTGTGGTTTGTCATCTAATTTTGGCCAAGCCTCCAGCATCAGCCAAGAAAACATGGATAAATTTGCAACAACTTCATTTTCTGGCACTCAGGAATTCACTAGTAGGTAGTTCTGTAGAAGATATGTACATCCACAGGAACTCCTTTTTAGCATCATAAGAAAACAAAAAATTGTAGAACTTAAAGTTGGTCTTCAGTGCCTGTTTTGTTTCATTTGACTTGGAGAAAAGTCCGAGAGAAGTGATTAGAGGTGCCTCATGTTCATCCAGCAGGAGCCAGCCACATGCTTAAGTCTATCTGGCAGAGGAGCTGGTTTTTTTCCGAAGAGTTTTGGAGCTTCCTGTGCCTATTAACAGCTGTGTGACTGCGCAAGGCAATTGAAAAATAGTCGTTTATTATATTTCCCAGGAATTTTTTCCTCCTGTCTTTATTTAAGAAACTGATTGTAAAAAGTGTACTAGTTACAAGCACTAAATTTATCTTTTAGCAGCTAAAATATATCTGAAACCAGGATGTTTCCCATGGGTGAAACCACTTGGTGCTGTATTCAAGGGATTAGGCAAGGTTTATTTTCCCAGAAATGGTTTCATTTGTTCATATGAGCAACGTTGTTAACTGGCTTTTATTGCACTGTCTTATCCAGAAATGACCAAAGTAAGTTGAATGTTAGGCCTGTATACAGGATACTATAGAGAAAATAACTCATGCAACATTTTAAATTCATATGTAGGCTGACAGGAATACATAATTTGCTTTCTTTGTAAAATGCATTGTATTTTTATTTTCCTATGATGACCTAAAATGCTTTAAAATAGCTACTGCTTTAAAGAAATATAAGATGAAACATATGATTTCAAAAAGAAGATTTTTTTCAAAATATATGCTAAAATCAAAATAGCAGCAGGAAATTCTCTAAATAAAAGAAAGTTAGAAGTTTGATACTAATGTAATCTTCTCCTGTCATCTGAATAGTTAATCTATTTGCAATTTGCTTTTTAACTAGAATTGTGTTTCCTGTTTTGAAGAATGGTTCCAAGAGTAATAATTATAAAGTTAAGCTGCATGGTTATAGTGATGGCTGCAAGGTCTGTTAGTATTCCTGTCATAAGTCCACTATACAAAGAGGTGAATTGTATTACAGAAATTCAGTCAAAATTGTACTGAATCCAAATGACCCATGGTCCTGGTGCAATTCCAGCTGTAATTTTCATCTTGCTCTAATACTTTTGTAGACCTCCTGGTCCAAAACAATTAAAATAATACTAGATTTTTAGATACATTATTGCATCATTATCATCAATACACTTTTAATAATTGCATTTGTTTTGTGTGTATTCCCTTCAAAGATCTTAAAGCACTATAAAACACCAGGGAATTTGGCCTCGGGAATTTGGCCTCAGGAATTAGCCCTCTATATATTAAAGCTCTGAACCAACACTTCTGCCATGATGGTATTAGGTTGACAAAGGTCATGAACAAAGGCAGCTTCCACTTTACTTGCTGCCGTCACTGGATCGCCTCCCTGAACAAGATCAGTTAAACAAACAAATATTCTCCAATGGAAGCATTTCTTTTCAGTCCTTGGTGACACAGCTTCAGAGGCAGAATACCTGGGCCATACTGAATGGCAGTGTTGAGGGACGCGCAGAAGGGGCCACCACAAATTACCAACGTGAGGTGGAATTAGTGCTCAGATCTCCTGATTCTGAAACGTCATTTGTTTCCACTGGTAAAAAAATGCTGGCTCAAAATAAAAGGAAAGTGTAGCAGCAGTAGAAGGAGCAGCAGCTCCTTCCCTGCTCTGAAAGACGCAACTTGGCTGCTGGCTTATTTTAGCTAGTAGAAGTTTTCTTTGTATTGGGGCTGAGAGTGCTGTCCCCATGTTATGTGCCCTTCTTTCGCTGTTAGCACAGAGGCTATCACAGAAGGAGGCCCTGCACTTCTGGACTCCCCAGCAGCAGGTAGATTTGCAGCTGGAGCAAATCGGTATAGCCTGTAGCTTCGTGTGATTTGGGTTGGGCAGCAGTTAGAGGTTCATGGAAGACTAATCTCCTTGCTCTGCAGGAGAAGGCAGATGTGATCATCTGGCCCACTGCTTGGAATGGCCTTTGTGCTTCTAAGCATGAAGTAGGAGAGAAGTCCTTGTGAAAGAGGCCCCTGAATAATCAGGGGAGGAGGGTTTCCTGGGGTTTTGCCTGTGTGCAGATGCCAAGGTCATCTCACAGCCCAGCCCATGGAGTTTTCTGGGTTTTAAATGCTTCAGTTTGGGGTTTATTGACCACACCTGATTTTGGAAATAACCTTTACTGTTTGGACTTGTAACTGCATGCCATTGATGTTTCATCATTCAGGATAAGGGGCCAAACTACTTAAAAAAAAACACTTCCAGGGTTAATTACTCCCAGACAATGGGAGTAATGAGGAGTGCAGTGACGGGATACTAACTCCTCCTGGAGGCAGTGCTGCAGAGCCACACCACTCATTTAATCTGAGGATGCACTGTCTTCAGTAATAAAGCATCCGGGTGTACTGGGGAGCGTGGTACTGACACCCATCATCCCGAGCTCCTCCTAGCCTTCTCAGCTGTGTCTGTCATGGCCTCTGCTGCCAGATCTACCTGCACCATGTCTCAGGCCAAGGTAATGAGTTTGGCTGGATTCACATCTAGCCAGTAACACTTAGGCATCTGTGTACCTGGTCCCCCAGTGCTTCCAGTTGTAGGAGCACAGTCCAGGGAAACTGCTGACCCAGCCCACAGCGTTTCTAAGCTCCATGCCATGCAAAAAGAGCTGCAGCCCCTTCAGATTTGTGCTAGCAGAGGAGGAAAGATAGCTGTGTTTCAACCGCTTTACCTGAACCATCATTGGTTCTTGTAGTTTGCAAACTGATAATTTGTCCACACAGAAATTGCAGACTGAATGAACATGAGCTTTTCCTCGTGGCAATTTTTGGCATACTGAGTTCTTCTTTTCTAGAAGTCCTGCACTCTCCAGTGTTTTGTCTTCACCTATCCAATCAACTTGCTTTCTTATGCATCCCATGATAAACTTTTTCAAAAGCGGTCTATAATATGAAATCCAAAGTGCTCATATTCTAGCCTTAGGCAGAAAGCAGATAAATTTATCTTTATTCTTTAGCATATGCTTACAACACCATTTACCCCAGGTTTCTCTTGTTAAAGTACCTATATATCAAAGCAATAATTGCATAAATAAGTAGATCCAGTTATTTTCACCATCACGTTAGCCAATAAGGGTTTTGTTCCATGTCTGTGGAAATCTGTAGGGGAAACTGAGCCACATGTTATAGCCCAGGGGGTCAAGCAGTGTCCAATACTCACATGGTATTGCTCACTTTGTTTATCTTCTGGATAGTTACTTTGTTTTTGGAGTTTTGGAAGCGACGGCAGGCTGAACTGGAGTATGAATGGGACACAGTTGAGTACTTAGAGCAAGAAGAACAAGTTCGCCCAGAATACGAAGCTCGGTGCACTCATGCAGTAAAGAATGAAATCACACAGGTAAGGAATATTTTGATAACTGGTGATGGCTACTGCAATAGACGTGTTCTGAGAGGACACTATGAAAATGGTGAATCTAGACCGGAGCTGTATAAATCAGCAGTGCTTCAAGGAAAGTTGATAAGCTGGCCTGGAAATAGTGAACTTACACAGTACAGTTGTGTGGGAGGGAATTTATACCTAACTGTAGGCACCTTAAAGTAGTTGCCTGTTTGAGGAGCTTGCACTGCTGAGGTTCCTGTGTCATAAATAAACAGAAGTAGTCATCATTTCCAGCTTAGGAGACTAAGTCTACTTTATTAAATCCCCCAAGAAAGGATTCAGTGTTGCTGCCAGAGGCCAAGATCACAGAGCATTTGCTATCTTTGCCTAAGAATGCATCAGGAAAAAAGGGTGAAATAGAGGAAAAGATGTTACATTATATATCATGCCAAGACTGTTCTTTTAACCAAAGATGTTTCTGTTTGAAAATAGGTATTGTTGCTAAGTGCATGTGGATGCAATTATGATTAATAACAGCAAACTCACAGGGACAAGAATAATCCTCATTTCAATGAAATAGGATTCATATTTATGAGGATCTTAGTTTAGATCTCTATTTATTGTACATTTTGAGTAGCTTTAGCTTCAGCTTCTGTACTCCAGCTCAGCCTCAATTTTTACTGTTCTCTGTCAATATATTACTCTGGCATTTATCTGATCATTTGCATTGCTTTCACATTCCATCCACGTTATACTAATGTTTATTAGAGGGCACTTGAAAAGTTTCAAAATTAACTGCCATAGTTGGAACTATCCTATATGGATCTTCTTTTTATATCTCATACTACACAAAATCTGGTTCTTTTTAAAAGCTTATAAACCTATGCCACCTTTAATATATAAAGTGATAGCTAGAAAGTTCCTTTCAGACAGTTCAAAGAGTAAAGAATATGTTAAAACATAATGATTTTGATCCTCAGAGATCCTATAAAGACTCAGTGAATTTTCACACCACCACATTGAGGTAGGCATTTTCCTTGGGAAAGCCATCCCATTGTTCCTGTGGGATAAATTGAGAAATATGGAGATCAAGGACCAAAATTTTAGTGCCTGCTAATTTTAGCCAATGAGGTTTGAAAGCTGATGGCCTTGGATGCCATGATCAGCCACGAAGGATGGGTCCATTGAAAAGGACTATGCACCCTGTCATAGCTGAAGTCAGTAAGAGCTCAGGACACTCAGCCTCTATGAAAGTCATTTTTATCTTAGAATGGGCAGCAAAAAAAAAGACACGTAATCAGGCAAGACTTTTGAAATCATGAATAAATGTGAGTTTCCAGGCCAACAAAGTGGGAAAGGAGACAAAACCAGAGACTTCTTTCTTTCATTTTTTCTGCCCTCAATATTATAAAGGGTTTAATTGCAGCACCCAAAAAATATGAAGAAAAGATCGGGTGCATCCTTGATCTGTTTCTAAATCTTTTACAGCAAGAAGAACATGTGCCATACACTACCTGTGGGAAGTGCATACGGATGACTTTCTGTACAAGTGCAGTCTTCTTCTGGGTAAAGTTCTCTTATTTTTTCACCTCATGAATTCAGTTCTCTAGTAAGTGTCTAAAAAAAGATCCTCTTGAACTGAAAAAAAGGTAACAAAGGAACAAGTTCAGTTGGATTTCCATCTGATGCATAAACCAAGCCCATAAGGTATGGACCCACATGGAAAAGGTAGCTGTAGTCACTGAATATTCATTAGCATACAGTCAATAGAAAATATGTCAAAATATCCTGCAGCTGTAGCTTGTGAGTTATGGATGTGAATGTGGTCCATTGGTTTTTCCCTCATTATTTTAAGATAAATGTCTTTGCTTTTGGGGGGAAGCAGGGGAAAGACTTTGGTTTATATGCTCTCTTCCCTACCAGTTTCTATCCTACTTGTTCCAGCCGTTCGCTTCAATATCGTGTCTCACAGTCCTGGGCCTCTTTCAGGTTTTTCATTTCACTTAACAGAGCAAAGCTGGGCTCTCTCTAATCTTCCAGAGCTGCTGCTTTAATTACAACTAAAACTTGAAAGCAGTCCACTCACCCATGAAACAATATCTAACATGGTGAGCATGCCCAGAGAGGTTGCCTTGAAAAGCTCAGTATTTTAGCATGCTGTGTGTCCTCCTCGCCTGTAGCCCAAACAGAGCTGGAAAAGACCTCATCCTAGGTGACAGGAGACAGACAGGAGATAGAGTGGTGGCTGGCAGCCCACGAGACCCTCAACGTTAACACGTCTGAAACACAAAGGAAAGAATATGGGCTTGCTGTTGGATTTAAATAGGCAGGACTTCATGTTGAAGGGAAGAGATTTGGTCTGAGTTTGTCATTTGTGTTACTGCACTCTCTTATTATGTGCAGGGAGGGGGAGAGGTAGGTGGATTCATGGCAGTTTGCAGAGATAGATAGTGAAAAAAGATTCACAGCTCTATGGACCTCAATCTGAATAATAGCTAGAGAACTAGCAAGAAATAAAAGCAGGAGGAAAAGCAGAAAGAGAGACTCAGGCAAGCAAGATGGGGTGCATGGATCATTATTACAACTCCTGCAGATTACATGACTTGGCTTAAAATTTGTCTATTCCTTTAAGGGGTCTGTAGTCTGTAATATTATCACATGAAAGAGAAGGTACAGCCCCCTCCATAATCAGTGCAGACCTGCTAGTACATTTGCCATCCTGCCAATTGCCCAGTGTCAGAAGAGGGAGTTTCTTCCTAACTCCTGGAACCATTGCATGCCCTGAGGCGTAAGATTTGATTACACATCTCATTATCTTAGCTTGCACTGGTACAAACCTTGTTATTAGTCATAAACCAGACCATCTCTTTTCTTTCCCGCAGATTGACTATGCTGCATGAAAAAAAGGCTTCTTTTATGCAGTCTAAATTTATTGCCTTCTACCTTATTTGAGCATGCTCTTGCACTCATCTTACGCGATGGAATGACAGGCACCCAATCGGTTTCCTTTTGCCTATTGTAAAAAGTATTTCAAACTCACTTTTTCCCAAAGCCAGTGGTTCAATATTAACACCTTTCTTGCATTCCTTTGGCAGATTCTTTTGATTATTGCTTCAGTTATTGGAATCATTGTCTACAGGCTCTCGGTTTTCCTGGTGTTTTCTGCAAAGTTGCCAAAGCACATTAACGGAACGGAGGCGATCCGCAAGTACCTGACTCCGCAGACAGCCACTTCAGTAACTGCTTCGCTCATCAGCTTTATAGTCATTATGGTTCTCAACGTCATCTATGAAAAAGTGGCAATCCTGATAACTGACTTCGGTATGCTGCTGCTGTACCTCAGATAGAAACTTGGGGTAAAATAGCAAGAAGAAAATAGCATTTATATGTATAATAAGCACTCCAGTAAATGAACACCTGTATCACATATTTCAGAATTTTCCTGCCAAATCATACAATGCCATCTAGAAATTTTCAAAGACAGATCTTCTCAATATCAAAGGAATATGATATTCAGCTCTTTGCCTGAAAACTCCTTGTATAGCCAGCATGAAAGATCAATTGTTTACAGTTTTGTGCTTGTGAAACAGACAAAACAAAATTACTATAATAACCAAGCTTTATGAAAACAGATCAGTAACGCATAACACATTCATTTACATTAGCTTTTGTTTATGGGAAGAATAGCTATTTTCTTGTAAATAAATGAAATAAGGTCACTGTTCCAAAGCTAGATACCAATCCCATGTTATTAGATAGATAAAGTCACAAATATTATTATTCTTTACATCCAGGCCATCAACATTAAAGTAGCTATTTTACTGTAGATGTGTGAAGTAGTGCGGTGTTTTAATATAGTTTCATTTAGTACTGTTTCATCAGTTCAAAGTGTTACATTTGCATCTTTCCTGAGTGTGCTGGATTTGGGTGCTTTTTTTTCCCTTGAGTTATCAGAATTTTTGCTTGTTCTTTTTCTTTATTGTCAGGGAACAAGTTCTTTCCTTTTTACAACACATATAGTTTTAGAATTAGCGTAATGGTTACAGTATACATGGGGATTATGTACAATCTAATTCATAATGTTCTCAGTCATATTAAGGAATACAAGGCATACACATACTTTTACAGTTGAGGCTTTAAAGCAGCTTGTAGGTTACTTGTAGGTTGGCTTTTTTTTTTTTCATTTTTTTTTCCTAATTGCAGAGCTTCCAAGGACACAGACCGATTATGAAAACAGTCTGACCACAAAGATGTTCTTGTTCCAGTTCGTCAACTATTACTCTTCATGCTTCTACATAGCCTTCTTTAAGGGTAAATTTGTAGGTCACCCTGGAAATCCGGTTTATTGGCTAGGAAAGTATCGCAATGAAGAGGTAAGAATGTATGATAGTGTTTGGTTTTAAACAGCAGGAGCCATTAGTCCAGGTATTCTGCTGCAGTTAAGAGTGCATAACATAGCTGTACATATTTAACATGAGGGTTCAAAAAGTGACTGCCTCCCAAGCCAATTGCCTCCTTAGTAACCCTTAGCATAAATGAACATGACACGAGACCAGGCGGGCTTAGGAATGTATTATGCGTACCCAGACAAGCTTATTTTCTCATGGTCCAACAACCTGTGAATGAGCACAGAGGGGAAGGGGAGAACATCAGTAGAAGCATTCATATTTTGCTGGGTGACCCTCTCCTGGTGACAGCATAGTACAAAGCTGCATGACTTCACCTAGTATTTCACTCTTTCACTAGTGTCTTGTCAACCTACCACATATGACCATATGTGGCCTGGAATTGGCTTTTGCATACATTACTGGAAAGGTTTGCCTAAATAGTCTTCTTGTGTTGCTTTAAGAAATGTTATCGTAATAAACCAGGAATGCATTATTTTAAATGCTTCATTCACGCCTGAAAAGTTACCCAACTTCAAAAATTTTTCATGTCTCTTCCAACCTTCAGTGTGATCCAGGCGGATGTCTCCTCGAACTCACAACTCAGCTTGCCATCATAGTAGGAGGTAAATCAATCTGGAACAACATTCAAGAAGTGCTTCTTCCGTAAGTTCAAACAATTAAGTAATCTGCTCTTTCATATTTGAAAGATACTGCTTTTGCTTGATGCATTCAAGCATTTGGTCACTAAATCTGGTAGGTGTGTGTTGTATTCTAAAAGAATAAGACTAATCTTTTGGGGTCTTTTTAGACAGTTTGGATATTTTCGGTCTGGTAGATCTGAGCTCCTGTCTGTCATTCTGACTGATTTTAGTTCTAATCAGAAATGCTTCCTTCCTCTGCAAATCAGACTCAATGTGTTTCAGGTTGGATACTTAAAAATGAGGCAATAGAAGCTCTGAAAATACTAAACTAAATACTGTTGCTTAATATTGAGTGGAATGACTTGTTTTTATACATTGGGCTTTTAAAAATCATGCATAAGTTACTAATTTAACTCATTTAGTTTTACACTCCTATTTGACATTCATAGTGCCTACACAGTCTCTTTCAGCGGGGCAGATCTCTGGAAGGTCATGTTTTAATGTAAAAAATAAGAAAAGTGCTAACCATGAATGCCCTCCATTTAATTTGGGTTAAGATACTATCCAGGACTCTGTTCCTTCTCCCAGGACTTTTTCTTTATTTTATGCTGATCAGTGGCTGTTATGTGGCTTGGAGTAGGGAACTCCCAGTTTGCTCATGCCCTGCCCTCCTGAATGCCATAAGCACCGGCCCATGGCATTGTATTCCCTCTGGCTGTGGTTCTTCCAAGCCCACTAATTGTGCTCCTTTGCTGTACAGTGACCCTACTTCAAAGCGTGTCGTAAATACTGTGTAGGGTTGAAGCTAGGGCGTTCTGCTGAGATACGGTTCCTCCAGACCCCAATGCTCTGTATATGCTGCTGGTTGCAGGATGGACCTGTAGACCCACCCTTCTTTTCAACATCTTCTTTTGCCTGGGGAAGGGTCCCTAGACTAAGCATGCCTGCAAGTGTCAGCTCCAGCTGCAGACAACTGACTTCCCCTTCTGTGTACAGGAAATATATTCATCTGACCAGAATTTTTAATTCAGTTCCCAGGGTGACAAGTAACATTTAGGTGTTGAAATGCTGAGTATCACTTCTGGATCTGGTTCTTAACTACTGTCTCATTCTGCATCTCTGCAAGTATAAAAAGAACCATTTTGTTTTTTCTCTATTGATAGACATTCGCCCCCACCCCCCTTTTTTTGAATATGGTTCTTTGCTGCAAATGGCTACAGCCAATTCATCAGTTTCCTTAAATTCTCATGCAAGCCTTTCAGATGAGAAGATCAGCCTCACCTCAATCCCTGAGAAAGTGAAGGAGCAGCTAATCCTGGAAACCATTTCCAGTCACATGAAGGACAAGAAAGTCATCAGGAGTAGTCAGCATGGATTCACCATGGGAAAGTCATGATTGACCAACCTGCTAACCTTCTATGATGAAATGACTGGCTCAGTAGCTGAGGGTCGAGCAGTGGATATTGTCTACCTGGACTTTAGTAAGGCTGTTGACACTGTCTTCCATAAAAGCCTCATAGAGAAGCTGTTGAAGTATGGCCTGAATGAGCCATAATGTCCCCGTAAGGGACAGAAAACTTGCTGAATGGCCAGGCCCAGAGGGTAGTGATCAGAGGCTTGAAGTCTAGTTGGAGGCCAGTCACTAGCAGTGTACCCCAGGGGTCAGTACTGGGTCCTGTCCTGTTTAACATCTTCATTAATGATCTGGATGAGGGGACAGAGTGCACCCTCAGCAAGTTTGCTGATGACACCAAACTGATAAGTTAGAGGGTTGTGCTACCACCCAGAGGGACCTTGACAGGCTGGAGAAATGGGCTGGCAAGAACCTCACGAAATTCAACAAGGGGAAGTGCAAAGTCCTGCACCTGGGGAAGAAGAACCCCATGCACCAGTATGTGCCAGGGGCCACCCAGCTGGAAAGCAGCTTGGCATAAAAGGGGCTGGGGATCCTGGTGGACACCAAGTTCAACATGAGCCAGCAATGTGCCCTTGCAGCAAAGAAGGCAAATGGTATCCTGCGCTGCATTAGGAGGAGTGTTGCCAGCAGGTCAAGGGAGGTGATCCTTCCCTTCTAGTCAGCACTGGGGAGGCCACACTTGGAGTGCTGTATCCAGTTCTGGGTCCTCCAGTACGAGAGAGACATGAACATACTGAAGAAAGTCCAGCAAAGGGCCAAGGACGATTATAAGGGACTGGAGCACCTCACATATGAGGAAAGACTGAGAGAGCTGGGACTGTTCAGCCTGGAGAAGAGAAGGCTCAGGGGGATCTCATCAATGTGTACAAATACCTGAAGGGTGAGAGTAAAGAAGAGGGAGCCAGACTAATCTCAGTGACTAATGCCCAGTGACAGGACCAGAGGCAATGGGCACAAACTGAAACACAGGAGGTTCCCTCTGAACATAAGAAAACACCTTTTTACTGTGAGGGTGACCAAGCACTGGCACAGGTTGCCCAGGGAGGTTGTGGAGTCCCCATCCTTGGAGATATTGAAAAGCCATCCGGACATGGTCCCGGGCAACCGGCTCTAGGTGGCCCTGCCTGTGCAAAGAGGGGTTGGACCAAATGACCTCCAGAGGTGCCTTCCAACCTCAACCATTCTATGATTCTGTGAATTTTGTGATCAGAACGAATTAGTCTGCCTAACCACAGGCCTACATTTAGCTTGATTTTTTGTTACCTTGAATTTTATGTGGTCATTCACCTGTACAACATAAGTATAAATCACTATGATTCTGATAAATTGCCCTTTTACATTCTTATTTATGGTTGTAAATAACTGCTTTCAGGATAAGGCAACAGAAGATTATACTCAGGTTTGAAGGAAGTTTTCAGTAATTCAAGAACAACTAAATCCACTGTTCAAAGCTATAACAGCACAAATGTCATTTTTTTTCCATTTACTGAACTTTTTAGGTTATTTTACCAATGTTAGTGGTCTTTTTCTCCCTGGCTGATAGTTG